>NC_090714.1:9614489-10234177 GCF_040954835.1 Lepisosteus oculatus | reverse complement strand
GGACATGCAAATGCAGATGGATGAGGACGCTCGCCAGCACGAGGAGCTGAGAGAGCAGTACAACCTGCAGGAGCGGCGGCTCAGCCTTCTTCAGACCGAGCTGGAGGAGGTGCGCAGCGGCCTGGAAGCCTCCGAGCGCTCCCGCAAACTCATTGAGCAGGAGCTGGTTGAGACCACCGAGAGATACAATGAGCTCAATGTGCAGGTAATCACTGCTAATGAAGCCTTGGATGGGAGAGAATTGTACAAATAACATCTTAACCTTACACACAGGTGAATCTATTAATGTACATATCTACCTCTGGATACTAATCACTGCTCTCTGTATAAATTAGTCTTAACACAAGCCTGGATAAGTAGCAGTATGCATTTCTTGCCGTAAGAATATTATTAATAATTGTACTTCCTCAAAGTGTAATTTTCTTTACATTTCCTCAGTTGTGGATTCAATGGATTAAATGCAGTACCATAGCATTCTACTATAGGAGACCTGCCATTAGCATTGTTCTTAATATTGTTTGAAGCAGGACTTTTTCTACAAGGAATGTGTTTTTCTAATATAATGTACTTTTAATATAGTTTTATGTATATTGGTATATTTTAAAGCTAATTTTGGGCTTTAGAATGTTAAAAGAATACACAAGAGAAGCTTAAGAGAATACATAAGAAGAACAAGAAGAGTTCCTGCTTTAAAAAGTCTCTCTCTCCTACAGAGCCAGAGCCTGATTATCATAAAACGTAAACTTGAGGCTGACTTTCAGCACATTACCAATGAGAATGAGGAGCTACTGAGTCAATTCCGTGCGGCTGATGAAAGAGCTAAGAAAGCTGTCACTGATGTAAGCCTCTTATTCCATCGCTATGCATATTTCTTTGTAAAAATGTAAATACATTTTAATGTAACTGTATTTGTTGGCAATATGGCCAAATGCATGGCTGTAATATCAATAATGATTTTTAGTGTTTTAATATATGCTTCACTTTTTCATGCATATTCTTAGGTCTTACATTTTTAATTTCTCAAACCAGATGTTGTGTTCTCCCTCATTTATGTTGATACTGTAGGTAATTTAGCCTAGTATTTATTTTTACATTTAATTTCAAATGCAAAGTAACACTTTTTGTTTGATCAATGTCTGATTTATGTTGAGAAAAGAACAACTGAATTTCCTAGTTTCCTAGTTCCTAGTGTCTGATCAGCTAGGTGTCAGTCTTGAATATATACTGTACAGAGCTGTACTTGTTCTAGGCCACACGCATGGCAGAGGAACTGCGCCAGGAGCAGGATCACTGCATGCACCTGGAGAAGATCAAGAAGACCAACGAGATCACTATCAAGGACCTGCAGTTCAAGATAGAGGAGGCTGAGCAGCTCGCCCTGAAAGCAGGCAAACGCACAATCCAGAAGCTGGAGACCAGGGTAAGCAAATCAATTTGTACATGAAAAGATATCTTTTTTTGTTGATTTGTAGCATGTGCTTTCAAAGGTAAGGTGTGGCATAGAAAGGTTATAACCCTCAAAGGCACAATATTCTACCATTTCCTTTAACAATTTTAGCATGAAAAACTTTTATCTATTATACATATATTGACTTGAACCTCAGTTTCTCCAAAGACAAGTCCAAGACTATGCAGAAGGGGGTCTCCTGCCATCAGACAACAAGGAAAAGGTTTTTTTAGGCCACAAACTATATAGCCAGAGTCGAATGGCTCCAAGGGGGTGTTGAGTTAGGGTCTGTAAACCACTACAGTTAACCATATAATCCTACAGACCCCACAGGCTGATCAGAAGAAATGTGAGACCACAGTGTTGCTTGTTCTGTATTGATACATTTGACATGCAAGACCTTTAATGTAGCAGGTGCTTTTCACTCATTGAGGAGAGAATGCAGGAAGTTGTGAACTGTGGAGATATCACAGAAGATAAGTTCCATATTCTGTGCACCAGAACAAGAGGAGTCTCCACTCCTGCAGGCATACTGATGCCTGAATGGTGCAGACCACAGTATCTGACAGCCCTAGATCTGAGAGTCTATGTTGATCCAGGGTGAGAGACAGGGTTCACATTTCTAATAATTGTTCTGTTGTTTTAATTAAAGTGGTTCAGAATAGCTTTGAATTATCTTGGCGAGAACCCAATGTCAAGGTCTAATCATAAATTGTGCTCTGCATACTTCTCCAAGACCTGTGTTGTAGAAGGAAAGCATGCACATGGCTTCAATCGGTCTTTATCCATTTGGTACAGATAAAGGACCTGGAAACTGAACTGGATTCAGAGCAGAAGCGCCACGTGGAGACAGTGAAGAATCTGTGCAAGAATGAACGTCGCCTCAAGGAGCTGGTCTTCCAAACAGAGGAGGACCACAAGACCAACCAGCGCATGCAGGAGCTGGTGGAGAAGCTGCAGAACAAGCTGAAGTCTTACAAGAGGCAGATTGAAGAGGCTGTGAGTATCTGACCAAGGAGGCAGGATCTCAGGCCTCTACAAAACTCACACTGCAAAACTGGTATCACAGAACTTAAAAATCCCATCACCCTTACCATTCTTATTCCTGCCTCAAACACTGAAGCAGTGAAGTATTATGGATCTGAGGAGTCCTGTATTTTTAAAAAAGGAAGTACTGTATGTAATCAAATAAGTCATTGTAATAATCCAGTTATACAATAATAATCCAGTAATTACAACAGAACAGTAAGTATTTAAATACATGTACACATGTTAAAGGTTGTCTCTTTTAATAGAATTATATACTCTAAAGCCAAAATCAGTATACTGTATATTTAAAAGATGGAGTTTGGTGCAGTTGTCTGTAGGTGGTTCTGCAGTAGGTGACTGCTGTTTCTCTGCTGCAGGAAGAACAAGCAAACCAGAGCCTGTCCAAGTACAGGAAGACTGTCCATGAGCTGGATGATGCAGAGGAGAGAGCAGGCATGGCGGAGTCGGCCCTGAACAAGCTGCGCACCAGGAACCGTGCCTCTGTGGGCAAGGGCATCACCTCTGTGGAGATCATCCAGGTGTCCAAGTCCTCCTCCTCCAAGAGTGTCTCCGAGGAGTAGGCTCCTGTCCACGCTGGCTGGCAGGTAAGAGCACTTGATAGGATTTATTTTTACTTCTAAGCTCTTTTGCTGGCTTTTCTCTTTGGTCTGTTATTTACTTTAATAATTATTTATCATAATTAAAAGCCTCAGAAGTCTACCATATAAGAAAAAGAGGTAAACACAATTAAATTAACTATCCACTTATCAGTGGATAGAAAAAACTGGATCTTAATCTTAAAAGTTGAATTTATCGTAAGAATTGAAGACAAGTGGTTAAAAATATTCTCCATTGCCTTGAATTTAGCTGCACTGTGCTGTATTCAATAGTTCACAGTTTAAATATTTTTTCTTGTTAACTACTGTACAAAGCTAAATGGAATAAATTAAATGTGTTCATATTTTCTGAATTTGGTACTTTTAAAGCAGTAACAATGATTAATATTGGGCAATTTTCAAAAACAAGTCATACATTTACATTTTTGTTAAATTAATTTGTGTTATGGACTATTTGATACTCCAAACAGTTCGGGGGGAAAAAATATCTCAGTAAACCAAGGGATGGGTGTATTTGTAAACCAATTAGCAAACTGTAAACTTAAGTGCAAGTTATTTTGGTTTAAGGATTAGTGGTCAGTATCACCTATAAACTTTACTAGAATGTGAAGTTACCACCCTCTAGTCCTTCTGAGAAAGGGTGGAGAAAATAAATAATATAAAATATACAGATACTAATGTAATATACAACCACCCTAACAAACAGTAAACCAATATCACTTGTCAAGTTTAAGGATTTACAGTCTGTCAGTGGGTGAGCGTCAACTCACTATGCTGTTTGTGAATTAGCTAATACAGAGTAGCTAGGACTGTAGTTGTGGCTCCATGCACCTTCTGTGGTGTTCCAGAAGGGTCTTGTAATTTAATTGTATTAACCAGATGACAATAAAATCATTCAATAGTATTCTGCATCGGTAGTAAGGGGGTTTCTCTACAGGGCGTCTGCACCTGGTCCATGAGTTGGAGACTGGGTTGTACGCGTTTATATCAAAATAAGGCTGAAACTCGTTCTATGGGTTGGACTACGCATTTACATCCGTTCTGTCAGTTTTCCCTCTCTTTCAATAGTGAAAATGGCGATTGGTGGTATATTGGTGAGTTTGATTACGATGTCTTAGGCAATCAGTCTTGTTCAGAGGGGTTGAACAATGTTAGCCGTTACTATTAGCCAGACAGGAAAATCCTTTGTACGGCATTTCAAAGAGACAAACTACCAACGGTATGCCTGGCTAACAGCCAGCCCTTGATTGAAAAAGTTCTTCTGTTAGGATTACCTGCTTTTCAGCTGTGATTATGGGGCATGAAATCAGAAGGGTTTCGATAATTTGAGCTGTTCGACAAAGGCGACTAAATTACACTGGGGCACTTGGAAACGCTTATAAAAAGGAAATGAGTTCGATGCAACAGGATTGATCTTGCACTGGATGAGCAGAGGAAAACTGATTTTGACATGTACAATGCTATAGTTCGAAGAAACAGGGACACTCTCAAGAGCCATGGTATTTTTTCAAGTCCATGATGTCACTAACAATAAAACCACTGCTGCAATCTCAGAGAAGATTTAGATATTTTGGGGGAATGTGACTATAAAGCTAATTAGCTGCCCAGAGCGGCTTCTTTTCAAAATCCCCTAAGTAAGTCACCTGCTGGATGAGATCTGTGAAGAAATGAAGACTATCCTGTCTGGCCCCAGCACAATGGAACTTCACATGGGGACTCGTCTGCACTGTTCCTTTTGAGATTCTCCAAAACAAAAGCCGGGACGTCTAATTTCTGTGGTGCGATGAAGAATGAGAGGATAATCTCCTTTCCTATGAGGAATCTGAGAGAGAGACCAGTGTGTCTGGCTGGAGAAGGAATCCCAAAGAAGACATGTGCAGACACTACCACAGCCGCACAGTGATCACAGACTATTCTAATGCAAATCAAGTGTTTCCTTTTTTGCTTATTGGATCCTCAACATTTCAACTCCTACAGGATGTTCCCTGGCATTGGGGAGATGCCCGAGATAATGGTGATGTACTCTATGGCAGATTGTGCAGGGAAGAGCCCAGGTGACCTTCTTCTTCTCCTTCAGATGAAGGAACTTACTAAGAGCCTGTCCTTGCTCTACTCCCTGACATACCTGGTTGACTGGTCAACTGCCTCCATTGAGCAGAGCTTCTCTGCTCTGAAAAGAATAAAGACTTATGTGAGAAACTTGACAGGACAAACCAGGTTGTCAATTTTGGCACTCTTTGTGATCGAAGGGGATCTTCTCATCCAACTCAAGAGAAAAGACACATTTTACAATCAAGTGATTGAGCATTTCATTGTTAAGGAGAGGAGAATGGACTTCATTTTTAAGTAACCCAGATCTGGTGAGTGTTATGGTTTATTATCAAATGTTGCCTGATGTTATGAAATAGAATGCTTATAAGGGTGATCTTTTGTTTAGCAATGTAGGCTATTTAATTGTTATTGTTTATAGGAATGAACCTTGAAGTTCTACTAGTTGGCAGCAGGATGTGTTAGAAAGAAATGTGAGTGCTTCAATTTGGGTTGAAGATTGTTTCAAATTTATTTTGTGCCGATGTTGCTACCAGCTGATAAAATAATGTTGATTTCTGGACTTAAGGTTGACTGGCTGCCTGCCTGTGGCTTATTTTGCATACATAGCTCAAGGAATACACAAGTGAAACATTTGTAAAGCACCACAGTTGTTGTATTTGATTTGGCTGTTGTCTCTTGTGGCATTGTTTTGTCCTGCCCTGTTGTGGTTTTCCGTTTGGCACAGTGAGTAAATGGCCACATAAAGTGTGTGTGTACGGGCATGTGTCCGCTATAAAGTACTCCCCTTTTCTTGAATCACGCAACCTCCCCAGAAGGGGAGTATTTTTCCACCAACAGTCCCGGAGGGGTTTGGACCCGCGTAAGGCATTTTTTTTCTTTTTGCCTGTCCCGTCACATAACTTCACCGGACCAGGCACACCATTTTTTTCAAATACTAAGTTTTTATTTTGTTTTGGCCTTACGCACCCCGTTAAACAGGGTCAGTCCAGTCTGGTCACCACTGTGCTTCTTTTTCCCAGACAGGACCTCGTTAAATAGGCAAAGCCCAGCCTATAGGTCGCGATGCACAGCGTTACACCTTTCTTTTGCTTTTTGTATCATTTTTCACCCTTTTTGTGTTATTTTTGGTCCCTGGTAACCTCACACGTTGACTTTTTACCAGTGCTCACCGTGGCTCCTCTCACTCCCACATTGTCACAACTATTATTACACAAAAACACAACCCTGTTAAACCCAATCTGTGGCATCATCAACCAGGATCACTGTGATTTAAAAGGGCATCGAATAGAATTTCTGCAAGACTGATATAGTAACTTCACCAAAGGAACCTGTTTTATGTGTTGGCCTTTTAGGCTCATTACAATGCATGAACTGAAACCTAGCTGATCACCACAATTGCAACTAACACACGGACTAAACAAATGCGGTTTGGTTGGCTAAATCTGACCAGTGGGCTATGCGCTGGACATCTCTGGTCTAGAAGATGTAAAGAATGCTTCAACATACATTTCCTTTTTCACATACTTACCAATAATAAAGATCCCTGTGGTACTCCTCTAATTACATTACTGCAATCAGAGCATTCACTTCTTATTTATACTCAATGTATTCTGTCCATTTTAAATTTCAAACATATGTATTACCTTGAATAGATTCAAATGGGGATGGGGAGCTGTGTCAGTGTGCACGTTTGAAAGAATAAGTCATGTTTATTTTCTCTGTGATATTAAGAGGTTGCTTTCTGAGAAAGTAATTATCTTGGCTCAAAACCTAAACCTAATTACAGTAGGCACAGCTGCACTGAATATGTCTTTACCACTCAGAGGGAGTGGAATTCCAAGAGAGAAAAAGGAGCCACCAGGATACATATTATGTCGAATTTGCCACTCCTCTAGACTAAGAAGTTAAATAAACTTGTTTTAAGCTAAAAAGCTTCAGTCTAGGCTCACCAGGCTGCTGCCTAGAATGAAAGAGTGAGTTCCATGGGAGAGTTCTAGTGGAGGACTGGGCTGATTACAGGCTTCTAGGAACTGGTAAAGGAGTTTTGAGAAACATTAAGGTTAGACTGTATTTCCATGGACAATGTGAATTAAATGTGGTGCTGAGGAACAGTATTGGCTTAATGTTGGGAGGTGGAGCAGGGACTCCAAGTAGCAGGGCATCACTTTGCTAGGTAGCAGTATATATTTTTTCTTCACAACTGAGAGACAGGAATTAACATGGCACAAGTTAAGGTTCACAAACAGTTCCTACCTGGACGATCTGTAATCTGGGTTTGACCACTGTAACCACTAAAACTGTTTTCTAGCCAGTTACAGTCTAATACGGTAACAGTCTCGTTACGGTTCCCTTCAATTTTGCCTACAGTATATCAAAGTAATTGTAGGGAATAGAGGAGGTATATTTTGTTTTATCTTTTATAAATAACTCAAAACATCTGTCATTTAAAGACACTTTATATTTTATATATATATTGTATTGTTGTAAAAATCTTTGGTGTTGCATAAATGTTTAAATACTGTACATTTGGCTGGCATGTGATTTACTCTTAAGTTAGAACAGCAATTTTAGGTTTATTTTTCTTCATCTTTCCAATGTCACCTGCGCAGCAATTCTCTTGATTTTCAAGCATAAAAGCATAAAAGGGGGGCAGTCTTTTAGACTGATCAGAATCTACCCTAAACAGCATTTCTACAGATCTATTTCTGAATCCCTGATTAAATGATTTAATTTAACCTTTTTTCCCTTTCCTTTACTATTTTTCAAAAGCAGCATTTAAACTTTGTGTATCCTACAATTTCTTCTAACTTTTACCAGTTTTGCCTTAAATTGGAGACTCAGGCATGCTTTTCACATTAATCTATATCCACATCACTAAATATGAAATATCCAAAATCTATGTACTTTGTTGTTCTATGAACATACTTGAATAAATATGACACGTTTCTTCTGATTCTCATGATATTCATAATAACTCTTGTCTTACTTAGAGATTTTCTTTATTATTATCAAAATATATTATATCTTTTGGTAGGAATGTACTGTAAATAAAAGAATGAAATATTTCACCCATAACACTAATGGCAGCCTTGCTAGAGCATAATTAATGAACTCTGCAAATCCAAGAGAAACATGAGCATTCTGGAATGTTAACAAAACTTTTCCAGTGCACAACTGATGTTCTAATCTATTTTCTTAATCTTTTCAGGGTGACATGCACAACTACCCACTCCCTTTCCCATGTGGACTGTTCCCAAGCAAAAAGCAAGACAGCTAGAAGACACTCCAAGTCTTATAAAGACTTGTGGAAGAATCCAGTTTACTGAAGTTTTGTCTTGTCCTGCTTGTTGTGTAGACTTGTGTCATAATGATGGGATTGGATTGGGAAATGCTGCACTTTCATATCAAGGATGGAAAGTGCACCACTGTATATCACCCTGCTACTGAATGTGCATGAATGCACTGTTTCAAAGTCTTAAAAGTAAATGTCTTAAAGCATAGTTCTAATAAAGCAAAGCAATGAGCAAAGCAAAGCATTGTGTTTTTGAGCCTTAATTGCAAGCTAACAGAGATGAAACTTTCTTTCCACAGTGATTTTGTTTGAAGTCCATTTCCTCCAAGGGCATTTTTTACAGCAGTTGTTGTTGCTACTAATTTGCCTCTGATACTCTTTTAAACAAAATGAATTTACATTTTGTTTGCCTTATGATCATTATGATCATCAGAGTAGTTACAGAGGAACCAGAAAAGTAAAGACAGAAAGGTTAACTGTATTTAATTTATTTTAGAGGAATAGCACAGCTGTTTCTCGTCTCCAAAATACAGCTCAAAAGTTTAATCAAATGCCAATTACAATGAAAAGAGATGATGATTATAAAGGAACAGTATATTTGGTGTTAACGTGCCAGGCTGTGGAAATGATGGCACTGATCCAAGATCAGAACTCCGCTCACTTATCAGAGATGAACCAGGGAAAAAATGCTGCAATGGTGAAACTATGGTGGAGGAAGGTGTGCCAGAATGCCCACTGTGCCATGTGTAACCAAGGGGCATTTATGTATATGGAAACACAGTTGGGAAATTAGAATTTGAACTCCTCCCAAACTTATGTTAAATACCATTTCAGAATCTCACTCAAACTCCAAAAAGGACAAAACAAGCCACTGAATATAAAGGCATTGTGTACTTAATACTTTAGTGATAACTCGCATGGCTAATGACCAGTGCTGTTGCAACCCACAAAAAATATCCAAAATACCAAAGCAAATTTCAAACATGGAGCTAAGAGTGAATTGATTCAGCTGCAAATTTTCGCAGAAAGGGATATCAGCTTCTTTTGCAGATGAAAGTTTTGGGAGAGCGAAGAGTTGAGAGCCAACACCAGTTGGACACCAATCAAGGAGGGGTTAAGGGGTGGTAGAAACCATTTACCATAGCAACCAGAGCCATGCTGGCACCGGAGACAGCAAGGACTATAAATTAGGAGGCCCAGATTTAGTGCACATTGACACCGGGTGCTGGCACCCATAGGGCAGAGTGTATGTCAGCAACAGGGTGGGCTCCTGCAGAGGCAGTGAAAAGAAGGAATGTATAAAGGTAAAGAAACAAAAACAACAAAGATATCCTGGAGCCACAGGTGCAGTGAGTTGTGCAACCAGAAATAAAACTTAAGGGGGATAGAAAGCAAAGCAAAGGGAGGCTGCAGGAAAGGAGAGAAAGAGGAAGCAGCCATGGTTGTTTGGGTGTCCCAGGAAGTGGTGACTTCAGGAGAACTTGAAGAAGCAGGATAATTCATAGCAGGTACAGGGAAGAGGAGAGGTTGAGGTTCGATAGCTGCTAGAGCCAGGCTGCACTTGGAATAAGCAAACAATGGTCAGATCTCTGAGTCTGGCAGTGCTAGGAAGGGTGATGAGCACAAGAGGATGATAAGGCAGGATCCAAGCAATTAGTGCAGGACAGCACAGAAGTAATAAAGCTAAACTCTAGCAATGCACAGTGCAAGAGAGCCATCCATCACTGAGTAGAGTAAACATCAAGTGTTAAGAAAAGATTCATGCAGATTTGTGGACAGCCAGTGAGCGTTTACATAGTATGTAAGAGAGTAGAAAGCATAATTATTAATTGACCTTCTGAACAGCTGGTAAATAACACCATGTCTGGTAAAAAAATAAATATAAAAGGGTATAGAAACAATGAAAAGGTCAGTCAGAAATGGTGATAGACTCAAGTGCTTACTCCAACAAAAAAATTTATGTAGATTTTCCAATCAAAGATAATAGATTTCCAGAGTTAAATGAAGAATTATATTTCACTCCATAAATTTAATCATGTTTTTAAATGTTTTGTAAGTTTTTGAGTGTTTACATTTTTATATTTTATTACAATTAATAAGGCTACATAGATATTAATTTAAAAAAATAACCAATAATTTAAGTCTAAAGAGATAATTATTCAAGTGTTGTTACTTTAGAAGGATTAATAGGTGTATCTTGAATATAGTACATACCCTAATGAACGCAATGTTAGATGTAAAGCATTGGTAAATTGCTGTCTTTTGAGGTAATGTAACTTTTGTAATATACATATTTAAACATTTGTGATACTCTATTTGTCCTATTAATAAAAATTTTAACATGAAAATAATACCCTGGAGGTTTAGGGCATATACAGGTCCTATTTTAAGAACCTATTAAAAATCATGAATTGAGATACAGGTTTTCTGCTACACAGTTTTAATTAAATTGAGATTTATTTAATAATTACATTTAAAAAATTGGAGGAATGCTAAACTGAAACTGTGAACTGTTTCTATTATAATGTCTGGGGGGATATTGTTTTTCAGCCTGAATCTCGCTTCTACAACGAAGTAACTAATTTTACATGTGTCTGTGATAGAAATAGAAAAAATCTGAGAATCGCCTCTTGAATCGTAAAAGGTAACACATCAAAAAATGCTATTGATGATTTGAGAGGCATAAAAGGAATGTTTTTTCAAAGCACACACAGGTAGCAACACACACTACATTGTATTTAGGAAACACTGTATTATAGAAAACCTATAAAGCACAGCGAGCGACTTAAGACCAATTCTAGAAGTCCCGAATATTTGCAATGTGCACAATAAAGTGGCCAGTAAGCACGATCGTTCAGATGCCACAGGCTAAACAAAGACACATAGAAGCACAAGTGCAGTAAAAACAGGTGCAATAAAAATAAACAAAGCCACATTTTTAGGGAAGTGCATGGGCAATTACGATGAATAAAATAAATTGTACTCCACTGGAAACAAGCTTCACACAACGCGAAAGACAACACAATGGAAGACAGTTTCATACAAAGCAAATGTGTTTAACGTAACAAACTATTGCAAAAATAAATGAAAAATATAATGTCATACCTCATGATCATCTTCTGTTGAATACAGTGTTGCGCAAGCAGTAAGATTCTGAAATTCCTTCTGTTTTGAACAGTTGTGTGCTACACCTATTACACCGATATAACTCGTGGATTTGACTGGTCTAAGAAATATAGTTTTGTATACACATTATATAGTTTAATTTATATGTTATGAATTCTTTATGTATTCTGAACCGCCAAATTCGTGATGCCATATTTTGTACTGTATATACTGTATTTACTGTATCTGTTGGTTGCAAACGTTTAAGTTTGATCGCAATGTCGCCGAATTCCTTTACAAAATACCCAGGTACATCTTCCTTTTTTGTGCGTTTATATTTTCTATTGAATAACGCAGAAAGTGGCAGAAGTGTTTCTTCTCCTGGACTTTCGTCTGTTTCAAGAATGATAGTCGAACATAATGCTCATAACGAATTATACACAATAAAAAAGAAAATGCATCTTCAGAAAAATGAGCATTTCCAAATTAAGTGTTTGTTATCCAATTTGAAAATAATGCATTACATTTATTTTTTATCATCATAAAAGTACAATAAAAGATCTAAAAAACATTTCAGCAGAATTTGTCATTTCACGTTGAAACAAGTTTGTAAAACCTAGAGATTAAAATCGAGTAATGTTAATCATGTACAGTAGCTGAAATCGCATTTACAGTATACAGAAGAAAAGGTCGTGGTACTGTACATCGAATGAAGACACCGCCAGTGATATTTCAGCGTTGACTTATCCAGCTGCGAGTTTTTTGTTCATTCGAAAACCTAAAATATTTTATTTCGCAAATACATAAACGTTATTTTTTTAAAAACGAGTCATGCGCGTATACATCTACGTGTAAAAAGCCGCATTTTAAACGCTGTTCTCCTGCCCAAGTAGTAGTATCACAATATAAGGCTTTACATAACGACGTCTACTGTGTGTTCACTCAATCAACGCCTGGCACTTGATAGTTTTAACAGCGGCAGCCTAGAAAAACATCCTCCCTTTGGGCGCTGAAATTTCATACCCTAGATCTATTAAGGAGCCAATTTTAGCAGTTCCACAGCTCGGCACTAATTAAGATGTAGAGGGTGCGGACATTTTTAATGCTTCTCATTCTAAGAAGTGGATTCAAGAACGTTTACAATGGCATTATATTCATTCATTTAATAATACTTTTGCTAGTTACCCGTATAGTATACACTTGACAATAACCCACAGCTTTATAAGATGCTTATGTGCGTAGGTTATCCCCCTTTTTAATTTGAAGATGCCTTAGTTCAATCAATGCGGTAATGTTTTAGCCTGCAGTAATACAAATATGTTCCAAATGAAGTCTTTCGAGTTTTAAAGCACAATAGTGATGTAAACTTGAAAGGACTTATGGTAAATTTATTCCTCTGCATCTTGTTTTAGCACACCAGAATATGTTGGTAATTCTCACTGTCTCCTCAGGGAGGCCTGTGGCATCCTCCTCCAGGGAAAGAGAGAAACAGCTGAGAATGAGACTTGAGCTCCTGTCTCATCCACAAAGCGTGAACCGAGCAGCTAAGACATCTAAATGATTATTTGATTTATAACATTAAGTGTCAAACAGGCACCGTTTATTCTGTGGAAAACACAATTTTATGGTTTCAAAGCACACAAAATGTTATACTTCATTAGGATATTCACACTTTCCAAAGGTGCTGAAAGCTTGGAAAAGGCTATTTAAAATATATTACAAGCATATCATTGGCTGTAATAAGTGGCCAATTAAACAATTTGTGATGAACAATTTAAGAACCATGACAACAATTATGATATAGAGAGGTTACTGACATAGATTGCAGTGTATATGACTATAAACTATTTTTAGAATTTTTAAATCATAGTACTTCCATCTAATGAAAATATGTGTATCGTTTTAAAATGATGTTTCTTGAAACGTGCAAGCTTAGAAAATTCTTAAATGATTTTTTTAAAGTATCTTGGCACACATGGTGGCCAAAGCAGAAGATAAGACATCTTTAGCTTCCCAAAAAGGGCAAAAGAAGACTGAAGAATTCCCCAAACACCAGACCATCAATGGAACCTCTCAGGACCAGTGCTGCCACTTGAGCCTTTTGGTAATGACGTCTTTAATAGTTACTGCTTAATCAGGCGTTCCAAAAGGTCATATATAAAGGATCCCCCACGACTGCCGGCAGCATCATCTAGCCCTCTCTTTCTCTTGTCTTCCTCTGGTGAGTATTCAGATAAACCAGCTGCATATATGCTTTGAATTTATTCTCCCTTTATCCCTTTAAGAAGAAGATAATTTAGATTAGGAAATTATAGTACAATACAGAACGGTTTTGCAGTTAAGGTGGCATATAGGTTTAAAGCCTTCAGTAAAGGTATGTTATGAGCATTAAGAGTTTACACGAAGTCTCCACTTGTGTTTTCTACTATTGTGTTGTTGGTGCAGCTCAAGCTGGGTGAGAAGAAAACCAACTGTGTCTAATCCATAGCATTTACCAAAGAAACCTTAATGACTCATTATTAATTATCTAAATTATTTTTTTTTAAATTAATGCAGTTTGCCTAGGACCATGTACATGAGTATTTTACTGTATGTCACAGCAGAAGAACATATCCCCTGTAGTACAGTCTTGGAAGAGTTATGGTCTGTAGTAATTAGCATAATTTAAGTCTTAGCAATGGAATTATTGAGTTGAGAAAAGCACCACCTGGCAGTTCCATGCTTTTGAACTGTTTTTGTCAATTTTCTTTGCAGCCTCACACCGGGAGGTATCCTGAATTCTCTTTTCTGCTTCTTCTGCTTTCGGAGAGTTACTCACCATGCCAGGAGGTTATAAAGGAGAGTGTGGGGACGATGTGGACCCTATGCCTTTCCTGACTCCCTCTGAGCAGGAGAAGCTGGATGCCATGAGCAAGCCCTACGACATCAAGAAGTCCTGCTGGGTGAAGGACGAAAAGGAAGCTTTCATCGCAGCAGAGATCCAGGCAGAAAAGGGTGATCAAGTCACTGTGAAGACCGTCAAGAACACTGTAAGGAGCAGATAGAGCCAACAGGGTACAGGTCCAATGTACAGGCCTGTCACAAAATAGGTTTGCATGCAAAGATATTGGGTAGTTCTAAGGGAAGAACTAACACGTTTTCCAGCATTAATAATTGTAGGTAACCAACACAAGGATTTTGTGTTTTGTGTCTGAAAGTGGGAGGGGGAAACAGAAACATCAGAAAACACCTATATGTTCCTTCTGCAATTAATACATCAAATACTTAGACTTCTTCAAATCCACTCCATCCACCTCTGAAGTGCTGCACCTACTTGTACCTGAGTTATACACAGCAGGCCCACTGCACAGCAGATACTATGGAAATGTATTGTAATTTCCTGTGCTTTTTCTTCCAGACTCTCACCTTGAAAAAGGATGATTTACAGCAGATGAATCCTCCCAAGTTCTTCCAGGCTAATGACATGGCTAACTTGACCTTCTTGAATGAAGCCAGTGTCTTGGAGAACCTGCGCTCGCGTTACGTCACTATGAGAATCTATGTAAGTCCTGAGCCTCAGGGAGCCCTGTTCAAATGTACACAGTAAAGACCTTAGTACTAATGTACCCAATACAATTTTAAAACCTCTTCAATATGCAGAACATTGATGATTTTTTCTAAAATGTTTTCATTAAATTGAAAATGAACAAAACAGGGAGAGTGTATAATATGCATCATATCCCCTATTCCAAAGTATGAAATTTTAATTTAATGTAATTTAGCTGGACATATGCTCAAGTGCATAGCAAAGCCAAGAGGCAAATCTTTTTCTCTTAATGTTAACATGTAAAAGAAATTAATAATATAATTTTGCAATGCAATATTCTACCCTTACAATGAACAAGTCCATTTCTTTTGAAATCTTTTTAACATTGCTATGTTGCCTGAGAAAACTCTTTTCTATTCAGTATGAAATATGAAGAAGGGAAAAAATATATTTAAATCAACCTTTCCACCTTTTAAATACAATCTCCACCCAAACAAATTAATATCTGTTGACTGTAAATGTGACTTGTTTTCTTTCAGACGTATTCGGGGTTGTTTTGCGTGACCATCAACCCTTACAGGTGGCTGCCCATCTACGGGTCAAAAGTTGCCCTGATGTTCAAGGGAAAGAAGCGCAATGAAGTGCCTCCCCATCTCTTCTCCATCTCTGACAATGCCTATCATGACATGATGATGGGTAAGTCAACACATCACAGCGGGTGTGGTACTCAGAAATACACTGAGGAATGTTAAATGAATATAATACACAATTATGTATAGACAACAGAAACACATAACACATCTATTGCAGTGTTGTTTGCTGTTGTCAGGGGAACAATATGTAAATGAAGTGCAGAAAATTTAATGGAGAGAGAGATAAAAGAGAGCAGGTATGAAAGAAAGTAATACAGTATGCTCAGAGAGAAAGCTGGAGATTAAGGAATAAAATCTTATTTCTAGTGGGGAGCTTATAAATAGGGGGTGAAGTTGAAGTATCAGCAGCAATTATTAATATTGAAAAAGCTTATTGGGACCAACACTGAGCCCATGAACCTTAGAATCAGCTACTGTAGGTCCCAGCCATGTGTAAACACCAAGTGTCTGTGTACAGTCCCTTACAACCCTCTAAGGGAGGAAGAAAATAAACAAAAGCCCAAATAGTTTGTACTGATTCGTTGGCATTTTTTTTTGTCCACCACAGAGCATGAAAACCAGTCTATGCTGATCACGTAAGTCTATGCAATGTTTTTTGAATTTTAGATAAAGGGTTAGACCTGTTACACATTGCTTTTTAACAACCTAATTCCTGATATCCACAGTTAATGAGCCTCATTTGAAATGTTTTGTTCTTGTCTTTAACATACTTCTTATATGTAAATGCCTCTTTGTCTTTTCCCAGCATTTAAGATATCTTTTACTTTTCTTAAATGTATCAATTCACAAAATAATGTGGTATATTCTTAAGTATTTTAAGCAAAATGCAATGGCAACATTATATATGGATCAGAAAGTTAAATGGAACTTAATCTGACTAAACTGTTATAAATCCCAGTGATGGATGGGATGAACTCAACTTTTATACTTATGAAGGCTAAAACTATTTAATAATTTATACATATCCATTTGTAGAGTAGGATTTTCTGCAAAAACATTTAGAAAACATTAGACAAATATCCTCTCAGTAACAGAGACAGAGAGATATCTTCCAATCATTTATGAAATGCTCTTCATAGTAAGGAATGTCCTACACATTATATAACTGAAAAAGGTTACATTTAAGAGAAATGTAACTTATTTCTGTCTTAGGTTAACCTGTGATTTTCATACATCTTTTATAACGTCAGTATGTTATTCTGTGTGAATTTATTGTAGCAATAAAACAGAGATCCCATAATATCTATAATTCGGTCATAATGCCATTAAAGGATGATACTCTGAAATGAGTGATTCTGAGATTGTACTACAGTTAGAATGACAAAAGCCTGACACTCTCCGCTCTCCCCAGTGGAGAATCTGGTGCTGGCAAGACTGAGAACACCAAGAAGGTCATCCAGTACTTTGCCAACCTTGGTGCAACCGGAGGAAAACCATCCTCAGATTCCAAGGTAAATCTACTGCAGCAGGATGTGGGTCATTCAAGTACAGTATCTGCACTTCAGAGAGGCAGAGTGGGACGAGCCCGCTGAGGAAGCTGAGGAGACCAGCTATTGCTGGAGTTAATCTTCTGGGGAAACATGTTCTGTGATTTGTTTTAAATACAGCAGTGTATTTGTCCCACCACTGACCATATTGGAGTAACTGACCCTTAATTTAAAATGTAAAGCTCTTGGTTACAGGATATGGAAACCACACTAAAGTGATAAATGTCTCAGTGTGGACTCAATGTGGAGATACTTTGTTACCAATTCCAGAATTGTTTTTTGTACATTTTCACAGATATCAGTGTTTTGTAAATTTCGTAACTCAGTATGTGCAGATAAAATATTTTAATCTCACTACAATCTTCCATTTTAAGGACTATGCCACCTGAACAAGGGTACTTTCACTGTATTAACTGCCGGGACAATCTTTGATCTGTGTTTGACACAGGGCTCCCTGGAAGATCAAATCATCCAGGCCAACCCTGTGCTGGAGGCTTTCGGTAACGCCAAAACCACTAGGAACAACAACTCCTCCCGATTCGTAAGTCTCTTAATTATCACTTGTGGTGCAAGTAAATTACTCTCGCCGGATGAAATGTAGTGAATTTTTATTCATTCATGAGCTGATTTTATTTTCCTTGTACCATAATTGTATTATAAATACAACTTGATCCCCATATCTCCAATGCTTATGCATTAATCAAACCTTACAAATCTTCTATTGGACATGGTGTATTTAAAAGACCCCTACATGTCCTAATAGTGATTAATTACTAGAGATGTTAAATTAGGCTTTGACTACAATTTCAAATGTTTGTAGTCAAATGGCTTTGACTTTAATTTCTATGTTGTTTATTGTATGAAAAACAACAGGTGATTTTTTTATTTCACATGTGCTTTCCAGGGTAAATTCATTCGAATCCACTTTGGGCCCACAGCTAAGCTGGCTGGTGCTGATATTGAAAGCTGTAAGTAAATACTTTCTGTTGGAAGGAATAGGTTCTATTAAAAAATCTCAAATTAATTATATATCAGTATTGAACTTTATGAATATTTTGTTCTTTAATTAAAAGCTGTGGTGAATAAAACAATTTTGACATAGAAACACTTGCACATAGATGCCAATATTTATCCCAGAAGTACATCTAACCACCTGTTTTCCACCACTCACTTGTAAACAAAGATTTGAAAAGCTGCTTCCAATATCTGTCACTCCTGAATGAAGATCCTGAATCCAGGGTAATCTTAGAAAATCTTCCAAATTTAACATGTTTTCCACAACCATTTTATTTTTGAGAATATGAATAATTTCATTGAGTTCAGTCAAATTAGGTTCTTCTCAGAATGGGGAGCTGCACACCTTCACGTGACCTTAACAGGAGTTTGTTTGTTCCTGCAGACCTGCTGGAGAAGTCTCGTGTTATTTCTCAACAAGCTGCGGAACGTGGCTATCACATCTTCTACCAACTCCTGTCAGGGAAGTTGCCGGAAATTCTTGGTACGTTTAAACATACTAAGGATAAACAGCATGGGCAAAGCTACAGAAAGCCTTTGTCTGTTAAAAAGACAATCTCATCTAATGGCGAGTGAGGATGGTACTGTCTGTGGGTCAAGATTTTATGTGATTCTTTATGATGAGCTCTTTCATATTCAAGAACCAAATTCTGGAGTGTTGGCTCTCAGTCCATGAAAGTGAGAATTTCCATTGTAACTGATTATGTTTTAGTGTTGGGAGTTCCATCTGCAGGCTTATGTCTGAGCCATAACCATGTCTGAGCCATAAGGATTAGACCCTTTTTGCTTTTTGAGCAGACTTGTGTATAAACTAATGAAACTATCTGCAATTTCTCCTTCATTTCCATAGGCACTTTTCTTCTACTTACTGGAATTCCTGAGAGGCTATTCCTTGCCACTTTAAAGACCAATGCAGCTTATATACTGTAACTTTATTGGTTTGGTTAGAACTGAACTAGGTTAACATGCGGTGGTGATGTGCTTCCATTGAGCTTGTTCTGTGTATTGTCACTCACAGAAATGCTGCTGCTCACTCCTGATCCCCATCAGTATGTCTGGGTCTGCCAGGGTGTGACTGTTGTTGACAACATGGATGATGGAGAAGAACTGCTGCTCACACATGTAAGTCAGAGTCCAGTGCTGATATTAACAAGGTTCTAGATTGGGTCCTTGTCTGTAGTCTCTGTAAACAGTGTGATTTGTGGGTGCTAGAGTAAGAGAGGCAGATATAAGATAAAATAACATTCGAATTTGAGCAATAGGATAGATGAACACCCTTCATGTTTCTTCATGACTGAGTTTGTAAGATTTAGGGAGAGCTAGGGTAAGGAATCTGGTAGAAGCCAAGGAACATATACTCATGTTGTATCCATTTGCATACATTTCTGGCTTTTCTTTCTATCAGTTGGTCTTATGCCATAAATATCTCTATTCCATACCAAGTAAATTTAATCTATCTGAGGCAAAAATGCCCTTATAATAACATCTTTTATCATGTGATATCAATGTACTTTTGTCATTTGACTACCATGTGGAATTTAGGTATTAAAACAACGGTGGGTTATACCTTGTCTATATAAGGGTCATTATTATGCTTATGATAGCTACAGTACAATCTGTCATGAATCTTCAGTTAGTTCATTGATTGCTGCTTAGACAAGATAAAGGAGGACATTTTAATCTATACAGATGAACAACCTTTATGTCCCGGTGTCTTACGCATGCTGTATATGATAATGTTCTGGCAGGATGCCTTTGATGTATTGGGCTTCACTCAGGAGGAGAAAATGAGTATCTACAAGCTAACTGGTGGCATCATGCACTTTGGCAACATGAAATTCAAGCAGAAGCCAAGAGAAGAACAGGCTGAAGTGGACACCACTGAGGGTAAGATGTAACATTTCTGCCGGGTGCCTTTGCGCAGAGCACTGTTCACAAGAACAAAAAAATGTTACTATAAGGGAGGTGACAAAAAAGAGAAGGCTTTATGATCTGTCTAGATTATTCATTTGCTAGTAGCAACCTGACCGAAGGAAATAGCAAAATAGTGAAATTTGGAAATCGTGGTCTAGAGGCACACATCTATACCCTTGAGCTGATATTTGGTAGGGACTGGGGCGTGAACATGCTTGTCACAAACATCATTATTGGAAGTTTAGGTAATGTAAATCAAAAAGGGCCTACCATCTGGAAATACTCTGATCCTAGCAGAATGCCAATAAGTTCTTCAATAATCCAGGTGTGCATCAGCCATGCAAATTCAGAATGTAGGCAAAAAAGGAAATATGGATACATGTTTTGATCATCCATTACTACCTTGGGATTTGTATACAGTATAGAATGTTAAGAGATACTGTACACTACAACCTCTGAAATGAAATTGTATCATTTTTATACAAGGATTTAGATAGAAAACTTCCAGCGTAATAAATTACATAAACTTCTGATGCAGACAAACTAGAATAAACTGCATTGCTATTGAATGCAATAAAATAAGGTTTAAAATAACTACTGTAATTATAGTAAATTGCGTGCATGAAATATCAAATATCAGCACATCAAAATTGGAGATCCCTTCAGCTTTTTTCCTTGGTGGTGCACTTTGTTCATTGTGGGATGAAGTGTAACATCCAAAAGCGGTTATAAATATACCTAAAACGGCTATAGACTTTTAACAGTCTATTACTAAAACAGTTCTGTTATTAACAAGCAAAAATGGTTTAAGCAGTATGGGGCCTACTATTAGAGGATAACTATTTCAAACTGAACAGTCCTTTAAAAGTGTAGACAATATGGTTGCATGCAAAGACAGAATAGCCTGATTTTAAATGAAAAACTGAAGAAATTGTCTTTGTTCTTGAACATGATGAATGTCCTTCCTCAGTCATAATTCGTAATTAGTCCAAAATTAATTCTATAAATATCTGGAACATACAATACATATATACTGTAGTACACTGTAGAGTAGCACTCTGTCTTTCCCTCTAGGTGGGCTTTTGGATCTGGTCATATTTTTCAGTTCTATGATAAAGCATAATGCAGTATGGTATAGCAACCTGGTATTACAGTCTTCCTGTGCAAAAAAAATCTATGATCCCCAGACTCTTGAGGATGCGTTCTAAGATGATGGGACAGCCACTTGAGCAGAGTTTTCAAACTGAGTACTGGAATGATGAGTATGTTGAGACTTTTTGTTAGTATCTCATGTTCAGCAAGAAGAAAATTAATTCATGCCTTCAAATGTATGTTTTTAAGTCCCTCAGTTTAGACGTAACATGAGAAATGGAAAATCTTTTATACCATATTCAATCAAACTGCTCAATCAATAAATGAGTTTGCAATTGATGAGTAATGGTTAAAGGACAAGTGCAATCAATAGATTATGTGAAAAAGTATACATACATAATTTTATAGGCTTAGTGTAGTTCTGGGGGGGAAATTTACAGGGTTCTGGTGTAGTTGCATGGCTTCCTGTAGGAGTATTGTGAAATGAATAGGTGTGGCTAGATGCCTATAATGAAATGTAATATTTACTTGCACTGCTTGTATGTTTTGTAAGTTTCTGTGTGTATAAAAAAAAGCTGCTTTGATGCAAGAAACAATTCTGTCACAAATTTCATTAGAAGGACTCCTCATTTTACCTCAGTAAAGTAACTAACTGGTAGTTAAATTGAATGTTGAAAAAATATAATATTTCTTACAGCATTTTTCCAGGGAATTTTGCTATCCTTTTTTTTAAAAAATGTCATTGATATAAATCCATTGTATATGGTTTTTAAAGTTTGAAATCTAACTTAGCACACAGAAAGCAGGTATGCTAGAAGAATACTGACACCTTGTTTCAAGCACATAACACAAAGAGAAAAGCAGATTCAATTTAGTGGCTTTTAGTAAGGCTGATTTGTGACATCCTATGTAGAAGTTTTTATGGTTTTCTGCCCTCTTTTGCCCTTTGCTGCTGATGTTTTCCTCTTGGATTTCCAATCTGACATCAAGTAAGATGTTAAGCATCAGAAGCAAATTTTTCTATTTCAGTCACTGAAGCTTCTCCCTTAAATATGCTTAGCATCCCCTGTTTACCTATTTTGATAATTTTATCCACCAACTGTATCTTCTATTTGGATCTACTGATAAGATTAAGATAAGATAAGATTAATTTATTTTAGAGTTATGTTTGAGATGCATATCACATTCTCCAATATCACATTCTCTGTTTTATCCTCTCTGTCATCCTCAGTGGCTGACAAAGTTGCCCACCTCATGGCAATCAACTCTGGGGAACTCCAGAAGGGCATTACCAGGCCACGTGTGAAGGTGGGGAATGAGTTTGTGACCAAGGGGCAGAACCAAGACCAGTGCAACTACTCCATTGGTGCCCTGGCCAAAGCCGTCTATGACAAAATGTTCAAATGGATGGTTGCCAGAATTAACAAAACCTTGGACACCAAGATGCAGCGCCAGTATTTCATTGGAGTTCTGGACATTGCTGGCTTTGAGATCTTTGAGGTAAACAAATAATCCATTTCTATCCCTTCTATCACACAAATATACAATTTTACTGAAAGAGATATTTAAATTGGTTTTGGTTGCAGCACTTAAACATTAACACAGTCTGGGTCAAAGTAACAGTTTTAATAAACCAAAAGCTCTGGAGTATAAAAATTCCTGAATTAAATCCATGAATTTCACAGTTATTGCCTATTTCTTCACAGTTCAACAGCTTCGAGCAGCTCTGCATCAACTTCACAAATGAGAAACTGCAACAGTTTTTCAATCACCACATGTTCGTGCTGGAGCAGGAAGAGTACAAGAAGGAAGGAATCGACTGGGTCTTCATTGACTTTGGTCTGGACCTGCAAGCCTGCATTGAGCTGCTGGAGAAGGTGAGATAAGGGAGGAATGATTATATGCCTTTACATACACCGTGTTTCAGTAATTTGAGCTGTGTGGGTTGAAGTGTTTTGAGTTCATAGTCTCATTGTCCTTTTGCAGCCCATGGGGATCTTCTCAATCCTAGAGGAGCAGTGTGTGTTCCCCAAGGCCACTGATGCTACCTTTAAGGCTGCCCTGTATGACAATCATCTGGGCAAGTCCAACAACTTCCTGAAGCCTAAAGGAGGGAAGAAAGGCCCAGAAGCGCACTTTGAGCTGGTCCACTATGCTGGCACTGTGAGTTTGTAAACCTCAAAATGAAATCTGATTAAGTCTGTGTCACCATTTCATTTTGGATTATAGCCATTACATCAGTTTTTGATGTCTTTCCTTTCAAATGTCAGAATTAACTGATCTTGCTCCCTTTACTTCATTGTTAAGGTGGGGTACAATATCACAGGCTGGCTTGAGAAGAACAAGGATCCACTGAACGAGACTGTGGTGGGCCTGTTCCAGAAGTCATCTATGAACCTTCTGGCTGCTCTCTTCAAGGAGGAGGAGCAACCTGCAGGGACCAAGAAGCAGAAGAAGGGCTCATCCTTTCAGACTGTTTCTGCTTTCTACAGGGTATTCAGCCATTTCTGTGCTCCAGACTGTTCCTGTTCTGATATTCTGCAAATGATAAAGACAGAATCTTTTTAAATTCACCCCATAGGGGATCAGACTTTGACAAAGCACATACATTAACCTAAAAAACCAAAGTGAGTTCTGTCTACTCTCAGCACTGTTTTGTTTTATGATAATTTGGTTCCAAGTGGCATTAAAAAATGCATGTTTTTGGTATTGGGGGGAGTTCAATAAGTCTTTAATATTGTTCATCTCCATTTTCAAACAGGAGCAGCTGAACAAGCTGATGACCACGCTGCACAGTACTGCCCCTCACTTTGTCCGCTGTATTGTACCTAATGAGTTCAAGCAGTCAGGTAAGATACAGCACAGCTAAACACAGTGCAGATCTTCAACATGAAAGGATACCTCTGAGTATCATAGGGTTCATACATTGAGCAATCTTGAACATTCACTTTTATACTCCAGAATGAATACTTTAAAGTATAAATGAGTCAAAAATATGTGTTCAATAATCAAAATGTATGAAGATCATTATTTTCACAACTCACAGACAACATGAAAGGATACCTCTGTGTATCGTAGGGCTGATACATTCCACAATCTTGTATGTTCTCTTATATCATTGAGTTTTATACTCCAGAATAGGTACTTTTAAAATGCTACACAAAAATACGAAAAATAAACACAAAAGTTCACTTTTCCGAACATATAATAGGTTTATTTTTTAAATAAAGCTGAAAATGTAACACTGGCAGCTCTGTGCAGGGATGCTACCTGACCATGTCCCTGTCTTCACCCAGGGGTTTGTGATGCCTTCCTGATTCTGCACCAGCTGGCCTGTAACGGTGTGCTGGAGGGAATCCGCATCTGCAGAAAGGGCTTCCCCAACAGGCTGCAGTACCCGGAGTTCAAGCAGAGGTCATTCTGGCAGTCATTGTGTATTTCCTACTGGGGCTGGTGCTTACCTGAAGAAAAAGAAGCGACTGAACTCTGAGTAGAATGTTGGGCAATAGCTCAAATACAACACAACCCCCTCCCACCTTAAATTGTAAACTACTTTGTATGCAAATCAGGATTTATATATTCAAGATTTTTATTTAATTTGATGTAATACTTTAGTGGGGCGTTAGCATGGGGGGTGAATTGTTGTCCAATTTCTTTTCATTAGCTGATTTTGTCATGATCTTTGTCAGTCAAAGAACAAGATAAATCCATTAGTGTGAGTGAAAAAATTCCTATTTTATCCCTGTAGTCACATATAGGTATGTACAGTAATTTCGATTCTCTTCACAATAGAGTAAGCTAAGCTAAATAGCAGGTTGCTTTTGTTATTATGTAGAAATCAGGAAAGGTCAGATGCTGTACATTTCAGTATCTAACCTTTATTTTTTGCAGAATAACTACACAAGTATTCTAATTTCCTGACACCATGTTTACTAGTGTGTATATTTTGCTGTTACAGGTATTATATTCTGAACCCCAACGTCATCCCTAAGGGATTTGTGGACAACAAGAAAGCCTCAGAGCTGATCCTGGGCTCTGTGGGCCTGGATGACATGGAGTACAGGATTGGGCACACTAAGGTGAGACTGGAGACAGAGTGAACAGATAAAATGCAACAAAGCTGAGGCCTGCATTTAATCAAGTCTTTGCCGGTTGGCACCTCAAGGAGTACATTTTCACATGCTTAGTTCCTCTTGTTTTTCTGTCTCTTCTCAAAGTCTCTAACAGTAAAGACTATGCATTAAACGCTGATATTAAAGAGAATGGGCTTTTTTTTACTTAATTCAAAACTTTGTCATAAATAAAACATAGAGTTTTTACGTTTTTGAAATAAAGAAGAAAATTGCTTTCAGAAGATTTTAGGTCTTACATAATCTTTGCAAATTCATCGCAAATTCAACGAAATACTGAATTTATTAAATTAAGGTTGGCATGTTATCTTAACTTTCATTCTAATTTTTTTAGAGGATGGGCAAGTTTAAATGTCTTTAAGACAAAGCACTCAGGAATCCATATTTTCCCCTCTAATGTGAAAGGTTTTCTTCCGTGCTGGAGTCCTGGCCAAGCTTGAGGACATGAGAGACGAGCGTCTGGCGAAGATCATGACCATGCTTCAGGCCCGACTCCGTGGTGTCTTCATGAGAATTGAGTTCAAGAAGATGCTTGAAAGAAGGTCAGTGCTGACAATATTCTTTGGCATGACTGTTCACTGCACAGTTAAATCTCAAGATTTAAATGCAGAGAGTATTTTTAATTATCCATATGAAACTGACACCATATCCTGAAAGTGTTCTCTAGGTTGAGGTTTCTTGCAGAGACACATGAAGAGATGTGACAGTAGAATCGGCTGAGAGGTCCTTCTTGCTATAATTTTACACAACCACATCACACAAACAACATTTGTGTATTCGCATGTTCCATGCAGCACTGCTATTGTTGGTACTGTATATTGACATAAAAAGTATATGTATATATCCATATATTCCATCAGGGGAGGCACAGTGGTGCAGTAGCCACTGCATCACAGCACTAGGGCCCTGGGTTTGTTTTGGAGCTGGGGTGCTATCTGCATGGAGCTTGTATATTCACCCCTTGTTCGTGTGGGTTTCCTCGGGGTGCTCCAGTTACTGTGCCTCCCACGGTCCAATGACATACTTGTAGATAAAATGGTGTCTGGGAAAACTAGTCCTTGTGTGAGTGTGAGTGTGTGTGTCTGCATGTCAGCCTTGTTATCCTGTCCAGAGTGCACACTGTCTTGCACCTGCTGCTGCTGCGATAGACTCCAGTTCTCCTTCCACCCTGTACTAGATAAAGCAGTTAGAAAATGGATAGATACATACTTTCAGAAAATTTAGGAGAGATGTTCAGCCTCAGGTTAAATATTTTAGCAATGATACTAAGTTATTGTGTGTATACACCAAGCTGAATGTTCTTGATGGATGTCTTGTTGTAGAATTGCTCTGATCGCCATCCAGCGTAACGTGCGCAAATTCCTGCAGCTCCGCTACTGGGGATGGTGGAAGCTCTACAACAAAGTAAGTGGAGGGAGTCTAGGACTCAGCCGCCTTCTGTAGTGTCAGTGTGGGACAGAACCCCTCCAGCTTTCCTCTTTCTGATGTCCTGCCCTTCAGGTGAAGCCTCTGCTGAATGTGGCACGGCAGGAGGATGAGATGAAGGCCAAGGAGGAAGAGCTGCGCAGTGCAATGGAGAAGACCCAGGAGATGGTCAACAGGATCAAGGAGCTGGAAGAGAAGTTGGCCACCCTCTCCCAGGAGAAGAATGACCTCGCTTTGGCTCTGGCAGCTGTGTGTACTATTCCATAAGACTTAAAGCAGAGCTTAAATGTGGTTAGGCATTTACTAGATCACAGCAGATTTTCTCACCCTCCTCCAAGGTCTTATTGATAAACGTTTCTGTCTTAACTTTCTCAAAATCACATTTTATTTTATATTATGAATAGATAGTCAGTTTCCTCACTGGGAACAGTGGAATGGTAATTGGAATGGTAATTCCACCCTGAGGTTTTTAAGTCCTCTGCTGTTAAAGCTTAACTCCTGCCCATGTCTCATTCTCTCTACATCCCCTGCCTGCAGGATCAAGAGACACTGGCAGACGCAGAAGAGCGCTGCACCCAACTGATGAAAACAAAGATAAACATGGAGAGCCAGATCCAGGAGATGAAGGAGCAGCTGGAAGAAGAAGAGAGTACAGCCAGTAGCCTTGGGGCCCATAAGCGCAAGCTGGAGGGGGAGCTCAACGACCTCAAGAGGGACCTGGAGGGGCTTGAGTCCACTCTCGCCAAGACCGAGAAAGAGAAACAGGTAAGATCACCTTCTGTCCTTCAGGAAGGGCCATCTCTCTCTTAGACTGAGCAGAGAAACGGTTTGGATTGTTTTTCTTTAATTTGGACAGGGAGGTTCAATACGTATAGATTTTAGTATTGCACACACTTTGTCTTCATCCTCAGAAAATGTACTAAATTTCAAAATATTTGAAAAGAGGTTATAATAAACTATTCCATAATTCTAAGAGTAGTACTATCAGTATTATTGTAGTTATAATTTAAAATTTACCTGGCAATTACAATGTGGAAAAGTTTTTAAAGAAACTGATACAAACATGGTAAATTAAACAGGACCTTCACACAGAAATAAACCAAAGTTTTAACTTGATTCAGTATCCAGAAATGTAAAATAAAAATAAATTAACACAAATTCTTCTTTAAACCTTACACAAAGCGGAATGAGCTTTCTCTAGTTGTGAACGGTATATTGTTCTACTATAAAATCACTTAGAAGATTAGAAAATGGAATTGACTCATGAAAGAGTCCCCTGCCAATTTTGAACTATAGCTGGAATTCACATATTCTTGTGCACTGCTTTGAAAGTTTATTTAGAAGGTTTCCTTCTTGAAGGTTCACCACCAATACAAATTATATAACCCTTTTCCAACTTCCCAGTTTGTACTACTCTGAAAGTAATGTTTGTTCTCTATTTCTTAATCTATTGCTTTGGTTTTATTATGCATTTTGTACGCAGAATAGACCTACGCAAAAACAGCCAGAGATTAAGAACATTCTGAATCATGTATCCAATAAGCATGATTCTCATCTTGTTCTTCCGCAGGCTCTGGACCACAAAGTGCATAACCTGACTGGAGACCTGGGCCAAAGAGATGACAGTATAGCCAAATTCCAGAAGGAAAAGAGAGCTCTCGAGGAGTTGCATCAGGTGAGGCCTGCTTCAATGTTCTAGAACTGCTTCCTGCCTGACAGAAAACAAGGTTTGTTCCTGTTTACATATACAGTAATGATGCGGTATTTGCATTTTGTTTCCAGAAAACTCTGGATGATCTCCAGGCAGAGGAGGACAAGGTGAACCACCTCACTAAGAACAACAGCAAACTCAACACCCAGATCCATGAGGTGAGTGAGTTACCAGCAGAGATGGAAAATGAACAGTCAATGCAGCAGATACTGTGGTGCTCCCAGAAGAAAATAGCTGAACGTTCGTATGATGAGACTACCTCTCCTTGATCTTTCAGCTGGAAGACAACTGGGAACAAGAGAAGAAGATCCGTGGTGAGGTGGAGAAAGCACGACGGAAAGCTGAGGGGGATCTGAAAATGACCATTGAAAACCTGAACGAGATGGAGAGAGCCAAGCTCGACCTTGAAGAGGCTGTCAAAAAGTAAGAATGTCATCAGGCTGAGTCACCAGGAGTCAAGGAGCATAGGGGAACAAGTAACTCTGCAGAGCTAAAGATGAATTACATAGGTTTTGTGTGTTATCCCTGTGCTATTGAGATGAACTTAATTAGCAATTTGAGGGCAATAATTTAAAGTGTTACTTCTTACATTATAATATTATTACTCACTGTACATCTCTTCACTTCCTCATGTGACATTAGTGTGTGACATTGGGTATTTTGATGTTTGTCTTATAGGAGGGATTTTGAGATCAACCACTTGAACTCAAAATGGGAGGACGAGCAGTCTCTCAACTCTACTTTGCAGAGGAAGCTCAAAGAGCACCAGGTACTAAGAAACACATGCAGTCTCGTTACAAGGCAGACAGGAATAACAGCCAATGAAAGTCATTCAACTTTACAGCTGTCTGGTTCTTCCTTGCAATTAATTTTTATAGTGAAGGCAGCTGTTCCCGACCCCAGGCCATCTTCTCATAAAGCCTGGAAAGCTATTAAGATAGACCTCTCAGCACTCAGGGTTCTCTATTTTCTCAAGAGCGTTTTCATCAAAATATCAGTCTATGTATACACCTTACATAAGCAGTCTCAACTGAGTCCAATAGCATTCAACTTATTATTTTTATTATATTAATAATAATAATATTTTATAATTATATTATCATATTATTATTTAAATAAACTCTGAAGTTCTGCATGTTTGTATGTTTAAGCCATCTTCTCAACTTAAAAAGTCATATGAATCATAATACTGCAGGAGGTTTCTTGACTAAATTTTGCTGAGCTGCTTGGTGACAGCAGTTCCCCACCTATAATATGAATCCACTTTCTTCCAGTTTCCAGTTACAAGATAGAAGTTACAACCTTGTCTGCAAACTTCTAAAGATTTGTGCTTGGTTGATTTGCAGGCTCGCATTGAGGAGCTAGAAGAGGAGCTTGAAGCTGAGAGAGCCATGAGAGCCAAGGTATCTCCATCAAGAGCTCAGTGCTGCTGTTCAGAAGTCTGTTGTCATTCCTGAGGAAGTGATTCTGTAACCATCTTCCTTCCTTTATTGAAACAGGTAGAGAAGCAACGTTCTGACTTGTCTCGTGACCTGGAGGACATCAGTGACAGGCTGGAGGAAGCAGGGGGTGCTACAGTTGCTCAGGTGCATCAGTTAATCCTTTTATAAATTGTCCTTCAAGTTTACCTACTTAGTCATGGCTATGTCATCATTATTATTTTCTCAGACATACATTTATGGACCTAAAACAGTTTCATTTTTCATCTATATGCTGACTAATTTTATTGTATTGATTAAAGGAATTATTGGAAATCTGTGCACTATAGCCACAGCCTTAATATATAGTGAATATTACAAGATGCAACTTGTCTCAGACATACTGTAGTTCATAGCGCACAGTGATTCAGTCAGAAGGATTTGGTGTGATACTAACTGGAGAATTTCTGGTCAATGATCCCCAGATTGAGCAGAACAGGAAGAGGGAAGGAGAGCTGCTTAAGCTTCGCCGGGAGCTGGAGGAGGCAGCTCTGCAGTCTGAAGCCACAGCCTCCGCTCTGCGCAAGAAACATGCCGACTCCATGGCAGAGCTTTCTGAGCATGTGGAGAACCTGCAAAGGGTGAAGGCCAAGCTGGAGAAGGACAAGCAGGTCATGAAGGCTGAGATCGATGACCTCAGTGCCAATGTGGAGACTATCCAGAAGGCCAAGGTAAAGAAGGTTGAGTTTAGAGCTCTGTAGGTTTCAAATGAGAGGAAGCCCATCTGGCCTGTATGGTAGCTAGTATCTTATTGATCCAAGAATCTCTTTCCATCATTTCTCAATATGCACTATTTTACATCTGATTGAATGTATGTTTAGTCGATGTCTGTTCATAACAGTTGTAGTCAAGATGTTTACGTGAAGGACCTTTTCTAACATTCAAACATTTGTACTGAGACCTAATGTTTTGTATCAAAATCTAAAATTGCGAAGTGGTATTCAAAGGACATTAGAGAAAGTCAGCAGCAACTGTTTCTCTGTGCAGCTGAACGGAGAAGCCCATGTTCGCAAACTGGAGGACAGTCTGGCAGAAGCCAACGCCAGACTGGCAGAAGTGGAGAGGAACCAAACGGAGCTGAATGCCATCAAAACCAGGATCTCTGGTGAGAAATCTTGTACATTTTATTGTGCCTCCTCTCCATTACTCAAGGCCTACATATGTCCACATATGTAGATACATTATATATATAGTATTTCTACAAAACAGGGGTAGGAAGGGTGTTACTTGTTAACAAAAGTTAAATTATAGTGAAATATTTATTCTAAATTATAGTCATGCACTGTGTTGAAGATGGGTTGTAAAACTATATCTCTCCTTCCACCCCTCCTGCTACAGTGTATAGGTTAGTGTCATTTCACCATATCACTTCGGATCTCTCTTTATGAAGTATAGTACATGGAGACAAGCTGCAAGTATGGTTATCATTGCTGACCAATACAAATGTCAGAGATATGTTTTTCAATCATCCTGGTCCTGCTCTCTCCTGCTGTGCAGCTGAGAACAGCGAACTGAGCCGGGAACTGGAGGAGACGCAGAGCAGGTTGAACCAGGTCCTGCGTGTGAAGACCACCCTGACCTCCCAGACCGACGAACTGAAGAGGCAGGTGGATGAGGAGTCCAAGGTGAGCTGTCACTGTGAATTGGCCTTCAAACTATACATGGAACTTAAGGATTCTTGACTTGAAAGCATTCTATCAATTCCATTATCTAGAGAACTACCGAGTTGCGCCCTTCTTCTCTCTCCCCAGGCACGCAGCGCCGCAGTGGTTGGTCTGGCCAACGCCCGCCATGATCTGGACCTGATGAAGGAGCAGCTGGAGGAGGAGCAGGAGAGCAAGGCAGAGATGCAGCGGCTCATCTCGAAACTGAACTCTGAGGTCACGACCTGGAGGACCAAGTATGAGACTGATGCTATCCAGAAGACAGAGGAGCTAGAGGAGACCAAGTGAGTTGTTCCTGTGTTTCTCAATCCAGAGATGGGGACAGGTTTCTACTCTGTAAGTCAGTGATTTTATGCATACTATTGTTGGATAGTGAAATGTTGGATATTTACAGTAGCAAACTCACTTTTGTTGGATGTCTTTTAGCAAATTTTTACTAGTTGGAGTTTTCGATATACTGTAACATAATGTGTCTCCAGTAAGACACATTTGAAATGTAATTTTAAAGTCACTGTTTGCAATGACCATTTTTCAGATGAGATGTTAAACCGAGGTCCTGACTCTCCATGGTCATTAAAGATCCCCTGGCACTTCTCGATTGAAGTAGGGAGTTATCCCAGTGTCTGGGCCAAATTTCCCCCCATGGCCTTTACCATGGCATCCAAATTGTCCCTATGTATGATTGGATTGTACTTGCCCTGCAATGGACTGGCGCCCCGTCCAAAGTGCACCCTGCTTTGCGTTTGTTGCTTGCCGGTATGCTCCGGCTTCCCGTGACACTATATGTTATAAAGCGGTTTGGCAAATGACATGACATGTTCGCAATGATGAAAATAGCAACTTTAATTCACACATGAATCATCCACAAGTAAGATTAAAATAAATATGAATAATGCACTTGTTACAGCTATCTTTTCTTGTAAGTCCAAGGGAAAATTGAGTTATTAATCAGTATATACTGTACTTCAGTTAAAGCCCAAAATCTGAACCCCTTTAAGGCCAATTTTCTCTCTACAATGATTTGTATTAAACACAGCTGGCCTTGATGTTTACAGTGAATTCACTTATGATGGAGAAAAGAAAACACTTCTTTACCCAAACAGTAGTGGGTTTCAGGAACAGATTTCCCAGCCACTTGGTTGAGACCCAAACTCTGGGAGCCTTTAACAAACATCTGGATAACATTTTATATTCACTTAGACACTTAACTAACAAAGAGGCAGAACAGGCCAAATGAGCCCCCTCTTGTTTGCAGACCTTTCTTATGTTGTTACTGGTATAAATCCCAGTGATGTTCTTTGCTCAGGCGCAAGCTGGCAGCTCGGCTCCAGGAAGCAGAGGAGGCGGCAGAGGCAGCGCAGGCCCGAGCGGCCAGCCTGGAGAAGGTCAAACAGAGACTGCAGGGAGAGGTGGAGGACCTCACTATTGAACTGGAGAAGGTGTGTCCCTGCAAAATGAAATCCTGAGGATTTTGTTTGTGAGAAGAATGGTTGATACCTTTCCCGGCACTTCACATTAGTTTTAATGAACAATGTTGTCACAATAGCCGGTTCTGACTCAGTGAAATGCGTAGTTAAGGACCCTATGTGAGACAGTAATCCGGAAGTCACTGGAGAATGACATCAGGGAAGGCACAGTGTGTTAAAACTGGAATGACAGACAGGGGGCAGTGACTGATATGATCCAGTGGATGGGGGGGCACAGGCGAACGAGCCCAAAGGAAGTCCAAAAGGGTAGTTAGGGTGCAGTCCAATATCCAGATGCCGGGAGATCCATCCAAGACGCAGACGATTAAAAACGGGAACAGGGAACTGGTACCAGGAACACAAAAGTTTAAAAGCATAACGGGGCAAGGTGCTACGAGCCCCAGACAGAGGTCAGGTTGCCGAGATGAGCTCTGTGCCCTCAGGCCACTCCTGTGCTGTGTGGTAGGCAGGCTTCCGGGCATCTGTCTTCCAAAGCTGATCCCGGAACTATGGAGACACCGTTAAATATGGGAAAGAGGATGGGACACAGGTGCAACTATTAAACTAAGAACATTACAGAAAAGGGTAGGAGCGACCTCTAGAGGAGGGATGACGACCGTTACAATATAGTTTTGGATTACAAAGAGAAAGGCTGGGAAAAATAAACGTACTTGTTCTTTCTATTAAATTTGCAAAACTCCTAAGCAAATCTGCTGCCACATAAGTTTAGCTGGTTTTCTTACTTACAGTTCCGTACCAATGCACAGAAACCTATGAAAAAACTTACAAGAGAATAATTTTCCTTAGGCCAATGCTGCAGCTGCTGCTCTGGACAAGAAACAGCGCACCTTCGACAAGATGATTGCTGAGTGGAGCCAGAAGTGTGAGGAGCTGCAGCTGGAGCTGGACAACTCCCAGAAGGAGTGCCGCTCCTACATGACTGAGGTCTTCAAACTGAAGACGGCTTATGAAGAGTCACTGGATCACCTGGAGACTGTCAAAAAGGAGAACAAGACCTTGCATGGTGAGTTCGCCGAAATCCAAAACTATGAACTGCCTTCTAACAATGCAAGGTTAGAACAGAAGTGGACCGATCATGTACCATTTTCTCATCTTGCTTAAAGGTGACAAAGTCATGCATGTTGGCAGTTGAATAACAGGATGTTCCTCTTTAACTTGCAGAGGAGATTAAGGACCTCGTGGAGCAGTTGGGTGAGGGTGGAAAGAGTGTCCATGAGCTGCAGAAGATCAAGAAAAAGCTGGAGATTGAGAAAGATGAGTTGCAGGTGGCTTTGGAAGAGGCTGAAGCTTCTCTAGAGGTAATGAGGCCTTTCTGGAGAGAAAGGCTACAGACATACACAGTACCAGTTTGTTTTTAAGAGATTCCAGTACATTTTATTAGAACTGGCTACAAAATGTAAAATTAAATTAATGTAATAAAAATTAAGTAACAATAAAAAAATGTTAAGCATACTTGAAGTTGAACAGATTTATAGAATTGTTTATTACACATTGTATATTTATGTATGTAGAGGGATTTTGAATATGTCATTATTTTCTAGCTGACTTTAAGACATCAGTAGGCAAGCTATGCCAATTTTAAATGGTCCTATTGGTCACCAGGTTGAGGAGAGTAAGGTGGTTCGTATCCAGTTGGAGCTGGCTCAGGTGAAAGCTGATATTGACCGAAGAATCCATGAGAAGGAAGAAGAGTTTGAAGTTACTAGGTAAAGTGCTTCACCAGAATTCCTAGAATGTTCCTTGGGGAAAGAGCATCAATTTAACTATATCCTCCTCTAAAAAAACTTTTATGAGCTTTGAGAGAACCAAGTTTATTTGCTGGCAAGTGCTGAATTGTATCCAGATAGCAAAGTAAAAAATGAACTGCACATAGAAATTGAATATGGGCTTGGTCCTCTGAGTTCTCAATTATTGATTATCTCACATTTGAATGGATCACACAATCACATCACACAAGGATTTTTAAGTCCTTTTCATTATGAAGAAAAAAAAAGGTTCATGATTTTACCAACAGAGGATCCAGTAAGTAGTACTGTTTCCTATCTGTAATGTCTAAAATTTTCAATGGGCTTTCCAGGAAGAACCACCAGCGTGCCATTGAGTCCCTGCAGGCCAGCCTGGAAGCTGAGGCCAAAGGTCGGGCTGAGGCTCTGCGCCTGAAGAAGAAGATGGAGACGGACCTGAATGAGATGGAAATCCAGTTGGATCACGCCAACAAGAACAACAGTGAGCTGGTCAAAACTCTGAAGAAGATGCAGCAGCAGATCAAGGTAGGAATCTGTAACAAACAACCCTAACTCATCTCAGAGACAGTCCAGTCCAATTCACTTTACAAATATTCTGAGCTTTACAGCTTCCAGTTTTCATCTTGATGTGTCTTCAGCTGTGCATCTATACATTTCTTTGTGATGGTTTCTGTTATAAAAGACAAGGAGATATGTTTCTACTCTTGTATTTTCACAATGGAGGCTTTCTTATTTATTTGGGGGATGTCTCTTAAGTCTCACAATATTTAGAATAATAAAAATCAGATGTTAACAGTATAGAAGAGCTTCAGTTTATTCCCACAGCAGTAGGCCAGACTGTGGTGATGGTGAAATCTCTGACCTCACCTGACCTGACCTGACCTGCTGCAACCTTCCCCCTCTCCCTTCCAGGACATGCAAATGCAGATGGATGAGGACGCTCGCCAGCACGAGGAGCTGAGAGAGCAGTACAACCTGCAGGAGCGGCGGCTCAGCCTTCTTCAGACCGAGCTGGAGGAGGTGCGCAGCGGCCTGGAAGCCTCCGAGCGCTCCCGCAAACTCATTGAGCAGGAGCTGGTTGAGACCACCGAGAGACACAATGAGCTCAATGTGCAGGTAATTGCTGCTAAATAATAATAATAATAATAATAATAATAATTGCTTACACTGTATAACTGATATGATTTTATCTTAGTCACACTGTCACTGAAACAATGTTGAAGAAGGCTTGTGGTGTGGGGGGGTTATTTAATAATAATAATTACTTATACTTATGTAGTGCTTTTCTGGACACTCAAAGTGCTTTACAGTTAATAGGGACTCCCCTCCACCACCAATGTGCAGCATCCACCTGGATGATGCGACGGCAGCCATTGAGCACCAGAACGCTCCCCACACATCAGCTATCAGTGGGGAGAAGAGCAGAGTAATGAAGGCAATTCATAGATGGAGATTATTAGGAGGCCATGATTGATCAGAACCAATGGGAAATTTGGCCAGGATGCCACGGTTACACCCCTACTCTATTCAAGAAACACCCTGGGATTTTTAAGGACCACAGAGAGCCAGGACCTGAGTTTTATGTCTCATCTGAAGGACGGTGCCTGTTTACTGTATATTGTCCCCGTCACTATACATGGGTATTAGGACCCACTAACATCTCTTCCAGCAGCAACCTTAAGTTTTCCCAGGAGGTCTCTCATCCAGGTACTGACCAGGCTCACACCTGCTTGGCTTCAGTGGGTTGCCAGTTGTGAGTTGCAGAGTGATACAGCTGCTGGCAATAATTAAGCCTTGGATGGGAGCGAATTGTACAAATACAATTGAGAAGATGTTAGAGATTTTCACATAGTTTTTAATTTTTATATGAAAATATGTTTAATATTTAACATAGTTAATATTTGAAACTTTAAAATGTTATTAGATCTTAATCTATGATACTGTTTGAACATTTATTTAGTCTCAAATGAACTTTCAATTTGCATGTGTGACAAAGTATGTGATCCTTTATATCACTTACTTTGCTTAAAGGAGGCTACCCTTTAAGCATTTATGAATGCAATTAAATGTTTCCCTTAACCATTATTTACATTGGTTTTGTGGAATTCTGGCTCATTCCTCCTTATTGAAAACCTTATAGGGCTGCCTTGCATGGATAAGTCAAATCAGATTTGACTGACATCATTTTATGTACTGTACTGTATATTGGTACATTTTAATGCTTTGGGGTCTTTAATATGAAAGGAATATGAAAAATTCCCACTTGAAAGACAATTTTCAGAAACGTCTCTCTCTCTACTTCAGAACCAGAGCCTGACTCTCATAAAACGTAAACTGGAGGCTGACTTTCAGCGCATCACCAATGAGAATGAGGAGCTGATCAGTGAATTCCGTGCAGCTGATGAGAGAGCTAAGAAAGCTGTCACTGATGTAAGCTTCTTATTCCATCTCTATGCATCTTTGTAAAACTATAAATACACAGAATAATGTACAATAGGCACCATAAAAGTTCCTTTGATGTGTTGGGAGGTATTCCCAAATGCATGACTGTAATACCAATAGTATTTTTAGTGATAGACTGAGCTAAAGCTCAACGCATACATTTGGAATTTTTTGGGGCATAAAATAATACCCGATAGCTTTTAGGCTGCTTGTAAGCTCGTCACTTCTGCATTCAATTTCTAGTGCAAGTCTACTTGTATTTTTTTTATAAGTTTATTCCATGATGAGAAACCAAAAACTGAATTATAGTTCCTAGTGTCTGATCAGCTAGGTGTCAGTGATGAATATATACTGTACAGAGCTCTACTTGTTCATTGTCAACTGTTTCACTGCCGAATGGCTCTGCTGCTCCCTCTAGGCCACACGCATGGCAGAGGAACTGCGCCAGGAGCAGGATCACTGCATGCACCTGGAGAAGATCAAGAAGACCAACGAGATCACTATCAAGGACCTACAGTTCAAGATAGAGGAGGCTGAGCAGCTCGCCCTGAAAGCAGGCAAACGCACAATCCAGAAGCTGGAGGCCAGGGTAAGCAAGTCAGTTTGTACTGAAAAGACATGTGCTGTTTGCATCAGTATCTTTTTACGGTAATGTAAGGTAGAGAAAAGTTAATGTTCCAACATTTTCTTTACGTAAAGTAACAAGGCCATAACAACATTCTTTTCCTTTATAAAACTACTATTTTTTTATAAACTGGAAATATGCTTCTAAAAAAAATAAAAAAATAGTTTTATGAAGTTATTAGTGCATCCATACAGAATTTTAATGATGCTCTAGTTATTCAAATGTATTTTGTGCTAGAATACTGTCTGTCAGTACAGTGTTTATTTAGCTGGAGTCATTAACAAGTGTGACTAACAATCAATGAGCCATAAAATACCGACAAACTCTGAGTTGAAGTAGGAGAACAAAGAAATCGATATAAAAAGAATGCAATGTGCAGGACAGAAACCAGACTGGAAACTGTCAAGCAATAAATGGTCAGTGAATAAAATCTGTGTGGTTGCTGAAGAGCTGCTTTTTCACAAGTTTTTATAGACAAAGGGGATAAGAAAACAAGTGATATTTCTGGGGATAGAAGTGTGAAGAGAAAGCAGTTTGACCTATTTTAAATTAAAGGAGATTGTAGCTCAAGAGTACTTACTTAATTCTTACTTAATCTTTGCACAATTCTTTGCACAGTCCTGTAAAGTAAATTGCACTATGCACATTGCACTCCTATGCACATTGCACTCTGTACCTTGTACCCTATCAGAAATGTCTATGTCTACATTGTCTATAGCATTATCTTGTCAGTGTCTATCTGTATTCGCACCGTAGACCTGGAGAACAATATCTCGCCCCTCTGTATACTTTTATATGGCTGGACTGGCAAATTAACTTGAGCTTGAACTTAATTTAAATGAAGAAACTGACTCAAATAATTGTATGCTATTTTGCTCAAAAATAAATGCCAAACACACAGACCAAACCATAAACATGCATAAAAAATGTGGCTTCAAATGTTTTATCTGGTACAGGTAAAGGACCTGGAAACTGAACTGGATGCAGAGCAGAAGCGCCACGTGGAGACAGTGAAGACCCTGCGCAAGAATGAACGTCGCCTCAAGGAGCTGGTCTTCCAAACAGAGGAGGACCACAAGACCAACCAGCGCATGCAGGAGCTGGTGGAGAAGCTGCAGAACAAGCTGAAGTCTTACAAGAGGCAGATTGAAGAGGCTGTGAGTATCTGTCCAAGGTGGCAGGATCTCAAGTTTCTCCATAACTGCAGGAGATGGTATCACAGAACTTAAGAATCCCATCACCCTTACCATTCTTATTCCTGCCTAAAACGCTGAAACAGTGAAGCACTGGCCTGAGAAGTCCTACATATTAAAACAGGAAATAGTTAATCAAATAATTACAAAAATCCAGTAGTAAAATAATAATCAAATAAATAAATGCAATAGTACAGTAAGTATTTAAATACATGTACAGCATCTTAAAGGTTGTCTCTTTTAATAGAATGATATACTCTAAAGCCAAAATCAGTATACTGTATATTTAAAAGATGGAGTTTGGTGCAGTTGTCTGTAGGTGGTTCTGCAGTAGGTGACTGCTGTTTCTCTGTTTCTCTGCTGCAGGAAGAACAAGCAAACCAGAGCCTGTCCAAGTACAGGAAGACTGTCCATGAGCTGGATGATGCAGAGGAGAGAGCAGGCATGGCGGAGTCGGCCCTGAACAAGCTGCGCACCAGGAACCGCGCCTCTGTGGGCAAGGGCATCACCTCTGTGGAGATCATCCAGGTGTCCAAGTCCTCCTCCTCCAAGAGTGTCTCCGAGGAGTAGGCTCCTGTCCACGTTGGCTGGCAGGTAAGAGCACTTGATAGGATTTACTGTTACTTCATGACTGCATGATGCAGAAAACTTTAAAGTACTTTGTATCATTAAACATGTTCGACAGCTCTTTTATTGGCATTGTTTCCTTAAGCTGTTATTTTGATTCAGAATTATTTTTCATCATTACCTGCACCAGAATGTCTTTCTTAAGAAAGAAAGGATTGATCACATGGAGAAAGGCACCATTAATGCCTGTCAGTGGGTAGAGAAAAGTGGTGTGATCTACATGCCCTGTGGACTTAATTGCAGTACGCTTTCAGATGTTTGCCTCATAATGTAATAGTGGATGAAATATAGATGTAGATTCAGGATAGGGAAAACAAAAGGATCTCCAGCAGCATGTACTTTGTAGAAGAAATTGCTGTGATTGCAGTTATAAATTATTCAAGAAAAAGCTTAAATGAAGTCTTTGGATGAAGCAAAAATAAGCTATCAAATATATCATGTTTTATTGGTCGTTTATGTTCTTAATGTTGAAATTCCCTAATAGCAAAACAGTCCTTTCAGTCTTCTGTTGGAGGTTTCCATGCATTATACAACAATTGTTTAGTCTGTTTACTGTTATATGAATAAGGAAATCTTAATACTTATTAGTCTATAAACAAACATCTTCTAGATCATTTATAGTTTAATAGGATCTAGACATATACACAGTATAACCTGTCTTCCCCATTGACTGCCTTAATATTATGAAAAAATATCACATATTGAGACAGGAATGTAAATGAAAGACTGCATATTTCACTTTGATGGCGCCCCTGACTAACATTGCAAATCTAAGAAAGAGAAATATGACAATCCTGGAATTTTAATTAAACACTTCCAGTGCTGGAACTCACAGTGACGCAGTGGTTAGCATTGCTACCTCGCAGTGCTGGGGCCCTGGTTCAATTCCTGGGGTGCTATCTGCATGTTGTTTGTATGTTAACACCAGTGTTTGCATGAGTTTCCTCTAGGTGCTCTGGTTTCCTTCCACATTCCAAAGACATGCATGTAGGTTAACTGGCTTCTGTAAAATTGGTACTGGTGTGTGTTTGTGTGTGCCCTGCAATGGAGTGGTGTCCAGTCCAGATTGTATCCTGCCTTGTGGCCAGTGCTTCCTGGGACAAGTTCCAGGCCTCTGTGACCCTGAATCGGATAAGTGGTTGTAATGTAATGATTTCCAGTGCAAGACAGTTGTTTTTAACATATGTGTTTCATCTTCCCAGGGTGACATGCCAGTAACCCACTCTTTTTCCATCTGGATTGTTCCTGCGACAAAAAACAATGAGACAGGACGGCTGGAGGACACTCCAAGTCTTGTAAAGTCTTGAAGAAGAATCCTGTTTACTGAAGCTTTGTCTTGGTCTTGCTCTGCCTGCTGCATAGACTTGTGTCGTGATGATGGGATTGGATTGGGAAATGCTGCACTTTCATATCAAGGATGGAGAGTGCACCTCTGTATATCACCCTGCTACTGAATGTACATGAACAAGCTGCTTCAAAGTCTTAAAGCATAGTTGTAATAAAGCAATGGATGTAATTAAAAAAGGTTGTCAGTGTGTTTTTGAGCCTTTTATAAGTCATAGCTAACAGCGGTTTTGTATTAAAAAAGGAGGTGATTATTTTTACATGCTTTTCATATTATTTGTACTCTACAAGGGCAAGATTCAGAAGATTTAATTCTATATACAACTTACTTCATTTTTGTCCTGAAGGGAGATCACCTATAGTAAATCTAAATGTTCTTTCTATTTAACTTAACTTTCCATTTATTCTGAGAATTTCACGATTTCTTTATATTCCTGGTAGGCAGTCTATCTGTACTAGCTTGGCTGAGGCACATCTTATGTACCTGTGCTGCCAGGCACAGTGCTGCATCTTAAGTCCAGTTACTGTATATAGTCCATTAGGGTTCCACCTAGGACTGAAGAGATTAATGAGGGGAGCAGGCAACCTGTCTGCTCTACTTCACAGTGCTGATGTCCAGTTTATTTTGACTTGTGATCTTTTACTCTCATATTATTTAAACACAGTGTCCTCCAAAAATATTTAGACAACAAATTATAAACTGGAATTTACACTATAATATGTGTAGATTATGCCGGTTTAGGGACGCCAAATATGTTAGAAAAGTGGCTCTCCGAAGGCACCAGTTCTGTAGGGTTTGGGCATTTACTGAGACAATTTTTAATTGTAGCAGTAAATCACAAAGTTGATTCTTTTGGTGGCTTTAGAATCCAACCATGCGATATAACTCAAACAACGCACACACACAGGTACTAATACACGAGGATACATTTATTAATACATAGAATATGCATATAAACCTAACAGATCTTATCGAGAGGGTTATCAGAATACAAAAGGTATATTCGGTCAGTTACAAAGAGTTACACATCAAGAGGAAATACGTTCAGTATATCATTCATTAAGACCGTTTCGTAAAGTGAACTTGGTTACAACTTCTACATTAGATACTCAAACAAGTACATAACTCTTAGGAATTAAATTGATATCAACTGGTTTGGATAACAATTGAATTCTCGAGCTGTAATGCATTGAAGTTGAATACTCTTCCAATCTCTGGGGATTCAGATCTCCTGCGGGCACAAAGAAACAGTTGCAGGCTGTTGCTGTCCAATCTGCGCTCTCTGGCTCGGTGCCAGGCTGTGCTGTGCGGCTTGCGACGGTGCGCTGCTGATGCTCACTGACCGGCTAGTTAGTGTTGGCTTTAACTAGCACAGTTTGTGCACAGGAGAAAAGATGACTGTGGGTCCCAGCAAGTCAGGAAGAGGACCGGTTCGTTCCTGATGAAGCGCTAGTTCTGAATAGTGATTCAGCTTTCCACAGTTCCGACCTGTTCACGAGGCCTGCTGCTGGTTACTCTCTGGCAACCTCCACTCTAGACTCTTAGAACAAAGGAAAGTTCTGGCACTCGGACACACTGGCCGTTCCGTGGTTGTCCGGGCTGAGTCTCAGGATGGTCAGGAGGCGCGCTGCGAGAATGTCCTGCCCTTGGGATTCTCCTTTGAATTCCTTCTGAATCTTGTCTGAATCTTGTTGAATCTCTCAGGCTCTCTGTGTTGCCTGTTTTTACCTGGAGGAACTTCAGCTCATTCATTGGCTGAAAGTTCCATGGGCATCAGAGTCCCACGTGGGTTACTCGGCCCTACCGGTCCCTGATTGGTTGATCAAGGTGAGATATGAGTCACTTAGTCCTGACACTTAGGAATGCAATCCAGATGTCCAACTCGCACTCCCTAGACAGATAGGCGCCAATGGGTGACCATTGATCATGATAGCCAGGCTTAGCTAAGTGCATCCCCCTTTGGGAGCTGTCCTTGGACCTTAAATCACCTTGCATGAATGGTTTCTCTGTGGCTGCACCACAGAGATGAACAGAGAAATGAGGCCTAATTTGGGAAAGCTCAGAAACACTTAATTCTGCCTTATTATTAAGCCTCGCCGCTACATATGTAATAAGCATTTCTCATTATGATTGATAATTGCAGCTCCTAAGTATTTTATTTTTTATAAGGTGACTTCAGTTCTACTTTCAAACAATTACACATATTGGTAGTGTTGAACCTATTTAGTTTGAAGGAGTAAACACTTGGGAACAATCACATGACAGGTGTCTCTAGTTGGCCAGGTGTTTGTTGTTGGTAATTAGGAACTCATAAAAGATCTGTGAACATCCTATCAACTTGTCTCACTTTGACTTTAGTGTTTGGAGTCTGTGGGGGAAAGCCAAAATGAACACCATAGAAGATTCTATTAAAGGAAAGTAGATTATTAAGAAGAATAGCCCAGAAACTTGACAAACTAAAATAAATACTTTGGAATACATGGAAGAAGAAAGTAACCAGGTATAATTGTCAATCAGTTAAGACTGGATTGGGGGAAAACTCTTAAACACCTGTCAGTCACCAACAACCTCCAGGGCTCAATGATGAAGGTATCAAAATCCATGGCTCATAATAGACTGATCAGAGATCAGAATTCCAAAGGCTACACCTTAAGATGTAAACCTCTCATTAGCACCAAGAACAGAGATAAGCCAGGATTTGTTAATAGGATACATACTGGAATTGGATAACTTTTCAATTATTCTGGTAAAGGTGAAGGTGTGGAGAAAGAATACAACTACAGATGCTCTAATCAACACCACCTCTTCTGTGAAGCATAGTGGAGGTAATGTCATGGCCTGGACATAAATGACCACCTCTGTGTAATAAAATAAAACTTTATATTGTGCCTTTAAAAGTGGATTCTCAAAGTGCAGTGAGAGGTGATACAACAGTTAAACTGTTACAATGAGGGTTTAAAATACAGTAGGAAAGCAAAGGGGTAGACACAGAACCAGTTAAATAAAAGCCTTTATAAAACAAAATTGAGTCTAGATTTGAAAGAGCTCAAGGGAAGTGACTCTCTGACATCTATAGGGATCTAATTTCAGAGCTCTGGGGCATAGCAGTAGAAGGCTTTGTGACTCAGAGTGAAGACCAGATTGGGGGACAGACATGAGACCAGAATTAGATGAATGGAGGTTGTTAGGTTGTTAGTAGGATGATAGTAACTCAGACAGCTACTGAGGTGCCAAGCCATGTAGAACCTTATAGGTGAGCAGTAGGACTTTGAAGTATACCTGATAGGAAGTGAGTCTGAGGACTTCAGGATAGGAGTAATGTGATCACTTGCGCTAGACCCGGTAAGGATTCTGGCTGTTGAAGCTTGGACATAGTGTAATTTCTTCACTGCGGATTTACTGTAGATACCCCAGTAAAAATGGAAGTGTTGACCAGCTTTAGCGATATTTCTGAGGTGGAAGAATGTTTTACAATATGCTGCACATGTGGGTCAACCCTGGATAAATATCACCCCCATATTCTTCACTTTAGGTTGAAACTCGGCACAGTACCTTCCACAGATAACCTTACTGCATTGGCTTTACAAAGCTTAAAGCCAGCATAGTGTAATAGGACCTGGTGTTACAACCTATGGCTGTTGCATTGCCGTGGATGCTATGTAAAGCAGTTTGAGACCTTTTGGAATGAAAAAAATGCAAGGAATGAAAGTAAATAGAATTAATAATGACTATAATTAACAGCAGCCAATAATTGTAAACATTTTAATTTTTGATCTTGGTCTTGTTCATCCTTTTAATTCTGTATTTTAAATTAATTTCATTGGGTGTTTGCCGTTTTGTAAAATTGTACATGTATCTCCTCCCGTTTGTCGTCACCGTGCTATGTGGAGAGTGATAGGGCTACTCCTGAGTTTTCTTTGTGCTGTGATTGGGCTGCAAGCTTGCTGTTAAATCTGGGAACAGTGGGTCCTTGTTATTTCCTGGGTTGTCTTGCAGTTCCGAGTTTATCGGAGTGAATTCGTGTCGACTGCCCAGAGTCCACGAATTCAGGTCCGCGCCGACCACAGAAACCGAAGCCTCTTACCCGAAAACCACCATCGAAACAAGATTCTGAAACGTAGGTAGAACATGTACTCAAGATTACAGGCCTACCGGGAGACCGGCTTGCTCGACCTGTGCTATGCTGCTTACAATCACCAGGGAGCAGGCTTCCGCTCTTGGGAAAAGCCGGTGTTTGGAAATTAGAAGGGTGAAAGAAGAGGCCTTGTTTGATTAATGACTTGGATTTTATGTATCTTGTATATATCTGTGATGGTTAAGTCCGTGTTCTCTATGGTTATTTTTCAAAGGCAGTTTTTCATTCTAAATACCTAATCTTATTTTCTAAGTTACCGAAGTCTTCCTTAACGATCCGGTTAATTACACCTAGTATGACAGCTCTTTGAATGAAATATTTTAGTTTATTAATAGAAATTAATAATTAAAACAGTTTCGTTTTTTAAAATATTATGTCTCCGTAAATGCAAATTATGATTTTTAAGGCTTGTAAACGCGTTGTATATGAAATTTAAACCTTACAACCGCTGTCTGTGTTTGAAAATTACACAGACATTGCACTGAAGCAATATAGAATTAGAAGAAGTCTAAAACAATATTCATTTTATAATAATTATTTTAAGGCGTTTTCCTTTTTGGAAATACATAAGTGACTGCAGCAGTGATGGAAAAACGTCACACCCACGAATCCGTGTAAAATTCCAGATACCGGCGGTTTATTCTCTTCCGGGTTCTTATGAAGGTACCTATTGCTACACGTCCAGTGATCTTTAGGTTTCTTTTTTTAATGCTTTTGAAAGCTTTGATTTCTTTTTCCTTGTCTACAGTAATATGTATAATAAACTAAATACATTAGGAAAATGTAGCAAATGGTGTGTAAATTCAACGATAAAATAATTATAGGTGGGATTTTCCTAGGTATAGGTGCTTTTCCTTAAAGATACATATTGTACCTGTTTTCTGTCCTTATTGTTTGTTTCGTGCAGTCGTGGATATTATCGCTGCATTGAGATTTACAGACAGGAGTTTCCTAATGCGATATTTGACCGCATATCTCTTATGTGAAAACAGCAAAAGCACAAAGATATAACAACGCACTGGGTGGTTAAATCGGGTACCCTGAGAAATGTTAAACAGGTGGAAGAACGAGCAATTACTGTCCACTGGTAATTCTGATAGTTAAAAATGAGACAAAATAACGTCCTACAATGCATTGATCTGTTTTTTAAGTTTTAATAAACTGAACCATTCTAAAATAGTATCAAAGGGATGATTAAATTAGCAAAGGAGGTAAGAAGGCTGCGATAAAAGAAACGATTTGTGTGTGCGCCTTTATCATGTGGTCTGATCATTGTGCAAGCAAGTACCTCTCTTTTCGGTTGGTAAAACTTCCCACAACTTTGCATATAGGATTGCTCTGTTTGAAGGTGTCATCATGATTGATTACTCCAGTTTTACAATGGATGTTTTTTTTATTTCCTGCAGAATTTGGTCAGCTGCCTGAGGAATCTCTTGGATCATAATGTCGCTGCACCAGTTTCTTTTGGAACCCATCACCTGCCATGCCTGGAACAAGGACAGGACTCGTGAGTGACCCCTATAGGGCGTATGAAGAATATTCCTGATAACTTGTAATGTTAGGAGCCCATTTTCCTACCTACGTTATTTTCATGTTGTACAGTGTTGAATATGGGTAATCTGTGCTTTCTTTTTCTATATTTCTGTTTCAGAAATTGCTATAAGCCCCAACAATCACGAAGTTCACATTTACAAGAAGAATGGAAACCAGTGGGCAAAAATTCATGAATTGAAGGAGCACAATGGGCACATTACAGGTATATTTCAAGTGGTTGACTTTTCTGTCACAACAGCCTCTTAGTTTTAGTTGTGAGGGTGGACTTGCAGCCAGTCTATTATGTTTTCACTGCTTTCTGAATTACTAAAATATATCTGGTTAATCACCATTGGTGCTTAGTGGTTCTTATTTGCACAGGATTTAAGTAAAGCATTTCATGGCTAGAGCCTTGATCTCCACAGAGGATAGGAAATGCCATCTTGCATTAATAGTCTTTTAATTCGTAGAAAAGGTGAGAATATTTGGTAGTTAAACAGGAAGTTTGGTTTTTACATCAGTCACCCATGAGAGATTTTTCTTTTCTTTTTAAGAGGAAAGAATTAGAACTTATTACATATCGGACACTGGAAAATTAAACTGAATGCAGCTGTACAAATTACATTTTTATGCTCTTCTCTCTGTGCAGGAATTGACTGGGCCCCTAAGAGCGATCGTATTGTTACGTGTGGTGCAGACCGCAATGCCTATGTCTGGAGTCAGAAGGATGGGGACGGAGTGTGGAAACCGACACTGGTGATTCTGAGGATTAACCGAGCAGCCACGTTTGTGAAGTGGTCACCGCTGGAGAACAAGTTTGCCGTGGGCAGTGGAGCTCGGCTCATCTCCGTGTGCTACTTTGAGTCTGAAAACGATTGGTAAACCTCACTGGAGTGGATGAATGTCAGCTTTCCCTGATTAGATGCTGCCCAGTTCTTTATTTTGGACTTTCACAATTTTGCTGATTGATCCATAAATTCAGAGGTGTCATGCTGTATCTGTGTGGTAATGAAAGTTACCCTCTGAATCTGTAGATCACGGTCAGGTTGCCTCTTAGAAACTACCAGATTACTGTAAAAAAAAAAGTTTCCAGGATGTCGATAGACTGTTGCTCCGAAGAAATCACAATCAGATCTGAGTGTTGGTTCTAATCTGCCAGTTTACTCTTAGCAGTAGCTTAAGCATTTGGTTGTACAATATAGATTTTCTCTTCCCTTAATTTAACTAGCATTTTCTGTAGTGTAGAGAGCAGAAGCAAATCTGAACTTCAGTGCACTAATTAAATTGGGCATAAAATAAATTAAAATAATTAAGTAAAGGTAATATACATGTTTATTTAATGAAATTCAAGAGTAAATCTACCTATGTTCTTTACATAACATGAACAAATTTAATCTTAAAGTGCACAGAATAAATCATTCTTCTTAAAGGTATATCTATTATCTTTTTTTAGGTGGGTTAGTAAACACATCAAGAAGCCCATTCGCTCTACAGTCCTGAGCTTAGATTGGCATCCTAACAATGTCCTCTTAGCTGCTGGATCCTGTGATTTCAAATGCAGGTGAGCACATTTGATGGTTTGACCATATTTGGAACAGTCAGGTGCAATCTAACTATGTGGTGAAAAGCAGTGTTAATTTGCAAAGTGGAAGCTTTAAGATAAGTGAAGCTAAGTGAGTAATTGGGGTATGCATGACATCTTATTCAGTATTTAGCTGAAAAGCATTGTTACCTTTATATTTTATAATTGGCATGCACACAAAATCATGTACCTTTTTTCCCTCCTTTAAGAGTATTCTCTGCATACATCAAGGAAGTAGAAGAGAAACCAGCACCCACTCCCTGGGGTTCCAAGATGCCTTTTGGACAGGTGATGGCAGAGTTTGGGGGTGTCGGGAGTGGAGGATGGGTTCACAGTGTTTGCTTCTCTGCCAGCGGGAACCGCCTAGCCTGGGTCAGTCACGACAGCACGGTGTCCGTTGTAGACGCTTCCAAAAGCATGATGTAAGTAGAATTTTAAGTTATTTAGATGTGCATGGAAAGAAAGTAGATCATTGTATCCAGGAAGTAGATCTGTTTTGGGTGCAGCCTGCAGTACATGTTTGAAATACCAAAATGGCTCTTTTTCAGATCATATGCAACTTTCTCTTTCTCATTCTGAAGGGTCGTGAAGCAGGTGAAGCAAACTGGTTGAAAATCAAGTTAAGTGTGGAGCCTCCTGAGTGGCTCAACTAAAAAACGTGCTCACTGAGCACAGACTCAGCTTTGTGGTCATTGGTGCTAGCCTGAGTCATGTCATTAGCCAACTGTGACCATGATACCCCAAATGGCCATTTCCAATTCATCTAATTTGTCAGGCAGGGCTCTCTTAGCCCTCTTTGAGGTTTGTGATACTGTCAGTTAGGGACATGCCTCTCCTCCAATCAGCACTGAGTCTCCCTTGTTAAAACACATGCAGAACAGTGGGCGGGTTTGAGCACTCTGCCTGCACTTCCTCATTCTCTTTGTGTATGATTTATATCCGTGATCTGAAACATGGGAAAATACATATGTGCCCGATTTGGAATAGCTAAGTGTAACAGAAATAATTGACAATTATTACTTTAGAAAAAAACTCTGTTAATAGGTTTGTTTATAACTCACTTACTTTGTTTTAGTAATTAGGTTGGACTTTGGGTCACTCTCATTTCCACTGAGTTCCTACAAAGCTTGTTTAAAACTATGCAGAGTATCTTTTTTCTATAATTGTTAGCTAAGTACAGTGCACTGGTGCATTTTGTCTGAAGCTTGAATCTGATCGAATAATGGATTAATTTAATGCTTTTATAATTCTAGGTGTGCCCAGCTCAAGACAGAATTCCTTCCTCTTCTGAGTGTGATATTTGTATCGGAGAACAGTGTTGTTGCAGCGGTAAGACAATAGTACAGCAACATTTATGTTCCAAAGTATCAATGATATTGCTTAATTTGTATTGAATTAGATCTAGGTTGAAGCATTTAGTTAATATGCAGCCTTTTGCATTTCTTTCATTGAGTTTAAAAAAGGATTTGCTGACAAATGGGGAGAAATAAGGGATGCATGCTTTGATTATGACCAGTGGCTTTTTGACTATTCTTCAGATCTATGAAAGGAACACATAGTTTTTCCTTATTCAAATGAGAATATCAGGACAACTTACAGACCTCCTCGTGATCCAAAGTAGTGTTAAAATTTAAAGGGCATTTCCCCTGAACATATTTCAATTTAATTATGGTTCTACAAACAAAATCCAAACATGATGCTGCCGTTTCCCCGTATAACAAAATGTGCATTCTTTGTGCTAGGGTCATGATTGCTGCCCAATGCTGTTTAACTGTGATGACCGTGGGTCTCTGACCTTCATCTCCAAGTTAGACATTCCAAAGCAAAGCATCCAGCGCAACATCTCTGCCATGGAACGCTTCCGCAACATGGACAAGAGAGCCACAACCGAGGACCGCAACGCTACTCTGGAGACGCTGCACCAAAACAGCATCACGTAAGGGAGTCATTGTAGAGATTTGCCTAGTGTGTCTGCACAATAGTCCAAATGAAGAACTTGTTCATTGCAGAAGATGTGCTGTGCACATATGCATCCAAAAACTTTTTAACATAGCTGTTGCATAGTGTGATGGTTATATATCGTGTAAGTTAAGGTAAACCATAAACACGAAACTAAATATTAGTAATATATTAGTGTATTTACATTGTATAAGAAAACAGTTAAGGTACCCCGATTCACAACAATAAGACTATAGGATTGCTTTTTTTAAGATGTACTCTCACAATGATAGGGCTAGAAGTTGTTTACAACTGTACAACAGTATGTCATGATTGCATAGGTTGAACTGGGATGAGGTAGAATAATATTAACCAAGAATCAAGTCCACAAAAATGGGGTGTCTTTTTTACAGCCAAGTGTCTATATATGAAGGAGACAAAAGAGATTGTCGTAAATTCTGCACTACAGGAATTGATGGAGCAATGACCATATGGGACTTTAAGGTACTCGCATTAGATTGTCTAAAACTCTTGGCACAGTAGTTAAGTATTTAAATAAAAACTGAAGTTAAAATATCAGTACAACTAGTACTATCATTTGTAGTCTTTCTTACCATTGACAGCTAAGCAGTAACTGATGAGGTATGCATTATTTTTAGCTTAATTGTGATCTGTAATTTTAACAATTTTACTTAATGCATTTATTTTATCTATTGATTGTTATTTAAGCACGACCATATGAAAACTCTCATAAGGTGGTATTGTATTTGTATTTATTGTACAGTACTCTGTAAAAGACTTGTCTTTTTCACTAGATTGTGAGTGTGGTACATCCTAGCCCTGGGTGCGCTGAGACTGCAGTATGAAGGTTTTATCTAGCTATCTAGCAATAAGCATTCACGTTTTAACCGTGCAATTCCACTCTCCCTCTCCCACAGACACTAGAGTCTTCTATCCAAGGCCTGCGGATCATGTAAGGGAAAGCGCAAGTTAACTGGCATGAAGCAACTCGCAAGCCATGCAGTTTGATGACTAACAAGGTGTCTTCTGACAACCCTTTCAAAAGATTCATCAAAAAGCACTGAAAGACAGGAAAAACTGACATCATTGTTTATTTAAAAAAAGAAATAAAGAGGAAATGGGTTTGGAATCTTTGGTTATTACTTTAGCTGTGATTTTCTTGATTCTTGATACCAAAGCTGCTACCCAGCAGTTTGATAGTAAGTCATTTGAAATGAGCTCCTCTGGACACATTTTGGAACATTAAAGGGGGATTTCATGTAAGAGTTCTACTTGTAATAAAAAACATACACTACTCACCCTGAATAAGTGTTTTTATTTGATGTTTACATGAATCCTTTATTTCTTATATTACTAAACATTAGCAGGGAAGATTAGCAGAAGTCAGAAGTGGAAGCTGAGAAAACCTTTAAAACTGAGAACAGAAACCACTTTTTACACAAAGGGTTGTAGGAGTATGCAACAATCTACCATGTAGGTTTAGCTTCTTTAAAATCTTAAATCAATTAGCTACAAGGTTGCCAAATGGGCCAGGGTGGCCAAGAATATTTTGTAACTCTTCTATTCTATGTTATGCTGAAGAATTTGTGCTGCTTGTGTACTTGAAATGTTTTGTAGTATCACCACCTCTATAGAGTGCAGCTCCGCAGAATTTTTCAGCACTCTGGTTTATTATGGTGAATGCAGTAGACTAGTGTATGGCATTATGGTTGGACATAAATTTGAGTTGGTAAGCATGGGGGCAGCATTTGAAAATCGTTGATCATCACATTGTAAAGAATTATGCAAGTACTGTATCTGCATTGAGTTTAAGAATTGTTGTTTTTTAATTAAACCTTTTCGGTTTATTGTTGAGGGTGTATAATGCATAAAAAATTAAATATCAAGTCGGTAACTTCAAATTAAGATTTGAAGATTTAATTTTTTTTCTTTAGATGTAATTAAAATTTTCATTTTTCTGCACAAAGCTTTCTTTAATTTTTTAATGCGAGTATGCATTTTGTGCCTGAAATGTTCAAAAAGTGATTTTTTTTAACAGCAGTTTTAATTTGTGTAGTATATTTTCTCCATTTGGTTCTGGGTCACCTTGACCATGAAATGGATAAGTGGTTATTGAAAGTGATGTGATATTTTCCATGTGATAAAAACGCAAAAGGCATTACCTATCCATATAGGATCTGGATCAAATTTCAGTTTGCTCCCTCTCTGGATAGTCATGTCGTGCACGTCAGCTTTCAGGGTTCATGTTCTAACAGTGCTCCATCTGTCCATTCAAGACATCTTCCCTTTACTCTGAACACCAACTGAATGCAAACAGCTTATGTCACAAAGACAGACTGGATAGTGAACTAGTGAAAACGAGACAGGACATGCTTTTACAAACCTGTGAAACCTGAACTGCATGTGCATATGCAAATACTCTTGAACAAAAAATGAGCCAAGACCACATGAATGTATCTCTAGTGGATATTTAAAGTACATATTTCTATTAATGTTAGTGTTACACTTCAGCATATAATAGTTTATTAATTGTAGTACTAAGATTTAAATGGTTACTGTATATTTATAGTGAGTCACATCCGCACTGTGTAGGAGATAGTTTAGATGGATACAGCTAGCACATTGTTTGTGTTTCTGTATGTATTTCTGATTACTTGTCCTCAAAACTGTTAAAAATTCATAAAGTAATGAAAATGCATATTTATTTTGCCATAGTCCAGTTGTTAACCTCTACTTGGTGAGGGAAAGGGCAGAGAAATTTGACTTTTCTGTAATTTTCACAAAATTGTGCTTACAACTTTTAAATCGCTTTAGTTTCCATATGTAGGGTATACTTCTGCACATTTCTTATTGTAAAGCCCCACCCACATTTTCCTAATGACTTTCAGATGAATTTTAGCATTACGGTTTTAGTCCTGGAAGCCAAGTTAGACCAGACAATTTTGAGATGAAAGGGTCTTGGTGAATAATGGAGAAGAAGGGCAGGGGTTACATATCTGCTGACAAGCCGGTATGTGCCGTTAAAGCTTGGGTCCTGCTCGCTAGCTGAAAGCCGCCCACACAAGGAAGTGGTTACACTTTTGAAGCAGGAAAAGGGAAGTGTAACAGTTTTCAGAGAAATAAGTTTTCTTCAGCTCATTCAGAGCCAGCGTTCGTGTTGACTGCTCAGAGTCCATGAACTGAGGCTGCTTGTTTTACATTTTGACCAATTTTCATCTCCTTCAACTTTTTAGTTCAAGAGGTACCGGTAAGTAAACATACCACTGCTTTCTTCTGAATTTTTAATCTGTTGCAAAAATAGCAAAAGTCCAGTATTTCATGCACCTCAGAACTGCTAATGTCAGTTAAAGTGTTATTTGAACTTTTTCCACTTTTATGACTTTTACAGGTTTAGGTATAGTTGTTTTAGTGATGTAAAATGACAGTTAAAGCCCTATTAAAAAACACAGGGTTCTTTTCTTTGCTGTCAATATATTTTTTTTTTCTAAAGTAAAATGGTTTCAACTTTGGGAGTCTTTCAAAATTGAAAGATTTTTTTTTAAATCCATTCAAAGATTTATCCTGTTCCAGCACGGGAACTGGGCTAGTGGATGGTAGTTATACGACAGAGAATTGAGACCACTGCTGTCCAAAGAGTGGAGCTTGCAACAGCTAATATTCACACAAGCCTGGTACACAGAATTCATGCATAGTAAAAACATAATTTGATATATTTTCCATAAATAACTTGTTATTTTTGGACTTGTAATGTGGGGATGTTTTGAAGACATCAAACATTTCCCGCTAGCAGGTCACGTTCCAGGCTGGCCTGCATTTAATTACCCTAGAGACCACAGAAAGTAGATCTGAACAGAGCTGCCTTGTAATTAGGGCATTCATGGAGTTTTCAGCCTGTTACCTTCATGCATAAAGCTCACTATGTCAAACAAATTATTGAGATGCAGCTTCTGCATTTACAACTTCTCCTTTTGCGGTTGGGTGCGGAAGTGCTCTGACAAAGACACAGTTTTAGTGTGCACACTGCAACTGCATTTTTTTCATATGTGGATATGCATTTCTGCTATTTTTAAACAACTTTTAACCTGTGCATAGCCATTGAACAGAGTCTTCTTTTTGCCAATGCCAATATTTCAAATTATACTAGATTAGCAATACTGCATAGTTATTACACAACATCACTGTAGAAAAATCAAATGTTCGAATTAATTTATCACTAATATAACATATGGGTTATGGCGTTTGAATACAGAGAGCAGTTAACCTCATACGACATATTTATTTTTCAGTGTCATAAGCCATGTCTTACCACAGTTTTCTCCTGGAACCCATCAGCTGCCATGCCTGGAATAAAGACAGGAGTCGTGAGTATACATTTGCATTTGTTTTGGGTTGGTGCAAAAGAGTAACAGAATTTGTATTCACAGCAGAATTTATTCACAACGTCCCCAAATCAGCTCACTTACTACACCTCATATTAAGTTCTCCAGATATATGGTTCTGAAGTTAAATATAGCCACTGGCCAATAGCCAGGTTGTTGGAGGTATTTCCTTTGGAAGAGCAAGTAGAAACTGGCAGTCAGCATTTACTGAATTTCCCTAGATTTCCTTATGATACTAATTTTACTTTCTCAGAACATGCTCTCTCCTGTAGATTCAGAATGCATATGATGTGTATAGAGGTTTTGCAGAAATAAATATTTCCTAAAAGTTTTAATCTAAAAAGGATAAAGGGAAATGAAACAAAAACATTGAATTTAAGTGGAAAAAACCTAAAAGCCAACCTGAACCAATTTTGCTGCACAACACCAGAAGAACTACAACTGAAGCTACTATTATTGAAGCTACTCTTTCACATAGTTTCCAAACTTGTAATTACAAGGGTGGAAAATATATACTACAGGGGCTAAAAATGCTTTAAACAGAAGCCCTATCCCGTTTTAATGGGTTTGCTTGGGAGTGGTATTTGTTCACAATTTGCGTGCATGCATCTGCCTCTTTGATATTCACTTACAGGACCATGTTGATTAGATTTCTGCTTATGAATGTATATGCTGATATCTGGCAAGACATGTGGTATTAAACAGCTGCCTTTGCTTCTCCCAGCGGTTGTTTTTCAAGACGGGATCCACCCAGTTAGTCTGTAAACTGCAAAGCCTTACTTCTGCACCACAAACAACATCTAGATTAACTTAACCCGGGCTGGACAGACAGGGGGATTATTTAAAATAAAATTCCATTCCAAAGTTCCATTTTGCGAAGGAGCTTCCTAAATGCAAACTGGCCGAGTAGCCAAAGATTCCAGAAAATGTATTCGAAACTGACGCTGAGACTTCAAGAGTTCTATTTGGGATAAATACCACTTTTAGGAAACTGCCACAGTTAGAGCTGAAGGATGTTGATCACAAAAAAAGTAGAACGAAAAAGTCCACACTCATGTGTTCAGACACAATCTAGAAAAATACTTCTTTGTTCAAAGATAATTTACAGGAAAAAGCCATGTATAGTCATTTGTGGTTATTGTATGTATATGTGTAAATGCAGTTGAACAGTATGGTGTGTTTGTAGTTATACACCCGTCTCATATTTTCTCTCCGTCTGATGAGAGAAACAGCAGTGACTAATTCCACCCAGACTTCCTGTTTTACCATGAATGGTTCGTTGTTGATGATTGGATGTGCCTAAAGCAGACCACAGCAGAACAGAGAAATAACCCAACTCTACCGTGAATTGCTGGCTGTCTGTTTTAGTAGTGGAAACAATCCTCTCCTATAAAAAGAGGGGGTGTTGGGACTTGAATTCAAGTTAAATATTAATGTTTTTATGAAAGCCATTCATCAGCACAAATGTATTTGTGTTTTAGGAAGTGGTTTGACACAGCCAGAGAAGCCTATATTGATATTGTGAGAACATCCTATGCAAATTATTTCAGCTTGAGCTATTTTTTTACACCACATTCGCAAATCTACCTGTAGAGGACATGGCTGATATTTTTCTGTCCTTGACAAACTAGGGAACAGTCAGTTTGCTGTAAATTTTTTGTGCACACAGCATGAGAACCAAGGTCATTGTCATTTGCCAGCATCTATTAAGAAAGCTTTGGTAAAAAAGAACAGTATCCATCTATGTGCACCGTATTCTGTGGATTTTAATTTTTTCACACCCTTCACAACTGATATGTAATTTTTATTATTTGGAGAAGTTGAACAATATTGTGAATATTGAAGCTGGCATATCTATTTATCTAGAATGTTTCATCCTAAAAGGCATCAAAGTTATTCACATATTAGGAGGAACCCACTTCATCCAACAGTGAAATCTGTGTGATGCATAGCAGCCACTATTACATTATGTCAGCCATCCCACTACACAGCAGATAAGGAAGAGAAGTGAGAAACTGTTTCACCAAAAAGGGAACACTTTACATTACAGGATTTTTAATGATCAAGTAGTCGAAATCCTGGTTGCCATACTGGGGTACTGGTTTGAGAACCAAATGGAAGAGTGTCACCTACTCGTCCACCACAGTACTCCTTGTAGCTGCACCCTGGTTTTCCATGGAGGTCTCCCATCAGAGTACTGACATTTGATGGAATCAGCCTACAAGTCAGCAATGCTGCTTAGAGCAGTCCAGAGAGCATTTATAACAGAGGCAGCTTGTAATATCCACTGGACTTTATATTAAGTTACAGTATATATAATAATATAAGTAGTTAGCTGTGTCAGCATGTGTAGGCTGCAAAGGAACAAGTAAAGTTTTATTCCATGCTGAAAAGAGAAGAAAAGAGACACAACATTTCGGCTGTGGAGCCTTCTTCAGTTGTCTACATACAGTATAATAATATTAATTTGCTTTTCATAAACCTATCTTTCAGAAATTGCATTATGTCCCAACAACCATGATGTCTATATCTACAAGAAGGAAGGAACCAAATGGACCAAGATCCACGAGCTGAAGGAGCACAATGGCCAAGTGACAGGTGAGGAAACAAAGAGTGAGCATGTATTTCCAGCTGTTGTCTCAGTGTCTTTAAAACTAAGCAGCTTGTAGTACTGAGCTATGCAGCAGCTGAAATGAAACGTTAGCTTACAGTTTTTCACTTCGCTAGTACGACCTGACATTGGTCTGTGTTATTGAGTTGAAACCATTAACATTTCTAAAACATTTTCAGAAATCAATATGAATCTAATTAACATAAATATGACACAATGTATTTCTAAGGAAAAGGTACAAAAGATCTGGCAGCATGAACCAGAAGACACAGCAGAGACAGTTCAATTTTCTCAGAAATGTTTCTTTAAGAGCTCTAAGAAGGTGCAATTAGGCTATATATGGGTTTGCAAAACAGCTAGCTACAAAATGAACACAATACAGCCTTTCTACGTGTGTTAAGCAAACATTGACAGGTTGCTAGAGAAACATTTATTAATAAAATAACAACTTGTCTTCCTGATGAGATGCTGTCAAAAGAAAAATAAATAAAAAAATAAGTTGATACAAGTATCTGGTGAGTCATGCTATTGTACTTGGACGTTATTTACAAAAATAATAATAATAACATTAATTAAATAAAACTAATTTGTCCTATTAAGCAAGTAACTAGAACAGTGAAGTAACAGAATCTGGTTTGACAGTCCCTGATCTGGTTGATGGGGGAAACCTCCTGGGCCTGTTTCCACCAGGAAACTGGTCAAACTGCAGTTTACAACCGGGAAGATTTTGTTGTGTTTGTTCTGTGACAGGCATCGACTGGGCCCCAGAAAGCAATCGCATTGTGACCTGTGGGACTGATCGCAATGCCTATGTCTGGACCCTGAAGGGCGGCGTGTGGAAGCCCACTCTGGTCATCCTGAGGATCAACCGAGCTGCCCGCTGTGTCAAGTGGTCCCCCAAGGAAAACAAGTTTGCTGTGGGCAGTGGCTCCCGGCTCATCTCCGTCTGCTACTTTGAGCAGGAAAACGACTGGTATGTTGTACAGCTGCGTTTCCCCCCATCCTTCCCTGGGTTACCCCTGAGGTTTTCATTGCAGCTGATCCTCGTGAGCCTGGCCCATCAAGCTCTTAAAGGGGAACTCCAATCCCAATTTCTAAAACCAGATTAAAGCCTGGTAACAAAATAAATACATTGACGTTATAGAAAAATGTTGACAAATTTCAAATGAAGCACAAAATCGTGAACTTTGTGAGAGTACTGTTGTTGCAAACTTGCATTCGACATCCCCTGAATTGCGACGTGATGCAGCCCTTCCTGCTCACTAGTCACTGTAATGACTAATGCAATACGATGTATGAGTGACATACGGCTTGTGCAGCAGACATTTCACCGTAGAAATGTTCCAATATGATCTGCTTGCAGAGTTAGCAAGTAAGTAGTATTTGTTGGCAAAACAGTCTTGAAGTCAAGAGCAATATTTCTATTGGATTAAAAGACGTATTCATAGGCCTGCTTGTTTACAATGTAAAAAGGCAGAAACATGTCACCGGATGTTTTGTTGTCTTGTTCTGTATTGCAGAACATGGTGCTGAGCATACCTGGACATTTTGTCTATTTTGACATATAAACTGGAGGTTTTACAGGTTACTGTGTACATTTTACTTTTTTGTGGTTTGAAATGCACTCATCAATAGCATTGTAGTTCCCCTTTAAATTGAACTTTTTGCATGCATTTTTAAAACTTTCAGTTCCTAAATAGTAGAACAGGTTGGAAAACTGTGCCAGGTGCAGTGTCAGAGTGTGTCTGACAATTTAATTTCAACCTGTGCCTGTAACACCACTAATTGCTTAGCAGTAAAAGAAATTTAGAAAGTTGTAGGGGACCAAGAATTCAGAGTAACAGAGTTCTACTTTCTAGATTTTTTAGAAATGATACACACAAAGGTAATTAAGCAATGGGTTCAAAAACTTGAATTGATTAGGAGCTCTGTTGAAATGAAAACCAGAAGAGAATGCCAGGAGGAGGGAATGGTGCTGTGTAATGTATACTGTATGCTGAACCCTGAGAAGACTGTAGAGATGGAAGTTGTTGGGTTTTTAATTCAGAAGCTTAGTAGGTGTGTTTATGAAGATAATGCCACTGCATTCCTCATGTCATCGTGTGTTTTCATTACCCAGGCCTGGTGAGTCACCTGGTTATATCGGGCATGTCACAGATGCTAATATTGGTCACTGTAAATATGTTAGGAGATAAGGAAGAAATTATAGGTTTATTCCATGCTGAAAAGAGAAGAAATAAAAAACGTTTCGGCTGTGGAGCCTTCTTCGGGTGTCAAACCACCTGAACTATGTTAGGAGATGACTGGCTGTAAACAGATAATAAAATTTTGTCAGTGTCAGTTCAATTACAATATAAAATATCTCCTTAATTTGTAATTAACTGAATTTATACAGCTAGACCCGTAAAGGGCCATTTCTCTAGATTTTTTTTTTTAAACAGTAAATTTGGAGCAAGTAGTTGTGTATATGGCTTACTAGTGAAGCATCTACCATAATATGCTTGTCAGAATATGGGGTTAACATGACTAATGGGCTTCAGAACCATTAATATGCTGCTCAGCTACAATATTCATTCTTCTACTATCTGTCTATCACATGTTCTATGTAGGCTTCCAATCTAATAACTCCATCTGTTGCTCAATCTGCGCAAAACCCAGGAACAGTATTTGATGGAAACATATTGCATTATATCATTAATTAACAGAAACTTTGTCACTGAATGAAAACCAGGCCAGCACCTCTAGTAACATTTGCCTTGAACAGATAGTGGGGGGATCAATGTTTGTAAACCCAAATCAACAGTCGTTTGTAATGGTTCCAGAAAAGCTCAGTGTTAGCCAACAGCATAAGAAGGTTTGCAAATGAGATGAGTCCATCTGGCCAGTCTAGTTCATTTGTTTTTAGCAAATGGCACTTACAGTATGTCACCTTTCTGTGATGGGAATTACAATGGATGCAATATAGAGACACAATAACAATTATAGATGTAATTTAAGTCATTTATGCACTTCTTCTACCTTGGGTGTAATTGCACTGAGCAAAAAAAGAAAAAAAACAGCATATGGTACAAAGATACTCAGTAAGCCTTTCAAATTAAAGTTACACACATTAACACCGCATGTATTATCCATCTGCTTTGTAACAGTCTGATACAGTAAACCCACGAGAGAGATTCAGTCCCTGGTAAAAGGTTCAGTTAAAAAATAATATCAGTGTAAAATCCTTTTTGCAGAAAATATGCATTGCATTGCAATTAGTTAAAATTTGAGACTTCTGCTTTACATTTCCCCCATAACTCAGAACACATTAAAATACAAATGATTTCCAACAATGAGAAATGAAGATTCTGTTGAATTTGCCATTTCATTTCCTTGTGTTCATAGGACCTAAAATGAGCAGATGGGGAGTGACATGAATCTTATTTTGTATATTTTTGTGAGTAATGAAGCATCAAAATTAGCAAATTTATCAGCTTTTGGTAGAGATGTTATAGAGATTTTTGTTTTTAGGGTAGACAATGCCAAGATTGAAGTCCTACTTGTTCATTCAGACTTCCATTTCCTCCTGCGTTTAGCAGGCTAGTATCATGTGCATAGTATGCAATTTGGAAAACTGTAAAGAGTTGCTTTTAAACTATTAACTATTAAACTATATGACTATATAAGTGTCTGGTGCATCTGTGACTTGGTATGTAAAATACACATGATGAATTCTGATATATAAATATATATATTTATATTCTAAAGGTGGGTCTGCAAACACATTAAGAAGCCCATTCGCTCCACTGTCCTGAGCCTGGACTGGCATCCTAACAATGTGCTTCTGGCAGCTGGCTCCTGTGACTTCAAGTGCAGGTACGGTGTAGGTAGTGTTGGACAACTGCATTCTGGCAAAGTCCACTTGCATTCTATACTCAGTAATTCAAACCAAAAATACTTTCACGCTTTCTTAATCAATTAATCTTTGTTCAGATCAGGCAAGTCAATGTTTGTGGCTTTAAAAATTACATAGTCTCTGGACCAACAATACAATGTTTGGTGCTAAGTTAGAAATTACAGGGACCTCCAAGAGCTTCCCTTGAGAATTTCTAATAGTTTCCCTGATCTTGTGCTTGTTAGTTCGTTCACAGGTACTCAATAGATCAGTATTCGATTTCTAACCGGAATTGACTGTGAATCAGAATTTCTAGGCAAATACCCATCCAGATTTCACTGTATAATCAACTGATCAAGTGCCTTCTTCAGGGAAAGACCAATGAATGATGCAACATACTGTACAGCCTTCATTGTAGGTGCAGAATATTTTTTTCTGTTCTGTAATTCAGGATCTTCTCGGCCTACATCAAAGAGGTGGAGGAGAAGCCATCTCCAACTCCCTGGGGTTCCAAGATGCCTTTCGGAGAGCTGATGTTCGAGTCCAGCAGCACATCAGGCTGGGTGCACAGTGTCTGCTTCTCCAACAGTGGCAGCCGCGTGGCCTGGGTCAGCCATGACAGCTGTGTGGCTGTAGCAGATGCTGGCAAAAACACTGCGTGAGTACAGCCCTGTTGTGCACAGAGCTCTGCAAGCCCTGACCTGGGGAAGCTGTGAGTCTCTGCCTCTCTAGGTGCAAAGTTAATATGCTAGAGCTCGTGCCTGGACATCCAGATCACTCTTCTAAATCTTACAAACTGGTGTATTCTACAGTGCTTTGCAAAAGTACTCAGACTTTGCAGTTTCCACATTTTGCTTTGAAGTTTACAGACATGACCCTGTGAAGCAGCTGTTAATATTTGTTACATACACAACCTACTCCACATATCCAAAGCAAAGAACAAAAAGAAAGAAGTCAATGGATAACTAAAACATAAGAAAAATGGAAACATTAAGATTGCATAGGTATTCAAACCCTTCGCTTTGGCAAACCTTAATTAATTTACATGCACACAATTACCTTAACAAACCACATGATTAGTTGCGTGGCCTCTGTCTTTCCATGTTAATAGTGGCTCTCATGATTTTAGAGTACAAATACCTGCCTTTGTGAAGTTCCTTGGTCACTCGCTTTAACCAAATATTGAGTTTGAGGGTACTTATGCTATCGACTTGCTTTAATAATAATAATAATAATAATAATAATAATAATAATAATAATAATAATAATAATTATATAGCTTACACTTATATAGCGCTTTTTCTGGACACTCCACTCAAAGCGTTTTACAGGTAATGGGGACTCCCCTCCACCACCACCAATGTACAGCATCCACCTGGATGATGCGACGGCAGCCATAGTGCACCAGAATGCTCACCACACATCAGCTATCAGTGGGGAGGAGAGCAGAGTAATGAAGCCAATTCTCAGAGGGGGATTGTTAGGAGGCCATGATTGATAAAGGCCAATAGGGAAATTTGGGCAAGATGTCAGGGTTACACCTCTACTCTTTTCAAGAAACACCCTGTTATTTTTAATGACCACAGAGAGTCAGGACCTCGGTTTTACACCTCATCCGAAGGACGGCGCCTGTTTATAGTATAGTGTCCCCCTCACTACACTGGGGCATTAGGACCCACGTGAGCCACAGGGTAAGCGCCCCCTGCTGGCCCCACTAACACCCCCACTAAAACCTTAGTTTTTCCCAGGAGGTCTCCCATCCAGGTACTGACCAGGCTCATACCTGCTTAGCTTCAGTGGGTTGCCAGTTGTGAGTTGCAGGGCGATATGGCTTTAGTTTTAATCTTTAGATTTTCCAGAAGTGTTCAGTGACATATCTTCCACTTAGAATTATTCAGTTTGAGCATTCAGATTTTAAATAAAATACAAAGGTTTTGAAAAAATGTGTATAGGTCATTTTGAAATTTTAGAAATTTGGATGCCATAAGAAGGGTCTAAATACTTTTGCAAGATATTGTTCATGTACATCATTGTACAGGTGGGTAGCTGCGTCGGCATGCGTAGTCTGCAAAGGAACAAGTAATAGGTTTGTTCCATGCTGAAAAGAGAAGAGAGAAAACACAACGTTTCGGCTGTGGAGCCTTCTTCAGGTGTGAGGAACACCTGAAAAAGACTCCCCAGCCGAAACGTTGTGTTTTCTCTCCTCTTTACAGCATGGAATAAATCTATTACTTGTTCCTTTAAATCATTGTATATATGTGTTTAGATTCAGAAATATGCAAAGTGCTCTTGTGTTCAAGCAGAATTAGCCCCGCAGAGCCTGGGTTTGGGCGAGCAAATGATACTAGCCAACACAACGTGTTAGCCTGCATTACACCTTTGCTTACAAAGAAGCTCATGTGGGTTTCCATTTCCAAAAGACAGGCTTTTCAGATCTCTAAACTCTTTTGTTTGTTCTTCTTCAGCATTTCCAGCCTGACCTCCGAGACCCTCCCTCTCCTGACTGTTACCTTCATCACAGAGAACAGCTTGGTGGCAGCTGTAAGTCCAGCCTTTCCTTGATGCATTATAATTGTATCTGTCTACACATTGATATGTAGCTATCTGCATTGGTGAAACAGGAAGGAGACTGGGAGACTGCTTCAAGGAACATGTCAGGCTCAAAGATCTCTCCAAGTCCATAGTTTTTCATTTCACCTCTAACAGCCATGATCATACTAATCTCTGTCTGCATTCTCAAAGAGGGAAAGACAAATCCGAAATCACAATTATCCTGAAACTGGGATCACACTTTCCCCCTTCTCTCAACGACAGATTAATTGCTTTCTATTCCTCTGTATTCATTTGCAGGTTTTGACTTCACACCTCTCTTCACCTCTCTTGACTTCGCACCACCTGAGTGTCCACTCTGCTTCTCTCCTGCTCCCGCCTCCTCTCCAGTCCTGGCTTTTGTTCTTCCATACTTTACAAACTGCCAGTTTTCCTCTCTCTCCCACACCTGAAGAAGGCTCCACAGCCGAAAAGTTGTGATTCTTTTCTTTTCAGCATAGAATAAACCTTTACTTGCTCCTTTACGGTATGACTGATATGATTTTATCTTAGTCACACTGTCACTGAAGCAGTGTTGAAGGAGACAGTGATGTGCTTGTGGTGTGGGGGTATACTTGTTTCAGGGACATGACTGCTACCCAGGGCTCTTTGTGTACAATGAGGAAAAAGGGACCATTACCTTCGGGGGTAAGCTGGATGTGCCAAAGCAGAACGCGCAGCGTGGGATGACAGCAAGGGAGCGCTTTCAGAACCTGGACAAGAAAGCCACCACTGAGACCAAAGAAGCCATCCTGGAAACCCTGCACAAGAACAGCATCAGGCAAGCCCCTTCTCCCCCATCGGCCTCCAATGTGACAATGTTCATTGCCATTGCGATTTAAGCTTTATTATCCCCCAGGGGGCAATGTGGTATAGTATAGGTTTCCAGAGGTGGGGGTGTGCCACACACTCCTTAATGCTCTTAGCCATTATGAACCCTGTTTGTTGAGGGCATTTAGGTTCATCTGGTTTGCTCCAATGATATTACTGCTTATCTTCACTATTTGTCTCAGTGTATTAAAATTAGCAATGGTCAATTTTTGCACTCACTCAAAGCACAACATTCCCTATTCATTTCTCAAACAATACGGCACTTGGGTAGAAAGAAGACACCTTAACTGGCATTGCGAAAACATTTAAGGACAGGCTGGTTGCACTGTTGAATTTACTACTTTTGTAGTGGAAATATTAACTCTCGTTTTACTCACTGTACATTTTAGTCATTTTTGGACTACAGAAGCTTATTTATGCCACTGGGCAACAAATAAGTTTAAATGAGAAACGTTTTGTGTTTAAAAGAGATACATTGTGTTAAAACATAATTAGTGAACAATATGACCTAATATTGTATATGGATGCTCATTAGTGTCACATTTCAATGCAATAAATATTTTTCTCCACGGTGTTAATAAGCTTCTGTACTAGACTGCAACTAAATAATGAAATATTTTCTTCTGTTTCATATACAAGAATAGATTTTGCATTTATAGTTAAATATGATAAATTTACATTTGTCAGTATTAACAAGGAATCTGGTAGTTAGTAGATTGGAGAGATGCTGCTAAACTGTAGTAAGCCCGTGTGTAAAAATGGTTTGAGTTTCTTTATTAAATACAGGGAAAAAAAAAACAAATGGTGCAGCAATAATCATATTAATGACAGGAAATGTATATTTGTAAAGGTTAATTTCTCTCTCACTAAGTTTTCATTGAACCTTTTTAAAATAATTCCTAGTGTCTTAAATTATTTCAACATCTCATTTAGTGACATACAAAATAAAAAACAGCTCCTGTGTGATACTGGATACCTGTATTTTTCCTACTAAACTGGTTAAGTGCAAATATTACACCAGGTAAATGTTTTCACTCATGATTGTAGATTTTCTACCATTACATTCTAGGTCATAGTATCCCATAATAGTGGTAATTTATACCAAATGTTTTTGTAAATGTATATCTTAGTACTTATCTGCATCTAACCTTGTCCATCTGTGTTTTACAGCCAAATCTCTATTATGGAGGGAGGCAAGTCCAAATGTACAAAGTTTTGTACCACAGGCATGGATGGAGGGATGACAGTTTGGGATGTTAAGGTAAGAAAAGTTTTGTTAACGATGCACAGAGTTGAGATTATATTCTCAACTCTGGCATTTTAAATGCAAACCGTACTAAAAAAAAAAAAGAAAAAAAACATTTGTTGTGCTTATTTTTATATTGAACAATACAGTTTATACAGCTATTGTACAGTTGTTTTAACTTATCATGGACCTGCTCCTTGGAGCAGAAAGCAAGGGGTAATCAATGAACTGAGGGTAAAATGACCTTTCTTATTTCAGACTCTGGAATCTGCGATGAAAGATCTGAAGATTGTTTGAGTCTCAGGTATAATCATGCAATTTCAAGAAAAAAAAGCAAAATGAAATCTCAAACTCAAGCCTGATGCACTTGCTGCCTACCATTGTTTATCTATACACATATCTTAATTATTGCATACAAGAAATTTTGCAACCAGTGTTTTTTATATTGCAGGGGGCAAGCCCTTTAACATTGAACAAATGTGCTGCATTGTTTTTTAATATAGATATTACACAAATACAAAGCTGTTTTCAATTAAGACAGTGCCATTATTTGTTATTGAAAATATGCTGGTCATAAAATGCTTTGACATAATAAACATCTTTTGACTTCCATGTTATTCTGGTGTCTTTGCTGAAAAACATCACAAATACAGAATTTTTAAAAGTGTACAGACAATATTATTTTTCCATTAAGGTGCATTCACTTTCTGTAAACCTTACCCCAGCCTTTACATCACTCAGATCTGTTCAAGAGCATTAGGTTATCTACATTTTTTATAATCTCCTGAACCATGAAGCCTCAGGCTTAAAAATGACATTCTAAAGGATATATTAGTTATTACCCTTTTTATAGAAAAAAAATATTGAGAAAGCAAAAACGAATCTCACGACTGTTAAAAACATCTACTGTACTTATAAACAACTCCCACCAGCTGGTGAAAGACGAAGATCTCTATAACAATCCTGTTCGTTCTTCTTGCATGACTCTATTCATCTGACTGGTCTCTTTTGCCAGCCATAAGTAGAGCTGGATAGGATAGTTTGGCGCAAATTGTGAAAACAGATACAATCCAACAAAGCTATTTTCCCCATCTTCTATTTTATTAATTTCGGAGTGGTTAGGTTTGACAGGTTAGTACAAGTCCAGAGTTAACCTGGCATTCAAGAGTTGCATACCAGAAGCAATTTACAAAAAGTTATGAGAAACAATTTTGTTTCAACAGACCAATACACAGTATATATAACATAAAGCAGTCCATCCCTGGCTTGAGCACTTTTTTAGACTAATTTTAAGAGTTGTGTAATCACATAAAAATCCACTGAGATGTGAAGAGCTACTCAAGTGCTTTAGCCAGGTTTAGTTTGGCATGTTGTATAGCAAAGCACTGTGCAACACATCTATAACCACCCATTATCAGGAAGCCCCTGTTCCTGGTAAGGGCTGTATCAACCAAGAGCCTATTCTGGAAGCACAGGACGCAAGACAGGACTAGACCCTGGATGGGATTCCATTCCATCACAGGGAAATATCTACAACATGAATAACATTTTAGGTTAAATGTGTACAAAAATGACCATCTCTTTCTTGGTAATACACTCAAGTTTATTTACATTAAAAAAATCCATCTAGTGTTTCATTAGTTTGACAGTTCGTTCTGTGGAATGTTTTTTTTTAATCTGTGAACAAGTCATAATGCAGAGTAACAGGCAGAGCAGCGGAAATAAGCTAGACAGTTTACACAGAGCGTTTCCACTGATGCTTACTAGACACAAAAACCAAAGGCAGTGGAGCCACATCTAAAACAACAGCTCCTGTCCCCTAGAAACTATTAGGGCTTAAAACAGCAGGGAATATACCCTTGGTTAACAGTGCTGCCCCAAATCAGACCAGAGTCCCTACATCGAAAGAAGCTCTTATACCCAGGCTGTGCACCCAGGACAAACCGAATTCTCTGACCACTGTCTGCAATGCCAAACTGATCCACCCCACTATAGTGACAAATGAAATAGTTGACCTCTGCCACATTACAAACATCTTCCAGACAAAACAATTTCAACAGGAAATACCGTTCGCTCTAGTTTTAAAAAAGGAAAGAAAGGCCTTTTTGTCATTCAGTAGTGTCTGCCTCTTCTGTAACAAATGTTACATTAAAATACATAACTACTGTCAATAACTTGTCAAAAAGATTTTTTGTACATGGTGGTGTGTATTTTTCCAAGGCAATTCCTTTTTTGAGTTCACAAGCTAGTACTGTATTTATAAGGAACGATTCACATTTTTGGTACAAAAACTCAAGATGTTGTGGTTTAGTTCTGGATATTCATTGGCTGAAAAGAAAAAAATCATTACACTTGCTTCAAAATACTAAAACTGAATATCCATCTGAATGACTTCAGAACCCAGTTTTGAGAATCATGGACATCAAAACTTACACAAGGAGGCAACAGTACAAGTTATGTAGCATTACAAATCTTAACTATCCAAGGCTTAAATTAAACCAATTAAATATCCTCTTAAATAAGAATATGCTAAATAATGCAACAAACACGGCATCTTATATCTGTGAAGTCCACTTTCAGTGAGGTTTTAAACACAAGACTACAAGAGGGGAGAAAAATATACAGAAACAGTGAGTGCCTGTGAGTATCCTAAACAGTTCTTGAGAAACGTTGGCTAGTGTTAAAAACTTTTGCTACATCCTTCCAGCATGTTGCATTCATCTCTTCAATAAATCTGAAACTGCTTTACACTCCACATAGTAGGAAAGCACATTAAATGTGCTTTCAACCTAAAACTCTTTTACACATTTCACTAATTGTATAATCCAGTTTTACACTATTTTAATATTCCAGACTTGCACTGATACCGAGTTGATATCGGTTTAAAGTACAAAAGAAAAAACAACCGAAAGCCTACTGACATTTTAATTATTCTGTATGGTCAAAAGCTTTTTTTCCCCAATTTGCACATTTACCCTTAATATGAGGCGCAGTAGGGGTAAAAACTTCAGCACAGTTTAACCAACCCCCACAAAAAATAATTTGGATCTAATCTACCTTCTTTTTAGAAAAAATAAAAGCATTGCTTACCAAAACAATATATAAGACCTAAATTAAAAAACTGCACAAAATATAAAGCCTTCAAAATTATGTTTATGAGATGTAGAGATACAGTTTTGCAATTGCACTTTTCCTTTACAAACCATTCCCTGGGCGGTTTGGAATATTAATGTCTAGATTAGAGAGGCAGATTTTTCAGATCACTGTATTTAATCTAGGACCTTGCTCTTGACTACCAGTCCATCAAAAAATAATGAAACAGAAGTAGTTCCTAGTTTTGCAACAGAAAACAGATCATCTGGGAGTTATGTAGTCTCTCAGTATGCAAGGTATGTCCTAAGGTTCATTTGACCTAAATGAACTATCTGAAATAAATGTTTGCTAGCTCCATTTATTAAAAAACTGATGGTGTCCATGTAAGATTCTGGTTAGAGTTTTTCTGTTATTACTGCCCTTTTTGGCTTACTTCCCTAATCAAGAAACATCACATTACTAGTCATGGTAATGATTTCCACATCCCCGTAATTTGCGACAAAATCACAGAACAATTCAGGCTTTTCACATTTTTGGAGGAACAAGAGAAATGTGCATTAAAGCACAAACACCTGCAGCTCTTGTGTTAAACCAAAAAATGAATCCAAGCTCATTGCTTTGCATAAAGAACTTCTTGTGCCTTAAACCATACTTCTTTTGTATAGATCAGCTCTTTTTGTAGATTTGTTTTTTATTTTATACACATGCTTGAGCAGCTGGAAATTCCCTCCACCTCTAGCAAAACAAAACCAAACTATTTTATTATAACATCACAAGACAAACACTACTATTCAGATATACATTTGCTATAAGTATGCAACATTTGAAATTAAAATAGATGAAGTGTGTGAATAAAATAAGTTTGGCATTAATCAACTGTGCAGAGACATTTTATCCTAGTCTTCACACCTCACAGTGTAAGGGAGTTTTAGCTGTCTTCTCAGTTTTTTACTGTGCAAAACAAGCTACAAAAAAAATCACCAGCACATAATACTGAACTTAAACCTCAATTAAAGGTTCATCTTAAATTAGATAAGGTGAGGCTTGTCACAATCGCAGTGGCCTAACATTGTTAATGTTTTTGTTAACGATGCACAAGTACTAATAAAACTACATCAAGAAAAGCAAAATGATAGATGTGGAAATTTATTTCAGTGAAAAGTTTCATTTGTAAGCCGAGTGGCAACTTCTTTTTTTTAGACTGGCTCAGTTTTAGCTTCATCATAACCATGAATAATAATTACTGTCAGTTTGTAATAACTGCCTTACAAAGAAGTGAGTTATGGGGCTTTTTGCTGTATTTCATTTTCACCTTCATGACCAGCAATTTTTTCTGAACAATGAAATGAACAGCATTCCAGGTAGATCGAGAAGTCACAGGCTAATAAGATCTGAAATGGAACTGATAATGACATGGAAGCATGGTAATAGACATACACAAGGAGGAAGAAATTAGACTATTTCAGGTCAGCAGTCTATAGCTATTATACTGAAATGGACACTGGAAAAAGTAAATCAGAAATGTCAAAGACATTCTTCTAAAACATTAGGAACCAAATCTTGCTTATTTTAGACCCCTGGATCCATGAAGTCTATCCAATACAGGTGACAGACACCTTTTAAGTGAAACAGCTGCACAGCAGCACAAATGTGTTTGTTGCTCATTCTTTTTTAGAGGATTTTTCCCCCCCAACTACAATTGAAAGAACCACCCAAGAACTGTATTTCCCATCTGAGTGGGAATCGTAAATAAGGGGGATATACATTTATCAGTGTATAGAAGGCACATTAGGCCTTTTTCTAGTTTTCATTCATGCTAAATGTACACAGATCTAAACATCTGAATGCTCTCAATAGGAAGGTCAACTGTACACACCTGAAATCATCAATGCAAATGAAAATTAAGTGATTTCTAGTAAGTCTATACTTGGCACGTGTGCATGCAAAGCTTAGAAGCTCACGAGCTGCACAAGGCAGCTTGACTTTTTTAAAAGCAGAAATAAAGTACAGGGAGACACAGGTTTAGCAAGATTTAAAAGCCACTGGGGAAGAAAAAAAAAAACAAAAACATTATATTTATCATGAGAGATAGAATTAGGCTACAGCTAGGCTTGTTTTAAAACTTCCTGTCCTTTAATCTCTCTTCAACTTTACAAACTGGTAGCAGCACCGCAAGACAGTCCCCCCCCACTGGGCAATGTTGCACAGGTTCCCGTCTCCAGCAGCCTGCCTGGAGCGCTCAGTCAGTCTGGAGGATCATTGGTGGATGCTCATTCTCTTCATCCAGGCGCAGGGAGCTCAGGTCGTCCTCTAGGCCAGCGCCCCCCGTCGCTCCCTGATCCTCAGGGTAGCCTAGGGGATCAAGTAACACCCATCATTTGATAGAAATTTAGAGGTATAATCAAGCCTTAAATCAATTCTTTGAGACCTTCTGACCTAATCCTTATGCCTGGTTGCGATGGGGGTTATTCTTTTGCATCACTTACAGAAACAACAATGTACAACAGGATTATAGTAACCTGCTATCTTCGCTGCAGTAGCCCAGATTCTTTAAACACCACAAATATGCAAGCTGGCCAATATTAAGACTGTCTAATTAGTACTGGATAGGTAGGGGGCACATAAGGAGAAGCAAGGTAGGGACATGAGAGGAGCAACTATAGTGTTATCTGGAGAATTCTGAAATACTCTTTACATATGGATTGATAGATCTTGCATCTGCATATCACCAGCTAACTTGTAAAAGGTAAAATAAAAAAAACACCCCCTCATAAATGAAGATTTCCTGTCTTGTTTGTATTACCACTGATATTCCTTAAACTCTTTAACAACAAGGGTGTGAGACTGATCAAGTATTCAGGGCAATTTCACCTTTTGCCACAGCGGCACTGTAGGTCTGTGCCACAAGTGGACGGTCATGTGCTGTCGGCTCAAGGATTTCATTGGCTGGCTCCACACTGCCATCCAATCTAAAAGGAGGCAAGTTAAACAGGAATGAGCAGACATCCACAGCTTTGATATTCCAACCCTTTCACAACATCAAAAATGTAATATAGTAATATCATTCTAAATAAATGTTAAAATTCCTTACTTTCCCTTAATATAAAAGTAATAGAATAACATAATTCTAAAATAGATTTATAATAACATAAAACTAAAATATAAAAGTTCAGAAAAAATCAAAACCTTTTTTGCACCCTTCTACAAGTCGCTTCATGAAAGAGGGGTTTCAACTGAAATCAGAGCCTTCAGATTAGTATGAAAAATTGCTTCTTGTTCTGGATTACACTGGACTGAGACATAGTGCTTAAACTGAGAAACCTAGCAGCAAACGTGTCTTACTTGTGCTGCTTCATTAGCGTGCACTCTCCACCCTCCTGTGGGTCCAGGTTATACATGTACAGGTAACCATCTGCCGCTGCCACCAACAGACGAGGGATCTTCTGGATTCTGATACAGTAAAGAAATCCACCAACATTCACTGTGAAATGCAGTCTAGCTGGCCTTAGAGGCACATTTTAAATCCTGCATTCAATTCCAGACCATGTTAATCTTATAACAATGGTGGAGAATTATCCAAAGCCTTGCCAAGATCTTTGTTCAGTTGTCAAATGGAAAAACCCTTTGGAAGAACACTGGCTGTTTCAGTTTCCAGTGTGAAAAGGGGCTGCCACCTTAATTAGAAGTTAACATGCCGTCTACCATCTCTGCTTTAAGCATTGTCCAAATACAGATTCTGTAATGCTAATTTTGGAAAATGCGATTACTGCATTGTTGTCACAATGCAGTAAAAGAATTGTTAAGAATGCAGTAAAAGTTTGCACAACTAAAAGAATAGTAACTCTGAACGCACATATATGCAACATGACATTTCACACCAACTTAGATAAGCTGTTGATTTACTTGGGAAACTGAATGACAAAGCTTTACATTCTAACAAGTACAAGGTGACAACATAGTTTAAGCTTCCAAAAAAAATAAACTGGTTCAGAATGACAATGCACAAAGCTGTCTATACGGAAGCTGAACACTGAGAAAACACTTAATCAACTTGTCAGCATGAATTAAAAACAAAGGTGCAATTTTTCTTTCGATTCAGGGCATCATTAATTGGTCAACATGCTTTTAAATTTGCTTTCCTGTAGTGTCTTCCGGTCAAGCATCACAATTTCAGTCAATCTAAGCTTTTGATGAGATTGTACAGTTTTAAGCCCTGTTTACGGAAATAATGCTCAATGGATTTAAAATGACCTCATGATTCATGGTGACTTCATAGGACTGTAGGTGCTCATTCACTATGGTCCATTCAGAATGCAACTATTTCTACAAATAAAATGTATAAGCAGTATTATATGTATACCAGTTTTTCCAAGTTAAAACAAAGCAAAGTCTCTCTCTTTTTCACCTCTACACAGGTGTATTATTACTCACGTGGCAAGTGCACAGATATTCTTGTGCCCCGAAAATGGCAGTCTTACAGTAGCAAATGCCCTGCCCTGGTTGAACATTTCTGTGACTTGGGCTGGCAAGTAACTGGTGGATGCCATCAAGACCTTTCCAAAGTAACCAGTCCAAGTTGTGGGTTCTTCCTGGGGCCTGTAGAGTAAGGAAAGGAAGAAAAACAACCCCAAAGAATAATTATTCGGATGACAGAAAAATGACAGGAAAAAGTGATTAGTGCCATGAAATCGCGCTCACACGTAACAGAATTTTCAATAGTATAGATTGTATTTACTTCCAAAAACATCTTGTCAATAAAATCCATATAGGTATATTAATAAGAGACATTAGCAAATGTGGTTTAAATAGTAGCTTTGGAACCTCTTGAAAAAGGAACAGTAAAGCCTGAAGTTCCTCCAGATAGGATCTAGGGCAGTAATTCTCAAAGTGTGATCCGCGTGTGCCAGGTGGTCCACGAGCTGAGCTAATCATCTTTCTTAAAAAGCAAGTCTACGCTGTTTAAGTCAAAGGAAAGAATATTGCAGCGGACTCCCCCTAGGAGCACTGGTAAGAACTGCAAGCTGTAAATAGTGGGAGGCGGGACTCGTGTGTTGGTTCTAGGTATCGGGGTTTCACCAGCCGTAAGGGGACTGTGTGTCAGTAACAGGGCGAGCAGCAGCCTAGTCGTAGGCTTGGCTGGCTTGAGGGTCTGCCGAAAGGGCAAGGTTTCCATTCATTCTCCTTGGCTGTACCCTTCTGTTGCCTTTGTGTTTTAATGAAGCTTGAGTTATGGCGGACCACCTCGCCACTTCATTCTCCCCATCAGCGCCTATCGCTTCAGTGTTTTAGTTTTATGCACCACGAATGAAATGATGTCACATATTGAAAACCAGAGAGTCAGTTTGGCAGTGACGTCCTTGCCGCCCTGCAGCATTCTATTGTTGTTAGTGATGCACGGGTCGGCTTTTTTTTACCTGCACCCACCCGACCCGATTTAAAATGATAAAAGTACTGACCCAAAGCCAGTCCAAACCCGCTCCATTAGAAATTACACCAAACAATATTCGAACATTCATTTGATCAACACTTATTGAAACGGCATATCCGGATTCCTTGTTTTAAACAGACTAAAGTAGCCTAGCCTTGTGACTTTCATTTTTGTAAAGTGCTTCACAATCGATGCAGATAACGTAACCTGTGCTTTTTTCTTTTGTTGTGCTGACTAGCTTGTCAAAAGTCTCCCACCCAAGTCTTTTTTTAACCCGAGTCAACCCACGCATCACTAGTTGTCATGATTGCGTGGTTACGCTGTTAACGTTTTGATATGCGAGTGTGGTTCAACCGTTGCACTTATAATTGTTCGTACTGTTTTATTCTTACTTTTGAAGATCTTACTTTGAGTTTGAAAGTTTAAGGTGTAATTTAAAGAAGCAGTCGAAGCAGAAAAGTTATTATGGAGCACTGACTCAAATCTGGAACTCTTAAACGCAAATATAACAACGATGGTGACAGCACAAATGTGAGTAAGATGCAGACTAGAAGTGAAAATGCGAGTGAGGTCATTTGTGAACCATACCAGCAGTGCTGTCATTCTAATTCCAACAGCTTGATAAATGTGATGTGCAAGGAAGCAGAAGGTGTGCTTGATGTGATGTCTTGGTCTGCTTCCGGACATGAGACTAAAGTTGTCCAGCTTAGATCCAGAAAACACTTCTCTGATTGCTCAACAAAAGCAGCTCCATTCTTCACATTATCTTTTTAAGTAATAAAAACATTTGTAAAATATGCAGCTTCGTTTGTAACAATATTAGTACTTTTAATCAAATTTAATTCAATATTAGTTATTTTTTGTACATTAATAGGTGATGATTTTCACAGGGTAAGAAGTGGACGTAGGCATAGGTGGTCCACCGCATCTGTGACTTGGTGTAAGTGGTCCGCGGACCATAGAACTTTTGAGAATCACTGCTCTAGGCGATGTGGTACCTAAATCTGAAAACATTCATCTGAAACTCAGTGCCTTTTACAAACATTTAGTGTTTGCCACATGTGTAACACACATCTTGTACACCAAACTTACTTCTCTTTCTGTGTCTCCAGCTTAAAGATATGGACAGTCTCTGTGTTACTGGAAGCAGAAAGGAATAGTCCTTCCATACTGAATGCGAGAGAACAGATACTAACACACCTAGAAAACAAAAAAACAGGTATATTTTTGCAACTACCAATTTGTACTTGCTATTTCTAGAAATTCTCGAGTATGCAAGTGATAGACACTCAGACATCCCAAAACACTCATATATCATTGTCCAAAACACTTCCACTCATTACTGCGTTTGTGAAAACAACTCCTCAGTGTACCAGTATGTGACTTATCCTTCTTTATCTGCTAACCAAGCCTAATTCTTTGATACAGGCATTACATAAATTATTCATTATGTTATCAACTGTCAACTATCAGATCAGGCTGTAAGCAAAACCTACACTGGAATGGAAGGTCTGATATTTCAAAAGATATAAGTTAGAGGAGATCAAGTCAACTGGAATCTCTACAGATGATAGCTGCTGTGGGCAGCTGGACATAAGTTTGTCTAGGAACAAATAATAGGTTTATTCCATGCTGAAAAGAGAAGAAAGAAACAACATTTCGTCTGTGGAGCCTTCTTTGGGTGTGAGAAGGCACCACAGCCGAAATGTTGCTTTTTCTTTCTTCTCTTTTCAGCATGGAATAAACCCATTACTTGTTCCTTTGCAGCCTACGCATGCTGACACATCTAACCACCTGAAATACTATAAATTTGTATATATTCTACAGTGATTTTTGATGCACAATGAGAGCTATTTTTACAAGTTTTTATTTTGTTTTGACCTGCACGTGATGTTTTAGCAAGTACGTGAATTATGATTAATCTGTAAAGCAGCTGAGTCTAAAATGTTGCACAAAATACTATCCCACAACTATTAAGAAGAGATTGATGAAGAGAACTACACCGTTGCTTCATTAAGAAATATCATGAGCTAAAAGGCAATGGAACTGAATGTCATAAAAAAGGTTTCCATTAATTACTTCCGTAACTTAATAAGAATTATGTATTACTGAATGTTGAAACAGCAGAGTGTGATCAAAGACTTCTGCCCACCTTTTCACTCCCCTCCTGAACTCAAAGAGTTTCTGTCCTTCTGGAATGGAAAACACTCGGATCACAGTTCCCTGGAGAGATTGCACAATGAGACAATGGGAACCTCCTGCAGTCAACACTCTTTACTATACCTAGACTGCCATATGTCATGGTATACTGTGCTGTTGTCAAATAACGCCAGCACTTAAAAGTGAATCAATGGTAACACCTGCAGGCTAAGAACTATTACTCTTTTATTTAATCTCTTCATGCAGATTCAAAGCGTCTGCAACAGCATTCAAACATGATCCATTTAGATGAGGAAAAAAAAGATTCAAAATCAATCACAGCAGACATAACATTTTAAGCCAAATCACCAAAAGAAATACACCTCATATCAATTACCACAATATTAGATAAGAATAACCTGAAATGTAAAATTTCCTAATTTTATTGACTTCTCTTTTTTGATTGTATTGTGGACATAAGACACCAGTCTCTTAAGGTAATGTAATAATGCCAAGATAAAAAGGCCAGGAGCTTAAGGGTCTCCTTGACAATTCATCTTTCCGTATGGGCAGTTTCTTGTGTACAGAGAGGGGGTTTAGTGAGTTGGATGGCCTTGAAAAACAAAGCCGCTCTATCTGTTTTGTCCTTTATCTGCTTCACAGAATGTAACCTCAAATCCTACTCCCCATTCTTCTTGGAATTCTAAAAAAACAACAAAGCATTTCACTTCACTGTCTGGGTGAGGCTTTCTGAGGCAGCACAAGGGGGTAGATGGGAAAAGAAATTCAAGCAAAGCACCACACAACAATGCCATGAAACTGGCATCCTGAGTTCGCATAGGCTTAAAAGTTAATGAAAGTAAAAGACTCAGTGTGCAGACCTTCTCTGAGGCTGTTGCGAGCTTGGAGCCACTTGCATCGAAAGCCAGCGCTGCCAAGGGACTGTCATGGGCTGGGATCATATTAGCAGCACGCTAGAAAACGGGGAGGTATCTGATTACTTGACAGTACAAAGCTTACCCATCACTTACTGTAAATTACTGATCAGAAGTTTCAATTTTAAACTTTCTGTACACAGTTGTGAAGTGCTGAAACAATGGCAGTTCCTTTTCATTAAAAAAAAACACATGACCAGTATGCATCATCATCTTATGTTTACTTTCAGTTCATAATTTCTTCCAGTAACATAAGCATGCTTGGATTTATTCCCTTACTTTAAAAATGGACACTTTAATTACAACCTGAAACAACTGACATACAAAAATTAAATATCCACTTACTCCTTCATAGTTCTCAAATTTGCTCATTGCTGTGCAACACCTAGTGTGCAATGATTCAAGGTTACTAGCTATTTTGTTGTCTCTTCTAAAAACACTGGAGAAGGTTTATTTTCAAAGTTATGCTTTACTTCAACATCACAATAAGTAGGTTAGCAATAAAAGTACTATTTTGGATAGAAAGGGCTCATGCTAGAAATATTTAGGTTTTTTTCCCCAATGTGTAATATTATCTTGAACCCACTGATCTGTCTGAGCATTCAAGCAGTTGGTTTCAGTACTCCTACTTAGACTGTGCTCTACACAGACAGCTGACAAGAAGCTTGTTGACCACTTTTACTAAATAAATAGTAGGTATAAAGTGATTTTTAATTCTCTGCTGTTTTTAAGTAGACTGTGAAAACATATAACAATAACATTAATAAATAAAGAAATTATTAGTTTCCTGAAAGAAATTTTTCTTTTGTTGTATATAGAACCAGAAGGAGCCACAAAATACACAGTAGGGCAAATAATTAAATAGGTCCCCACACAGGAGTAAGTTACTTACCAGATTGATTGTGTCAAAAACTTGCACTTCTCCTATTGATGCACTACCAGGATACCCCAAGTAGCAATTATCATTGTTGATTGACAGTGCACACAGGCCTACAGAAAAGATGTTGAGGATTAGATACTGCCACAATAAAAAGAAATAGATATCTGTCAGTTCTTCTCCAAACTGCTCGGCCTCTGAGACAGGGGTCGAGTTTCCGTTGTTTCTGCTTCTCAGCACTCCAATATACAGAAATGTTCAAGGTAAATACTAGCTCACACTCCAGAAATATTCTTAAATCTTGCAGCTGCCAGACAAAGGAAGTGAAACCACAGGGTGGGCCATCAATATTTTTATACGAGCACCATGTTCCTTCTTCATTTCTGATTCTACAAATATTCAATTGTGCAAACTCTGCAAGATACTCTATTTTGTTTTAGTTTAAATGTATTAGATGTGCTGAGGAACTCTTCCTCAAATATGGGAATTAACTCTAAATGCGTACTGCTAAGAAGTGCAGACCTATAGCCATGAACAGAACACTTAGGCCTGTTTAATAGTAGTTGCCCTCCTCTCCATGTTTCCTCACATCTCCATGTGAAGGATCTAATCAGAAAACATTAGTAGAAATATGCAAAACTAGTGTAGAACAATTCTGTATGTCTTTGTCCTCTGGCTTCTCCTTTCTTTAACTTATAAATACATAAGCTCTTGACAGATAGGCCTTTTCATTTTACAACAATCCACAATCCAGTACAGAGCTACAAAAAAACCACAATGCCTACCTGAAGGGTTAGGTGGGGTCTCTCTTATGGTATGCAGTACTTTCATATCTCGGATATTGTGGATATAAAGAGATTCTTCCAGGCATACTATCAGCCTCTGCAGAAATAAAGTAGTATTAAAAAACTTAAAACTTTGTGTAACAGGTTAATTCCAGTATAGAATAACTTATTCCAAACTATACTTCTCATAGGAGAGAATCCTTGATTTCAGTGTCCTGTGATAACAGTACATTTGACATTTTATAGGCCCAATCATAAAGCAGAATACATGCAGCTAACATTTTGGTAAGCAATTACTCTTCTAGCTGTTAATGGATCACAGAGATGCTTAAATAGGGTATAAATAATACTGTCACATAGCTGCTATTTAGAATGAAGGCAAACATCTGAATATCAAACACCGAAATATGGTAACTCTAAACTGCAATAAAAATGCAATAAACTTATCGGACATGGAATGGGATAAATGGCATTAAAACAAAAGGCATAATCCCTAATCTACAAACTGACTGTCAATCTTTTTAAATTTCTTCTAACAAATAGCATAAAATCAGATATTACCACCATATTTCTCTGTAAAATGTTTCACCCAATAGGTGAACCTTTTACCTGTCTATTGAGCTTCACAGCCAAGATGGTATTGGAATAGCTGTAGTTGCAAATCTCTGTCCCTTTCTTAAAGTGACACACTTTGAGCTTCCTGGGTGCTTTAAGGCTAACAATTGCAACCAAACTGCTTGAGAACAGTCTTTCCACAATGCACACATCTTCGGTATCAGCTGAAGGGAAAAAGCAGGAGAACAATGATGTTGCAAAGAACAGGTTAAATGGTCAAAAGTGCCTTCCATAGCTGTCCAAATGCCAAGCGTTACAAACATACAGTGTGAAAGAATCCCGAAACAGTAAACTACAGTATGTAACAGTAAACCAGGTCACATGTACTCCAGTTTGCCAACCTTGAAATATTGTTTTTATTGTCAGAGACCATTTCATCTATACAAACATCTTTTTATGGACGCAACTTTCAAGAAGAAATGGTGAGCAGAGGAATGCCTCATAACAGGTATTTATGAGTACCTGAGACCAGGAGTTCACTCACTCACCGCATATTTCAATGCATTTTTCTTTCCTTCAAGCCACAAATGCAAAACCTATAACACTGTTTTTTCATCAGCTATACTTTTATTGTATTTTGAAGATTTACAGTAACTAATCCTTTTTTAAAAATGATATATACTGCAACTCTACATTGTTAACCTGAAAATCAACTGTATACAATTAAATCTAAAGCTGTCCAACGCCAGTAACACTGATCCTATAAAATATATTCTACCATCATAAAGTACATTACACCTGATGCATGTCCTTATATAGCCAATAACTTTCATTGAAATCCTCTGCATACCACAGCACGTTTGTTATTAGCTTGCTGCAAATTGTCATCTAGTGACTTTTTATTTTTCCTGCTGCCTCATTTTAACATATACTTTCACACAGGAACCACAGATGCACCTCAAACAGGTCTGTTCTCTCTCTTCCTGAAGGAAAAAAATCAAGTGACAACTGTGCTACACATTAAAATGCAATTCAAGACCCCAGTCTTTTCTCTTTTGCTAGAATTTCATTCATTTCAACCTCTTGTTAGCAGTTTTACCACTTTGCAAACCGATCTTGTGAAATTTCAGGAGCTAAACTAAAGGTGGACCTGGTCTATACTGACAAGGGAGATCTACACCCCCAGCATGATAACAGGACACACCATGCGGTACAAGTTTGTGTTCTTCAGAAAGATGTTTAAAAAGAGGTTATGACTACATGTGTATTATTGATCCCCTGGCTCAGTTCAAAGGACAGGGATGTACACAGGTGTTATCCCCCATGTCTGGGCTAAATTTGCCAGTAGCCATGTCACCCTGCAATTCACATCTGGCAACCCACTGAAGCTAAGCAGGTGTGAACCTAGGTCAATTCCCCAGATGGGTGACCTCCTGGGAAAAGCTAAGGTTGCTGCTGGAAGAGGTGTTAGTGGGGCCAGCAGGGGGCGCTCACCCTGCGGTCTATGTGGGTCCTAATGCCCCTCTATAGTGACGGGGCTTCATCACTCTGTTCTCCTCTCCACCGAGAACTGGTGTGTGGTGAGCGTTCAGGCGCACTATGGTTGCCATCGCATCATCCAGGTGGGGCTGCACATTGGTGGTGGTGGAGGGGAGTCCCCATTACCTGTAAAGTCCTTTGAGTGGAGTATCAAGAAAAGCGCTATATCTGTGTAAGCAATTATTATTATTAAATTTCAATCAGTTTGTACAATCTGGTCTCCACAAGCTCCCACTTAATTAATTTAGTGACAAATGTCTCACTTCTACACCCGATCTCCTGTGTATTGGGGCTGCTGGCACACAAAGGTTGCTACGTGTTACCCAAGTGAGTACTGCTCTTCAGTGATGGATAAAATGAAAAACATTCTTTCGTATATGTAAAGCGCTGTAAAATTGCAAGTAACTATAAAGCTATTCTGACTACTAATACTGTTTTTTTCCTCACAAAACTCCCAACAGTACTTTAAACCTTGTGACTGCAGCAAGTGATAAAAAAGTGAATCATGAATTTAAAAAGTATTTTTTACTCCAGAAGGACTTTAGTAACACATAACCTAGACAGTGCAGAATTGCAAGTAAATCTTACTTACTGCATTCATATATCTGTTCTAGTTTATCAACTGAAGACAGGGAGAAGAACTTATAGCCAGATTTGGTGCCAACCGCTAAGGACCTGCAAAGGGAAATTAAATATTTTAACTTTTGAGAAGGACGGCACATTGTTTCTGGTTAAAATAATATAATGCACTTTTATAAATAAATTTAAATAAGATCTTGCCTGCACTCACTCTGTTCCATTTTTATTAACAGTTAACTTGCATGTAATTTCAGTTTAAACAATAAAATAATTTTACAATACATGGTTATTTTTCCATTCACATATTCCCAAATTATATTACCAATGTAACCTACAGTACAAGAGGCAGGGTTACAACACAACCACCAGAAAGCATGTACTGTTTTGCACTGTGGCACTGAATTGATGAAGCCTTGATGCAAAGCAGTAGAAACTAATTATTAATAAAAACAGGGAAAAAAAAAACATTTAACAGAATCAGGCTAAAATCACCTTTTAAAAAGCACCATTACGCGAGTCCTGGTTTATCGAAATTGCTAAAAAACTGCGATTACCATCTATACCCGTTTAAAAAGGAAGATCAAACAATAGAACACAGAACTTCCTGCTTATCGAAAGATATTGTAAGTGCACGTGTTGACGGAGGCTAGCAAAGTGCAGTATTAGATCGCTTCAAAAACTAAACATTGTAAAACAACACCAATTACAAGGAATGGGGGACTACTTAATGGAATATCAAGAGCAACAGGCTAGAATAAAGGCCACACAAACTTTGAGGCTCCAATAATCCCTGATCAAACTACCACCAGGGCCATTTTAGTGTTACACCAGCACAAAGAATAACTTGGCCTAGTGCACGTAGTTTGCCATTATAGTTCCTAAACGGGGACTTGAAAGGAATGTTCTAAATTAAAATTTGCCTTAATTTCGAGCGTTGTTGAAAATATTTCCTTAGGCCCTTCAGTCTCAGCTGACCTGTTGCACTTCTTTAAAAAATCGTCGCTCACTGCAAGTGCAACGCTGGTTTCGAGAATTCTAGCTGCGTGCTCAGGCACATCTTAAAAACGACACTTGAAAAGAGCAAAAACCATACCCAAATCATACGTCCAACATGCTCCCCAGACCTTTATAACATGCCTACATCGTGAATAACAGCAATGCTGAATCCGAAAACGTGCTTTGTCATTTCACGCGTTGGGTCTTGTCAAGACAGTAGTCAGCTCGCCCGACACCGACACACATAAAAATACAATAATAAACACCTGAGCCGCTTTTGTGATTTCACAGCATTATTATTTGAACTACGCTATTCCAGAAATGGCACAACGCGAAAACATGACCACGACTACCCACCGTAAGAGGTGTCTTTATTTTATATGCATGTCTGTTGACGGAAATATTGGGCAGCCTTTTTATTAGCTTAAGTTCTGTCACTAAAATAATTAATGACTACCGCCTGAACATCGCTAACAGACCAATTTAAGCGTCTCCTGGAGCCTACAGGCCCCTCTATCCCCGTCGTTTCTGTGACCCTACCCCCTGACCCTCCTTACGTGTTGTCCTGGTTGAAGTTGGCAAAGAGGAGCTGGCTGCAGCCGGCCTCCCCGCTCTGACTGGCCAGGTTCATGGGCTCCACAGCATCTACAGATATAACATCAGCAGGAATTACAGCAATCGTCGTTCGGATGCTAAAATCCTCGCCGCATAGTCAACACTCCTCACCACCGCATCCTCTCCGTTAGTTTCCCCGATTGTTGTTGTTTTGCTCAGGCTCTGTTGCCTGTTGTCTCCGCGCATGCGCGTTAGGGCCAGTGCGCTGGGGACCAAACCACAATAGCCCGTTTGAGGTGGATAACAAATTGCTGATTCTGCAGGGGTTTTTCATTTTAATAGATATTTTCGCCGCCGATGACCTTGTCGTGGCTATATTTTCAAAGGATTTCAATATTTTAATTCAATTACATTATGCGTTTGTCCGTTTTCATTCTGACAATTCCCTGGACACACCGTATCACCCCATTCACCAGCGCTAGTTACCTTCCTGTTCTGTTCTCGCACAGGCTAGGTAAATTAGACAGTAGACAGCGCCCACCCCTGGAACAGCTGGGTGAGTGGTGCAGTACTGTTGACTTTAGTACGGTATGGGTCGTGCTCATTCAATGCTGTTGCTTGGAGGTTGGGATAATCAGACACATAACGTAATTGCCACAACAGAAAGTTATTTGAAGTATTGGAATTTGGACAATATTCAGTGTTGCGGACAGAAAAATATGAGAAGAAATGATTTTAAAGTGGCCTTAAATATAACGTATTGAAAATAAATATTTCTCTGTCAACCAAAACCTGGTTGTCCAAGTTATAAATCGACAAATGGTAGCTTATAATTAGTGATAATATAAATATATATTAGTATTTTTAATATCTAGCTATTAATGTTTGCTGAAATGCATGCAAACACAATATTTGGAAGAAGTCAGTTAATGGGAAGGTCGCGTGTGATTTAAGAATTCAAAACGTTAATTTTTTTAAAATTTTGGAGCCTGTGTGTGACCCAGTGGTGAATAGTGGACTGTTATGCCAAATCCACTAGATGGCTCTACCTCTTAGCTCGCGGTTCCTGTCAGTTGATTCCAGCGTTCTGCGCATGGGCAGTAGGGACTAAGAAGCAGTGAGTTAAAGTTAAAAAGAACCCGAAATTTCTACAGAGAGTTGTAACGTTCTCAGTGAGGGCTGAGAGGTGACCTGCGCAGCCTGTGAGCGGCTTATTTCTGCACGCACTGCGTGAACCACTGCCGTATTTTGTGTATATAGAAATATCGTTATATGTCATTTCTTTTGTTTTTTTTTATTTTTATTTTTTTAACTAAGAACAGATCAGACCACATACTCACCTAGAAATAAAGAACCCCAAATTATATATACTAGCCCTTAAGTGTCCTGTGCTAATTATTCTTTACCAGGCTACACAATTTTGGTACCAGGAGTGGGGTGAGACGCTGTCCATGTCCCTGCCACATCAGTAGCTACTGTCTTAGCTAAAAGGCTCAGACCCATGAGAGAGGGCAATGTAAAAATTCTGTTGGAGCCTTTGAATGTGCCTTTGCCGGGTGGCCTGATTGTCATGCCTATGGTTGTGTCCTCTCACAGTCATATGGTGCAAGTACAAGTCATAAACTTCTCACAGGAAGATGTTTGGCTCAGGCCAAGAACCAAGTTAGGTATTCTGTCCCCAGTCAAGCAGACGGACAGTATCCAGCAGTGTGCATTTTCAGCGTGTATCTGCTAGTGTTGAGCAAGTTACTGTAAGCAGAAAGATATCACTGCCATCGGAAAACAGTTTACAACAGATACTAGATAAACTTGATGTGGGTGGGATCCCCGAACAACAAGCAAAGTTGGGTGTTTTACTAGCCAGTTATGCTGAGGTATTTGTCCTTGAAGATGAAGATCTTGGTTATACTAACAAGGTCCAGCATGAGATCCACCTAGTGGATGACATACCATGGAAACAGCCATATCGCCAGATTCCGCCAAACCAGTACAAAGAGGTTAGGGAGCACATAACCAAACTTTTGAAGAAAGGGGTGATACAGGAGAGCATCAGCTCTTAATGCTTCGCCAATAGTCCTTGTCAGGAAAACAGATGAAACCCTCAGATTGTGTGTGGATTATAGGAAGCTTAATACAAAGACCAAGCGTGATGCTTTCCCGTAACCACGCATTGATGAAAGTTTTGACGCACTCTGCAGTGCCAAGTTCTTCTCGACGATCGATCTAGCCAGTGGTTACCATCAAGTCGCTATGCATGAAAGGGACAGACAAAAAACTGCATTTTCAACCCCCTTTGGGTTGTACGAGTACCTGAGGATGCCTTTTGGGGTCTGTAATGGTCCTGCTACGTTACAAAGATTGATGCAAGCTATCATGCATGACCTTGTGTTCCAGATCTTGCTAGTCTACCTTGATGATATCTTGGTGTTCTCTCCGGATTTTGGTGGCCATCTAGAAAGGCTAGAGACAGTACTGAAGTGACTGAAGGAAACTGGGCTGAAGGTTAAGCTTGAAAAGTGCCATTTCCTCCAGTCAGAAGTGCGGTTCCTTGGCCATCAAATATCTGCAGATGGAATAGGTACGGATCCAGACAAGGTAGCGGCAGTAAGACAGTGGAAGGTACCCAGCACAGTCAAAGAGCTGCGGTCATTTACAGGCTTTTGCAGTTATTATAGAAGGTTTATAGAGGGTTTCTCCTCGATGTAGTCAACTCTTGTTTAAGAGAAGGAAATCCAACTAGATCCAAGCAACTTTTCAGCAGTTCACGGACAAAAGCGTTCATGTTCAAAAGTTCAGTTCAAAAGCACGTCAAGGTGCTTTTGAAAAGCTTAAGGATAGATTGACCAGTGCCCCGCTGTTAGGCTATGCTGACTTCACCCGCCCTTTCATTGTGGAAACTGATGCAGGTAGCCTTGGCTTAGGTGCAGTTCTCTCCCAACAGCAAGGAGATAGGAAAAGGGTGGTCGCGTATGCTAGTAGGCGCCTTCGCAGTGCCGAAAAGAACGATAGGAACTACAGCAGCATGAAGTTAGAACTACTAGCCCTTAAGTGGGCTGTGGCAGAAAAATTTAGAGGTTACCTCCTGGGATCTAAGTTCGTCATTATAACGCACAACAACCCTTTGTGTCATCTTTCCACAACAAACCTAGGTGCAATAGAGCAAAGGTGGGTGGCTCAGCTATCTGTTTTTGATTTTGAAATAAAGTACTGCCCAGGACGCTGCAACACTACTGCTGATGCCCTCTCTAGGCAGCCATTTGCAGGGGAGCCTGAACTTGACCCTGATGATGTTGAATATGATGATTGTGTGGCTATCTGTAATGTTGTCAGCAGAGGCACACCCCTGGAGCCAGATTTGGTGGCAGCCGGTATGAAATGCTACAAAATAAGACAGATCTGTGTTTTGGAAACAGGAGTGGATAACTTGAACAAGTCACAGAGTAACACCCAAACTTTCCCAGGGTATACAAAGAAGGAGCTCCGTCGGTTTCAAGATGCTGATCCCTCTCTCAGTGCTTTCCGGATGTTCTGGAATCAGCAGAAAAAAACAGGGAATAAGGAGAGATCAAAGTTGCCTAAATCTACCTTGTCTTTGTTGAAACAGTGGCATTGGGTGCGAGAGCGTGATGGGCTTTTGTACAGGGTGATTGAAGATCCTCATGTTGGTGAATGTTTCCAACTCCTCCTGCCTGATTGTATGAAAGATCAAATATTGGAAAGTGTACATGACCAGATGGGTCATCAAGGAATTGAACGCACTCAGAATCTGTTGGGACAGAGATGCTTTTGGGTGGGCATGTACTGTATAATGATGTGGAACAGTGGGTCAAAAAGTGTCAAAGGTGTATCCTGACCAAAATGCCACAGCCAAAGATCCAGGCACCCATCAAACCATTTATAGCTACTAGGCCTTTAGAGGTTGTTGCTGTCCACTACACGGTCCTCGAGCCAGCCTCTGATGGGCGGGAGAATGTGTTGGTAGTTACTGACGTGTTTACCAAGTTTACACAGGCTTTCCCGACTCGTGATCAGAAGGCAGACACTACGGCGAAAGTCCTCCTGAAAGAATGGTTTATGAAATTTGGATGCCCTGAAAGGTTGCATAGTGACCAGGGAAAAACCTTTGAGAGTCAGGTAGTTGCAGAGCTGTGTAAACTTTACGGAGTGAAGAAAACACGCACCAGTCCTTTCCATCCTCAAGGAAACCCACACTGTGAACAGTTCAACAGGACCCTACATTACCTTTTACGCATGTTGCCTCCTGAGAAGAAGCGCCGTTGGCCAGAACATCTGCCGGAGTTAGTCTATGCCTACAATGTGACACCTCACGCTAGTACGGGATATTCGCATTACTTCCTTCTGTATGGAGTGCATCCTCACTTACCTGTTGATGCGTTACTGGGCCAGGAGGAGGTGCTGGATAAAAGACATGATTGGCTGGTGGTCCACCAGGAACGGTTGAACGAAGTACATGCCCGAGCTAAAGAGTACGCAGAACAAAAAGCTGTGGAAAGAGTTGCACTGCAAGAAGACAAAGTGTTCTGTCCCCCAGTTTGTGCAGGTCAGCTGGTTTATCTGAGACACTGACCGTTGGGCAGAAATAAGATACAGGATGCTTGGGGACCTACTGTGTATAGGGTGGTAGAGGTGCAGGGTACGACACACGCAGTAGAACCATTGGAAGGTGGTCCTATAAAGCGGGTACACAGGGTTAATTTAAGGCCATGTGTGGGCCCTGTCCCAGCCCCCAGGTGTGTTAAAAACCGGTCCCCCACAGGAATCTCTGTTAGCACCCTTCCAAAGTCTCTGCCAGAGTTTGTAGTGTTGGAGGAGGTTTCGCTTCCAAGATTAACTCAGGAGGGTGTTCCCTGAGTCATTAGATGTTGCTAGTGCTGAGGATCCCTGTGGTAGTGAAGTGTTCTCTGAGCCTCTTAGGTTTGAACCTGCTCCTGAATCTACAGGTGCTGTGCAGGTTAGGACTGGGGCTGACACCGTGCCTTCTAGGGCTGAGCCTACTACCAGCTCCTCTCCTAGTGACCGTGTAGTAAATGTACCTACTCCTGTTCCACACAGAAGTCGTAGGGCCAATGCTGGGGTGCACACTAATCCTTTTCATGAACCCAAGTCTGTCTGTAATGCGATCTCCTTAACTCCAGAAGTCTTTTCCCAGATGATAGCAAACTTAAGTGCTGTCCTTTTTAGGGAGGCAGTCAAGGGGGTGAAGGGTTGATAGTCAGCGCGACGTTGACTATGCAGCAGGGGAGAATGTGACCCAGTGGTGAATAGCGGACTGTTATGCCAAATCCGCTAGATGGCTCTACCTCTTAACTCGCGGTTCCTGTCAGTTGATTCCAGCGTTCTGCGCATGGGCAGTAGGGACTAAGAAGCAGTGAGTTAAAGTTAAAAAGAACCCGAAATTTCTACAGAGAGTTGTAACGTTCTCAGTGAGGGCTGAGAGGTGACCTGCGCAGCCTGTGAGCGGCTTATTTCTGCACGCACTGCGTGAACCACTGCCGTATTTTCTGTATATAGAAATATCGTTATATGTCATTTCTTTTGTTTTTTTATTTTTATTTTTTTTTAACTAAGAACAGATCAGACCACATACTCACCTGGAAATAAAGAACCCCAAATTATATTTGTGTCCTGTGCTAATTATTCTTTGCCAGGCTACATGTATTTAACAGCAAGTAAGCCGATGTGAGAGTAGGTAGTTCTGACGAGAAAATAAGAGTACTTTATTTTTCATCCTGAAAACTTTTCATGAGAAGGAAACCATGCCTGGAATCACCGATATGTCCCACCGGAGAAGCGCAGCAGCAACCATATTGCCAATCGGTATCTTACAGACAAGGTGGAAGAAAGTGTTAGAAGTGAATAGTGTAGTGCTCATTTTAAAACAGTTAAAAACACTTTAGCTGTTATGTTCTCACAAGCAGGGTATGGCACCTAACCCATCCAGTCTCTTGTAGCTTATTGAATTTAGAACCACATTATTTTTGTTAATGCTCCTAATCAATAGAGTGCGTTATTTAACATGAATGTTGATGAGTGTAAACCTCGTTGTAAAGTTACTGTAACGCAGCGGGTTTGGCGTAGATGGACATAGGAAGTTAGGCTCTTAACTGAGAACATGGTGCTTTCTTAATTGACGTTCGTCCGGCAAAGCAACCACAACAGAGGGAGAGGGAGAGAGAAACAAAAGTCTACGAAACACTGGGGTCAATTCGGGTACAGTTATACAGGGATAGGGTGGTAATCGGGGGCATGTATAAAAGGGTTGCAAAATCAGGGAAACTACATAAGTCTGGGCGATCTCGCGACTGTGTACACTTGTTCTACAATTGGTCAGCTGCACTGGCCAGTGGCTCTCCTAGTCTGTGCCCTGGCCATTACTGCTCACGTTCTGCCCCTCGCCATCCACGCCAGCCGGGCGCTCTTCGGCCTCAATGCTAGGCGAGGGCGCTACATTACTTTTGACTCATTAATCTGTTAAAAGATCCGAACTTCACTTGCCCTTTAGTTACACTGTCTAGATTTTGTAGTGTCTAAATTTACAACTAGTCTAGACTTTATCGTAACCTAAAAAGTTATTTTTTAACACATATTATGCAAAATTATTAAACCCCTAACAGCAACCGAATGCACAGAGAAGCAGAATTATCTGTACAAACGCAGCTTCTTTAAAAAAAAAACACAAAGGCCTCATCTTTTTTGTCGAGTATCTTGCAGGTTTGGTCGTGGTGCTGATGATTCGCCAGTAGAGGGCTTAGGGAGCAACATCTTAAAACAAGATTTCATTGTCATTTTCTAAGAATGAAACGTTCTGTTCGTTCTCACCTTTTCAGAATATTATTCCAAAAACCTTTTTCAGAATGCTACAAATTTTGTAATGTGTGTAATGTTATTGGTGGAATACCAACATTAGTTCACTTGCCAAATCATTGACCAGAAATAGATTTCTTAGGTCCTAAAAACATAAGAAATAATAATTTAGGACAAAACATGGTTGATACTTGTGTATTTTCGAAAGCCACCAAGATTTTATTATTTTTTATATTGATGTGGTGACTGGATAGAGTGCAAAAACACAAGTGTATTATATTACTGGAATAAAATCTCAGTAAAATAGGGTGAGTTATCATGTTGCGCATCTCGATTGAATCTAGCTGGTGTCTTCTGTTTAGGTGATGATGTGCATTCCAAGTTGTGTGCACCCATGGTCGTAGTCACACAGAGTTGGAGTATCTGGACAAGTTATCAGAGAGACCTCCATTTAAAATCTAAAATATTAATTTGCTTAATTTAAAAAAACAGGAAAAAAGAAACAGCCATCTGGGGGCATTGCAATGTGTGGTTTGCAGGATGATTGGCTTTCTGGATGGGAACAGCCAGATGGGAGAGTTCACTTGTGAACACTTTCTTTTGAGCATCTCAAACTCCAAGATATCTTGACTTGAGCTTACTAACTAGTTTACTAACACCTAAACACAGAATTAGCAGAATTGCAAGAAGTAGGCAAGAGGCCTTAGAGGGAGATTATGCACACACCATGGACAGGGGTGCAGGAGGCTTCAGACCAGAGAGGCCGGAAGAGCTTACTAACACTTGAGTTAGTGGTAGTGGGGGACTCAATAACTGGAGATTTAGGCAATGTTATATGCACAAGCAATGGATAGTTTTGTATTGTGTAGCCTCTGCTTAGTGTCCAGCTTGCAGACCTCCATGAGCAAATGGGCAGGATCCAAGCTAGGGTGGATCAACTTGTCAGGGTCCATGTAGTAACAAATGAAATTATAAAAGGAGAGGTTAACAGTTCTGAAAGACTTCTTTAAGCAGCAGATTGTCTACAAATGAATATATAGTTTCTTCAGGAATATTTTGAGTGTCATATACAAGCCAAGTTAAGCAAAGAGAAATAAGGAGATTTAACACATGGGCAGAAGATTGGTGCAGGTAAGAGGTGTTTAGGGTTATGGAGTATTTGGGGCCCTGGAACAAATGGGACCTGTTCTAATGTACAGGCAGAACGGGTTGCACTTGAAGCAGAGGAACACCAAAGTGTTGAAGAACCTTATGTTTAGAGTGGTTGAGCAATGGCACTGGCTAATGGGGTCAGAAAAGGCCTGGGCCACTAAGAAAAAAATTAAGAGATAACAAACTCATTCTTAATGCTAGAAGTATAACAAATACAAATGCAAAAACACAAGGCTACTGCATTAACAGAAAACTGTGACATTATAAGAAACACTAGAACATGGCTGGGGATTAATAATGGGGAAAAATATCAAAGTATTAGGTACACATTTTCAGCAAGACACACAGGATAGAAGGATTTATGCTGTGGGAATATATATCTGAAACAATATGTAACCTAGAGGTGTGAGGTAAGAGGGAGAAAGCAGAGCACAATCTATATGGATGAAGCTATTAAATAGAAATTCTAAGAGCTAAACACCAGGTATAAGCTGTAGACAGTCTAATGCAGACAGGGGTCAAAATAACTTACTGTATGGTGATATCAGGAAGGCATGTGGCATTTTATATTATACTTTTACACTCATCTTTTCAAATATCCAGGATCTAATTCAGGAAATAGACGCAGTAAAACCACGGCTAATTGTGACAATAATATGAAATCATTTGCTGTGTAATTTATATATCTAAACAATGAGTCTACATTTAATATATAGAATAAGAATTCTGGTAAAGTAGACTAGAAAGAAACGAGGCAGAGATTACAAGTGGTGAAATGAGAGTGGGTGAATACAAAGTCAACAGAACAGGACAGTCATGCTTCAGAAATGTAATGTTTAAGGCTCAAAACAAGTTAATCCCTAAAACAGTTACAGTGCTCATGAACAGTTAGTGAATCCCCTAGGCTAGTCTGTATTCCTGTATATTTAAGACCATTATTCAGATCTTAATTGAAAGTCGTCATAAAAGCTATGCATACATAAACCATAAAAGCATAAAACCATGATATTCCCACCATCACAGTCCTGATCCTTCTTTTGGAAGACACTGTGTAGATACTATGTTGTCCCAAGAAAAAGTTTCAAGTTTAACAGAAAGCGCCCGAATGATCCACAAGACTACTGGAAGAGTATTCTATGTACAGATGAGACCAAAATGAGAAAAAGTTTGTGTGGAGTTCACAAAACAGCTGATTAATAATAGTAGATGACAACCAAGTAGTAAACATTCTAAAGTAATATTCAATGCAGGTTTTTACCAGACAATTTCAATTACATACGCTGTACTGCTGGTGCTTATTCTATAACATTGTAATTTTAGAATAATTTTCACTGAGGTTCTGCAAGAGAGATTGACTGACTAAAAATAATAATTCATTAGTATTTTTTATGTCATAGTAAAGAAAACAGGATTTTATTCCTGGATTCCTACCCAAGATACTCCAGATCTTGGTTGAAGAGTGACAGCTTTACCTGTGGACTGGAGAATTACAAATATTAAAAAGGGCAAAAAATTAAACAAGAAGCATAAAAGACCAATCAATCAAGGTTACTTATGTTACCTTCTTATGCAGCTATGAAGACAACCTTTTTAAGATGCAGCCTACATTATTTTAGAAAGGGAAGGTCTTTTTTAAGTTTTTAGAATTCTTCAAACAAGCAAGATATTAGATTACGCTAGGTTACATGATGTATAATTTTTTTGTATTTCCAATAAGCTTTTGATATGGTATTGTATGCACATGGACCGGGAATTTGTTAATGAACCGGAACAGCACATAATCTTATAAAGCACAACATCTAATTGTAAATAAACTATGATGTACCATAGGGGTCTGTTTTCAGCCATTTTCACTTCCTGATCTACTATATGCTTATGTTTTAGATTGTAATAAAGATAGCAAACTAGTTTTGCAGCATGGCAAAAACAGCAGAAAAGGAATGGCAAAACATGTAGGCACAATCATGATTAAACCCTTGGCTAGTGAAATTTAACATTGAAGTAATAGAGATTGTGGGAACTAACTGTTGAAGGCAAGTCCCAGAATATGTTATTAGGCAAACACCAGGAGGACAAAAAACAAGAAAATGCGGCACCAGAAACATTTCCAAATATTTGATTGTCTTAGCTGCTATGTAAAAAGCTTAAAAGAATAACAACAAGGTTAATTTTTATCACTTCAAGAACAGATACAAAAACTATTTAAAGTTTTAGTGCATTAACACCAAGAGTTGGGGGTATCTGGAGCAAGTCACCCAAGCATATTGTTGAAGCTGATTCAAACAACAGCTGATTTCCTTCAGATCCTCCGGCCAATAGGCAAATAGCTTTCAAATAAGCAGGATGAGGAGAATGACCTCGATTTGTCTGTGATCTTTCTGAGTGTGGAAAAAAAAACATGGACAACAGATTAGACATTCATTATTATTTTTAAATTATATATTTATTTCAATTAGCAGCATGTGGGAATGACAAAAGTAATTATAAATTACATACTGAAGACTGTATAGGCAATAACCAATGACGACTCTAAGTGATATTCCTAATCGAGATGCGGTCTTCTCTGAATCCGAGCATCATCGCATCTTTAAGTACTCGTTATCGGTTACTTTATGAACCATTTCAAGAAATAACAATATGTATCGCGGGTTAATAGAAACCTGCTTAAACACGATGCCGATACAGCATTCTTCCGTGAACCAAAAATGGTACTTTTCGATTTTTATGGTATTCTGCAAACACGATCTGAGATGGTTATATAACGCTTGGACTGCGTTTTAGGTTGTCTTGCAATACATAAACACGACGTGAATGTAATTTCATTCAGCAGTCTAAAATGTAAACTGATTTCAACACTTGCCTTGTTGTGCAATGTACTCTCTTTGTCTATGTGCTCTCTTAGCAAGCAATGCTGTTAGCACTACCTCTTTTCGACGCTGTGTGTACAGAGAGCGACGGGTGCGTGCTCACATCCAGCACATGACTCTACCTCAATTCGATTTTATCCTCCTCAGTGTTCTTTGAAAAATTTCAGTGTAGTATAACATTTTATTATCGAAGCCTGTACGTTCAGGACACACCCGATATCGATCAGGCTTCCAGATTCACGTTGTGTGTTTCAAAACGATGATCCACATCTATTGTGTCCAATTCTATTGACCATCTATCAGCCAGCCTTACTACAGAAATCAAAGAAGACGGGAACTGCAACAACACACCTCCCGATTTCTTTCGAAGCACCGTCTCCACTAACTGTTGCGTTATTATTTGCACTTTTTAAATGAATCTGGTAAGGTAAGTGTTGCATTTTCTTGTGTAGTTCAGGGATACTGAAGGGATGAAGCGCCGTTAATTTCGGCATTTGTGTTCCTCTCGGTAGCTTTGCTATTAAAAAAATACTTTTATTAAACAATGTATCAATACGTACGGAAAATTAATTAACAAAATCGATGTATATATAGTGTAATGCGAAACAAATCTAATTTGGATGTTTGTATCGCATTATAAAAATATGAAAAGAGGTCTCAGAAATACAATTCTTAAATTTGGCTAGTTTTATTTTGTTACATTTGTAGCTGCACAATGCTAGCGCTTGAAACGATTATGAGGTGTTGCCCATACGAAGCAAAAAAGCTTTTCTGTGAGTGGACAGACCTTAATTTCAATGAATACTTAAGCGATTGGGGAGGGGATTTTACACGGTATTGTAACTGCCTTACATATTCATATGCAGTTACAGAAAATAGCTTTTCAGTCTTCCAGTACGAAGTTGTCTTAAGTAAGCATCGCCTTTTAGCTAGTATTTATTTTATTATTATAGAGATCTGAGACGAATGAGCTGGAAGTTGTACTTCCAGTATCATCATTCTTCTTCAACAGTGTAAATATGTATAGGAGCTGGGAACAGAGCAAAGCGTTTTAACTGTCCGTATGGACCATTTCCACATCCGTTTGAAAATGTATGAATTGGAACGCGTACAGTATGGATTTTAAGAAGACCAAATATGCAAGGTAATATTAAATCACGCCTGTTAAAAAACCCCCACATACCTGTAGATTATAAAGTTTTAAGTACTTTGCCAAAAAAAAGTAAGAGTATGATAGGACGGTGATCTTAATTATTAACACTTTCAACCGGTTATAGATATTAGCATTAGTGGTATTAAGAAGTACCCGGTTCTCCTAAGTCAATTTCTACTTTTCTTGTGGTGGACAGTCTGTAGTTCATGAAGATGATTATTGTAGGAATAGGGAGAGATCTGTTCTTTGTAAGCGCCGTGTTATCCTTTTGGTACCTGTGAATCTATAGAAAATTGAAATATTTTGCATTTTGCAGTAAATTTGTGCAGTAATTTAAATGCGTTCCAGTGATATTATGGGCACAATCCATTTATCTCTCTTTGCCGTTGTTGCCCACAATTTGAATTTTGCTTATTGAACGTCAATGCGTGTTAGAGCTTTTAAAAATAATTTGACTGTGTTTCACTATGCATTCCACAGTAACTCTTAAGTGGAATACATGTACTACTCTTTGGCCTCTCAAACGGTTTAGCTGCTAAAATAACATTGTAAGGCAAATTAATGCTCACAGTACTTTTTATTTATAATAGGACAATGGAAATACAGTGCAGTGTTTTTCCTGCTTGTTCTTTACAAGCCGTTGTCTGGGCAATAGATTACAATGTTTTTTTTTTTCAGGTAGCGTCTTGAGTGTCTCATTCTGCACCTGAATGTAAAAACAGTTTTTGGACAGTCCTAGTATCTGTCTACATAACAGGTAAAATGTTTGCCTGGTCTTTCAGGAATTGCAAGCAACATACTGCAAATCTGAGACTTCTCTAAAATGAAAACAGCAAAGCCTGTCAGTTGCAGGACATTTTGTTATTCTCAAAAAGTAAAAGACTTTGTCTGCTATTAGTTACATGGAGCTGTAGAAATGTTGTGAGTGTTCAAGTCTTTGTTACTCAAATAATACTCCTTTAATTCTGAAATGCTATCAAATTGAGTACTTTGTGAATTATGCATCACAGCTGATTATAATGTTAAAGATTGTGCCACTTGCAGTGCTAAATTTGAAAAGATAACTTCAAATTCAAGGACAAATCAGGAAGTCTCTTTTGGTGCTACCTGTAGGTGTGAAATGCTTTCTGGGCAGCTGGCCAAAACGACAATATAACACTGTACCTGTTTGTATTCACAGTGAGAGCAACCTATACTTTCGCTTGAAACAGAGCACATTGTTGAGTTATAGCGATGCTTTTGCTGAGGTTGCTAAAACATGTCCAAATCCTAACAAAACAGACTGTGATCGTGGTGCTTGAAAGAGATTAATGTTTTATATTTCCTGTAGCAGAGTTTAAACAATTGTAAGCTACATTTTATTTTATTTTTATTTTTTGCTACTATCAATTGTATTAAAGTAGAATTATTTTATAGATTTTACTTCCCAGTATAAGTTAAAATGTAAAGAAATACATTGATGGACAAACCATAAAACATTAGAGAGAGAGGCAGCCTACAATGACAATCCTGCCCTCCCACACTGCCTTAAGCCTCTTTACAGGGTTTAATTTTGGAAAGGAAAACAGCTACTCATTTTCTTTTTGATGGAAACTATCTCAAACCAAACAGGAACTAAAAAGATGATGGGGGAACAGGAATTTTGATTGAATGCTATGCTAGAGAGCAAAATTTAAATTAACTGAACGTTTCATGGCTAACTGGAAGGATAGTGTCGTCATTGCCCTCTCTTCATGTACATTTTGGAAACTTAAAATTAATGGCCCTCGTGCCCAACCAGAAAGATGGGAAGTTGACCACAGGAGAGCAGTTCATCATCATAATGAATAACAGATTCCTAGAGACTGTTTCATGTATTTTTTTAGAGCTTCTCTTGCATTGGTGACACACACAGCAAGTGGAGACTAAAATCCATTTAAACCACAATGTTCCAGGGCTCTTCTTCTATTATAGTGGCATGGATGCCTTTGCACGGATGGTCGAGCTTTGTGACTAGGAAGAGAGCAGCATAATTATAGTCCATGGGGCAAACACATGGTGTCTACTTTCTGGGGATATCACATTACATGTCAGAAGTTTAAAACAGATGAAATATTAAAGGTAGAACTTTATCAAATATGGCAGTGCTGCAACAGTTACTGAACGGGTATAGAAAGAGAGGTTTGCTAGTTGCCTTGTTTTAAATCGGGTAACTTTTAAATCAAATGGGGAGGCTTGATGGAAAATAGGAAGAAAGGTGTCCAGTGGGTTACAGTTTCACTGTGTCTGTGGCAGAGTTTTGTCTGGGGATGAGTTCAAAGATAAAGACATCCCTTTGTACTTTATAAAAAGTAATATATAAATAGAAATGTCTTCACTACGTATAGAAATATAAGAGGTGATAAGGTGTTTAAAGGGTTTTAATTTTTAAAATTGGCTAGAAAATGCAGCACTTAACGCAGGATAGCTAGACTATTACTACAAATATGCAATATTTCTTCCATCCATCCAATTCAGGGTTGCAAAGGATCCGGAGCCCATCCCGGAAAGCAATGGGCGCAATGCAGGGTACACCCTGGATGGAACGCCAGTCCATTAAAGGGCACACATGGACACAGACACACACTCACACCAGGGCCAATTTTCCCAGAAGCCATTTAACCTACCATTGTGCTGTTGGACTGTGAGAGGAAACTGGAGGAATCCCACGTGAACATAGGGAGAACATGCAAACTCCACACAGATAGCACTCCAGGTCTGGAGTTGAACCCAGGATCCCCTGCACTGCAAGGCAGCAATGCTGACCACTGGATCACCATGCCATAGTCTTTATGTTTGGATTTTTTCCCCCTTTTTTCAACAGAATGTACCCACTCAGTGAATACAATTATTCTTTATTCTTTGCTTTTCATTCATTTGGCACCATAGAAATTTGTGATGAGGGGGCAAACCAGGAGAACAACTCAGAGTTATTTTTATCTGTTTTGCACTAGAACAGTATCTCAGGTTCGGCCCAGAGGTGTTACAACAGTTTTAGGAACTAATCTTCTCACTCTATAGTGTATTGTGATGCAGTAAACTGTCATAGTAAAAATGTTAAAGTTATGACAAATAACTAAAGAAACTAAGAGATTGTTTTATGTACACACTGGGGAAATAAATATCTCACATATTTTGCACTCAATAAGTGTCCTTTATGAAGAAGCACAGTTGTGTGGTGATCTTCTACTTAAAGTGAAGTATTTTATGAACAACTAATTTTGCAAATGGTGAACCCTTGTAAAAAAGGATTTTATATAGTGGAAAAAGTAGCCTTTTAGCTATATGAAAGTGTAGAGAAGAATACATGGCATTAATAATCAGGGACAACTGACACTGAGCCAGTTTGATTTGATTGGTAAATGCTATGGATTTTCTACTACAGCACTTCAGATTGTTTGCTCATAAAGTTTCTACTGACATGATGTTCTGATCATGTCTTTGAAGATGCTTTTCATGTGAATGTGAATGTGAATTAAAGATTGCTAAATGACAGGATAGGTTTCTTCTCACTCAAACTAAGCTGTGTTATATAAGTGAAAGATGTTATACTAGAAGAAAACTCTACTAGAGGCTTTGACTAAATTGTTGATGTCCATAAACATATATATATATAGATTCTAGCTCATAATTAATGAGGATAGTTAAAATGTTTGTACTTAGCAGTGTACAAATTAATTATAAATAATTAAATAAAGGTGATAGATTAATGAGAAAAACAGTATAGTCAGTGCCTTCAGAATTAAAATGTAATAGCAAGAAGAGGTGACAATATTCTTTAAATTTTATATAAGTCTGAATAGTAAGGTTTTACAGTGTTACATATGCATTACACAGCTGGCTCTTTCAGTGTGCTAGCAGTTGTAAAACATAGGCCTGTGCACGCTTACAAAATTGTAATGAGCTTTAATGACTTGAGAATGTGTTCACGTGCTAAAACATTGTATGAAAATGAAATCAAACTAATTATAAGATGATGCGTTCTTTGGATATAACAGTCAGAAGTATAAGAAGCCTTGAGTAGAAAAGTGGGAGACAGACAGAGAGTTCAGCAGGGGCCAGCTCTTGCTTCCTCTCAGACAAACAGTGCTTTGTTTTTGTAACCAAAGAGACGTTCTCACCCAGCCTGACAATAGGGTGAGCATGTGAAAGTATTTCAAACAGAAGGCCTGTGATGTAACTTCCCTGGATGCTGTCAGGAGCAGTCAGCCAGATTAAAACAATGTTTGCCTTTAGAGTATTTTGCCTCTGCTGTACCTTAAGACTTTCAGAAAATTTATCTGTCAATGATCATGCATGTAAAGGGCAGAGAAGTATATGGGAGATTTTTGAGCTGTGGGTATTCTTGTAAGACATAAAAGTAATATCTTCATTCAAAATCCCAAACTTCAAAAACATTTTCAGTGGACAATGCCAGTGTAGTATGTAGTATTTGTGAGAGTAGTACAGTTTTTAACCTTTTTTAAGATGTAAAAAAGTCTTTCATTGACAAGGAAACTGATTCTGCTGCAACAGTTATAAAAAATCCACCTGAATGCAACAATTACAGAAGTGCAGAACCATTAACAATGGTAACAGTTAACTATGAGGTGCCATTTAGGCCATTATTCAAAGTTTACCTCTCATACACACACAAATTGCTCTCACATTCATACACAATGCTCCCGCACTCTCCATTTTACCTCTCACATACACACAAAACTCTCTCACATTCACTAGTGTTACCTTACACGTACACATAAAACACTCCTTCACAATATGAACCTGAGACAAAACTAGTGAGTGTGAGTGCATTTTATGTGTATGTAGTCATTTTTTCTTTTTCCTCTGACACCTTTGTATCACATAAAAACTTTGGTTTGAATTACGTAGAATTCTCTTTCTAAAAAAAACATTTGAGCTTTTCTAACCAACAAATTAGCTTCATGCTCTTTTTCTATTTACAGGATGCTGCAACTTATTTATTCCCTTTTATTATTTTATGTCCCTTTACTTTGCATACATTAGTAATATAAAAATGTAAGCATTTTAAGAAATGTAAATTGTTAGCCCTTCCTTTCAAGACAATGATTATATTGAAATAACTGGTTTATATCAATCATAAATAGTGGTGTTTGTTCTGAAAAATAATTTGATTCACATTGTTTCTGAATTCATTACATAAACATACACCTCTTTGGTCAGTTGTACAATTTCTATTTTAATTCATTTGTCACATCTGCCACCACAGTCTGTAGTTCATATGGTGACTCAAGATACTTAGATACTTTAAGATATTTTTCATCAGCTTCATTTGGCTGTGTTAACCTGATAATTTTAGTTTTCTCTTTATTGGAGTTTCCTCAATGACAGGCAAGCATTCATTGATTGATTTTTAAGCCCTTGATCGCCCAAATTGACATCTAAGAAGCCTTTAATATTCTAGAACTAATTTCACATTTGTACAAGTCCCACCTATTTCCCTTTTCCTTTCTAAGCACAACTGCAGTTTTTCTACCATACCTCTTTTTTTCTAACAATGACTGGTAATTGGATTATTGGCATGAATGTGTAGTGATTTGATGTTTTGAGTTTACTGACACAATTAAGAAATTAGGACTGTAAATTTAGGGAGTACATTCTAGCTGCTAGCAATCAGTCAACCAGAACAAATGGCGATATCCACTCACATATTCAAAGAATGCAGTATACTGTACATTGCATTTATTAATGCAATAACAAAATGTGCCAAATAAATCAGTAAAAAGAGTGAATATATATGAATGAATCTGCCTTGATACAAATTACTGAGAGCTTTCAAAAGATATGAATAACACATGGTTAAAAACTGTTGACTCCAATACTTGTTATTGTATTATACATACCTGTAAAAGTGTGGATTCTTTTATATATAAGTGTTTGGAATAATAGCTCAGTTCTTGAGTGCTGTAATGTGACCATTGAACATATACTATCATATACTTAGCCAAATTAGACTGCTCGCCCACGCACAGTTCCGATGAGATTTTTAAAAGTCCCAGAGGCACAGGAAGAGCTAGAGACATGTGCTGTGCTTTTTCTCGTGCTGAAGACGACTTCCTACGTGGACACAGGTTTTTGACCTGGGACCAACCTTCAGCGAGACTTTGATGGGGAGAAATTTACAAAAAGTCCTTATTTTGTAGCTTCTACACTGAAAATGCAGTGGTCGTGACTAAGATCCATCTGTGTTAATGGGTTGATCAGGCAAAACTGCAACTGGGGGATCAGCACATACATTCTTCTGTGGCAGAGGAAGTCTTGGGCACAGTTCTGGTTTCAGTACAGTCTCTCTTACATCCAGCAGAATTTGTGTCAGTCTTGGTTTGGCCAGGGTTAGTGATTGGTGGTTAGTGGTTGTTGGTGTAGTCATGTGATTAGTTAGCAGTCAAGTTGCCAGGTTTTCAGAGAGCGTCACACATCCCTATACAGAGACTTTAGAGATGGGGGATGCCATGAGGTAGAGTAGGCATTTAGGCAAGTTCCTCATGTGGAACACTCAGGCTCTGACAGGTGACTTCCAGCTGTAATCTGCATCCAGACGTGCCTCTCTCCTGGAGCTGTAGACTAAAATTAACTGTGTATTTTAATACAGTTTATAATTTATAGCTCTGCGTGAAATTTTATTCACCACCTGTGAAGTTCCTCTCCATATGCATATATATTTATAAAATATTTATTTTGAACAAAAGTAGAGAGAAAAAAGGCAAGCCCCTTTTTTTCTAATATCTGTTGTAGAGTGAAATGAAAAGAACAAAAACAATCCTTTTAGGTGTAAGTACGGAAGCTCTGAGTTTAGAAATAAGTAAACCTGCCAATGGAAAACTTTAGACGTCATTCTCATTAACATTCATGACTCTCTATGGGGAATCCCAACTGACAGCTGTTAACTATGTGGTCTTAATTACGAATGAACAAAAGGTAGCCTTTTTAGTTTGCACCGATACAACTGGCTTGTCAGTGTGGTCAGAGCAGAAGAATCTAGTATTGAATTATAGCAGTCTTGATAGGTAAATGATGTATAAAAAACAAATGATCAAAATATGTTTACTTATATGAAGCAAAATGATGTACAGAACATGCCAGTAAGGTGGACACAATAGATAATCTTTCTTTGGCAAGCAATTTGAAGTAAGACCACACCACATTACAAAAGCATTCTTCCTTGGCAGAGGCCTCATCCTGAGAGGCAGTAGTACTTTCCTCCTGTTTCTCTGTGAACCTTTCTCATTGTGCTTTGCCTTTCATGGGCTTTATAGTACGAGTTTCCAGCTCAGATTGGGTTTCCTACCTGTTTAGTGCCTTTGTATTCTTGTCTCATTCCATCAACATTGTATATTTTAACATCTGAATTACCCAAATTAGTAGCTCACATGCTTAAGCTGTATCAAAAACATTTGCTGGAAATGAGGGCCGTATATTTTGGTTTTTTGGTGAATGGTGTCCATTCTCTGTTTCCAGGCACATAGCTTTATTACTGTTCTGCATTCTGTACATTAACAATGGTTAATGGTTATGGTTTACAAGATCTTCATACAAGATCATTGATTTGCAATAGCACTGCCATAACTTGTAACCTGGCTGTTGAATTTTGAGAAGCTTATTTTTCTGCCTTTGAATTGCAGAGGTTCCAAAATTAAAGACGCATACAGTAGCTTTGTAGATGCTTGAGTAGCATACATAAGCATGCATGTTTCAGCATATTGCGCATTTAATATTGAATAACAAAAAATATATATTTTCTAACATTTTGTCATAGATCCCTAGTGTAGTCTCAGCTGACTGTCAGCTTCTGAAAGTTGTTTATTCAAATTCTTACATTGGCAAGAATGCAAGGATTCTGTGTTTCATTCCAGTGTCTGAGAATTGAGTTTATTTGAAACGCACTGTAGCTGAATGCCAACTATTTCAATAGATCACTTAAATTTCTTTGTATAGATATATAACTCATAAAATAGTTTAATGGATTTTAGAAGTATAGCAGTATTTAAAAATGTTATATGATGATTGATAGAGTGGGTACTGGATGTTGGATTGTTTTCAAAAACACATCTTTGCTTCTTTAAAAATTACCCCTTGGAAAAAAAGAGGATCTTGGTTGTGGCTTTGAATAATAACATCTCAACCTCAGTTCTGGGAATAACATGAAATAAAGTTCAGGCTCGATAAAATGATATCAGGGGTCCAAAATGTGATTTTGTAGGGGGCAGTGCTATAGCAGATGTTGAGCTTTATTATATGCACAGTTATTGTATATCGAACAGACATGTTTTGTAATTACAAATAAATTACCCTTTAAATATTGTTTTCTATAATTCTGTGACTGGCAAACTCCTATTACAGTTGTGAAAAAAGGGATTCGGGCATAGAACTTTAGCCTTGTTTTTGGTATTTGTGCATGAAATATGAATAAAGTTGCCTTTTGCTTGTATAATGTGCTAATAAAGTGTAGTACCAATTATAATGATATAAATATTTATAGTATAAATACTATACTTATAGTATTTTAGTATAAAAATACTTCTTATTTGATCATATTGATGTTTTAATTATAAGAATCATAGCCATGAGGAGATTATTGTACACTATGCAACTCTTATGCTGTTCCAAGAGAAAAATATTCATATCTGTACAATATTGTTCATATTTCAGCATAGTGTACATTGGGGAAAGAAAAGAGTAACATCATCTAGACTTTTGCTTTTCACACTTGTGGCCTGGGCCAGATCTTAACCAATCATTTTGACGGTTGGATTTCAGTTTAAAACCTGAAGGCAGTGAACAGGTGTCTAAAAATCTCACAGAATTAAATGGCAAATCCAAACCATGTTTTAAGTCGGATAATCACTCTGCTTTAATGTGAATTTGGCATTGACTTACCTCAGTTAAATTAAACCAAGGCTACAAGTGAAAAATATGAGTCCACTGGGCAGATGCACAAGGTCCTTTGAAACCAGAAAGTCATTATCACACGTTGATTTTGTAAATTGTGATTGAAAGGTGGTTTAAATGTATTCCAGCTCTTCAAAACACTTCTTCAAATGTTTTCAAAACTAATTGACTGTGTACCTAGGACCTGAAGATAACACATTTCTTGCACAGTGCACTGTGAATCAGCCTAGTCTGGACTTGTTAAATGTCACAGATGTATTATGGCATGGCAGATAACACACTCTAAGATGTGGAAGTGATCTTAAGGATCACTTTCAGAAACGCAAAAGAAATGCTGCCATTGCAAGGGGTCATGTAGGGTGAAAGATTCATGAAGTGATACAGGATGATTTTTATTTAATTGCCTGGCACATAATCAGATTGACAGAAAAATTGAAAATGTCCTTCTGTTTCTGGAGCTGATAACTTTCTTTGGAGAAGGAGACTCCTTTTTAAGATACAGGTTGGCGTTAACTAATGACTGATGCACTTGCTGAAGACACTTGCTTTAGTATTTATATTAGTCTGATTCCTCTGAGAAGTAAAAAAAAAATCAAAAGAGAAAATGCATTGAAATGCCCCATGTATTGTTTTCATGGAAATTCAAGCACATCATCTCAATACCAGTTTCTCTGGATCAAAATGCATTTGGTTTACTACTCAGATACTTCAAAAAAGTAGGTACATCACTGGAGTGGGTCCCCAGTTAGGTCATTCTCTCAGTGAACTCTATTAATCTGCTACAAAGGGTGAGCCTTTAGGTACAGTAATATTGTGAACTGCTCATAAACTAACCTTCAGTGGTTTTCGAAGATTAAAAAGTGAGAAGAATATTTTATATGTCAATGGATTTGCAAATAAGAGAAGTCTTTAAATACACCAGCGTCACCTTGCCAACATTCAGCATTTAACTAAGAATGTTGAAATTGGCTAACACGCATTAATGCCCAGTTTCCAGTAATTGACTACTAGCAAGAGAGTTAAAATTTGAATTTAATGTTTAAAATTGGATGATTAAGAACATTAAGATTAAGATTAAGAACATGTAGTGAGCCCATCCTTAAAAGAACAAATGACAAAAAATGATTAATTCAAAGACCTTCTAGGCCATGACAGTGACACCATTCTGGTTTTTAATCTTTAACTCCTTCTGTGATTGCAGTTTCTGTGTGCATAGCCATTTATCTTAAAACAATCTGTTAAAACACTCTCACTCAAAAGCACTGTGGTGAACTACATAGACATGTGGCCTCATTTCCCAATTGGTATAAAAACTAAGGCTCATAAAAGCTCAGTGAACTCGAGCTCGGCTCAATCGCGCTACACACTTCTTTTGTGGAGTCGAGCCTAATTTATTCCTACTTCAGGAACTGTTTATGTTTCAGTTAATTGTGGCTACATCAATTTGTGGAATAAATAAACACCTTGCTGACTCACAGGACAATGTATCATACAAAGTGCAAAATAGCCTATAATTTTTTAGAACTCCATATAAAATATATTGAATTAGTGGAATTAATTTCCCTATTTCATACCTTTGTTGTGTCTTTCTAGATACTTATATTTAACATTTGCTTTATATGAAAAGCTTTGCAAATCATGTTGACAATTTATAAAATATGGTATGTTATGAATCAGGACAAATAGGAGTACTAGGATCACTCAGAATGCTAGTTGTGTTTCCATATGGTTAGTTTCTAGGTTGAGCTCTGTGATCATGGATTCAAGCCTGCATCATAGCATCAGCCAACTGTGACTGGGATTCCCCAATCCCACTTGGCACTTGGACAATCACGGTCATAGTCGGCTAGTATAGTAGGGTACAATGAATCAGCCTACGGCTCTGAGGTGTGTGTGTGTTAAGACAAGAGCCTTGAAGGTGGGTTGGCCAAAGGAGTCTGTCTAAATTAGCTTATCGTCAAGATGTTCATAGCTACGTGCCAAGCTGTGAACAGCACACATAATTTGCTATTTCCGATCAAGTGGGTATAACAAAAATAATTGGCAATTCTAAATTTGGCAGTAAGCAAGCAATTTCTTAATGTTCTGTTTCCTCATCTATTTGTTTCTCCACTTTGGTGCTCAGTATCCTAGAATCTGACAAATACAAGTCTGATTATGAAAATGCCTATAATTTCTTAAGTGTAAAACGTTATAATGGCTGTTACTGGAAAACAGAAATGAGGAATATTTACATTTTTTTTTTGTTTGAATAAAACTGGAGTCTTGAACAGTATCTGAAAAGAACAAGAAACAGAAGTGTGCAGCAACAGACTCTGGAGTAAAAGTGCTCCTTTATCGAGGTGATCCTGTGCTATGATTACTGCCTTTGATGATTTTGATAAAGCGGCCTGACCACTGTCATGGGTGATTAGCAAACAGCTTGATGAGGTTATTAGCTGTAATTTCCAGGTTCCTGGGGAGGTAGGCCTTTTGTGCCAGGCCGACCTAGAAACATATATAAGGCTGAGATAGTCTTATGGCAAGCAGACCTTGAGTACTTGTTTTTGTTTCCATGAAAAGTACAATAATATATGATTATTATTATCAGTAGTAATAATGATAATATTAATTCTAATAATCTGTAGCTTTAGCTTTTAGTCTGACAATTTATCATTGGTAGTTATTTATACTGACCTCTTCTAAATCTGCACTGGGTGTGAAAAGTATTGTACTGTGGAACATACAGTACTTTAAGTGTGTTGGCAATGCTTTGTGTAAGTGAAACCACCAGTAATCAAAACAATAAATTAAATTTATATCAGTGTTATGAATCTTTCAGGTAATTCTTTGTGACAGGATCACTACTTCGAGGCATAAACATACTGGCTGTTCTGCATCAATGATAGCTGTCAAAGAGGCCATTGGTAAACAGACTCAACACTTACACACAGCGTGTTAGTGTCACATTCAGGCACAATGGCAAAGACACCAACTGACAAGCTGCTAGCTTACACCATATATTTTTAAACAAAACCTATATTTTATGGTTTACAAGATCTTTATACAAGATCATTGGTTTGCAGTAGCACTGCTGTAACCTGGCTGTTGTATTTTGAGAAGCTTATTTTTCTGCCATCGAAATGCAGAGGTTCCAAAATTAAAGAGACATAGCTTTGTAGATGCTTGAGTAGCATACATAATTATAATTAGTTAGATCTATACAAAGAACAGCTGTAAGAATGTATGAATGTCTTCTGTTATGTATTGACAAAATGTATAATCAATTGTACTGTTAAGCACCTTGGGGCAACCTTGTTGTGAAAGGCGATATATACAAATAAATTGAACTGAATTGAAATGAATTTGGAAATGTGATACATTCTCTGTGTACTATAATTGCATCTTTTATTTTTTACCTTTGTCCTCATAATCTTGAAAAATATTTTGTTAGAGCAGCTTCCTGAGAGCGGGGGTTGTTTTTGGGATCAATAGCTTCATCAATATGTTTTTCTACAATAGTGTGGCATCACTAGGTTCTCGAGGAAATTAAATGCATTGTATTGCAGAAACCTCAAGGCATGCCACACCCATAAAGGAAGAAAAGTCAGGGTCAAGCCATTCTCTTTTAGTGTGGGATCTCTGGAATGTGTAGTGAACGCAATCCAAACAATACAGTACATGTCCTAGAAAATTGTCAAAGCAAATTCACCATCCAAGTCATCCATTTTCAGATGGTGCCAAGATCAGACATAGCTTGCTAAATTTTCCATAACAAGAACTGCATGCTCCAAATTTAGTTTATTCTGATCATTGCATGCCTGTGTTAATATATTTTTCTTATGTTGACACAGAACTCTGTGCTCAACCTTCCCGGCTGTTTTTTTGTGGTTTAACAAAAGGAGGAAGTATGATACACAAACTTTAGTAAGCATTGATGTGTGTACATGCACATACTATTTCTGTGTTAGAAGATAAGAGTCTCCTCGCTACAGACATTATGTTTTTCTTTATTTAATTCAGTCATGTCTATTACAGTTAATCCCTTTGCACAGTATTTAAGGCATAACATATATCAATTCTGGATTTAATTAATAAAGCAAAGAATCTGTGTAATCTGGGAAGCCTAGTGACTTGATAAATAATTATTATCTCCAGGTAAGACGCCTCTGCTTGGAAACCCACAGACCCCTGCCAAACAAGGCTTTAATAAAATGTTCCCAGTCTATGTAGGTTGTACTAGACATTTGCTATAAATAGAACATCTGAATTGGTGTCGGAAGCTAAATTGAGGGCTGTACACAGAGTCACAACAGAACCCTTTGTGTGCTGGTCTGCTCAGAGGAAGGATCTCTGAGAAACAAAGTACACTACCCTTGTGAAGGTTTTGAGTAGTCAACCTACCTGGTCTTTCAAATACTGTACCACAAAACTCCTTGCCAGGATTTTTTATGTGTTAAGTAATGCTTTACCACACTTCCATACCTCACCATGATTTTGCTGTACTTTTCTTCACTTTGTTTTCTTTTAAACTTGATATACAGTAACACAGTAAATGTTTATAAAGTCAAATGTCATATATTGTCTTAGAATTATCAGCAGTTGAGCATGATGCTAACTCTTGGAGCCGAAGCTTGATTAATCCTGAAACAAAATGGCCTTATTTAACTCTCTGTGGGTAGGATGCTGCACAAAAAGTATGTCATTTAGGGAGAAGGCAGTGTCCCAGATTATTCATTTGCGTCATGTACTTTGTGCAGCTGTTGCCTCTGTTTCATACAGCTACTGTATCTAGTGAAAAGAGTTATAGATAATCTGTACAGAATATTGCTTTCCTCGTCAGTGGAGCTCTGCAGCTACTCCTAATTAGTAATTTGTTGTAAAAAGAAAGTATAGCTTTGGATAATCTTCAGTCTTTAGATTATCTGGATCTAAATAGGGTTGGGTCAAAATATGGTCAGAGATGGTACAATTCTAAAAGGCTCACAATTCTCAAAAACTGTTATTTTAGGGAAAATGTCATGCACTGCAAGATTTCCTACACTCTCTTTCACAAAAGATACATTCAAATGTAACTTCATGATATATATATATATTGTGTACAATAGTGTGCTGCAGTAAAGTTAGACAGATACATTTAGATAGCTCTAGTTGGTCACAGTTTTCCCATTTCTATTTATTAACTCATGGCAAATGAAAATTGTCATTACCATTGTAAATTCTGTTGTTAACATAGGGAGGTAATGCTCCTAGCTCATTTTTTTTTATATTACAGGGCAGTTAAAAGGGATAAAGCCTTCATAGGAGGTGTTAAACAACTCACAATTATATAATTAAAGTGACCCTCAAAAGTTAATTAGCAGCAGCAGATTGGGGAGGGGGGTTTTAATCATCAGGGAATTCACTGTGTGATGAGGTGAACATCTTACCACAACACTGATGTATTTTTAATTATTTTATCCATCTATCCAGCCACTTCATCCAATTCAGGATGAATTGTCACGGAGGAGCCAGAGCCTAACCCAGCAAGCAATGGGCTTAAGACAGGGTACACCCTGGGCAGGACTTCAGTCCATCACAGGGCACACACTCAAACAAAGGCCAGTTTTCCCCAGAAGCCATTTAACCTATCAGCATGACTGTGGGAGAAAGCCAGAACACCCGGGGGAAACCCACACAAACACAGGAAGAACATACAAACTCCAAACAGACAGCACCCTAGGTCTGGAATTGAACCCAGGGCCTTACACTGTGAGGCAGCAATCCTAATCACTACGCCACTGTGCCTCCCTTGATTATTTCATAAAAACTCTTAGGATTGAATATTAGTCCATAAAGATTTAACCTTTTATAGTGGGATTAAAAAAAATCTGTAAGTCTGTGTTCCCCTTTCATCTGAGTTTTAGGTAAAAAACAAACAGGTTGACGTCTAATAGAGCCTTATAAATGAAAAAACAATCAGCATTCATAGTGGTACAAACAATGCTTCACCCATATAGCTCTTCAAACCCACATTTGCAAAATATGTTATAGAACTTAAAGTAACCTGTTATAGTACTTTTCACTGCACCGTTGTATCATGACTTAATGTAAAGGGACAGAACTGCTCTCCCTTATACAAGCTCCAGAGACTTAGGTTTGTCCTCAGGTGTTGATCTGTGTGGAGCACATTTCTCCTGTGATCTGATTCTGTCCTGGCTTCTAAAGAGTGATTGGCTATTCTAAATTGTCCCTTCCATTTAGGAGAGGAAGGAAAGGAATTGTGTGGTTTCAGGCCTGTTTTGCACTTTGTGCTTTTGGGATAAGAACATAAAAGGTTTTGGTTATCCACAACCCTCACCAGAATAAGTGGAATTTATCATGCAAAATAGGAGTTCAGTTATGTGACTTCCCAGGTCTCTTAAGAGTGTAGATATTTCCTTGCAAGGAACCATTCTCTTGGCATAGTGAGTTTCGTAATTGGCTGTCCATACTTAGCACTGAAATCTATGATGAATGTTTTAATCTGCAATCTGAAAGCATATACTCTACCACATTAGTTGAGTGCAAGTGTGTTGTATAAAATAGATGTTTTATGAACCTCAAAATTTAGATGAGAGCTGAACTCACCAGATTAGCCAACCACCAGAGATTATTAAAAATCTTTACTTTTTCTATTTTGCTTGCACTACCGGTTTTGTTTGACATTGCAGAACAAATTAATGAAATGGGTATGCTTTTTTTCAAACTAGGAGCCATGGTGCTACAATGATTATTTCCCATCTGTAAATGCCACACACTACAGTGTAAAAGCAAAATATTCCTGTTGATTAAACAAATCTCTGTGTAGATACTGATCTCTTTCAGTAATTGTATGAATTAATATGATTCTTTCTTTGCATTTGTTTCCATTCACACGCAGTTTGTGTTTTGGGGTTTTTGGTTTTAAACGTGGCTTCTGTGTTTTCTGTATCTGCATTCATGTGATGGGACTGAACTGACTTTTCCCAGGAAACATACTGTGACAATCTGGGAAAGTGCTCAGTAAGCAGCATATTGTCATCAGCAGGTAAATTATGAAGTGCGAGAGAGACATGTAAATCAATGAGTGAAGCAGCTTATGAAACAGGATTTCATAACAGACCTACATTGATGGTCTCATTTTGTGTAACCCTGGTATCTGTGAAATGGAGAATTCTGAGTAATAGTTGATTAAAGAATGTTACTGGACGGAGTGTCCAGATAAATGAAGCACAATAATATTATAAGTATGTATAAAAACTGGCACAAGAACATGTTACTTGAACCTTAATCCTCTCTCTAGCAATTCACTAATTATGTTAATGAAATAATCTGTGACAAAAACAGCAATTTTAATAGAAAAGAAAAAAGAAAATCCCTCATCCTCAGGTTTCCATGGCTACAATGACATCACCACTCAAGCCACAAAGCTTTGGCTTCTGAATAAGTGTAATATAAAGAATCTCCGCTTCCAAGCTGGATTGGATACTGGCTACCAGCTGTTGCCAGGCAACCTTAAAGCACAGCACGGTGCAATAACGTGATATGGATTAGAATTATTCTTGGCAATGCTATATGAATTAAGTTATCGCAGATAAGGAAATCACACCTTGTAAACCTGGAAACAATGTATGTGAATAAAGTAATAGATGCCATCCTTTATCATAAGAGGTGTGAATTTTGGTCTGTAGGAGAGAAACCGGAATTGTGACAAACTGCTGCCATCACTGACCTAAATACCTTACGTGTCAGTGCCCTGATCTATTTGGAAGGCAGTGCTAAAATGGGTTAGTTTGAGGGGCGGGCAATAGTGTCATTTATATCAACATTTTATTTTAACGTTTTCTGTATTCTAGGTGTCTATGTCTGCGCATTTCTAACTATCAAAAATCATTCCTGACATTACACTTTATTTTTTCTTCTTCAGCTGGACTCCAAATTGTTGATGGACAAATAAAAAGGGTGCAGTGCCAAGTATCTGAGATCTGATGCTTTACAGTCCTAACCAATAAAAACACTAAATGCAACAGATCAATCACTGGATTTGTTCTATGATTATATATGCTGATACATTTTAGTGACTCAGAAGTTGCTTCTCTGAGTGATGTGCAGGTCAGGCACACTTATCATTCTTAGGTTGTTTTGGAATCAAGACAAGGAGCCTGTGTTCAGTTTGGCTCTGAAAGACACAGTTGGATGTTTTTTTTTCTCTCCTGCCAAGCATAGCTTTGCTGAAGAAGAACAGAATGGAAAAAATGATTCTCAGATACCAGGAAACAATAAACTTAGAAAGGGAAGGATCAGTATATTTAATGGTTTAGTCATTAAAGTCAGCTGAGTGACTCTAATGGTATGTTTTTTTCAGGTGTAGATTGCATGAAGACATTTTCCAAATAGAACTTTAAATCTTCTTTCAAATAAGCTTTGTTCTGCAAAAATGTAATTGTGCTCTATGCAGACATTATCTGTATCTCCTACATCATGCAATTGAAAACAAGATGAAAATTGTGCCTTGTAAGGGACCACAGCTAAGCTTTGCACCTTTTTCTGCTCTTAAAATCAAGAAAGCAGATACGTTGGTGATTACATTTGCAGTCTGTATCTTGGAAAGTGTTGAGATTTCCATGGTATTGAACTTTTGAGGTGGAGTTACTTTCATCATTTCCAAAGAGTTTCAGCTTTCTAAAATTCCTTGCTTTCAACACAAATTTTAGTGCACACAGGCATTTCCTTTAACTCTAAATTAAACACTTGCATCCAACACACATGGTGTGAAATTAATGTTTGTCACACATGAATGCAGAATTGGATATCTGGTGAAAGCACACAGTCCCTTCCAAATGAACTGGGACAACAACGTCAAGTTTAGTGTGACTAATAATTAGAATTATTAACTTTCATCTTTCAAATTAATTTGAAAGTAATATTACTAAATTGGAAGGCAGTAGAAACTGCCTTTAGTGACAATGACAGCTTACTGTACTGATACAACATGCTTCCCTTGAAAAGTTTACCTACTCTTTAACAAATAAAAAGTAATGAATTTCAGTGTGATTGGAAGACATTTTACACTTATTTTCACTCGGAAGGGTGTTGATCTACTTCCTTCAACACTTTAAATGATACTTTTTAGCAGGTAATTCCATTTTGCGTAATTCAAGATGGGCTGCAGCCACTGCTACTTTCAGTTTTTGCCTATTTTTGGGGTGTTCTCACTTCACTTTGTTTTGTTCAGCATGTAAAACACATAATGTTCAATTGCATTTAAATTAAGTCTAAGAATTTCCATTTTTTTTCTCGTGATGAACTACTTGGTTTTGTTGGAATTATTGGCACCCCTTGATAAATATGAAGAAAAAAGTAATAATAAAAAAAACCACATAGTAATGACAGATATTTAATACTCATACAGTATGTTAGGGGAATACTTGTCCTTTTTTTACAAAACTATTTTTTTTCATTTCAGGGTTCAATTGTAAAGAAGTAATGCTGTTTTACCTAAAAAACATAGGTGCAAAATTATTGGGACCCTTCAAGAGCCTTTCAAATACAGTCAAACACATCTGAAAAAAATAGATTTATAAAAAAAGATTTATACTTGTTTGTTCAATTTTGTCTTAAGGAACTAATGTGTGTACTTAAGTGACTTCCTGTTTCCGTAGGGGATTAAAATGACGAAACATGCACAGAAAACCTTTTGTCATCCATCAGCATAGGGAAGGTCAAAGAATTAACAACTGAAATGAAGCAGTCATTTTCAATCGAACATTATTTACAAAGTAAATAATGGGTACAAAAAATAAGTAAAACCTTAACATTACCAAAATTGACTGTCAGAGCAATAATGAAAAAATTCAATACCACTGGAATAGTTAATTTCCCAGGAAGAGGACGCAAGCCCATCTTGTTCCCATGCACATTGAGAAGGATGGTGAGGGTGGCAAAAAAGATCCAAAGGTTTTAGTTAAAGAAATACTAGGATTTGTTGCAAAAAGGATTAGTAGACAACACCTCCATGCCAACAAGTTACTTGGAAGGGAGGAACAGATTGAAGCACTTGGAGTTTGCCCAACTCTATTGGCACCTGGACTGTGAGCAGGTGCTGTGGTCAGATGAGACCAGAATTGAACTTTTTGGCTACAGTCATCACTGGTATGTTTGGCGGAAGAAGAGGGATGCATTTACCAAAAAGATTGTCATACCTACTGTAAAATATGGTGGGGGATCTTTGATGATTTGGAGCTCCTTTGCTCCCAGTGGTCCTGGGGCCCTTGTTAAGATTAATGACATCATGGATTCTCAAGAATACCAGGATATTTTGACCAAACACTTGGTTGCCTCTACCAGGAGGCTGCATCTTGGCTGAAGATGGGTCTTTCAACATGACAATGATCCAAAACGCACTTCAAAATCAACAAAGAAATGGTTGACAGAAAAGATCATCAGCTTTTTGCCATGGCCATCTCAGTTCCCTGACTTGAACCCTATTGAACCCCTATGGTCTGAGCTGTAGAGGGCTGTCCATAAGCACACATCTACAAACTTCAAAGATCTAGAAAGGTTCTGCATGGAGGAATGGTTGTAAGATCCCTCTTTGATCCCCTGATGAGCTCGAGTGCACCTTCACCAAATTCCATTCCACATTCCACAAGTGGAAGGAGCTCATCAGGGCCATCTCAAACGACATCAGGCCAGGCCTATCAACCTCGTTAAGGGGACATCATTGACTATTTAAGCCCTGAGGAATCACTCCTTAGGGCTCAAATATTGAGTCACAGTACCATGTGGAGTGTCAGGTTTTTCCAGATTTTTCCTTGGCTTCTCCCAGGACACTCCCAGAGCTCCTCCTAGAAAACGCCTCCAAGAACCCTCCCAGACCTCCTCCATTCTGATTCCCCCTATAATTCCATTGATTTTTCAAATGAACTCATTTAAACTTCTCCGCTGAACCTACTCTGGCAGTTATTAATTTGCTGTGCCCTATTTTCCATTCACGGGCACGGCATAACACCCTCCCAATATGTTCATCATCCTGATGAAGCATTACAGGAAAAGACTTACTGCCCTTATCCTTACCAAGGGAGGCTCCACCAAGTACTAAAAACAGGAGTGCCAATAATTCTGTTTCTTTTATTTTGGGGGAAACTAATTTAAAATATAATAGTTTTTTTTTTGTCTTGGTAGGTTCCATTGAATCATTCATTCAGGAAAATTAATTCCTTATGTTGTTAATATATATTAGTATTTAATGAACTAATTATTTGTTTTAACTTTTTTTTCTTCATATTTATCAAGGGGCACCAATAATTCCAATGTCCACTATATTGTGGGTTGTTTTGACGCTCCATGGTGAAGCACTGCCTGATAAATCTGGAAACATTTTGTTTTACAGAAATATTTTGTCTGTTTTTGTAGCACAAAGTGCTTCCATATTTATTGGGTGGAGCTTCATCATGTGGCATACTTCATATTCATAATATACAGTGATATAGCATTATAACTGGGTATGAAACTGTTGTAAAAGTCCTCTTTCATAAAAAAGAACAAATGTTGAGTTATTGAAACCACAGTGGTTTTACTATTAGGATTTATGTCCTTTGTACAACTACAATACAGTCTAGGGTTTTTTCAGCATAAGTAAGGATCTGAGAAGTATGTAAGTGTGATATAATTCACACAGTTATTACAACACATGGTAACTCAGCAAAAAGCAAGTTTTGTGAACAAGCAGCACCCCAGTTTTTCAGTGAATGTTAAAATACCACTTATCCTTCTAATGTAGGTTCAGTTTTATTCCTGATAAAGCTTTTCTTTATGCTTCTGTGAAACATCATTAAAAAAAGACACTGACTGAACCTGCTCTTTTTTCAGATTTATGAACAACAGAGTTCCGTCCAACAAGAGATATCAGCCGACAGAGTATGAACACGCCGCTAACTGTGCCACACATGCGGTGAGTCAGACCTTGCTGTAAACTTGGATTGCTGCTTTGCTCCATAGTCTCATCAAATTTGTGCCAAAGAGGTTTCTAAATATCCTATATACTATAAGCAGTGGGGTTGGAAATTGAAGATAACCCTTTGTTAAACTGATGCAGCTCCCAGCTCAATAACAAGCAGCGTGTTTGTTGATAATTTTTTTAGGAAATTCAAAAAATTAAAATATTTTTAAAATTAAAATAAAGTAACAAGTCTGGTAAATTTGATCAAGTTAGTGATACATCGCTATGCTGCGCACAGACTCTTTCTTATCAAACAGGTAGCACTGCTCAGCTGATAACTTGGCCTCCTTAAAGCCAGTGATTGTGAGCAGTATTGAATCAGCTTAGCTACAGTATGGTTTACAGAATAGGAGATATCACTACAAATTATTGTTGCATAATGACGAGGTAGTAGTCGATTTAAGTTTAGCATAGGTTTAACAATTATACTTTGATTACTCTCAAATTACGGGCCACTTTACCTGTCCTGTCTTAAGGTGATCTCACATTGTGGGCCCAGATAGTGACCCTAGCCAAACGTCCTGACTTCCACACACTTTTTCAAGAGGCCTAAAAGTTTGTTGTGATTATAATAAATAAAAAGGCAAACAAAATCTTAAGACACAAAATCTTAAGATAACATGCAGTATGTAATCAAAAGTGTAGAATAAAGTTGTTTAATGAATTAGGAAGACCTTGTTTAGAGTATTTATTCCAATTTGGTTCACCATGTTTCAAAAGAAATTGCTGCTCTGGAGTTAGAATGTAATTATACTGTACTGTATGTCCTATACTCACAGGCTGAATAAATTGAATGTTTTTAGTCTTGAACAGCAAAGATTACAAGGGACCTGATACAAATATTCAAAACCTTCAAAGATGTTGAAAAAGGCAAGACAATGCATTCTTCAGAATGAACTGTAAAACACAAACCATAGCACGCAAATGGAAACTATGTGCAAGTGCATTTAAAACTGAGAATAGGAGGCACTTTGTTATACAAAGGGTTGTGGGAGTATAGTGTAAGCTTCCAAGCCATGTTGTTTGAAAATGAATACAAAGCAAATGAGGAAAACAATAGTTATTTTTATTATCATTTTTTAAATTTCAGTTTTACTTTGTTAATCTTAATGTTTAACAGTGTTAATTTAGCTAGAGATATTACTTAATAATAGGATTAATATTTATATTTGAATACTGTTTTAAAAATAAATCAAAATGTATGATTAAATGTATAGTCTTTTAAAGGAAGATACAAAAAGGAAACAGACCTAATAACAAATAACAAACAAGAAGGTTATTACTGGCTTTATAGAAAATCCACAAGAACAGTAGGAAGTATGGGAGTGAGGCTTGGGAACCATTGGGACTTCATTGATTATTATAGAAATCTGGAGGCTTCCTGGGGAGAAAAACAGTCCAATGTAAATTTCCCAAAAATAAACAGGAGTAGTCTGCCAGCTGGTATTGCTGCCTCACTATTCCTGGGTTGGGTTCGACGATTCTGGCCCGGTTCATCTTCTGTGTGGAGTACGCAGGGTTTCACATGAGTTTGGTCCAGGTGCTACACTTTCCTTCCAGTCAAAAGTTGTGATGTGTGATGTGTGGGTTAACTGACATCTCTAAATTGTCTGTCGTGTGTGTGTGTGTGTGTGTGTGTGTGTGTGTGTGTGTGTGTGTGTGTGTGTGCCTGCAAAATATTGGCATCCTGTCTGGTCCTTTGTAGCATCCACTGTCAATACATTCAACAGTCTATCCTTCAAGTAGAATTCTAACAGATATACTATATTCAATTGCCCAGTGATCCTATAACCTGTAATTGTGAAGACAGTTGGGTATTGCCTGCACATCCTGTAGCACCTTTCTTCAATTCCATGAATCCAACACCAGGATGTTCATGAAGATAGAGGAAAGGAAGACCCCTATGTAACTGTAAAGTATTTCTTTCTGGGTTTTTCTTTCTGATTTAATATTAGCATAATCATGAGTGTCCCTTCAAGAAAAAATGTGTTTCGAGTAGCACAAGACAGGATACATTGCTGAATCCAGACTCACACTCTTAACCAGATTCATTTGAAAAACAACTGAAGCTGGGTTTCAGAATATAAAAAAGAAATGCACCACCTTTTTTAACATTATAATACCTCTAATCAGTAGAATGAAGCTAGGTTATCAACTTCATCCTTATAGAACAAGCTACCCAACCATACAGCCGAAGCCTGTAACCTGGCTTCCTTCAAGAAATGGCTGGATAAGATCCTTGGATCCATAAACTGCTAACTACAAATGGGCCAAAAAGCCTCTTCGCATTTGAATCCTTTCAAGAGGTGAGTTACTAAAGAGCAGCTATTCTTTATTTTCTGTTTATGGGTTTTGCCATTACTTTAACTGAGGATCATGGTAAATTAAAGAATCATAAAATGTTGAGACCAGATCCGACAGACAAGTTATGGCTCCTGCAGTTTATTTTAAAAAATATTTTTTTTCCAGCACGAGAGGTCTGTACATAAAGATAACACATTGTGTAGCAAATTGATATTTTATTGGAATTGTGTAGTGGCAGGTGAAGGGAACACCACTCAGGGAGTTTCACTTTTAATCTGAACTCATTTTAACCTCAGACCCCATTTGCCTCTGTTAAGGTATGCTTTTTTTCAAAGGCAAAACCAGTCGCCTGATGTTTTAGAGCAGCTTTAATGCTGTGAATGTGTAAAGGGTGTGAGTTGATTTGAAGAAGATAGAATGAGGTGGGTGGTTTAGAAACAGCTGGTACACATCACTGCTTTTGCTTCTAAAATTAATTTCCAAGGGGGTTAAATTCAGGGGACTCATACTGTATCTCACTATCATTGTTTTGTGCTGCATCCCTATAGATTTGTGTAAGACGTAGATTCTTTTTCATTTTTGTCTCTACTAAGTACCCCCCCCCCCGGGGTCAATTTATGGATCACTGAAATAATCTGATAATTTCACCAGGGAAAGGTTTATAGTATACAGGTTTAATCTAAAACTTAATTCTTCAGTTGTACGTAAGAATGATGATATATTGTATAATAATTTAAATACAGAATCTTTGTATATGAGTTTTTTTTACCTTCATACCTACCTTGTTGTCTCAAAACAAGCCAATATTTTAGATAACTTTTTTGTATATGAAAGAAACACCTAATGACTTTTAATATAACATTCCATATTAAACGTTAAATACTTTGTTTCATGCCTGGGATGTTGTAAATGAATATACATTGTTTTTCACAAGGATTATAACCTGTGCAATTGACTGACAGTTGATTTATTTTCTGGTAAATTGAATTGCTTGAATGTTTTATTCTTAACCACATGTATTTTTACAAACCAAACATTTCTGAAGTTCTTATAAAATAAAATCACAAATTGAAATATTCAGGTTCCATATTGAAAACCAGTATTTTCTATATGTTTTTTGAATGCATTAGTGGAACCATCTTAATTAGAGCAATAGAAACTTCTTTAGCAGTGTTTTGTCTGTGCAGTTGATTGTTAACATAATGTTATGTAAACGTGGGAGATAGTTTTCATTTTTTTCTTTTTGCATTCCTGGCTCCTTTGGGCAAACTGCACAAAGCTAACAGAAGGAGTATTTGTATTAAACCAGAAGCAGAGGTTAGATAAAAGATTCTTTTTCCTTTTTCCAGCTCTGGATAATTCCAAGCATTCTCGGCAGCTCCATTCTCTACTTCCTGTCTGATGACCAATGGGAGACCATTTCAGCATGGATCTACGGATTTGGGCTTTCTGGTCTTTTCATTGTGTCCACTGTATTCCACACCATCTCCTGGAAGAAGAGCCACCTCCGGTAGGAATACTGATCAGTGATTGAGGCGGAGATCATAGACAAGGCCTTTAAAAAAAGGTCTACAACATTATCCTAGGTCCATAATTTTAACACAATAGATATTGAATGAACTGTATGCATGAGTTACGTGACTCATTCTTTGGTTTATTTGAAGACAAACACACAGTGAAAGCCTTGGTTAAGAGCTCCTGATAAAGACTTTTATGAAAATGTTGAGGTTTAGCAGTGCCTGGATTCTGTGAAATCATATGAATAGAGTTTAATAACTTGTGTAGTGCTTTTAATATTTAATAAGATGCAGTAAACTTTCACTGTTACTGGTGATGTCTTTGTGAACTAGAGAATGTGATAGGGTCACTTGAAGTGGGTTGTTATTAGGGTTAATTTTATTAACCTATTGTCAAGCCATATTTCACTCATAACAGTCTCATAACCGTAAGCCAGCTTAGTGAGCCAATTCATATATTATTAGGAGATGTCATACCAGAGAAGAAACATTTCTGTGTCTATTGTCTGTTTATTGTAGCCAAAAATTACTCGGCATATGTTACTGTTCTTAACAACTTTCTATTGAGGTTTGGTAATGATATGTAGATCTGCCAAATGGGGCCAAGCATCTGACCAAATAAAGCAGTAGTGTAAAAACATTTTATTTACACACGAGGAGGGCTGAGAATGCACAAACTAAATCAACTTGTATTTCTAAACTATGGGGCCATGTATTAAGTACAACAGGATGAAAGTCACAGTTCATGGTATGGCCCTCTCAGACACATACACCAGAGCCAGTTTTCCCAGAAGCCAATTAGCTGTGGGGGAAAACTGCTGCACCCCTAGGAAATCCATGCAAACACAGATAGAACATATAGACTCTACGCAGAGAGCACTCCAGGTTCAGAACTGAGCCCAGGGCATGTACAAAGGAAGGCAGCAATGTTAATCACTGCATCACCATGGCGCCACTTAACCTCACCCATTTCTATCTACATCCAGTTACCTTGTCCACCAATGCAAGTACTGTAGTATAAACCTTCACTTCTCCTCCCTCTCTCTTCCCCATTACCACCCCTGCAGCAGCAACCTTGGCTCATTCCTTCAAGCAGGAGGGTTCCATTAGCCAATTGTTCCCTCAGTCATGCACGTCAGACCTGTACCAAATTACCTCTTCATTAGCCACGTGAAGTCTTTTAAGTGGAAACCCTGTGGTCTGGAAGAGTGGTCTGTGGTCTGGAAAGCTTGTTATTGCCAGCTTGTCACAACAGAATACTGAAGACAAAATACAGTCTCCATTCTAATGGTCAGAATCTATAATGCAATTATAGGGAAAGGTTTTCCTTTTCTGATGAAGTGCTGTGTGAGAGACGTATGTCAGCGCCAGCAAATATTAATAAATGTAACTCTTTGTGGATGAAATACATCATTACCTCTTCCCTTGAAGAAAGGTTCCATACGAAATTGTTAAAAACCTAACTCAGTTTGGTCAAAATATGGTTGACCAGTTTTTAGATTTGTATTATAAAAATAACTTTTTTCAGTGACCAATCTAGAGGTTAATAATAGAGCTGGTGTACAAGCCCCTTCGATGTGTAGTATTTCTATTAGATGTAGATGAGGCAGTGGAGGTGAGAACCGTGAGCGCTAAGGGAAACACAGGCAAGAATCTGTAATTTCTCAGAAAACTCCACCCATTTCAAGTGAGGTATTCAGTCCGAAATGAGTGTGTATATTACTGCACGGGAAAGTAAACAGGATGTTGAATAGTGTGGCATTTGTAAACTAGTAGGAAATTGGATTTTGTAACTGTGTAATTTCTAAATTAGATTGTGAAATTCTTGCAGTTAGTAATGCAAATGTAACATAAAAACAGGATTTTTTTTGTTATAAAAATATATTTTCTAACCAGCTCTGCCATGTGATAAGTATATTTTAACTGGATGTTCATTTTACAGGAAAAAGCACAAAATCCCAGCTGGCTTTTCTCATTTTATGAATGCGGTTGTTTGTGTCTATGACTCTACTGTTAGAGCATATAAATGCCCTGCCTCATTAAGAACATTTCTTTCCCCTGGGATGAATTTGCACATTTGCTTGGGAATTCATGAAGTTTGACCTGAAGTGCAATTAAAGTAATTTTCTTTTTAAGAGAAAATGTCTTTCAATATTAAAGAAGCTGATTTAAAATAATACAGGAGGATTCCATCATCTTTCCATTTGCCAGGTTATTTTAAATTGCATATTTTTGTTTCTGTCATTTTGTAAAATAGGTTGTATATTAAGTGTAAGGACAACTATCAAACATTTTTTTCAAAGCACATTATTAACAGAAAAGCATCCACTTCACCCACATCTGTAGTGCAACACCCATCTGGGTCAGGCAACCCAGCCCTCCCGTACCTCAAAGATCAAGCAGAGAAGTGAGAAACTGTTTCACCAATTGAATTAAGGCATAACAAAAAGAAGGTCAGACTGCATCAGAGCAGACTGTACCTTAACCAGAATGGTTAACTCTAATTGTTCATTTAAACAACAGCAACTACAAAAGCACAGTGTCTCCATTTACCATACCGGAACACTGTTTTGGAAATTGTGGTCCAAAAGCGAAGAGTGTCAACTACTTGTCCACAAACACCACTTGCGTCAGCAACCTGTTTGCCAACTGTGTTCTCCCACCCCAATACCGAACACGCTGTTTGTATGTACAAAACAGTAGAAAAGACAAACAGCCTTGCTTTAAGTTTAATGTATTCAACAGTACTAGCGGAGATCTGTGGAAGTGAATGAGCTAATTTTTAGTTGAGGAGGTTTATTACAATTATACCACACTTAACATTTTACTGTAACAAATTAAACCAAAGTACTAAAAAACATCATTAAGCTTGCAGAAAAAATATTAGCTTATCATAGTACATATATTAAAGCCAGGAAACGTTAAAATGAGAACTGTAAAAGAACTGTAAAAGTGAGAGTTAAATTTGTAGAGTTAATAGAGGATTTATAATATACTATGAAAAAGATGTAATAAACATGCAAAATAAATACTTCACATAGGTTCTTAGAATAGACAGTGTCAATAACATGGCCCACGCTTTGGAACAAGCAGTACTGGGTAATGTTAGAACAGCTGACACAGAGATTCTACAGTGGCTAAGATACTTAAAAAAATAAATTACCTGGTTCTAATGTTTTTTTTCTTGGTAAGAATTAAGAACGTACAGTAGGAGGATGCTATTCATAGACCCCTAGCTAAGCTATTTTAACCCTCACAGAGAATATGATCAGTCAGTCTTATGTCTGTTACTAGTAAAGTTTTGGAAATGCTAGTTAAATTGTGGATGGCACTGTACTTGAACTTCAGTCTAAATTGAAAAACCTGGGGGTGATATTTCATTCAGGCTTGACATTCGACCCACATGTGCAACATCTTTCTTCTTGGAAATATCGCTAGACTACATACTATGTTATTGCTAACTGTGGCTGAAAAGCTGATCAACACATTTGTTTTCTCCTGAATTTACTACTGTAAAGCACTACTCGCTGGGGTTTCTAAATCCACATTGAACAAACTCCAGTATGTCCACAATTTGGCAGCTAGAATACTGACCAGGTCTAGTGCAAGTGAACACCTTACTCCTATCCTGGAGTCCTTGCACTAGCTTCCTGTTAAGTTTCATGTTGGTTTCAAAATCCTCATACTCACCTACAGGCTCTGCATGGCTTGGCACCCCAGTACCTGTCTGAGCTACTATCATCCTACTCCCCACCTTGGAACCTTTGCTTTTCTGGTCTCCTGTCTGTCCTCCAAGCTCGTCTACATTGTATGGGTGGCAGGGCCTTCTCCTGTTATTCCCTTAAGCTTTGGAACTTTTTCCCCTAGGATATCAAGAGTTACCTTCTCTAAACACCTTCAAATCTAGGCTCAAGATCTTCTTCTTTAGAAGAGCCTTTACTTAACTGGTTCTGTTCTTTACTCCTCTGCTCCTACTGCATTCAGTACCCCCATCTACTGTCTTCTCTCACTGTGTTCTCATTGTGCATATCTTGTGTGTTTTTTTAAAGTTATTGTTGTCATTTCTGTAAAGCACTTTGAGAACCCAGCTTTAAAGGAGTTATATGAAATAAACTTTATTATTATATTAAATTAAAATAGTGTAACTAAAAAATGAAATTTAAAGGAATAGCTAACATTAAATTTGAAATGAATGGTATGACTTAACTAATTTACTGGAAAGAATTATTCAGTGTGAAGAAGCAAAAATGACATTAGATACCACTAAAGTATATGACACTATCTCCACCATATTTTGATCTCCAGAATGCTTTTGATAAGGTCCCTCACAAAAAGTTAACTTCTGAAATTAAAAGCTGTAGGATCCAAGGTATGTATGAATGTTAACTGAGAACTGGTTAATGAACAGAAAAAAATCATCTTAAAACTCCCATTTGGATAAAATGTAAGCAGTGGTGTGCCTCAGGGAACTGTTTAAGTTCTGTTAAGAACTGTTTATTGTTGTTTGTTATTGTTGTTCAATCTCAATATTTCAGATTGTGATATAGTTTATCGTACTAGTTACATTTGCAAATGACACAAAAGTATGGGTAGTGGCACAAGTAGAAATGTGGAAAGAGAATTCCAAAGAGACTCAGAAAAATCATGGAGTGGGCAGGAATGTGGCAATGAAATTTAACATTAAGATGTGCGGAGTGAGTAGGAGCTCCACAGTAGGAGCAGGTATATACAGTATACTGTACATTGAGTGATTTTGAGCTGCAGGAAGACGATCTTGGGGTGCACAGATGGGATCTGGTTCATTATGTAGATTCTTCATCAAGAAGTGTGCAAGCAATAAATACTCAAATTATTTGTTGGGTATGTATGTATGTGTGAAATCCAATGATTTGTGCTCAAAGTTTACAATATGCTGTTTAGAAAATCTTGCAACCTTGTTTAGATTATTTTATACAATGTTTGTCATTCTATCATAAAGGATACTCTAGACTCAGAAAGAATTCAGAGAAGAGCATCAGGAATGGCTCCTTGTCTCTAGGGGTTAGAATGATGATTAATAAAGGGAGATAATTGTCTTCAGTCTAGATCAAACAAAACTGAGAGTAGATTTGAAACAATTATATAACATTATTGGGTGTATAGATGGAGTCACAATAGGGGACTGTTTCACATTTAATTGTGAAACAAGGATATGATGTCCCAAAAGAGATTACATTTTGGATAAAGAATAAGAAATACCTCGTTTGACAAAGATTTGTGGGCTTCCCACCTGAGTAATAAGCAAAATGTGCTGAATGGCCTTTTCTCATATACATGATTTCTTATGTTGTTAGGTTGTTATTTTATTAATTTAATCTGTGATCACATTGTATTTTATTAGTTTTTTTTATTAATTTCATGAGTATTATAAAAGAACTACGTACATATTGGTATTGCCGCTTGATATTTTGCTATTTGGTTTGGCTGGGTCCATTTTTCAAACTGAACCACAAGAGGGTGATTAAGAACCAAGGTTAAAAAAGAGTTCATATTGACTGAGTTACTTGCCAAGTATGTCAAGGATTGCTGAACAACTTAAAACTTTCTGGGTATTATGTACACGTCCAAGATCTGGTCCTATTATCTTTAAATTATTCCAAAAAGTTCAAAACAACCCTGTTTTGTTGATCCTCTTCGAAATGACCCATGAGGGATGCTAAACCCATTAAGACCCCCCCCAGTCAGAGAACAGAAGCATTTTGGTTCAGGATATTTTAATTTTGCATGAAATTCTCTAAAGCTCTCAAATTCCTTGTTTGTCAGTTTAATTAGTTTTGATATCATTCCTGGTTTTCAGATTTGGTTTACTTCAAAAGCTTCTTTAACCTTTGGTTCAGTAATTTTCCAGTCAGATGGTACAGATCTATAACTCTGTGGTCAAGCACACCCACATATTGATGAAATGATGGTAAAAAACCCACAAGCTTCTTAATTTTGATCTATTATTAGAAACTTTTTTTAAGCTGACCTTGTTTGCAAATAAGAAGCAATAAATCACCCTGTCTTTCCTGTTTGTGAAGGGGTTGTATATTTCCCTCTAGTCTACTGTAAAAAAATCATTAGCCCTCCATTCTCTAGGGTTTTTAAAATGGGTTTTCCAGACCAAACATCTCATTGATGTTTTCCCAGACAACACAGTGGAAATGTGCATGAGAATGTCCTGAATAAAGTGGTACCATTTAAAATGAAGGGTGACCCAGCAATGGCTAGGATTCCCTGCAAGATTGCAATCAGTTTACAGAAATCTTTAAAGGAGCACTAATTGGAATAGTTAATTATATTCTAATTCACAAGAAAAGCAAGAAATTAAAGCAAGTGTCCAGTTCTAAATGGTCTGTTGTGTTGAGGCCTGACTTCAGCCATTCTTGTCTTTCTTCTTGTGACAGGACAATTGAGCACTGGTTTCATATGTTTGATAGAATGGTGATTTACTTCTTCATTGCTGCCTCCTATGCTCCCTGGTGAGTACAAATGTCAGCTGCATCTCCTTTTCCTGTGCTTAAAAGATTGCAATGACCCTGTGACATCCTGGTATTCTCAAATGTCTTTTTCGACTTAAGTCGTCTTACAGCATTTTAATTTTCTGTTATAAATAGTGTTGCTCTAAACCACAGTGTTTTTGTATAAGGTTCTAATGTGCTATATTTATTTTCTTATATTTTACCATAAGGGGCTTTAAACCTTAGCATTAAGAACAGCAAAGAGTTTAGTGACATCTTTGCAAGCCCATTGTATTAATATGTAAAAATATTTATTTAAAAGCGTGTTTTTGTTAGGAGTCAACATTTTAATTCTTGAGCAGTGTAAGTCCCAGTGCATTAGTCTTTTTGTATAATCTTTTGCCTCTTAAGTACATTGAAACACTCAGGTTTAGCATCTGAACTACCCTTGTAATTTTACTGAAAGTAGCTAAAATATTTTTTCTAAAACAATCTTCTTAAATTCCTTCTGTTGTGTTGGATGCTAAGTTTGTGGTGTTAAAGCTGACCTATTTTGTGCAGCTTTTACTTTGTATTATTTTGTTTAGTAGCTTAGTAGCTAGAATTTATATGTTCGAAATAGGATTGTAATATTTTAAAAAGCCATTAGCAATGTTTGGTTCTTTAATTTGAATTGTTTCCTGCCATTGCTAAACTTAAAAAGATCCCTCTCATTTTCTGAAATTTCTCACAGTCAATGGCACTGATCAATACTGCATTAGTGACGATATAATCTCTCTTTACTGAACTGTTTCCTGTCAGTATGTCCTTTCTAAGAGGTCGTGCTGGGTTGCTTGAATACAAATATTCAATATAATGGCATTTCAGTATTTATGAATACACTAGTTTATCTTCAAAAGCCTTCTAGAAATGTTATGGTATGATAGTTCTTATGTCTGTTTAGGTGAAATGTATAAATACCAAACTCTGAATTAATTAATTTATATTTACTTTATTTATGCTTATCCAAATGCCTTTTGTTTACTTGTTGATCCATCATATTTTTCACTTTTACACACATATATTTTCAATTTTTTTAGAGAATCTGGCATTTAACCTTTAATGTTTTATCTGTGCACGAAATGCTGCAAATTCAGAAAGAATTTCTCTTTGAGAGTAAAAGAAGAAATAAAACTTCACTACTTTGTGCAGTTTAATTTATAATCATCTGTCTCCCTCTCCCTTTGCTCTTTCAGGTTGAACCTGCGGGAGCTGGGACCATGGGCTTCTCACATGCGTTGGATCATTTGGATCATGGCCTGTGTGGGCACGACTTACGTCTTTTTCTTTCATGAAAGGTGAGAGATGTTCTGGGCGAGATCCCTCTGCTGCTGAGGCCTTTCTGTGTGCCGGAGGTATTTGATTTTCTTAATGATGTGAACTCTGCTCTTAATGCACAGACTGTCTCTGTCTGTCTCTGCTCAAGATGTCAGGAAGCTCTCCTGCTTCTGCTAATGGGTTTTGATCACGTAGCCTTTTAAGGATGCATCCATTATAGCAGGAAACAAATACACAGACTGTAAAACAAGGTCAATTACATTTGACATTTTTTAGATTTTAGTCTTTGCCAGAATGAAGTGAAACCATTTTCCTCAGTGACTGCCTTCCATCTGTAATTGAAAGTTACTTTCTCCAGATAACATAGAGGTTTTTCTATGTTTGATATTATTAAGTTTTTACCAAGGTATGGCTCATAACTTCAAGTTTGACTTTTACCTTTACTGGAACAAGTAATAGGTTTATTCCATGCTGAAAAAAAGAAGAAAGAGAACACAATGTTTCGGCCGTGGAGCCTTTTTCAGGTGTCACACCTGAAGAAGGCTCCACGGCCGAAACATTGTGTTCTCTTTCTTCTTTTTTTCAGCATTGAATAAACCTATTACTTGTTCCTTTGCAGCCTACGCATGCTGACGCAGCTACCCACCTGAACTACTTTTACCTTTACTGAATTGCTACAGTATCCCCTTTAACACTAGGTGGACAGATGCCAGGCTGTAATTTCTTTATTACTTGTGAATTTCTGTCATGTTTATTACATCTTTACATCAAGTATTTTGTTACTCATGCTTACTTTTATGTATGCATACTGACTACATGTTGGCACAACACACATTCTTAAGTGAATAGTATTAATGACAGGAGACTATATGTTCAGTGTATATTAAACTTGAACACAACAAAGAAAAGTGTGGCTTCTGGGTTCAAGCCTGCATCATGTCATTAGGAGGTATGGTGTGGTTGATAAATTTTACTGCAGTGGGATTGGCTGGCCAGGCTCTCAGGAATACAGTGACTCCCTGCAGCCTCCTTGGTGCTCACAAGCACAGGATGCCACAAGACCCTTTTCTAGTTGGCACTGAACCTCTGGTATGAGGCTGTGGTGTCTATGATGTGTTAAAAGTTAAGTGTCCTGAAGTGGGCAGGTTAGAGAAACATATCTGCACTTCCTCATTCTTGCCTCTATGTGGTCACATGTAGAGTAGCTGCTACTAGTCAAGATTTGAAAAAAAAAACCCAAGTACTGTAAGTAGCTGTTTGTAATGTGTGTAGGTATAATAAAAAATAATTGGCAATTTTAAATCTCTTAAGAAAAGTGGGACTAAAACAGTATAAAACAATAGATATGATATTTTTACTTTATTCATTCCTGATCTTTTTTGGTATATAATTTACAGGATTTGTTATAGTTTGATAAATTACCTAAAATTATCTATGTTATTGTTCACTTGAACAAATGTATGCACAAAAAATGTATACATTTGTACACACAATGTGTAAATGTATAAATGTATGTTCTAAGAAGAATACAGCATATGGATTTTGGCATAATTCTTTAAATGCTGATCTCTGGAGTGATGTTTTAGTGCAATGCCCTAAATAAGAGAGAGTTGATTGGACACAGATTATGAGGTTATTTAATCTGTTGAATATCAGGCTTTACAAAATAAATAAAATTCCAGAAAGCAGCATCTTCAACCTGGTACAAAGTATGCATCACAGATGTACAGCTTGTATTGAATCTAGCAGTAGCCACACATGCTGCTAACCTGTGAATTTCACTCCGAAGACATCCTGTTGATGAGCAATGTTAATCAGCATTATGAATTTATCAATGTCATGTGTGTTCAATAAAATGTCAGTGTACTTGTTACAAAAATGGACATTTTATTGATAATATGTCTGATTTCTTCTTGCAATTTCTTTTGAAATCTTTTCTAGGTGTACAGTGTTTCACTAGAAGGTTTGAGCGTGTGCTTTTTTAACTTTAGTGTTGCACTGCCACCTGTTGGTCACTATGTATATTACAATTACTGCCAAGTACTGTGGTTCTTTCAGATGGGTTTTATGTGATTATGTGAGCACAGTGTCATAGAAATACAATTATGCCAATATAATAGTAAATTGTATTTATGCATCACTTTCTTATCCCAAAATATGTTTAAGTGCTTTACATGCAGGAGGGGAGTTAACTTCATCCACCACTGAAGTGTAGCACCCATATAGGTGAGGCACAGCAGCCATTCTGCAGCAGCAGATCAATAAGAGAAGTGAGACCTTTTCTTAGTGGTCCCAGTACTGACCCACTTGTGTAGCTTCTGAGATCTGATCAGATCAGGCTACAAGATGGTAACAATGCTGTATTTGTAACTACTGCTGTCAGTATAACACTTGCAATTTCACTATTTGCATTATCTGTATGCAATTATACCTCTTTTCTTTTTTCTATTTCTGTTTTGTAGGTACAAGATTGTAGAGTTAATATGTTATGTGATAATGGGTGTCTTTCCTGCCTTAGTGATCCTCTCAATGGTAAGAAAATTCAGACAGCTTCAGTGATTTCAGCTTTAAACAAGTACAGCAGAGACACGATTTTACATTATCAGTAGATATCCATTCCTGCTAGGGGGTGCCTTATATGCACATAATTTATATTTCTCTAAGGTTGATAGATGATTCTGCTCAATTGGAGATAACATTTGTGATAAAAAGAAAGTCACACAGTGTGCTTTTGAATTAAACAGTAATTTTATATGTTAAAACTGTAGGCACTCTCTTCTATGCACAGCAGCAGATGAAAATAAATTAGTTTTACTGTACACAGTTTATGTATTTCATATTTTATGAAAAAAAATATTTTAAGTTCCTTAAAATAACAATGGAATACGGTACATACTGAACAATGCGCATTTCACAGTACACAATGTAACTTTAAAATGTAATTATTTCCATATGTTGTTAAAAAGCTTAAGCATGACTTTTGATATACATAAAAAGCATTTACACAAACCATTTGCTATTACATTTCTATAGATTATTTGATTTTATTTCACTACTAGCAGCAGAACTTCAGATCTCTGATGTTTCTCTCTGGTTGTTTCAGGCGGATAGAGATGGGCTGTTTGAGCTGATCCTAGGTGGGATGTTTTACTGCCTAGGCATGGTGTTCTTCAAGAGTGACGGTCGCATCCCTTTTGCTCACGCTATCTGGCACCTCTTTGTGGCAATTGGGGCTAGCATCCATTATTATGCCATCTGGAGGTATCTCTACAGGCCTGGCAGCACAGAAATTAAAACCTCTAGATAATAATGTGGAACTGTGTGACAGAAATGTCAGCACACGGGAAATGATCACACACAATGTCAAGTGAGAATGAGTTCCTTTCAAAAGTTCCTTTTTTATGTTCTGGATAACAGCTTTCCTTAATAACCTCCTTGTGAGTAAAGCCTAGCCTTTTTTGCAGAGGACACCTACAGAGGCATGTTTCTGCAAAACACCCTAAAATATGATTAGGAAAATTAGATTTAGATCGGGGCGGTTTCTAGTTTGGATTTTTAGAGCTGAACTGAATCTTTTACCTACAAATGTAAAAACAGATCTGTGCTTAATCCTTTTCAGTCAAATGACATACTGTACTTAATACATAATTGGCATAGTTTGCTAATAACAACTGGTATTTTCCAAGCTTTGGGTTCATGATGTGGTGATGCTTTAATAATAAGAGTTTTTAATTCCAGTGTTATTGTACATTAACTAACATGTATCCTATTGAAGTCAAATTGAATGTATATAAAGTTAGCAAGTATTCATTTCCATATCCTCTCATATAATTTGTCTCATTTGACTCTTTAATTTTAAACAGTATCTCATTATGTTCTTAAGGTTCAATATAGGCATCCTGAAGGAACTTAATTTTTGAAGAATATTATTCAAGCCTAGTAATTTTCCATAGAAGGATAAAGTAGGGTACCAAACCAAGAGTATTAAAAATACACATCAACATTACCAGAAATACAGTATTTTTGTTTTTCAAACTAATGTATTGATAGTTTTAATTTTGCAGCAACTGTTGTTATGTTAGAATGTTAGGAACAGAAAAATGTGAATATTATGTGCAGGGAAATTCCCTATTCCCTGCGCTGTATTTGTTTTACTCTGTGAATTTTTGTGAGGTGTGAAAATAAGTATCTCCATGGTTCAACAGGTTTGTGGTATTAGAATGCTAAATCCAAAAGCTAAAAAAAAGCTTTTAGGGGGTATTGAAACAACTTATCTGCAAAAACATACTAATATTCTTTCCAGAATATGACTTCCAGTGTTGCAGAATAGATTTGTATTTGCTTAACGAAATCTGCTGAAAAGTTTGGCTGATCTCTGATTTGATTCTCTTCTTTTGAGATGGGTCAAGCATCTTTTGCTATTACATGAATTTATTATGTGTTCTATATCAATAAGTACTGTATGTTTTCATAAAAGGGACAATAACCTTTTACCTTTATGATTAAACAAGTGAATATACTTGTTTTCTGTTTTAAAACCCAGGAACTGTAAGGGTAACAGCTTGAAAGTCTTTTGTGACAATGAATATCCTCGTAAAACTTGAAATCATTCCTATTAGTTCTAACTGCACTGGACTGTCCTTCATGCCAGTGTTTCATTCAGAGTACTGTATGCATTCCTTCAACTATAAGCACCACAGGGTTCTGTCATCTTAACTACTGGCTGAAGCCAAGTTGCTACATCCACAGCAAGGCTTGAAGGATGACAGGTGTAATGCATGAGATATTCGTCCCATTTTTCAATGCTGTAGTATTTAAAACACAACTTGGATTAACCTAGCAGAAGTGTACGTTTCTATGAAATAAGGATTTTAGGATTTTCTCTTCATTACCATCTACTTTTTTGTTTTTATTTCTAAAAAAATAAACACCTTCAGTACATGTCCATAAATTGAGTTATATGATGCAGAGTACTCCGCTGATAATTGCCAAGAGTCATGGCCTTGTCAAGTATTTGCCATGCTTAGCTTTACTTTACTCTTAGTATTTACTTAGTGCTTTACTCTTAGCAGTAGGGTTTTGTGGGTACTCTGCACTCTTGTAACCAAGGCCTACAGTATTCCACCTTATATATTCAGGGCCCCATATTCAAAACACTTAAGTGTAGAAATAAGGAAAATGGGCAGGATAAGCCATCACAGAAGTGCCTCACTTTACTAAACGTACGATGTACAGTGTAGTAACTACATATAAGCACATCCTCAAGTGAGCTGTGACTGAGAGCATTGTTGGATGTTTCAATGAATACATGCACACTCAAATCTCATTTTCAGAGGCTTTGTCTCTCAGATGTGTGTGAATGAGTTATTCTGAAACCACAGCTACTGGTAGGTACCCAACACATGAATTAAAGTACTATGCAATCATATTGAATCAAAGGTTCCTCGAGCTCTCAGTTATGATAGATAATGTAATATTAGAAAAGAAAACCACAGTCAAATTACTGTGTTTACATAGTACTGCTATTACCCATCCCAAATATTTAATTTATTATTTACTGTACATCAATTAATAGCACCCACACATAATAAAGAAGGTGGTGGATTATCATAAATAAATATTGCAACTAGCATATATCCTGAAATTAAACACAAAAAAACACTAATAATAACAGGTTTACTTTTTGGTCATTTTGAAAACATTCCATATACTTAGGAAAATTCTTAGGGGTTCTTATTTATATGTATAGTTTCAAGCTAATTTTTTTATTGGCTTAAATCACAAATTGTGCATGAGTTCACAGAGATTTGAATATGGGGCTCTCAGCAGAAAGGGTGTTTAATCATTTCTGTTTAATTGGTTTTGCTTCTGTTCATAAGATCCAACAACAGCAGTCTTCACAACAGCAGACCTTCAGTTGTACATAAATCTGTTCAGAAAATACCAATGACTTCAATCTTCTAGTGTTGGTGCTTTAAGGTTGCAACATACAACTTTTGATATACTGTAGGATGCAAAAAGTCTTCCTGACTTTTTCCTGATAGTTTAATTCAAATGGCATTAAAAGCTACGTTCTCCAAGACTGTGGGTTTATTTTAATTCAAACACAGCTACTATTATGCTAAGTAACAGTTTACAGTACATAGAGGCCAGAATCATTAAGTTAAACTCAATGCAGATGGTCATTTTGTTCAGTACACAGGGTAATAGAACAAGATTGCCAAGATCTGTCTCATACTGGTGCAAGCAGCTGTTGGCAGTACTGTCTGCTCTTGTTTCTAAATTGAACAGTGTATTCCAAGCACTGAGTTGTAACCAGGCTGTTATTTCTGGTGTTTTATAATTCCTTTCTATTGTTTTTCTTTTCTCTAAGGAAATAATTTAATAATTTAATTTTAACCCTGGAGAAAGTGAATCCCTGTGCTCAATGTGTCAAAATTTTAAATAGAATTACCAGTTTTTGTTTGCTCAAAGTAGTCATCTTATACAGTATCCAGCATGAGGTCCATTAATGATTAAAGGAAAAGTAGACTAATAAGAATCCCTTAATATCGGTTTTATACCCAAATACCAAGTGTGAAGTATTTATTCACATTTTTGTTTGCTCTACAGAAGTACATAGAACTTTTATTTCTGTTAGGCAGGTTCAATTATTTCAAATGAAACAAATTCTTAATTCCAGTAAAAATATATGAATATAAATCCTGGAAAATTGAATGTGAAGCTTCGGCTTGAAAAGATTTTGCTGAAAATACTTAAAAAACAAATTGAAGAATTTTCTCTTAGGGCATTTTTGTTTGTGTGACATACGGTACAGTAAATGGCATTAGTTTCTTAATTAACTAAGCAGTGTACAGTAAACTTGACCTTTATCTTAATAGAGTAAATAGAATGTTAGAATTTCTTCAGTGGCCCTTGTGCTGAATGCGGTGTCTTTCTCTTGGTATTGTGTATGTCTCACAGGCAAAGACTTTGTCATCCTGACAAGATAATCTTGCCATGTCTGCCTCATTTTTTACATTGTTATTTAATAGTAATAATGCTCTATGATAAACAAAATCAGAAGGTAATATTAAAGTTGTAATATTTATTTACATTTTAATGTATAATTTATAATGTATGATCTTAAAAGTACATACTTTGTTCATTCCTTAAAAATAATACCTAAGTGTGACAAATCTTTTTATAAATTTCTATTCTATTTTTTTATATAAGTATGTGTGCTTAAAATGCTTTCCTGTTTATTGACTGACAGCATAGTACATAGATACATAGTACATGTGTAGATACACACCGTAGTAAAATGAGTGCTTTCTGAATCTCTTTATATATTTATACATACAGGTATATTGGAAGACTCATATACTTTGTGGCTGAAATGTACTGTACATTTCCCAAAGTACCATTCTTATTATTATTATATCACTGTTATACAACCTTATCCTATAGAAACAGCCTGTTGCTTTCAGTTCCATAATTATGCTGAATTATGTTAAAGCCAATCCCTCAATTGATAAATTGATCTGTAGCACCTAGGTTAATGAAGCAGTTAAGGAATGACTTAAGGTGCCAAGTCTGATTTACCCTGCTCTAGGTCTTTATTATGAGCAGGAAGTTTAGCACTTCTTTGCCTAATTTGTTGTGTAGTGGGACTGCTGGCACATAATGTCTGTCATGTGTTAAAAGGTGAGGATTGCACTTCAGAGGTGGGTAAAATGGGCACCCCATTTATATAGAAGGTGCTTTGGGACTCTTTTGAATGAAAATCATTAGGTAAATACAAGGAATTATTATAATTGAAACCTTGTCTTCAAAATCTTTTTTGTGTCTGTGTGATGTCTATCAGACAAAAAACAGGAAAGCAGTGAAGAATTGATAGTTTTTCTAACTTTTATATGTTTATGCTGTTTTTGGAAAATATTGTTAGTTCATTTTTAAAACACTGCAAGTTTTATTTCTTGAGATAGAAGGTAGAAATTGTTAACTCATGAATACTTTTCTATTTAAAATACGGACTTACAGAGTGAGGGCTACTTTGTTTCCTACACCTCAGATACACACTACGGAGTGCAGTGAAAGCAGTAAAAAAGTAATTTTCTTCAGTAATCTCTCTATTCTTGTGACAATAAGATTTGCCTTTTAAATACCAGTATAACTGGAATTAGTGCAAGGAATTATAAGCCATCTTTGTGCTGTGCTACTTGGTTTGGTTAGGAATAGATCCTACAAAACATTTATATGTGTTCACAAGATGCACCTCTGTAAGCCTGTGCCATCTGCTGAAGCAGCATGAGACAGCTGTCAGCAAAATAAATGCAGTTCAAAGACAAAGATGTTTGAGAATTTGCCCTTCCATTTTTCACATGTCTTGGTTATTTTAAAACGGAAGAAGAAGAAGCTCGTCTACTTCATTGGGGCAGTCCTTGATTTATTACTGCTTGCCAAGTGTATAACCTAATATTCCTTTGCAGTTTTTTTATCCCATTTTTGTTTCATTTGTACCATTTGTACATTTTGATGTTAAAACATTTTGGTTTACCATTAAGGCATGAGACTAACTTTATTAATTACTAAACCTTTACCCCAGATTCAACTGCTGCACTCTAGAAAAAAAAAACTACTGCAGGTTTCTATGATTAACCACACTGCCTATGACTTTTAGAATGATTAAAAACATATCTACTAAGAATACTACAGCAACTTTGTATTTAAGCATAGTTTATAATACAGTGTTATGTATTATTGTGTGGATCTAACCATTGTCTGTATCTGCTGGCTTTACTGTAACTAGAGATTTGTGAATGTGTTCAGACTTTTTAAATCAAGGATTGTAATTTTTGTGGTGATGCTTGTATTTTATATTGTATTTGTCATTTAATAATAACTTTTTATAATTATCTTTTGTGTGTTGTGTGTTGATAATGTTTGCATACAGAACTCAGTGGGACAAGGTATTCTCTATAGTTGCATTCAATGTCTGAAATAATACAACATACATTAGAATTAAACATGCAGCTCACACATATAAATAGACGTTATCAGATCTTTTCACTCTGAAAGAATAAAATAATCTGGATCTTTGGTTCCAAAAAATAAATGAAAACATATACAGCAAAAGTTCTAAAACTCTTAACAACAGCCTTTCTGCTAAACAGAAAATTATCAAAAGGCTTAAAGGAAGATATAAAAACATTATAGCCAATATGCACAATGAGATTCAAAGTTTCATTTATTTTAAATGGATCTACTGTCATTTATTTTAAATTTGTCTTTTAGATATTGGGATATATATATAACCAACACATAATGGACAATGAATGTACACTAAAGAAAAAAAAAGGCGGTAGCCAAAAATATACTCAAAAAAGAACAACAGTTCATTTGTACACGTAATTATGAGTCTCTTAATGTATTATACAGTAGATAACATTGGCATTTGACGGAGATACAAATAACTATATAATTATAGTTATATACATATAATTATGTTATATATATATAAATTACCCTTTAAAACAAATTGGTTAAGTTTACAAACAGGACAGCCAGAGCTGGTTGTAATAGAAACTGATGGTTTAGTGCTTACATTCCGTTTGATAAGCTAAGCATTGCGGACCTTCCCAGTAGATGGAGACAATTAACTTGTTTTGCGGTGGTCAGCTGCATCTGAAGATAACTGGGGCTGTCAGAACACGAGTCGACAGCTTACACTGAGTTCGCCTTTCTCCGGCGAGACTCGGACCCGGGGAATGCAGATACTGGAGCTGGAGGAACGAAAGGGTAGTACTGAGAGACGCGCAATATCAAAGGGAAGCCGAGCTGTGGAGACGGATTAGGTTGCGAATAAAGCGTCCTCGCCGCATATACTGTAGGACACAAAGCACTCGCTTACGTTACTGTATTACCGTGGCTGGAATAGTGAAGTTGAAGAACATGAGAATATCAGGAGAATTGCACCGGCGCAGCAGACAACGTGAGTATTCGTTATTATTACACAGTGGATATTTTGAGATGCTTTAGAAACCGAATTTGAATTTTAGAATAGAAAGGCAAAAAGTTGGGGGAAAAAAACTTGATGCTAAAAAATAAAATTTCCACCCTGTATTGAATTACTTTGCGGTCTGTTTGACCTTAAATATACATAAAACATGTAGCTATAGGATGGTGTTTCAAATAAAATGATTTCAGTGTCGGTAGAGATTTATTTAATAAAGTTGTTGAGCATAAATATTGACCCTAATGTAGGCGGACGTCTACGCGTTGCACTCTGAGTTCATTTGAATGTATCTAACGTTTGTTAATATCCGTACTAAGACTTAAGAAAATAAACTAGTTCGTAAGAGGCGTGTAAATGCAAGCTTGTCCGGTTGCTATTGGAAACCGAGCTGTCCAAGGCTGTAAACACAACTAATGCCGCGGTGTGATCAATTTATTGCTCGTCGCAGCTGCTTGGAGTTACTAGTGCAATGCAATTCATTGAAACAATACATTAATTTACTGGTGAATTGCCCCAAATTCAATTAAAAATATACATGAGTGAGATTTAATTGATACAAGTTTTGGAAAAGGAAAAGGAATCTAAGAGCCGTAAATTGGAGCGCTTTAGTTTTAGAATCATTTGACCATTTTCTTCTAAGTGATAATTACAGAGAACTGAAAAATGTTTGTAAGTAATTGATAGACCAAGAAAGAAAATTGATTAAATAAATTATTACGAAAGTTATCTTGTGAGAAGGTATGGATTGTTAATTACATTTAAAAAAATCTCATATCCGTTGTACAGTAAGGATGTATTTGGTATTTTAGTATGTAACCAAACACAAGGCAGAATGACCAGTAGTTTACAGCATAAACGTCACATAATTTTAAAAGGTTACATCTCTCCAAAGTATAATTTTAAGAATATGTCGGCTAATATTATTGAAAAAATTGTAAGTTCTAGTATACAGTATACTTACAACTAATAAATTCCTAGTTTAGAAGCACTGGAATTACAGGATGTACACTAAAACTATTTTCATTTTGTTTGAAAAGTTAGAAGATTAAAACTTCTTGAATAAAATGTTTTACGATTTTGATATTTTAATGTGAGTATTGCAAGAGTATTCTCATTACAGTTTTCAGTCAGTAGAAATAATGAAAGATGCACATTCATTTTTATAAGTTAAATATTTATTTCTCTTTGGATTCAACACCCTGAAATAATTATACAGTACAGATCTTTTACAGAGTTCTGTCACCTTCCTAGCCTGTTTTTGGTCTGCGCTGTGCCTCACTGGTTTCTGTCAGCTCTTCATTTCAAAGTTTTAGAATGTTCTGGCCTCAACTCGGAGCACTCACATTTAACATTTTTGTGTGCCCAAACACCAGGATGTGTGTCACAATGTGGTGCTGCCAAAACAGTTTTTTTTTATGTTAAATTCTGACCTAACCACCATCTTAGAGAGCTGGTCCTTCACTCTTGATTAATAATTAACCCATCATCTTCTCGACTCAAGATCCTATCTGCTTACAGTTTCAAATGTCATGTGGATGTCTGGTGGTTTTAAATGTAGTGTAGAGGCTGTTTTAATGTCATCAAACATACTGTGGAGTGTCCCAATAAGCTCACTCAGCTCACTATTATCAGTTAGATAAAAAAACACGGGTATTTTCAGAGCGTTTAATGTGTTCATGGGCCTGATGTCCTGATGTGTTTAAAGCATGAAACACTGCATGCTCCATTCTCTCCCCCCCCCCCCCCATCTAAGACAAAAAAACATTCCTGCCCTTCACAGCCAAAGTGATGAGCTCCTGAAATGAAGTGAAGCTGTAAGGAGATCCCACTGAACCTTTGGGATACAGCACTCATATAGTCTGGATGCAGTGGAGAAGGCACTCTGCTGCAAGGTAAGCAAACAGTAAACCATGGATTGTGTTTACTGCTTAGATCTACAGCAACTGAACCGGTCTGTCAAAGAGTCTCAAAGCATCTGAAAAATTCTAATACTCATCATTTAATATCAAATCCCAGCAAATCAAAACAGGTGAATACTATTCTTCCAGCACCAGATTTCATTTACAACACACCATTAGACTATATAGAGAATACTCCAGGCAATCATTGCAGTTCAATTATTATATGCACTGTGGTAAATTAATCTAGTGCAAAGTAATTGCTGTGGGATTTCTATCTCATTATAATAGTTACCATTACAGAGTTTAATGTCACAGAGTACTGTATTCAGGCCTTCCAATTACTGCGGCTCTGTAAAACTGCCATCACTAAAAAAAGTATTTTCTGGTACATTTAATCAGGACAGGCTAGGTCTATCATGTCCAGTCTCTTCTTCTTCAATAGACTGCACGATTAGCATTGTTAGTCTACATTTCATTGTATTGTAGAAAGAGGTTGCATTGCACAGAAAGAGATTTCTACACATTAGCGTCTCACACATCATCTCTGTTTACTGCCTTTTAAAAACTACTCTGTGCAGGCATTCTGTACTTACTCTTACTTCATTTACATTTTCCACTGTTTTATTTGGGCACATTTGTGTTTGCTTTGCTTGGGATAATCAGTCCAAGCCCATCCTGCCGGGAGTGTGGCTGTGCAGATGTCAACCGATATTTCAAACTTCAGTTGTACCACTATGTATGAGTGTCATGGGGCAAGGGTAGATCATAGAGCATATAAAATTACCTGTTGTCATAAGGAAGAGGTATCATCTACAATTACAAAGATGATTATTACAAAATTCTTTTTCATTGATTATCTTAACATAATCTAAGTCCAGTTGTCTTGCACATCTACAGTAAATTACAGTAGATTTAATAGAATATTACCAGCTATGTGCATCTAGCTTTCTTATATTGCTTAAAAGTAATCTTTACTCAGCACTTTCTACTTTTTTCCTGTTTTTTTCATCCTAATCCAGTCCTTTTTTATAATATAGTACTTTCATTTTAGTCTATTTTTTACCATAATTTTTACCAACTAATACTGCCTTAGAGTGAGATAATGTGAAAAGATCTTGTAAATAAAATATTATTTTTGTCCAAGATATAGCATACTGAAAAGGTTTTCCAACTGATATAGTATTTTATACTTTACACTAAATATAGTGTAATATCTCAAAAAGTATAAAATATTTTGACATATAAAGGTTTTCGGCGCGATTTGGAAAACTAGGATAGTGCTAACCTACTGTATGTATATTTTCTCTGAGTGTTTTTTTTTAAAGACCTTCATAGTTACAGAACTTCTCATAAATGTCTTTAGTGAGGTGATGTTCCGTTTTATCTCCTTTCTTTTTGTGGTCAACTGGAGTTTAATAAAAAATACAGATTTTGATGAAAATTTGAAAATGTTCTTGGCTCCTGTCCTGAGTTCTTCGCTCAGAACATTTTCTGTCCTTTAGTTCTAGAGTGCAGTCTAGCGAGAGCCCAAGCGTGATGTTTTATGGGTCCTCGGCCAGCATGTCTCTGCCGTCCAAGAACAAGCTGAAGAGACAGAGTCGCACCTTCACACAGGTCCTGTATCGCACGTTAAGCTACAGGGATCGCCGATCAGTCACTGACCTCCCTGAGCGGGTCACGGATGACCCGGCGGAGCTGTCCACTCAGAGCTCAGCCCCGGGGGTCCTGAAGATCTTCGGGGATGAGATCTGTGTGGGGGCCAACTACAAGAGTGTGCTGGCCACACCACGCTCCAGTGCTCAAGAGCTCATTAAGGAGGCCCTGGAGCGCTATTCCCTCAGCAAGGCAGCCGCCGGCGAGTACGTGCTGTGTGATGTGATTGGGAAGCTCGAGGGGCCTGAGAAGCACTGGCGGACGGAGTGTCTCCGGGTCTTGGGGGACAACGAGAAGCCCCTCCTGCTGCAGGACCTGTGGAAGCCCAAAGAGGGTTTCGCTCGCCGCTTTGAGCTACGCAGGCGGGTGGAGGTGGAAGAGATGGCGGCCCGAGAGAAAGACACCGTCACGGCAGGTGAGTGTTCAAATGGCTCCCTCTCCTCTTCTTGCTTTCTTACGTGCTTTGAGGTGTTGGTGCGGACTTACCCTAGAAGTTCAATTTTAAAAAGTGGCTCCAGTCCCCCTGGTGTGCTCTTTTGCGCTACATGTATTCTGTGGATCTTGACGGATTTTTGGGGAAAAGCCACATTTTGTTCTGTCCAGCCCACCATTATTATTGTTATTATGATTGTTTTGTTGTTTAGGATTATTATTGTCATTATTGTTAAAAGCATTTTCATAATGCAAATCCAGGGTGTATCCCTGCCCTGTGCCCGTTGCTTTCCAAGATAGGCTCTGGCTCCACTAAGACCATGAATTGAAAGGAAGGTTAAAAAATGGATGGATAGTAGGAACAGTGAAGGCTGTTGAAGGATTTCTGCATGCTTCCTTTATTTCTGTTTAATCTGAGGGGTGAATAGTAGAACCTAAATGTCACTTTAACCCTCTGGCTGTCAAAGCAAGCAAAGCAAAGACTTACTATTCCAATACCATTGATTGAATTCCAGAGTCTAAAAAGTTTTGAGTCTTAATGTGAGAATGCTGGTTTTTCCATAATGCAAAACAGTATAACAGGTACAAAATTAGTGCTCAGATGTTTGGAAAAATATTGATACTTCTTACAGAATTGCTTGTGCAAAAAGTGTGGTATGCATTATGATCACTGTGAACTTTATTTTATATAGCACCTTTAAAGGTTGCTTCTCAAAGTGCTTTACAGAATGACAACAACAACAAAAAAATACCCGAGATATGCACAATGAGAACACACAATGAGAGAAGACAGTAGATAGTGGTTTTAAATACAGTAGGAGCAGAGGGGCAAAGAACAGGGCCAGTTAAGTAGTAAGGTTCTTCTAAAGAAGAAGGTTTTGAGTCTGGATTTGAAGGAGTTTAGAGAAGGTCACTCTCTGATATCCTTGGGGATAGAGTTCCAGAGCTTTGGGGCATAACAAGAGAAGACCCTACCACCCATAGAGTGTAGATGGTCTTGGGGGACATATACAGTAGGCGAACAGAATTAGAAAATAAAAAGTTGCAAGCTGGGGAACAGGGCGATACAATCTCAGGCAGCTACTGAGGTGCCAAGCCATGAAGAGCCTTGTAGGTGAGTGTGAGGATTTTGCAGTCAACACAAAACTTGACAGGAAGACAGTGCAAGGACTCCAGGATAGCAGTAATGTGATCATTTGCACTATACCTGGTGAGGATTTTGATGGCCAAATTTTGGACATTTTGGAGTTTGTTCAATGTGGATTTAGAAACCCCAGCAAGTAGAGCATTACAGTAGTTGATTCGGGAGAAGACAAATGTGTTGATCAGCTTTTTGGACAGAGTTAGTGATAACATAGGACTTAGTCTAGCTATATTTCTGAGGTGACAATATGCTGTACATGTGGGTTGAATATCAAGCCTGAATCAAATATCACCCCCACGTTTTTTAATTTAGACTGAAGCTCAAGTACTGTACCATCCACAGGCAGGTTTACAGCATTGGCTTTATTAAGTTGATGGGGGATGCCAATAAGCATGACTTCAGTCTTGTCACAGTTTAGATAAAGGAAATTTTGAGCCACCCATGTTTGTTGAAGAGCTGCCTAATCTATGGATTATCAAAGGTTAATAGTCAGTGGATATTATTGTTGACTGTACTGTTGTTTGTTTCATGTATTTAAAAAAGATTTAAAGATCAGGATAAAGCAGGTCCTTAAGAGCTTTTTGAAAGTTTTCTTGTTGATGTATTTGTGCTTGGAGAGGATAGAGCTTACCTTTGCACCATACATTTGTTATAATTTAAAATTAGTTCTGTCTTCTTCCCTATACCCTCTACAAATGCAATGTCTTTGCTACTTCTACTGGTGATTAATTTCTTTGGAGTGGGATGCTTTGACATTTTGAGATTGTTACATTGTAATGTGAACCAGCATCTTGTCATTGTGATTGAATTATAAAGTGGAAATTAATACTTCATACAGACAAGATACCTTTTATATGCCACAGGTATCCAGATGTTTCTATTAAAGGCTAATTCTAATTCTAGCATTAATACAACTGTAGTTTTTTTAGTTTCTAAATTGACCAAAATCGTGAAATACTAAGGTACAATCATAAATGCTTTGGATAAATTCATAAATTCTTTGGAATACTTAAAAAGAACTTGGCTTTATAGACTTTTGGTTGGCAATGACGGAAAATTTGAAAATGCTAAAGTGTTGGTTAAAATTAATGAGTGATTATGTTGTGTGTCCTGAGGTAATGTGACTGAGGCACATTTTAATTGAGAAAATGGAAATCTGTCTGGATTATGTGAAATCCTGACTTTTTGTGTGGTGTCACATCTTGAATCAAGACTGCAGCAATCCTCTGAACTGCAAACCTCCTTTTCTATGATTGTTTATGTTTGTGAAGTTTATCCTCTTTCAGTGCTAAATCACTATTTCAACAAGATTTTCAGCTTGAGCCAAAACCCCAAGGAGAACCCAGATCAATACAGCTAACAACTTTATTGAATCATTTATTCTCAGCCATGTGATACATTGGGTTAGTGTTGGAGAGGAAGAACCCACACATTCAGCACTATTACTGCTACTCTCTATTACTGTGGGGTGTCAGCTCTTTGTTTGCAAGACATAAAATTAACGTTTTCTTTGTATGTGGTGTTTGGTTTCTTCTTACTGACATATTACATACTGTAATATACCAGTTTTTATTTAAAAAAAATGGAAATTTGAATTGTTAAATAACAAGTGAAATACATTTTCCCTATTACTTTTATGTTTTGGCATTAAATACAGATAAACTATAAGGACATTTAACAGACTAGCAGCAGTATAAATTTATAATTAATGTTGTTCACCTTATGAATTAGTTACTGCTGGCAAACACAGGTGAAGGTATTCTTTTAACACACAGTGTCTTAATGAGGTAAAGCTGCTGTTTAAATATTTGTTTCTGATTATCTTAAAATTAACTGATCATCCCAGAAGACCCAAATGAGATTTTCAAAGAAGAACGCCTCATGTAACATAATAACAAATATTACCATCATTATTATTATGTTCTTGAATGATAGATGAAGGACAATTAATTTGCTGCTAGGTCATTAAATTACACACACAATTTTGCACAACATCAGTGTTAAGTATGTTTTATTGATTGCTATACAGTACTAATTTATTTAATTTTAAACTTTTGATAGCATGGTTAATCAATAAAATGTCATCTTTGTTTGATTTGTGGCTGTTTTTAAGGCCCTGGAGTTTGATTCCTGTTTATTTTATTTTCAGAAGACACAGTAATTTAATAGTGAGAGGAAGACACATTTCTAATTCTATGAAAATTACTGTAATGCAGAACAGTCCGACTGTATTATGGTAGTGAATAGTTGATCAGATATTTAAAGTAAAATTTAAATAATTTTCAGCACCCTAAGGTAAGAGAATTGCCATTTTCATTATTTAATAAAAATCATTTTTAGACTTTTAGTATACTATGTATCACAATAAATGCAACACAATATGTAATTACTTTAACTTAGTAGTTATTATTAATTTACTATTTATTATTCAGTAAATATGAAATAGGAAGCACCTCAAGGATTGCTTCAGCAAGACAAGAACTACAGGCTATCATAGAATACCCATGAATCCAACTGTATTCACTAGATGACTCAGATCTCCTTGTATCCAATACAGTCTTGATAGCATCATGATTCAGTTCCATAGGCCTATAGTACTGTTTGCTGTTGAATTCTAGTTCTCTGTCTTAAAGTGGCAATGGTAGAACACCCTATAAGAAAAACCATGAAAGATCTGTGTCACTCAGGCTGCCTCAGTGAGGTCAAAACACTTCAGCTTGTTTGTCTTTCTCTTTTCCCTGCTATCAGCCCTTCAGGGTTCTTCACAGAGTGGTTTCTCATTGGCTTGAATGCCATTTCGCTCTCTCTCGCCTTTTCTTGCCATTCTGTTGCTACCAACACATGCTTACTGAACAGAGCACCCATTAAAATAGAGAGTAGTGCAGCTGTCAGCTATCATGGTTGTAACAACCAACAGCTGCATCCTCTCAGGTGATTATTAGCTGATGGCCTGTCACAGTCTGTGTAAGGGAACAACATCATTTTGGTGGTCATAGTGTAACAGTCTATAAAACCATTAATGCAAACTTTAAGAGCCTAGTTGTTGTAATCCTCTGTAATCTCAGCACATACTCTATCATTGTGTATGCTATATCACCCTACACCTCACAACTGGCAACCCACTGCATCTAAGCAGGTGTGAGCCTGGCCAGTACCTAGATGGGAGACCTCCTGGGAAGAACTAAGGTTGCTGCTGGAAGAGGTATTAGAGGGGCCAGTAGAGGGCACTCACCCTGCGCTCTGTGTGGGTCCTAATACCCCAGTATAGTGATGGGGAGACTATACTATAAAAAGGTGCTGTCCTTCGGATGAGACGTAAAACCTAGGTCCTGACTCTCAGTGGTCATTAAAAATCCCAGGGTGTTTCTTGAAAAGAGTAGGGGTGTTACCCCGGCTTTCTGGGCAAATTTCACATTGGCCTTTACCAGTTATGGCCTCATAATTATCCCCATCTATGAACTGGCTTCATCACTCTGTTCTCCCCACTGAGAACTGGTGTGTGGTGAGAGTACTGGCGCACTATGGCTGCCGTCACATCACCCAGGTGGTGCTGCACATGGGTGGTGGTGGAGTGGAGTCCCCATTACCTGTTAAACAATTTGAGTGGAGTGTCCAGAACAGCGTTATATAAGTGTAAGAAATGTATTTATTCTTTGCTTTACTTTTTTGGTAAGTGTTATGTGTTAATTTTGTATGCCTGTTTTGGATTAGGCAATTATTAATCAGTTGCTAAAACCCTCCTGTGACCACAGAATCCTCTGCAAGATCCACTGTGAGAATCACCCATCATTATGCACGCTGCTAGTCCAAAAGTCCTTACAGGAGGGTTAATATCAATGAGGGGAATGATGCAGTTCTTACTGACAGTACAGTACATTTGAAATAGAAGCGATACAGTAGATATTGCTTTTTGCATCAAACCAAGGACATACTGTCTGATTCAAATCCAACCAGCCAGTGCTCATGTATTGTCTCACAGGTATTTGTGGTCAGCAGTTTTCAGCCCTCCTCTAAAAGCAATGTGCGACCAGCACTCTCTGAATCTGAGTGATTGTCTTTTCATTCATGTTCCTTTTTTTTCAATGGCATATTGTACTATTTACAGTAGGTAATGCACCTATTTGTCTTTAATTTTATCATTACAGATGAAGCTTGTTTAGTCGTAAGGCTTACCTTTGAAGTGCACAGGAAATAAAGTTAAAAGGTAAAGGTGACAGTTTTGTCTTTGCACAGCTGGAACTAGATACTGGGCACATAGGGAGGAAAATGGAAAAGAACAAGATGCTCTAAGCTGGCAGCCCTGGGCATTGCAGTCAGCATCACAGAGAGGGAAGGAGCTCAGAGTCTTGGGTTAGAAAAGAGTGCAGAACCAAAATTCTAAATTGACAAAGGCTCAATGTTTCATTAGAAAAAATAGCTTTTGCCTCGCTAATAATTGTAGGGCATTACTGTTGAGCTGCTCCAGGGCTTGAAGAAGCAGATAAGAATGCAAAGCAGGCTGTGATGGATGGGAAAAAGAGGATGCACAGGGTCCCTCTCAATTTGTTAATCAGACAGCTCGATGGGAATCATCTCACTAATATTGGAGTTCTCTGCCAATTTAAGCTTGCATTTTCAATGTGAGGGGAGCTCTAAACAAAACGTTCTACATGCAGCTGAAACTGGCACAAAATAGTATTCCAGTCACAACATTTGATCGAGTTGCATTTCCATACAACCAAGCAAATGCAGTAATACATAAATGGACCAGCTGTTTAGAAACCTATGTGCCTAGCTGACTAATGCCCCATACACATATGCAAACATTTCATGTTAAAGAAATTACAATTGGTGTAGGGTTTTTTCGGACCAATTTGGCTAATTTAAACACCAGTGACACCATTGGGACATCCCTGCTGGAACGGTTGTTCTCTGATTTATGTCATTTTCATTTTTTGAGCAAATATTTGTTCATTTTGATGTTTCAAAACACAGCTAACCAAGTACAGAATAAGTAAAAACACTTAGTTCAGCACACAATATCTCCACTTGTTATCCATAAGAGTGGATCTTACCTCTGGATAACCCAACTTCAAAGGAGATGGGTGAATATATAACAGATAGGAAGCTTCATGTAAACATCGTCAAAGAAAGACGAGAGTCCAGCAATATCTGGGAATTTAAAGTTTTTCAATAAACAGCCAACCAAATCTGCTTCTTCTGCTTTGAAAGACTTAGACTAAGGGTGTGCTTTAATAAGAGCACAAATGCAAGCAACAACATACTGTATGAATGTAAGAATGAACCTTATAAATCTGTTTCTTGAAGGAAGCCATTATATCAGCTTTAACAATATGGCTGCATAGCTTGTTCAAAGACATTGTCCAAAGAAATTAAATTGATAGTATTCAAATCCCTATTCAAATTGTAACAGGTTATACCAAATATTTATAATTTTTGCCCCCGATTCTAACATATTGTTTTCATGTATTATGAGATGTTTTGCGATTCTCTACCAAATGCCAAATTGTTATTAAGTGTGAATTTTTAGGAGCATTTTGTATTAATTGACAAGAAGGTAATCAACACAAGAACACAAAAGGAACTGAATAATTGCTATTTAGGAAAATATATAGTACTATTTAGTACGCCAACATTATTTCCTGTTATGAGAACTGTATGTGCTGGTATTGGACAAACTTTGGTATTAGAATTTATTATATAGAATTTTAATTGTTAATGCTATTATTCTGAAATCTGTTAATTTGCTACACCTAGTTTTGTCTTTTAAGGCTGCTTTCTATGTATGTGTTAGTTTTTCATATGTTCAATTGTCAAATGTGCATTGCCCATATGCTGTGAAATTGAGTTGCTTTTTTACAGTATTGTCAATTTAAACAGCAGGCATTACAGAAGGATCAAGGTCACTGAAGTTAAACGCTTATGCTAGAATAGTGGCAATGAGTAAGTGATATCGTAAAAAGGAGAGTTTAACAATCTATTTAGTGAATTAATTTAAACATTTAGGCCAATTAAAACATAATTGAAATGTTTCAAAAACATTTTATTTGTTATTGTTAACTGAGCAGTCTTGAACATTGTGCCCATCATGAGTCAGTGATACAGGGGAGTTGATAACAAAAGGTGATGTTCATAGCTACAGTATACACAGTATGAATGTCACCATGTCCTCTGTGTAACCTCTTCAGAGATTGGGTATGGAACTGTGCCTCCTTTTAAATTCCATACACTTCTTTAACTGAGTTCCATTTAAGGTCAAGGTCAGCTTCAGAGTTAAGTGGCTGAGAGAAGGTTTATCGGCACTGAAGTGTGGAAAAAAAAGATGCAGAGTTATAATAATTGTAGGTATGAAAAACAGACCACGTTGGGTTGAGGGGAGTGTTTTGTGTTCTGAGAATACAGTAGGTGCTGGACCCCTTTTTGAATCAATCACACTGGCAGCTGCTCAGTGGGGTGATTGAAGCATTTAAATGAGTCAAGGTTAATTAAACTCCCACAATTCTACTGTGAGCACTTAAATCTATAATTAATGGATGCATCTGGTTAGCTGTCACCACGCAGGTATGCAGACCTTGATCCTGAATGTTGCAAAAATGATACAGAACATCACTCTGCACCAGGACCCAGACTTTATAGCTGAAAACCGTACTTCTACACCTGATTTATCTGCCCTTAAGTCAGTACCTTTGATTGGTAGTAGTTCACTCTAGATTTGTGGTCACCCTGAAATGCCCTCCTTGAATATCTTGTTGCCTTGCAAAGGTATTCATTCCCTTGTAATAATGTTTCATTTTGTTCAAATATAAAAAAAAATATCCAGGGGTAGAAAATTATAATCAAGACCTGACTGGTGAAACTTCCAAAGGACCCCATAAGAACATTTGTTGGTGAAACAAGTTACATGTTAGCAAAACCCTGAGTCAGGAAGTGAATTTCAAGCAAGGATTCAACAGCGGAGACCAAGGAGCTTTCAAAACAGGCTGTAGAAAAGCACAATTCAAGAGAAGGGTATACAATATTTCAAAAGTACTTACTGTTTGTTTGAACACAGTGAAGTCTTTCATTAAGATGGAAGGTGTATCATTCCACTCAGACAGTGTCCCTCCAAACTGAGCAGCTGGGCAAGGAGGAAACTGGAGTTCAGTGGCTGAGATCGGAGGAAATCCTTTATGGAGTTTGCAATAAAGCATTCAAGTGACACTTTGAAGCTTTGGTGGCCAGACTAGACAAATTAGAACTCAGGTCTTAATTAACAAACCTAATACAATGAAGACTGAGATACCCTAGTGTTCTCCTTTTTCCCTGACAGCTTGGCACAGGATTTCACTCCATATCAGAGGCTGCCTTATTCAATTGATGGGCTGATTCACCAGGGTTAAGATGTCTGGGCTGGATACTGACCACTCACCTCTTGCTGCTCAGACTCTGATACAGCTCACACCATTCCTGGACTTCTCACAGCACTGTAACCTCCTGTTCCAGGTCTATTCAGGGCTTTCTCCATGCAGCTCTGCCTCTCCGTTCCCATTCCCATTGTACTCCACTCCCAGATCTCACTGCCCAGCGCAGTATCTGACTTGGACTTGGACACAGACGCCTGATCTCCACCCTGAACTCCTTGGACTCTGCTGGCCTACCATCCCTGTGGTTCTGTCCTACATCCAGGAGGCAGCTTCCGCCCTTCTCCACTTTAGAGCTCTCCCTGTGCAGCCCTGCATCTCTGTTCCACTTCCTGACTGCTTGAATTCTCCTGGCCTCAGCCCTGGGAACCCTGGACTTTTCCCTGCTGGCCCCTTCTCTGGAGGTTCCATCCTGCATCCAGGAGGTAGCTACTGTTGTCCAGGTCTACAGGACTCTGTCCATGCAGTTCCCTCACCATTGCCCACAGCCCAGTTTTGGTTCCTGTTAGTCCTGTCCCTTGCACCTTTTCTTTTTCCAGCTGTCCTTCTGGTTCCTCTTTGGGCAGCTTCCTATTTTGGTTCAGGGGTCTCTTATTTCCCTCCTGTCTCTCAGGTTGTTTGGATTTTTATCTGTTTCTTCTTTTTTCCTTAGTCTCCTTTCAGCATCCCAGATGAGCCCTCCAGGCATCCTGTGACAACTCTTCCCGGAGAGCATTCCCCTTTTAGTCTGGTCTCCCTTAGGATTCTTGTTCCTGGGGTCTGACTGGGACTGCACCCAGCAGCTGTGCTGGCACAGGGCTCTGAGAGCTGAGAGAGGTCTTAGGACGGGACCTTGCCACCCGTCCTCCACAGATGTCTCCCCAAGTGGTTCCAGAGAACGTTTGGGTATCTGATTCCGTTTGCACCCAGGTGCCTGAGTCAGAGAGTGAACCAGAGAGACCATGATGACACATCTGGCCTGGACTTGGAGGAGACCCTCCATAAGGGTGTGTGCCTTGATTCACTGGTTCCCAGGCCTGGACCACTGTGTGGGGGCTTCCTACCTCGCCAGCTCGGCAAGACCCTTCCTCTGAGGAAAGCCCCTGGGGCAAAGTACAGCTATGCCCTGAGGAGACTCTATTGTAACCTGCGCATTGGCCTGTGGGTTTGCCGGCCTGCACCCCTGGCTACTTGGAGGGCTGCCTCCCAGATCTATGTGACCCCCTGTCCTTCTAGTCGGTTCCATCCTGGAGCTGAGTGTCCCGGATTCTGTGGGCTGGGATTAGCAGTACAATTTGGGGCTGACACTTTGCTGTGTCAGCCTCTCTGTTTGGTCATCAGGGAAGCAGACACCCGGCATCTCCCAGGTCATTGCTCTTCAATTGGTTTCTTTTCCTGTTGACTGGCTGGGGCGTTCCCTGGCCCACTAGCCACTTCTGTTTTTTCCTTTTTGTTTCCATTACTGTCTGGCCTGGGCTGATTAAACTCTTCCAGCCAGTAATTAATTATTCTGTTTTCACCTTTCTGTTTTTATTTTCCCTTTGTCCTGGAACATCCTAGCCCTCAAACAGTCGGGTCTTCTTGAGTGTTTTGCCACTCTCCAGTCACCTGCGCTTGGGCTCTGACGCATTACCACCTGCATGGCAGTAACCGGCCACAGCATTACGCCAAATTCGTATTTTTGGAAGCCAAATTTACAATGATCCCAGATTGTCCCATGAAAAGTCTTCTGTAGTATTCCAATCCCTACTAAAATTGTAACAGGTTCTATCAAACATCTAGAATAAAAATAGAAATGGATTATTTTAGTTTGGGGTTTTTACTGAGAGGTAAAGAAAGATATCTTCCCCAGATTCATGCAGAATTTGTCATTTTTCAATGCAGAACTTTGTCAGAAAGCAAACAGTTTTCCAGCCTAAAAATATATTGATAAAAAATAAATGTGGAGTGACATGAAGTAATGATCTCTCCAAAGAATCTACTAACTCAAAGAAAAAAGAATAAATACAGACTGAACTTCATTAAGAAGAGGGACTGTTAAGTTAATTGTTCAGTCCTACCTACTGTAGGTAGAATTAATTAGCCAATCAAGGGACATATATTTAAACACATAGAATAAGTACATGGCCCATCTGAATTAGAGAATGCACCAGAAAATGTCTTTTAAAAAATGTTTTGCTGTGGCCTTAAATGTAGTTTTACCCTAAAATTGTATTGCCTCAATACCACTGGATTATATGGTAGAACTGGTTTTCAAAAGTTATTTTCTGTCTGATTTTTTTAATCCTTCAAAAGAAAAAGAACAGTTAAGAATGAACACAGAATATCCAGGAACTAAAATAAAGCAGTAAAAAAATGCGCAGTGATGTAAAGTAGGCTTTAGTCACCTTTTTTTCTTCCACCAGAAATCCAAAAATAAAATTGCTGGGAACCACGTATGGATATTTGTTTAGTGTTTTATTATCAGCAAGGCTATACTGGGGATCTGCAATGCACCAAAATATTTCCTCTCTGTGTTTCAATTACAGTTGGTGTGGTGTTTGGAATATTATAGAATGGCTATAATGGCTGGAGTTAAGTAATTAAATATACATGCAAAGCACAAAACAGTGATTAAGATTGATAATAAGTAGATGCATGTGTCCCTTCTAATGGCGAAGCTGCAAGAGAATGCAGCTAAGAAATATGACAGAATTTTCAAATTAGTTCAGAGATAGAGGGTGGCATGTTTTCGAGGAGGCTGTAGAAATGTGTTTCTGAAAGGTGAATTTGGAAATGGACAAATTATGAAATTCCAAAGTTTTGTTTTGGGGAGCAACTGTGGGCAAGAGAAAAAACTTACTTTTTATGTTTGCAATTTTTCAAGGTCAGTTTTTTTTAGTGACCTTGTTAGGTTTTCTGCTCATCCTTCCTGTTTGCAATAGTAGTATGCATGTAATTTCCAAGGAACATTATTTCCAAGAAATTGACTCCTGTAATTGATACTAAATACACAGATTGTTACTCAAATGTCTTTAGGATTTTCTGCAGATGTTTTAATGAGAAATAACTATTATTTTAACATTCCTAACAAAATAGGTCTTTCAGAGAATTTTCCTTACTCTTAGTTTGTAATGTTTAATTTCTTTATTTTTTTCTTACTACAGACTACTGACTACTATTACAGACTACTATTTGTAAGGTTTCCTCAAAGGTTTCAGTTTTCTGTTTCTTTTGTTTCTTTGGAAATGATAGCTCCATACATTGGTTAATTATTTGCATGCTTATGCTCTAACTTTATGATACTAAAACCTTCACTTTAAAGCATTTTCTTACCTCAAAAGTCAGATTTGCTTTGAGATCTGTATATACATACTGCGTTTTTCTATATATTTTATATGCCTTCCTTTTCATTGAGCCCAGCGGCTAAAGATAACCCAACATCCCTACATTCCTTGTTATAGGACCCCTCAAAAGCTCTCAACTAATAGTGCCACCTACTGGTAGAGCTGGGAGTGTTAAAGCTAGGAGTTCACCCCGCTACCATCGCTTGGCACTACGTTCTACTGGTCCAAGCTTTAAAGGTGGGGACTTTACGAAGGTATGGTTTCTCTCAGCTCCTCATCTCCATCGCTTCTGATACAGTACATGGCACGTGGGGCTAATCAAGACTCATCATTTTAGAGTGCTTCATTTTTACAGCCATTTCCATGCAGGTTTGAGACCTTCTTTTCTTAATTTGTACGAATTAGAAACTGCCATTTTTCTTTTATACGTGCCCATTTTGGAACTGCCCATACTTACAGTAACTTGGTTCACCGCTACAATCCCTAGCGCAGAGGGAGTAAAAATAATATCCATGTGCTTCAAAACATCCATCAGACCATCAGCTTTCTCTCTCACTGCTGGCCAAGAGTGCAAACGGTGCAACTACTGCATCAGACACAGACAGCAAGCTCAAACATGTTCACTCAGTTTGGGGTTACTGTAGCATGGAAAGCCAGGGTACCCACGCATACTTTCTAGTTTCTCATCCCCAGCAGTTTCATCAGTTCTTCACAGGCTCAACTTGGAGTCCTGTTTATGGTTAGCTAAACAAAATATCTAGATTTTATCCAGAAATCTTGATTTGAGGGCCAAAGCTGTGCTCCAAATGGAGAAAGGCTAACTCTGTGACACTCTGAGATGAAAAACTAAAGAGAATTCCCTTTGAAGTTAATTCAATGAGGGTGGAACACTACAATACTTTAAATCACACTAAAGGCATCAAAGTGGTTTCCTAAGGGCAGTGGTCCACCTACAGTACAGTTTCCATTTAATCTGGCATCACTTTATATTAATGTAATTTTTATACAGCAGGATAGGTCTCTTTTGATTTGGGAAGAGACCTCAGGCTGAGTAAAGCACATAGCAGAGACTATGAGATGGCATACATTCTCCAGTGCTAATTTGTGGCTTCCCCACAAAGGTTGCTATTTTACTTTTAAAAGGTGTTTAAAAGTCATTTAAAGTGAAAATGAGCCAACAGGCTCCATGTCTGAAGACTGGCTGACAGCACCATGATTGGATTCCAGTAGTGTGAAAGGTGAAAACAATAATGCTTCACCAGCTCATGATAAGTTCATTGAATGTTTAAGTATGTACTCAGAACATACTGTAACATTTACGGCTGAAAGGCACTGTGTAAGAGCCGGCGTACCAGAGCAGGTGATGTCACCGCCCTTCCCTGTGATAGCAGGACTACAGCTACTGGGCTGTAGAGAGATCTCTCTTTGGCTCACTGGGCTGGGTCCCTGTTGAGTGACGCAGGAGTCCCGGGTTCGAGCCCCAGATGGTGGGTGGCCGACCTAATGCTGCAAGGGCGCCCGCCTGAGCCCCCGTTGCCTTACAATATTCTTATTTTATTATTCTATTGCTTAGATTCATATTAGGTTCACTAAGATCAAAATAGAAAATAACTACAGATAATTTGGGGTTTTGACTTACTTTCTCAAATGAATTTTCTCTCAACAATAATCATAAAAAAACCCTTGACATTACATTAATATCCCAATGTATGCTCAGTGTTAATGAGCAATTCATGTGCTATCACGCGCCATCAATTTGAAGATAAGTCTTCATAGTTATAATTGTGATAATTTCCCTCTAGTGTCTGTACACCGAGATGAGTAAAGCTGATATACCATGACACTAACCTTTGGTTCCTTTCCCAGATATAAATGCCCAGGCCAGGAAACTGCAGAGGAACAGGACAAAGGGATCAATGACGCTGAACCCTGGATCATCATTCTGCCGCAGCCTGAGTGAAACGAGCCTCAATCTTGTGGGTGAGCCCGGAGACGAGCCAAAGAGATATTACTCCACGTTGCCAGGGCCACTGAGAGGAAGGAGCACCAGGGAAGGCCCTCTGACAGGCAGGAGGAAGGAAGAGAGGGATGCTGGGGGCGTGCGACATTCTCTCTACCAGTCCCCGCATCTCCTGCTGCTCCAGGGATACAACCAGCGTCAGGTATATCTGTAAGGTGTTTCCCCCGGTCTGTCTGCAGCTTCCACTTTCAGCTGGTGGTGCAAAGAGTTGGTACAGCTGTCTAACTGAGGGCCCATTTAAGGGTACCTATAAAACCTTGGTTGCCCAGACCAGACTTGGCAGCCCTGTTTTTATACACATGAATATTGTCAATCAAAACTTGAATGTCCCAACTGGACTCACTTACGTGCATGGGGAAAAAATGTGAAATGCCTATTCTGTGTAGTTAGAAGTCAAAATTCTATTGAGTCAGGGCTTTGAATGGCCAACCAAGGATGTTCACTTTCTTTTTGTTAAACTGTTCTAGTGTAGCTTTGGTTTTGTGTCATAAGGGAAGGTGAATTTAAATTTAAATTTGAGGTCTTTAGCAGAATACAGCAAGTTTTCTTCTAAGATTTCCTCTTAGATCTCCTCTTCAATCTTGACAAATTTTACAATCCCTGGTGATTACAATGCAGCTCCTAACTTAATGTTACAGCTATAATGTTTGACTGTAGAAATGGTGATGATTAGGTGATACATTCTGTTAGGTTAACACCACATGAAATGCCATGCATTTAGACCTAAAAGTTCTAGTTTTATCTTAACTGAACACAACTGTGTTTGTCTCATGTTTACTGTATTATTTAAAAGGTTTGTTGCAGACATACAGGATCTGAGTTGGGTTTTCTACTCTGCTAGCTTTGTGGAGAGACAGGGATATTATTAACTCATGGATAACTAGTGGATTTTCTCCCATCTCAGACATTGACTGTTGCTCTTTCAAATTCACCATTGGCTTTACTGTGGCATACCTAACCAGTTGTTTCCTCCTTGCCCTACTGTTCAGTTGGGAGGGATAATCTGATCTGGGTAGTGTTATTAGTGCTATATTACACCACCCACTTCTTAATGATCAACTTCACTGTGCTCAAAGGGATATAGAGCATTTTAAGTATTTTTGTACCCTTTACGAGATCTGTGCCGGATAACTATATCCCTGAGTTGTTGTATAAGCTGCTTGGTCTACATTAACAAATTTTTGCTTGAAATTTGCTAAACTGACTCAAGGCCCTTACAGAAAACATATTAATTCTAAAATCATGTGAAACACATTTATTACAAAGACAAAGACCATTCAGCTAATTGTGGAGTAATGTAGATCTACCAAAGGAGATGAATACTTATTTAATCAATCTATTTTAGTATGTGATTTTCTTTGTAGTTTTTGCTGACTTTTAACTTCTTTCATTCATTAAAATGGTGAGTTTGAACTTTCATATTTTGATTAAAATGTCACTTTAATAAAATACAGTATACATCATTTGGCATTCAGCAAAATGTCCCATTCTTGGAAAGGAGTGAATACCTTTGGAAGGCACTGTATATTACATGTCACAAATATCTGCAATTAAACTAGTTTATTTAATAATTTATTCAATTTAATATATTGCAGAACTCTTAATTTGTAAGTAATAGCTCTTCCTGTTGTATTGTTTCATAATTTCTAAACAGCATTTAAAATATTCTTGTGAATTCACGTTAAAGATACAGTTTTATATTTATGTTTTTTATTTGCATAAAAGCAACATTTCATGACATGAAATTCACATTTCAGAATGTCATTCAGTTAAATGATAAGTTATGAAATTTGCAGCACATTCATTTTAAACAGTAAATCCTTTAATTATGTGTTGTTTTGTAAGCAAAATATTTTTAAAATAAACTTACAGTTTTAGTTTTTTAAAAAACGAACTGCAACTGAATACACTTTTCAATTGGAAAAGGGAAATCTCATTTAACTGTAAAATTACAGAGAACTGCTTTAGTGCTATCCTGTGCAGTCTTCATATGAGAGGGCGGTACATAAGCAAGCTTAGACATAATGCAGAGAAACTTCAGAAGCAACTGCAGTGGTTATACTCAACTGACTGTGCACAAGTGAACACTGATTGCAATGCCAGCATTTTTGTTAAACAGGGTGTTTGCTTTGATCCATTGCAATAACAGAATACATGACAAATGTTTTCTTGCAGAATTTACAAGTGTAACAAAAATTAGAAAGGTAATAAGACTATCCCACCTACTCCTCTCTGCTGAGGTGAGAGGATCATTTTTTTTTGTCTAGGCATGTAACATAAGAATTTTTAATCATATAAATACGTCCACTTGGTGACAAACAGCAGGCACACATAGACTTTCCATCTGGTTGGTGTACAGAGATCCTCTTTGAAGTGCTGGAGTGTTAATGGAAGGTAAAGGATTAAAGTAATACAGTTGTATTAGCATTACTAGCAGAGGAATCCAGCAAGGTTTTCAAGTCTTAGTTTACTGTTGCTTGAAAGTAGATTACTTTCATTAGTGTAGTGAAGAAGTTATAGTTTTATACAAACATTACAATCTTTAAAACAAATGTCAGAGTTACCTAATCATTTTCCCATTTATTAACCTCATGGCTATATATTATTTAAATGTTTTTTTTTTAAATGTTGTGGTAAATGTTAATGACTTTTTTCCATTTTCTAATTATGTGGCAATGCACGTTGTCCTTAGAACAACAGAACGAGTGACTGGAAGTACTTTCAGTGGGCAGGATTGGATGATATTCATTTTTTAAATCAAAATCTTTATTTTCCCTTTCAAATTCATTAGTTCTGGTAAGGCATTTATTTTTTGAGGAATTATTACTCGGAAGTCTGTGAATGCTGATATTATCTTTTGTCTGTAAGAAAATTAAATACATTATGAAAAATACTTAAAATAATATAAATTTGTAATTTTCTATGTTCTAATATATGATACAAAAATACAATAATTTAGATGTATCTTCAATAATATTAAGACTAAATTACATTTATTTAGTGCATTTAATCCCAAAGAATCCCAAAGCACTATACACATATGTACATATACAGTACTTCATTCACCAGTGTCATGTGGAAGGCCAGTGGAATGTACCAGCAAATCACTACATAGTATATTAGATGAATAAATGAGAAATTATTTCACCAAATGAATTAAGAAGGAAATTGATAGAACAGATTGTTAAAGCCTTGAGTGGAATTTAGGTTGATATCTATAATCTTTTATATTGTGCTATGGGTCCTTTAATGACCAATTAGTCAAAACTTCAATTTAATGTCTTATCCAAAAGACTCTCAATCATGCCGCATTAATATATGCACTATAAGTGAGCATTGTTTGGAAATTCCTGGACCACAAGGGGAAGGGCCACCTAATAGTCCACCTACACTACTTGCAGGAACATCTGATTTTCCTTAGAGTTTGTCATGCCAGTGCCATCCCAGTCTTGCTTTATTTTAAGGTCTAACGAGATCAAGGCTACAAGGCCCATATGCAGTGGGATGGGATAGGAACAGTGCAATCCATTTTAGCAGACAATAGGTCTGAAGCATGTTAGGATTTGTGTTAGTAGTCTTTAGCGGGTGAGTTCTGAGGAGAAACTGGAAGGTGGCCTTAGGTGATGTACTGTATATTCTCCTTGCAAAAATATGTCAACAGACTTCAGTGAGTAGAAAGAACAGAGTGGTGGTTGCATCTTTCCAAAAAACAGTTACACTGGGTTTACTTTCCTTGCAGGATTGCCTGGTATACCTACTGAATCGAGATCAGCACACAGTAGGCCAGGAGACAGCTTCGGCACGACCTAACATCTGCCTGTCCTCCCCGGACATCCTCCCACTGCACTGCAAGATCAAGAAGATCCAGGTGGTCCGGAGGTTCAGCCACACTGTGGAGGAGAGGCTGGTGCTGGAGCCATTGCCTCATGGCAGTGTCTTAATAAACTTCTCCAAAGTGGAGTGCACCACCCAGCTGCGCCACGGTGACCTCCTTTCCTTCGGAGTGCACTACATCTTCCTTTACAAGGACCCTGTCAGCTCCAAGCCACTACCTGCCCAGACACTAACCAGGCTCAAAACCCTCAACCAGCTGTCTGAATCAGAGCTGGACATTGGCTCAGCCCAAGCCTGTAGAATGTGTGGCACAGTGATCAAAGACAAGTTCCCGCCTCGTCGAAATTTCAAGCCCCACCTGATCAAAAACAGGAGCCTACAGAGGAGGAAACTGCACCTGGACTTCGACAAAGCCCATGAGGATGAGTTGATTGGGAGAATAATGTCCCTCATTGAGCCAGGTGGGGATGACCACAAACTGACCCCAGCCTACCTCCTTTGCCTGTGCATCAAGCACTCAGCCACAGCTTTTGAGCCAGGGAGCTTTGGGAAGCTTCTTCTAAAGATTGTGAAAAGGATACAGTCTATAGCTTGGGTTAGTGTCGCTTTCCCTAAAGCATTGGGGATGTCTCTAAAAGCCTGTTTATTAATTGTGTGACATTCATTTTTCTCCTCGTTCTCTATTCCTTCGTCTTTCATTTCTTCAATGATTAAAACACCTTTGTTTCCAATGCTGCACTCTAAGAGGAGACAGGTCCTATATATTTATAATTATAAGCTCCCAGCTATTGCAGATTTCAACTGTTAATTGCAGATAAATTGCAGATAAGAGTTGAGTTCAGAGACTTTTCTAAAGAGGTTTGGTATTGTGTGTGCCTTAACTTATCTTGTATAACAGTAATGAAGTCCTCCTTACTTGAATGCTCCAATGTAATGTTCCAGAAGTATATTACTTTGGTTGCACCTTGGGAGGTGTAAGATTAAAGAATATCTTATAGACACCCAGTGCAGTTAGTTGTCCTAGCAGAAATAACGTGCCATACTGAAAGCTATAAAGTAACTCTGACAAATGCTTTGAGTTTATACAAAAACATAGACACAAACAAAAATTTCCCATTATAAAAAAGAGTAATGTTTGACTGTGGCCTGTTTGCTTAGTAATTTCTGTTAGATTTAGAACCAAATAGAAACTATTGATTGTCACTGTATTAAAATAATATCAGATTACAGTATGTAATACAAAGGAACAAAATCGTGCTATGTATCACTTGATCATTAATTAATATACCTAAGACACAAACTACTTTTCTATGTTCTTTCTCTAATAAGTACATTCTATATGATTAAGTAAACCTTATTGATTACTGAATGCATGTAGCTTGAATTAACTGGTGTGCCAGAGAAAGTTAAATGTTTCGTATAATCACATGTATACAGGAACATCATAAATGTTCAGAATAGTTCTTTTGAGTGATAACCTTTGACATCTTAATCCTTGTGCAAAGAATATTAGGTGATAATGGGAAAACAGAATGGTGTTGAATATATAGCACATAAAGCTGTTAATTCAATAATTGTAGCGATATTATGGTTCAGATTTATTGAAATTGGATCAGTAAACTTGGCGAGTACTTTATACAGTAGCTACTATATTACTTTATAATAATTAATCAATCAAGGCAGTCAACTTCAATACAGTTACCAGGAATACAATATATAGATATATTAACATTTAATAAAACTTGCAAAATAGACAATTGCAAGAGTAAACATATATATAAATATGCATGAAGTAGTTCAGGTGGGTAGCTGTGTCAGCATGCGTAGGCTGCAAAGGAACAAGTAATAGGTTTATTCCATGCTGAAAAGAGAAGAAAGAAAACGCAACGTTTCGGCCATGGATCTTTCTTCAGGTGTGAGCCAGCACAGCCTCCACAACACTTCTTCAGCCCTCACACCTGAAGAAGGCTCCACGACCGAAAAGTTGTGTTTTCTTTCTTCTCTTTTCAGCATGGAAATAGCCATTGTTCCTATAAATATGCATTGTTACAAATGGTTGATCATGCACTCAGGGATTTACAAAAAATATTAATCTGAACAGGGTAAGAATATGATGATTATAATATTTTATATTGTATCCAACCTTACAGTTTAATTATTCTCATTCTGTGTTCCAAATAACAGCTTAGTTATTGAAGGTTTAAATGTGAAAATTGAATTTATCATCCAAAGTAAAACATTTGGCTAAGCTTTGTTGATCTCAAGGGGATTGGAAATAGCCGGATCCTGTCGCAGTGTGAACAGTCCTTCTGTGCTGAATGCTGAAGGAAGTCCTGGCTCTGGGACAAATGAGCTTCAATTGGTGCAGGAAAAATAGTGGAAGGTTCCACTTTACCTCATGCTGAAGATGGATCCTTAAATGAAATGTGCATGAAAAGTTGGGAATTTCTGCAAATTGAGGAGAAACATAGAAGGTCTATTCACCCAACTTTTGTGGCTGCTACTCTGAATATTCCACAATATTCAGGGTTTTCCACAAAAGCTTAGCTGTATTATTTAATTGATCAGATGAAACTACAGTACATTTGGGAGCTTGCCACAAAATCTCTCTTGCTGCAGAGGACATTTTGGGCAGGATTCTTTTCATGTTTAGTCTCTCAGTCTGGCAGTTACTTTCAGGTAACTTTTTACTTTCCACCTGCAGAATGGATAGTAGTTGTTAGAGCCATGTGAATTGTTAGCTGTCAAGTTGCCAAGGTTTCCTGATCGAGAACATCCCAAACTATAATTGTGTTGTCATGGGTGGTGAAATGGTTATGATGTCATCTGGTGTAGTGTTCATGTACACTCTGTACCCTGTCAGTAAATTTATGACGTGATCTCTATAAAGTGAGTGTAGATGTGTCTTCCTATTAGAATTGCAGACTAAGAGGCCTCAATGTGGGCAGTTCATCACTTAGAAAATTGACTAGTTAAGCAGTGCCAGGGTAATTTTCTGGTAAGGCAAGAGGAACATTTTTATACCTTTTCTGAACACTTAATTCTAAGCATAATAATAATTAATTTCGAACAACCTTTGGATTTCCATTTAGAAAATGCCATTCATGCTATGTATTTCCTCATGACCTCTTCCTGTTGAATTGTTATGAACTTGAGCAACTTAAAGTGAAAAATTCATTAAAACTAAGATTTTAACCCACAGGAAATGTTTTAAAATGAGAAGCCATTTAAATTTATTTCCCATGGTAAAACTTGCAGTTTTCTCATTTTTGCAGAGGCAAATGGTCATGTAACTGATGTACAAACTGCATTGTTAAGGAGGATAAAAACACCCCTGGTGTGTGCAGCACATTGCTTCAAAGAGATGATTAAATTTGTAAGAAAACCATTCCATACATTCAAAATAGATTGACTCTGTTGTTTTTGTTTCTAGTTGAATTGCTGTTATTTTTCAATGTAAGCTGTTACTTATTCATTGTACTAAAATTTTGCAATTTGGGTTTGAAAGGTATAGCATTAAAATGGATTGAGTAGATAGCTGCGTCAGCATGGTAGCTGCAAAGGAAAAATTAGAGGTTACTTTCACACTGAAAAGGAGAAAGAAGAATAAAACACATTTCACACAAAGTGTGTTAAGCACTTAAATGCATTTTCAGAATGGAACTAATCTCTGTTTCTAGTAATAAAATCGTCTTAAATTTGAATGATAAAGGTAACATTATATTAATTAATGTAAACATAATGAATGAAATTATAACATTTGCTGTGTACATGATGGTAAAATGGTCAACATTACTGTCTCACAGCACCAAGGCTCTGGGTTCTAATCCAGACCTGGGGTGCTATCTGCATAGAATATTGTATTTTCCCCATGTTTGCATGGGTTTCTACAGTACCTACAGTTTAAGGAAATACTGGTAGATTATTTGGCTTCTGGGGAAAATTGACCCTAGGTTCAATGTATGTGTGTCTGTGTCTCCCCTGCAATGGACTGATGTCCCATTTATTCATACCCCTGATCACATAATACAAAAAACTGTCAGATAGCAAAAAGATTTATGGATAGGATAATGTGTTATCATAATAGCATTGCACACAGCAGTCATATTTGTCAGAAATAATTAACATCTCACACCTGAAGAAGGCTCGACAGCCTCCACTGTGTTTCTCCTTCCTACTTTTCAGCATGGAATTAATCTTTTCTTGTTCCTCTCATGAAATAATTAATACATGTCTGGATCTTTATGCAGGTACTGTCAAATGATGGTTTATGACACCCTGAATCTCAAAGATGTCGGTTTTTGTTGGAGATCTCCAACTGCTATCTTTGGATTTATTGTTGCCTCTTGAATCACTTGTCTCACAGTTCGTGGTGTGAAAATATAGTTGCATCCTCTTAATGGCTGGATTGCCACTGTACCGGTAGCCTTAAATTTTATTTATAATGGACCCTACAATAAAAAATGGAAGATTAATCTTTTATAGATTATTTTATAGCCACAACTTGAGCAGGTCAGTGACCATTTGTCTGCATTCTTCAGAGAATCTTCTGACCATGATGAGGCTAGTTGCTAGTTGCTACAAACTGTCCCCCTCGTGCTATCTCCTTTTATACACCAGAAATGGGAAACCTTCATAGACCTCTACATAGTCCAGAATACACAAGTAGGATGATATTGTAGAATTGTTTTTGTGTGTTGTTTTTTTAAAGATTCCTAAACAGTAATACACCATAAATCTTACCCTTGTTTTTTCTGGAATTCAGTTATGATAAATATGAATTTGCTCTGTGCAATTGTATTCTAATTACAATGCAACATTTTTAGAGTTGTGTAAAATAAGGTACATTAACTAGGCAATATTTGTTTCTGTTATACTGTTATACTGTATGTTGTTTGTTCCTATTCAATCTAGATATACTTTATAATGCCTATTTAATATAAAAAATAAACATCTTCCTCATTTATTTTTGTATATAGATGTTTCATGGTTTCCTTAATAGCTCTCTGCTCCTTTATGCAATGGCTTTAGCATGTCTAATTGTGTGTCTCTCACAGGAGAAGACGAAGGAGCTGGCAGAAAAGCAAGCCCAGCAGTGAGTATTGCATTACCCATTATAGTGGTCCATTTCTTTATCCCAAAAGGCTACAGTTAAACAAAGCTGAACAATTCAGTGATATGTAAGAGGGAATATTAGTATAAGAAAGAATTCTCAAAGTGTCTGTGAGGAACTGAAGCAAGACATATTACATGATGTGAAGGATCTTTTTTATCCTTCACATTTAGGGATTGATTGAATGCAAAATAGAAATTTCTACAAAATAGTTGAATTTGTTCTCGTACAGAGCTTATATCAGCTTTGTGCTGATATAAATGTGCAGACAATATAATAACCCTATAATAAGATTAAAAACATGTTCTGCATTCATAACATAAAACAGATGCCAGAGACTGAGTTAAATGTAAGTTTGCTTTGTATTTATCTTGTTAGAACTACAAATTGGAGACTTTTATATATTAATTATACTGTAAATTTTAAAAGTAGTTTATCCAAGTTTCAGTCACAATTCTAAATACACAAAGCATCTTAATACCAGTGAATGTGTTTTTAGATACTCTAACTAGTCAGACATAATATTGTTGTAGGGCTGATAGGAAAAGTTTCAACTTAAAGCTGCCCCTGTTGGTGGTGACATTGACAATACATGCTGACATTGTCCTTCTCTCCCATCAAATAGCCAGGACCCAGCCTCCCTGTCTCTCCTTAGTATCTCTGACCTGGTCCCTGACCTTCAGATCATTCTCTTCTGGATGTCCAACGCAATTGAGATCCTCTATTTCATACAGCAAAAGTCTCCTGTTTACATGCAAGGCATTGAACAGATGGATATTAAAGGTACTTGCTTTCATATTTTGTTGAACAGACCTTTTTTAGGTGTGTGCATGTAAAGTTTAGGGCTCTAGAGTGGCTCGTTGAAATTTGATGGTGGAGTTACACTCCCACCCTAGTGGCCCTTTACGATTGGCATTGACCAGGGGGTATCTACAAAAAGTATTGTTTACTGATATGAGCAGATGGTTTAATGCAAGGCCTCAAGCCCTTCTGAACAATTAAGGGTTTTAATGTGAGTGTTCTTTATTTACACATTAGCAGATGGCAAGATACAGTATATGCCCTTCCCTCTTTGTTTATAAATTTAATTTTTTTTCTTAGATTTTGTGTTGTACATTATGAAAAAATGTTTTGAACTTTTTTGAACATAAACTTCAGCCGGTGGCACTTTGCTTAGGTAGATTGCGTATACTGTGACTCAACAGTGCCTGGGTCTTAGGGTAGCTCATGGCGAACAGGTGCAGTTGTGAAATCATGGAACTAAGGATGAAGCCACCACCTGATACAAAGGTGTATTCAAGTCAGATAGTTAAAGTGAATGAAGAGACTGCTGTTCTAAAGTTAGTCCTCACTGTTTTATATTTAAAACTGGCACATGTTAATATTCTATTACTACATAGTGACACAGAGATGTGTTATTTGCTTCTTCAATGTGTATATATATTTACTGTGTTTTATAAATCAAGTAGGGATCCTGGGGCTTCTTTTCAAATATGAAACCAACTACAAGTCATTATTTTACCGTCACAAAGTCTTAACCAAATAACTCCAAGAATGAATCTAATGAACCCCAAAAATGTGTGGCAGAATTTATCTGTAATGATAAATGTAGACTGGTGTGTTGCAAATGTTAATTAAGTACATGGTTTGGGAGTCATTTGTTATGGAGATCCTTGTGAACTGAGAGTAATAAATCAAGATGTGACAGCTTATACAGAAGATAGCTTTCATGTAGAAGAACTGCATTAGAGAAATAAATGTTAAGCATAACTCTTAAATCTTAAAAGATAAAACCCCTTTGCTTCCTGAAATGTCTGGTGTAATGCCTTGCATGGTGGAAATGAAAGACAGTTGATTGGGCGAGTCAGTGAAGGGCACTTGATCTTGCTTTATTGCACTCTTGTCCTATGCCCAGTGTAATACAGCGTGATACAGCGAACTGGAGGTGCTTTGTTGGTAAATGATGTTTGAGTGCTAATTAACAGTGACAGCCTCCAGCCTCTGAAATGCTATTATCTCTCACAAGCTTAGCTGGGATTCACCGTCATAACGTCCTTGTGACTGGTGTTACTAAAGATGGAATTAAAGTCAGAACAAGACAGTGTTCTCTATCGTGGATAGAAAACAACAATAAAAGACTTGCAGGTTTAATGATTCATTGTTAAATTGTTTTGTGTGTGTTACGGATTATAGCAGTCCATGCCTGTCTGTTTATTTACTGTTTAATTCATTTGGATTAATAAGTGTTAACCATTCAGGCTACATTTTCTCAACAGCCTATTTAGCAATCAGATCCATTTTTATGGTGGGAAAGGTTATTGCTGACATTTTATTGTCTTTGGCCAAAATAAACAGTGCTGTAACATACATGTGATGCTCTGTGTCTCCCACAGGAGTCTTATCTCAACAGTAAATTTTTTTCAGTTCTAGTGGAACCTGCACAAACAATGAAATACAGTTAAAGAAAAACAATTATTTTATTTGAATTAATATTAAAATTGATAAATAATCTGAACAAAACATTCCCATAGCCTTGAAAAAAGTAATTAAGATCTGAAAATGCTTTTTTAAATTTTTGACAGGTGGTTTCTACTCAAATCTCTTGAAGCTGATTGAGTTTCTTTCTGCATTTATGAAACCTTTTAGATAGGCTTGGAAAGAAAAAAAAGTTTGTTCTTACAACTACATGTAAAGTAACACTGACAACTTTATTCCTGGTAATTTCAGTTCGGGTTGAAATGCCATTAATTTTAGTGTTACACCTAAGCAAGCATCCTATAATTGCAAGGTAGATCTGGCTTTAAAACTCATAACTAAACTCCATATTGGTGACCAAAAATATTGCATGTCTTTGGATTTTCCAGTAATTCTGTCCATAACGTCTTTGAACCTGCACTTGGAAATTTTATCTTGAAAGCATAGAGAAAAAAAGAGTAGCAATCTATTTTGTGTTTTTGTTGATATTCACACTATGGAGGTGGTAAACTTAGTTTAGGTCTTAGTAGGTCACAGTATACTTAAATTAACATAGTGTCTGTCCTTGTATCAAGCATATTAAATTCCTGGGTTCCCACTTCACTTTTTTAATTTTAATTTAACAAATTCAATAGTTAGACTATCCTTCCATGTGCTTGTCAGCATTTTTTTCCTAGCTAAAATAATAATCTGAAATACTTGTGACCTTTATCCAAGAATACCATTATAGTAAAAGTCACTGTGTGCTGTGCCCTCTGTAACAACCCTTTCCAATGTACCCTATGCATTTATGCTAACTCAGGCAGTAGAGCTCAGCATGTAGAGGTGTCTGGAAGGAATCCCAAACCAAGCTTCTTATCTTCAACACAGTGTAATAGTAGAAAGTCTCCATGGACAAATGTTCTGGATGCAGATTTATTAACAATATTTCGGTTTAGGAAAAATACAGCTGTTCTGTTTATTATTTAATATTATTCACAACAAATATTTCTACATCATCTTCACACTCAGAAAACATTTGTTTAGTATTACAGAATGCGCAGTATTGACAGCATAGTTTCTAAACAGAATTAGACCAGCTAAATATCCCAGGCCCACTTGAGCAAGTCTGTTTACACCTAAAACTAATTCAGTACTGTTTATTGTTGTTACACAAGAATTGTCATTTCTAACATCAAAAACCTAAAATGGCCTCCAGGTTAACATTTGTCTGTCAGAGACAGAGCCTCATGTGGAAGCAGAGATCTGAGGTGACACAACTCAAGATCTTAATGACGAGTCACAATTCTTATGAAAAGAGGCCAATAGGAAACTACAAGAAAATCCTGTTGCCAGAAAATAAGAAGTGACAAAACAGCTGAGGTACAGAATGAAACAGTATTAAGGGCACATAAGAGAAGTAGATGCAAGACTATTAATAAAGATTCTGTATGTTTTTTTTGCAACACATCCTAATCAGCAATGCCAAATTCTTTCTTTTATTTCTGGCAAGACTGGAGTGACCATTTAAGAAAATGACAATATACATTAAAAGAAAATACTCCTAACCATACATTTGACAACACCATTCTATTCGGTGGACACACTACCACCTTAAGCAAGAATGAATTTGAATGAATGTTAATGAATAGATTTGAATTCTTGCATTAATGGATTGACAGCAATATTTAGGAAGCTCCATAAACTAACTGAATTGAAATTGTTCATATTGATATACACATGAGTCATTTGATTTAAGTATTTTCAACACTGTGCAACTTGCTGCACATTTTTTAGAAAAGTATGGTCTTGAATGAATGCTGTCCAGTTATTTATTTTCAACTGGAAAAAAGACTGTGCTGTTTGAAGTGCTTATTGAAAACATGACACAATTCCTTTCCTGTATCTGGCTTATGCCGCATTGCTACCATACTGTCTGGTGCTGTCTATAACAGCAGCATAACCCCTTAGCCTGGAGGGTTCCAGAGAAATACAGTATATTGGAGATGCACTGGTTGCTAGACTGTGACCATTATGCAGGTTTTTGTACATATCTCAATGTGGGATAAGTCTGATACCTAAGAATTGGAGAATCTCTTTACAGTTAATCTGTTCTTAACCTGAATAATGATCTCTTGCAGCAGCAAAAACACATACATGTTTGACTTGTCTCATTGCAGCTAAAAAATGTTAATGATGCATTCCCTGCCATCGCTTTCTACTACTTGGATGTATGTTGCCAGTGGAGAGGTGGCAGCCGAGGCTTGGAGTGCTGCAGCAGAAGCAGTCGTTTCCTCGCTGCACAGTGCCTCTGTCATTGCTGTCTTATGCTGCTACTGTGGCACTTGGGTAGCAACAGGAGGGGGTGCTCGGGATAGTGGGAGTGCTGTTGTACTTTACTAATTTGTGTGAGAGGGTGGCATGTTCACACAAGAAGTCACTTTGAATTATTGACCTTAGCTGCCCAGTTTTCAACTAGAGAAGAACTGAAGAAGCCAGTTAGCAATTGTGTGTCCCATTTGTGTAAATATTGATGATCAATGAAATGGCAAGAGTCTAGTGCATCAGTAACTCATTGGGCACATATAATATGTTATCTACATTTTAGAATGAACAGATAGATGTTGATTGTTGTAGTATGGTAGTATTGTTCTTTGGGATAAAAATTACAGAGTTTGTTGAGTTAAAATCTTAAAAAATTTGAAGACATGATTTTATTTAGCATGTAGAAGTGAAAAATGTATAACAATAACAATGCCCCCATACTGATTAGAGATGTCACCTGAAATAATAATAATAATAATAATAATAATTATAATTAATAATAATAATAATAATAATAATAATAATAATAATAATAATTTTCTACTTCAAAATTCAGCAGACCAGTCCAGAGAAACCAATCAACTGGTCATTTTAGGGACAGCCCACATCCTGAAAGGTATAGCATCACCACTCCAGTTCAGGGATATCACACTCATCTGATCCATCCACATCTACAATCATTTCCAGAATGCTGTAGAATTGTAGCTTATTATCTGCATAAAAACGTCTAGAGGCAGTTCAGGGGTAAACCTGAGTTAACAAAGTTTGTTATTGACCAATGCATGTTGCTTTATCCTTGACGAACCTGATGGCGACAATGTGATGACCACTATACCATTTGTTGCTCAGATGTGTTGAGATTGAGGGCAAGCTTACTGCTCAGCAATACATTGACAAAGACCTTGTACACTACACAATTGAGAAGCATTGATTTTTCAGAATAAGACTAAAATTACAATGGCAAAACATCAAGAAAACAGTGCCGAGACCTGGTTGTGGTCAGCATTTTTTCCTGACCTGGATCTGATAGAATATCTATGGGAATAGCTTGCCAATGGCCATTAACTGGAGAGAACGATCACCAATAGCCAACTGGCTGCAGCTTTACAGGAAGATTGGCAAAGCATCCCACAGCAGTCTGTCCAGAGGCAGGTGTATGCCTCAGCACTGCCAGGATTGTGTTAAAGATCAGGGAGATCATATCTTACCATGTATAAACGTGCCCAAATCAAACGTTGGCTTTTTTTTTTTTGTATTTTGACAGTGTGTCACATTGTATGTTGAAAACTTAACATGGTTTTCTGTATTTTGGTTCATATTTTGTCTGTTTGATTTCTATATTTAAAATATTTGATTAAGTCCATGTGAGTGTTGTGGTTCTTCCTTCACTATAGAAACTAGATGGCAAAGCTCCATGGCAAAGCTTTTTTGACACATGTAGCAGTTAGTTTTTCCATGTAACTGTTCCTTTAGGATGTTGCTTTCCAAAAAAGTATTTTTTTTATTTGACATTAAATATTACTTTGAAAATAATAACATAAGGTCTTACAAATACTGAAGAGCATAAAGCACTGTAGAACAGAGGACTGCATAACCCAGCCTCTGGAAACATTGGTGTGGTGATCCTGAAGTGATTTCCTCCAACTGTTTGAAGGAATTTCCTATTTCACATGGGAGAATAGACAAACTGACCTGAGCCTTAGTTACTTCACATTCTTTTTCCCACTAGTTTTATTACAGTATATATTTACAGACATATTTCCAGCTATTTGGATTGCATTTTTTGCACTAGGATAGCCCTTTTAGCCTTTATACTATAATATTTGTATTTTCTTTTTTAGTTAATGCTATTCTGTTTTTTCTCTCTCTTATTTCGGAAATCATTTTCTGAATCTTTCAAAACCATTTCTTTGCTATCTTTGCTATCTACTCCAAAATCTTCTATGGACAGGTAAACTGTTACATACTCCACTGTGCAAATCTTGAAACCAAATCATCCAGACATTTATCATTTAAAAAAATGTATTTTCAATAACCAACTTATTGTTCTTTTTTTCCATTTAATTTCAAATTGCTCAGGGTGACTATTTTTAAAACTTGCAGTGTATTCCTCCCAAGACATACTGGATTGAAACTTCCAGAGTTTGCATGTATGAGTTCATACAGTAGAATACATGCAGGATCTGTGGAAGAGATAATTAAGACACCTGAACTGTTGCTGAAAAAGCAAACCTGTGTTTCTGAGAAACCACAGGAAATGTTTGAATCTCTTTTCCCTTTCAGCTGCATTGTAAAACTGAGCAAAGGAATGGGTTGATGAATTGATGGTGGCAGTCTCTGAAATAGCCCAGAAACTCTTGAATGTTGTTGAAGTCAGTCACTCAGCTTGGTAAATTATGGACCAAGGGTTGATTTATGGAAGAAAAGAAAGTTATGGAAGCATGTATGAAACCCTCAGTACCGAAATTATTACATTTTGTCCTGCTTGGGGCATAATTTTATATGGCATCAAACTTTCCATATTGCCTTTTTGGTTCTTTTTTTGTGCCTTCGGTAGTAAGCTGAAATAGACTTGATTGGGAAATTGTGCAGCTTATGCGTATGTCAGAAGGCTCTGGGTGGCTTTAAAAGATAACTTTCCAGAAACAAAATTTATGTTTTCATTAAATTCTGTCCAGGTTGACTGCTTCTAAATGTCATCTTCTGTTGAAAGGTGGTTTAGTATTGTGGTGGCCTGCAAAATATCCATGATCTGATTTAAAAGTTTTTTGTTTATTTTTAGGCTCCAAGGAATCTCTGCTTTCCACTACAATATCAGCCAATGAGGAAGCCATGACAATCCTGGAGGAGGTGATAATGTACACATTCCAGCAGTGCATCTATTATATAACCAAGGTAAAGAAAGCAAGTTAGTTTTAAAGAATATGAAGCTCTCTCTCAGCGTTCATTATATGGTTAATCAAAGTCTAAAACAGTCATATAACTGTTGGTTCTTAAAGAGTGATGAGCTCATTATTACAACCATTCATACTCAATCTTACTGTATGTTAATGATGGGTATTATTTTTATCCTTTTTATTGTTTTTATTTTAAACAAAAATGATAGAATTATTTCATTATCTTCTAATAAACAAGTTTATATTAATGAGGTGACACAGGATATTCCCTGATCTTTAAAAAAGTAAGGTTTTATTAACCTGTTCTGAAAAAGGATCCATTATAAGGTGTTGAATTTCTACAGTGCCCTGGTAAAATAAGACAGCCAATTGTTAAATATCTGATGAGGGCTTGAAAATGGAAATGGAAGTTTTTCAGGATACACCAAAATATTTAATGAACTAGCTGTGTCAGTGGTATAAATTGGGATGTGAAGACATGACCACCACATACTATTACATCAAACCAAGTCTAATATTTACAGTGGATAAAATGTGTGGTCTTTATCTCCCAGTAGGTCTCATGGTAAATTATAAGTGGTGAAGCATTGTACGGCACATTAATTACAGAGTTGGGTTAATATTGTTGTAAGACCATTTTGAACAAATGATACATTGCACACTATTCCTGCTGTGCCTACTGGGGTTATACAGTGCAGTGCTGTAAGGAACTGCAAGTCTAAGAACACTGGAATTCTGCCAGTGCTGCTCACCCTTGATACCACCAATAAAACTTAGCATGCCTTGCTGATACAGTATATGGGCAACTGAGAATCTTTTTAGCAGCACATTTCTAATGTTATTCTGAAAACAGAATTGCAAAATAGACAAAAGTTGCTTCTTTTCTCTATAGAACAAAATACTCTGTTTTGCACACTTTTATATTAAATCTTACTGAATATTATGCTGCATAATATGGAAGTAGCATAGATAATTCTGTATTTTGAATACCTTTATATTTCTTGTAAAAATCTTTGGATTTTTCATAGCAGCTAGATGTGCTGTGAATTTAATGGTTTTTGTTACGTCCCAAATGGGTTTAACAAGGCATGAGGTGAACCTCACACTGAACAAGACTTATTTACTCCATGTACCAAACATTTATTAGAGTTATTTCCTCTCTATATTCCCCAATGGCAGCAGATGGTTATCAGCCTGCTGGTACACAGAGTCAGGTGCTGGCACACTCTGACACCAAAAAGCCTTCCTAATCAGCAGTCTTATGTGTTCCTGACCACCTGGTGTGAAAGATATTAGCAGCTCCATCTTTGGAAGTTGCAGACAATCCACTGTCGACCACCAGGCTGGAAGGTTGTCTGGACCGAGGGGTTTAGTCTGGATGAGACTGTGGCAGAATGTGAACTCCAGTTCCTCTGACCACCTGCCAAGAGTTAAATCCCTTTGACCTGAAAATGGACTGCCTTAGCATGGGAAAAGCAACTGCAGGGGACATCTGAGTTCTATTCAAGACATACTGTAGGTTTCCTATGGAGGCCATGGAGTTCCAATGCAAACCTTGTTTAGAGTCATTTTCAAGGCTGTTACTGTTTCTGCGAAATTTGGTCTTTTATACAATACAGTATGTTCACTACTCTATATACAGTTGATCCATAAACTAATAAAAATAAAATGGTGCCAGTATTTCTCTTTTTCAGCTTGTCAACAAGGACACTTAATAATATTGTGTTAGTTTCACCCTGCAACTCACAACTGGCAACCCATTGAAGCTAGGCAGGTGTGAGCCTGGTCAGTACCTGGATGGGAGACCTCCTGGGAAAAACTAAGGTTGCTGCTGGAAGAGGTGTTAGTGTTGCCAGCAGGGGGTGCTCACCCTGCAGCCTATGTGGGTCCTAATGCCCCATTATAGTGACGGGAACACTATACTGTAAAAAGGCGCCATCCTTCGGATGAGACATAAAACTGAGGTCCTGACTCTCTGTAGTCATTAAAAATCCCAGGGTGTTTCTCGAAAAGTGTAGGGCTGTAACACCAGCATCCTGGCTAAATTTCGCATTGGACTTTACCAATCATGGCCTCCTAATAATCCCCATCTGTGAATTGGCTTCATTACTCTGCTCTCCTCCCCACTGATAGCTGATGTGTGGTGAGCGTTCTGACGCACTATCGCTGCCGTCGTGACGTTGTCCATGTGGACGTTGCACACTGGTGGTGGATGAGAGTCCCCATTACCTGTAAAGTGCTTTGAGTGGAGTGTCCAGAAAAGTGCTATATAAGTGTAAGCAACGATTATTAATTATGTGAGTAAGACTGGGTCCTTCAGACTGGCATTCTGTTCAAGGCCATTGTTTCACAACTTGACAATCCGTGCCCCTAGCCTTTTGGATTCTAGGCTAGCTGCCAGTGTATTTACAATGTGCGTGTGCTTTTTTGGTCATAGATAAATTGTATGATAGTCAATTAAGTCAACAAATAACTAAATTCACATGCGTTTTAGCCTTGGGAACTCTTAGTTTAGGAGAAAAGGAGTTTGTATGCCTTTCTCTTGAAGTATTGTGAAATGAATTGTGAAATACAAAGCCCGTATCGTTGCTACAGTCTTCAGTGAAAGCATGCTGTATGTTGCATTTTCTTCAAACTAAACAAGTAATTTTGTACTGTTATGTGGGGTTGAATGGGAAGATGTAACATGTACCAACTAAATGCAAGGCAATAGTTGTTCATGCAGTCACAAAAATGGGTTTATGAACTACCTATGGTTAGCAGTACCTTATAGCTACTGGTGCTTATTAACAGACTTTGTAGTCAGGGATAATTTACCAAAATCCTTTTAAATTAATTAATTAATCATAGAAACCAATAAAAATTATAAAAAAATGTGTTTCTCATAACTTTAGACTTATTTAGTACATTCCACTTGGCAACACACTATCACAACATTTGTGAATAGATGAAAGAATTTGATTTGTTTAACATAAATGTTATGGCTAACCCCCCAGATAACTAAGGTATATTATGAGTCTCTCTCCAAAGATCCTTTCAAACACTTGCAACACAAAGAAAAGCTGCTTTCTAATGCACAATTTCCTCACACACTTGATTTCTGAGATGTATTATGTAGCCTGATGTGTGTCATTATCACCTACTGTACCTTCTCTCCACTTCTTCAGATTTGCAATTCAGCTTTAATAATTAGAGGAATTGCACCCTTTTTTAAAATTATTTTTTACTTTGGAAAACAAGGATTGACATTAATCATTATAGTTAGATTATGAAATCAAAGTTGTAGAAATTGGTATTAAGTCTATGTCTAAAAAGTTCATCTGAATTTTACATGCAATATAAAGAAACTTAATAGGTTAACAGGATTAACCTGAGCCCAGTGACTTTCAAGTATCTCCACTGGGAAGGGAGACAATGTGACTTATGCCCCATCTGTTCTGTTGGAGAAGCTATAATTGGTGCTGTACAGCTCTCCTAATATAAATTTTATGCATGCTCTTAGGCTGAAACCTTATCTGTGTTATGGGTGTGTGTCTGTTGTTTGCCAGGGCTCCTGAGTTTCATTATGAAAAAAATCCTTGGTTATGAGGTAAGGAAAAGGGTTGTTGTCAGTAAATTATTAAAATAACCTTCTGTACATACAGTACCTGCTCTAAGCCAAAAAAAGAAGGTATTGGGAAAAAGTAATAGCCTTCATGAGGAGTTCATTTGGATTAAGAACTACTGTGGAAATCTGGAATTTTAACTCTTTTTTTAAGTCTTAACTGTTTGAAAATGTTCATTAAAAATATTTTATTGTTTAAAAGCTTACGGGTGTTGGTTTAATACCTTGTATCTTATAGATAACATTTATTTTTTAAATTTTGCCTTCAAGATATAACATATTTCAAGGTTAAAATAAAGTAGTTATAGTAGGTAGACTATAACAATGGAGTGGAATTTTATTCTTCTTATTATTATATTATTCTTTCTAATTTATATCAATGAGCTAGATTTTTGCATAGTTGGTAAACTAGTCACATTTTCAAAGAACACCAAAACAGAGGGATTAACTAACACTGCAGAAGCAAAAAAATATATATATATATTCAAAAATTGGGCTGAGAGCAGAGTGTTATATGCAGGTAGTAAGTAAATACAGGGAAAAACTGGGCTTGAAGAGGTTATTTTAAAAGTCTGTAGCTGTTGACAAACCATTTCCTTTTTGTAGTATGAGGGGAAGAACTAAAGAAGAGGTAAAATATTGTTAGCAGCAGACATTACAGAATCAATTACAGTGCCAACTGTGGAAAACTATTTTGCTAACAGTGTTAACCTGTATATTCTGGCAGACCAGAAATCTATGAGAGCTTGAACATGGCATTCCTGAAATTCTGAATACTGATCAGGCGCATTGAGTTGATCTGAAAATATGACTAGTTTACTAACAATGCAAAAATCTAGATCATTGATATAAATTAGAAAGAATGGTTGTAATGGCTAAACTGTTGGAGAGCTTCTAATGAGAGTACTAACTTGTATGTGGAAGACCAATTGCATACTGTACATGCATGATCCAGAACTCAGAATGACCATGGGTTTCAATAGTTCAAGCACTAATACTACAGGAATAAGTTTGGAAAGAGCTAGTTCCATTGCTAGGTGACCACAAGATGAAAGTTCACTGTTTACTCATACTGCAGCTGCATGAGATCTTTAGTAACTTGCAACAAGCTGTAGACCCAGCTTTCTCATTCATAACCATCTTATATGCTAAGCCACTAGACCTCCACACTATTATCAACTGGATGCATGTCAATAACATCACCAGTTGGAGATCCCATGGAGTATTGGAAAGATGCACATTTGAAAATGGTTCCTTTTCAGGCTGGTTTAGAATTTTCTACAACATCAAGCAAGTGGTATATTGGAGTCACTGTCACATCAAGTGCTGTTTGCCACATTGGTGTTGTTGATGTGAGATACTCTATCAAGGGTGGTCATCACTTTGGACTGCAGGGCAGAACATCCACACTCGATGTTTGATGCTGCTGATGCACCACAAGCCAATTTCCAATTGCCAAGTTCCAAGGCCCATCTACTGCACCAGCCCATCATATCATTGTTAATCTAAATGTGTCTCGGTTCCAGTAGAGCGGATTAATGTCCACAAGTCCAGAATGTTCACAATGACAACAGAGGTCAGTGTCCCATATTTGTAGAATGCAGTGACAAATGTTGAAAAACGGGCTCCATCTTGGTCCCCGTATAACTTATTAATCAAGTTTTAAAAACCAAAACAAGGGAAAACAGATTTGTAAGATGGAAGTACTGTAGCAGGCCTTCTTAATTAATCACCCAACACAGATCAGATTCTTTTTGTTCCAAACTCCTTTACAGTGTGCACTTTACACTACTACAGAATGTTTTTCAAGTTCAAGTTCCCGTTTGTTTGTCATTCCAGCCATATACAAGTATACAGTGGAATGAAATATCATTCCTCATGGGCCACAGTGCAAATACAGACAGGAAAAACAGGACACTAACATAGACATTGTAGACTGGATACATATAGTCCTAAGTGCAGACAGTGCAAATTCCTAAAGCAAATACATAATACAATATCCACAAAACACTGGGGAAATTATATCCTGTTTCTGGAATTGGAGTGGGTGCAAATAGATTCCAGGGTGTTGAGGAGCCTGACAACATGTGGGAAAAAGCTGTTACAGAGTTTGGTGGAGCTAGCCCGTACACTGCAATATCTTTTTCCAGATGGTAGGAGGACAAATAGTTTATGGGAGGGGTCATCTACTATACTAAATCCCTGTGTATGCAGCGTTTGTGATAGGTGAGAGAAATGGAAGGGAGGGAGGCTCCAATGATCTTTTCAGCTGTTTCCACAATTCTTTGCTGGGTCTTGTGGTCTGAAACGTTGCAATTTCCAAACCAAACAGTGATACAGCTGGTCAAGGTGCTCTCAATGTGCTTCTGTAGAATGTGGTAAGAATGGGCGCGGGAAGGTTTGTGCTCCTCAGTCGCCACAGGAAATAGAGACGTTGCTGTACTTTCTTGGCTAGGGAGGTGGTATTGAGGGACCCAAGTGAGGTCATCTGTAATGTGTACACCAAGAAACTTGATGCTTCTAACTGTCTCCACAGGGGAGCCGTTGATGTGCAGTGGGGAGTGATCAGTGGTGGGCCCTTCTGAAGTCAATGATTATCTCTTTAATTGTTTACATTAAGAGATTGTTGTTTGTGCACCAGTCCACTAGTTGCTCTGCCTCCTCTCTGTATGGAGACTCATCGTTGTTGCTAATGAGGCCCACCACTGTCGTGTCATCAGCAAGCTTGATGATTCAGTTTGAACTGTGCTTGGCAGTACAGTCGTGAGTTATCAATGTGAACAGTAGTGGGTTGAGCACACAGCCCTGGGGGTTCCGGTGCTCATTGTGATGGTGCTGGAGATGTTATTTCCGATCCGGACTCTTGAGGTCTCTTGGTCAGAAAGACCAGAATCCAGTTACAGAGGGAGGTATTAAGGTTCAGCATGATCAATTTTTCTATCAGCTTCTGGGGGATGATTGTATTAAATGCTGAACTGAAGTCAATGAAAAGCATTATTACATAATAGTCTTTCTTATCCAGGCGGGACAGGGCCAGGTGAAGGGCAAGAGATACGGCATTATCAGTAGACCAGTTGGGGCGGTATGCAAACTGAAGGGGGTCTTAAGGGTTAGGGAGTCTGGACTGTCTTGATGTGGCTCATGACTAGTCTCTCGAAGTACTTCATGATAATTGGTGTGAGTGCCATGGGGTGGTAATCATTGAAGCAGGACACTGACTTCTTCGGCACTGGTATAATAGTGGTGGTTTTGAAGCATACGGGGATGACCGCCTCGCACAAGGAGCCATTAATATATATATACTGTACAATATATATGTGAGGACATCAGCTAGCTGTTCTGCACATTCCTTGAGCACTCAACCAAGTATATTATCGGATATACCTTACGTGGATTAACTTTGGCTAGTGTCCTCCTTACATCATCTGCGGACAGCCAAAACACCTGATCATTGGGAGGAAGTGTGGTTTTCCTCACAGACACAACATTCACTGCTTCATACCGTGCATAGAAGTTGTTCAGCATATCCGTCACTGGCACGTGAGGTAGTCCTGTAATCAGAAATGGACTGGATGCCCTGCCACATGTGCTGCATGTCCAGGAAGTGGCCAGGGATTTTCCGTGCTTTGCCTCCCTGATGGCATGGGACAGGTTGATCTAAATGCAGCATCACGGGTTCTTAGCAGTGCATGGACCTCTGCAGTCAGCCATGACTTCTGGTTGGCCCGTGTGATGGTGGATTTAGAGACAGTGACGTCATCTATACACTTACTGATGAAGCCAGTTACAGATGCTGCATACTCCTCTAAGTTGATGAGATGCTCATAGGTAGCAGCCTCCTTGAACATATTCCAGTCTGTGTGCTCAAAACAGTCCTGTAATGCTGAGATGGCTCCATGTGGCCATACTCTGATCTGTTTCAGAACTGGTTTGGTGTGTTTTAGCAGCGTTCTGTATGCTGGAATTAGCATAACAGAGATGTGGTCAGAGTAGCCCAGGAGGGGGCAGGGAAAAGCCTTGTACGTATAATTTGATGTTATAATTGCAAAAAAATGTTAGGTTAAAAAAATAATAATCAGATACCAAGAATACTGTGATTAAGTCTAGTATGTTTTTGGCCTTTTCCATTCCAGTCTTTGTATGTTTCTCTGCCTGGCCTCTTGGATTGCAACCCTTTCGCGGCAGACAGTAGTGACCCCTGCTGGCGAGGCTCGGGAATGCTCCCTGAGTCGATTCGTAAACTGCTCCAGATCCTTCAGACAACCCAGGACCTGCTCCAGCAGTACGAGGTCCACCCTGAGATCCAGTCCCAGATGTTTGCATACCTGTTCTTCTTCTCCAATGTCTCTCTCTTCAACCAACTCTTAGACAAAGGTGAGGCTTCAGCTTGTTTTCCCAAAAGGGTCCTACTTCCTTTTAAAAGACACAAGTTTGTTATTATCAAATACAAACACCAGAGATCATTTACACATTATACACTAAAGTCCTACTTTGCAATTATGTAATACAATGCCTGCTTTCTTAAGCCTTGACTAAAAGTGTCTTCTTGTAATAACTTCCATCATTTCCCCAAGCTCTTTATACCTCCAAATCCAATTTATTTGTTCTGCCGGTACTGTATATTGGATTCCAGATAAGTCCTACATAATGATTTCAACAACATTTTGATTTTTCTTTACCAGAAAATCTTTAAGCAGAAAACAATGTAAAAGTAAAGCAGCACCTCCTTTGCACTGGCTTTAATCACCTGGGGCAGTTCTTTATGACAGAGTCAAATATGAGCTAGATAGTGTTGAAGAGCTGCATTTTTATATGACACTGCTACCTTTCCAGTAATCAGTGTTGCCACCTCAGAATAGAAATACCTCATTCACTAGTAAGAAAAATGGAGCAACTTAATCAAACAAATAGAAGGTTTTTACCAACATGCTTTACAGTGCATTAATTTAAAGTGGGAGAGTTAATAATAAACTAGGGATAGACTATATTGAAAGAAGTATTAAAAACAACAGAGCTAGTGGTATTGAAATGTAACTGTTGTAGTTTCTGGTTTGTTGTGTTGTTTCTCTAAATCTCTAAATTTAATCTCTAAAAAACATTTGATACTGTATGTTCCTAAAATCCTTATTGCAGAACAAATAATGTTCAAGAAAAAAAACCTGGAAATTGCATGGGAATTTCACAGAAAGTGACAAATATATGTAATGCATCTGAATAATTATATATATATAATATAATGATTTATATAAGTTTATATAATATTTATATAAGTTTATGTAAGTTTTGTTATAAAGTTTAATTATTTCATTATAAAATGTTGTGTTCTTGCATGCTTTTGTGCTGTGTGTGTTTTGCTATTAAATGGTGTTAAATAAGACTTAGCCAATTTTCTAAGACAGTTTAGATATTATACAACCAAAACCTATAGATATGTAAACCAGTATCTATATATATGTTAACGTCTCTCAGCTGCAACAGCAATACACAAATCTCTAGTACAGAAATCAGGGAGAAAGATTATTCTGATCTTTTAATTAGAACATTGTGTTTAAAAGGGCATAGCATAATGGCTTTCGAGTCTTTTGGCAATTATTCCAAGTACTGTAGTTCTTTGTCCAGTGAGATGTTCAGTGAAATCAGAATGAAGCTATTAACCAGTGTATTGCATTGATGGTATAGTAACATAAAACACTCTGTGCCAATAATAAAACCTGCGACAAGCAATGGTTTCAATAAAATGAAATACCATACTGTTGTTGCATTTAAATGTTATGTTGGACAAAAGAAACAAGTATAAAATTACAGCAAAACGAAAGCATCTCCTAAATTTTCATATGACTCTCCACATAACAAAATAGCTAGACTTTGAGTCTCGAAGGAAATGAGCCATCGACAGATTGAAGTCTTAATGGGATGGATCTTCATAAGCCAACATTTTAACTAATTCTTTTAAAGTTGCAAGGATCTGATTGCAGACATCTGCATAAAATATTGGATTGGTAATTCCTTTTTTATCCCTCACCTGTGACTTTAAACAAACATTAAGTCATATTGCACAATATAAAGATTTTTATAGCTTAGATTTTTTTTTAATGTCATCCATCCAGCAAATCTGCTTCATTACAACTTAGGCTTCATTTAAAAAAATCTCCTGCAGCAAATGCTAACTGTATTGTATAAATTACAGAGCGTAAAAAAGTACCCAGTGAAGATGGTGATTTTAGTAGTCAACATTTATAATAGCTAATTTGACAAGGCAATGAGTGGAAGATCTTTGTAGGTGGGTCTTAGGTGAGGGGCAACTAGTGTTCATAATGCTGTAGTGGCACTGGTATTTGTAATAAAGAAAAAGTATTAACAACAATTGCAAATCCAGAAAACAATTAATCTGTTGGAATAGCACCCAATCTCTATTTTAGTTGTTTAAGCAACAATATGTCTGTGAAAATACTGCCTAGTTATAATTTAATTAAATACTTATTCATAATTCACATACTTAGCCATAAAAATGTAGAAGAATCTCAGTCATTTTTAGAGGTTTTATAGCTAAGAATGAATAATTCAGCACCATACACTATTGTCTGGGGATGTGAATTCAATGACATTTTTCATAAAATGTTTCAGTAGGATTAGTTACAGAGTTTTTTGTTTATAGTAGGATTAGTTACAGAAAATATTTTGCTGTGTTCCACTGGAGCTTGTAATTATTTAGTATTTTGAGACAAATAGCATTCCTTAATCCGCAGGTGCAGTAAATTGTGTTGGTCATCTCAGACTTAGCATCAAGATAAGGTAAAATACTTCCAAAATGTACATTGCCCTACAGATTTATTCATAACCTTGATGAAACAGAAGCCAAAAACATCATATAACAGAATGTGTTATGGACTGGATAATGTGTCTTGCTTTAAACAATTTAAAATTGTTCCTCTGTTGTTGTAATAGCTTTAAGTTATATTTGTCATAAATAATTGAATTAGAGAAAACACAAGAGTCACATTTATATTATATCTAAGTATTCCTTTAAATAAAATCCAATAAAAACTGATGTACAATAACATTCTGTTCCTTGAAAGGGCAATGCTTTTACTGTAGATTGAGAATTGTGTAAGAGAAAATAGTGATATAATTAGTGGAGTACCACGGGGATCTGCTTTAGGATCACTCCCCTTTCTAATGCATATCAATTATGTAGATTCTGGTTTTGTTAATAAATATTCAGGTTTCAGGTAGTGAGGGGAAAAGTTGCCTTGTATATCACACAACTAATTAGCGGAGACCCTGTTACATATATATAGTTAAAAGTGTATGATAATATTAAGATTACACTGTAAAACCACATTTACAATAGTCTTGAACAGGAAATACTACAATGGGTCCATATCCACGTATTCAAAATCCTTAATGGTATGGACAACAAAAATCCATTGGATTTTTCATAATCAAAATTGAAATAGAAAAATACAAGTAGAAACCATGTGGAAGTACATTATAAAACAAGAAAAGTGGACATGTCTGAATTTTGGAAGATGGCTTCTTTCAAGAAAAGGCTGGATGAGATACTTTAATCAGTTACCTACTACCATGCTTTATGGGATGAATGCCCTCCTCTCATTTGTAAAACTCATTTGTATGTTTTTAATATCTTGTTTTCCTGTGGTATAAAAGGAGGTGTGACATGGAAGATGCATGTAACACCATTGTTAACGTCAGGCAGCTCTTTGAAGACTACATTCAAATTGTTATTGACCTCCACAAATTGGGTTATAGCTAATTGAAATACTAAAAAATAATGCATCCCCTTCCACTGTAAGTTTCATAATTAAAACCAATTAAGGTACTAGTATATGAGCACCCCTACAGCAGTAACTGTATAAGACTCTGTATAAGTCTCAGTGTAAGTGTAACTCACCACTATGTGCTGTGAGACAAGTGGTTTGGGAAGCAACTGTAAAGTCAAAGGCAGAAGTGAAAGATCTCCAATATGCGTTTGCTTGATGTCACCTTCATGAATTTCTGAACTTTAACTTTCTGAGAAAGTTTGCCTAGTGCAACACTTCTAAGATTACAGCACTGTCTTTTGCTTTTTTCCAGCATAACACATTTCCCAATCTGTAAATAATTCTGGTTTCTGATGTTTTTTGTTCCTGCTTCATTTTCGTGCATAAATCTAGAGGTCACTGTACTGTATGTGTAACTAACTACTTTAATAAAGTGCTTTGGCATTTTGACATCTTGGGGGAAGACTGAAATACTACAGTAATTCTATCATTTGAGTTAAAGTATGTAATGTATGAATGTATGTGCCTTGTTGAATACTGTAGTTTGATTATTTTTGTTAAGATTGTCATAAATGAAAGGTTTCTTTATATAAAATATATTCTAACTAAGAATAGATGGTGTACTTCCAAAGTTAATGGGCCAAAACTGTCCAGTCAGTCAAGGTGGTAAAAAATCATTCATTAAATTCCTACCTGTTTAAGTGGTTCCTAATCATATTTTTATCATGCAATAACAGTGGGGAATGTAGCTATTTTTCTCTATGCTTACTATATCATATCTCTTACAGTTACTGTATTTTCAGATTACACATACACATGCATTGTCATACAGATACAGTCAATCAGAACACTCATTAATTCTTATTAGCGTATGTGCGGTACTGTAGTACGGTGTGTGACTCACTGGACAAAGACGATCAAAAGATGGCCCTTGTGGTGTGTATTTTTAAATGCACTTAATATGGAATATTAATATAGAATTATATAACTAAAGAAATTTTGGTAGCTGGAAGTAACAATAGTTTCTAAATGTCATTAATGATATTAATTTAGGGATCTAAATATTATATAGTTATATAGCTGGTAGTAGTACCACTTTCTTTTTATTTTATTATATCTCACAACAAGTCACATATTACAATTATATTAATAATGTATTAATATCATGAATGAACATGAATGAGTTAGCAAATGCGAATACTGCCAGGAGTAAAGACCAGTGGTACCGGTTTACAACAAGCCTTAAAACAAAATCAGATATATAATCTAGAACAACAAAATGGTATTAAAAAGACCACTGAAACAATAATGAAAAAATGAGACAAGGCTGGGACCCCCTGAGAGTGAAAACTGCTAAAAAGTGGAGGAAGGGTGATAGCTAAAAATAACCGTAGTATAATTACATCTCTGAATGTAACTAACTATATTAATTTATTAATAATAAAATAGAAACTGAAATGAGAAATACTGTAAATATATAGCAGGTAGTAGTAGCTCTTTAACTCGGTCGCTGGCTGTGGTTCAGAGTCACGCTTTGGTGGCTCAGTTGCGTTGTCTCCTCGTGATGGGGGGAGGGAGTAGGGGTAGGGGTGGGGACTGCAACTTTATTTTCTCACGCTGGTATGAAGAAGGACAAGCTCATACGGCTTTGGGTTTGCAACCATTTTTATTTTTTTGCAACACTGCTTTGGGGTGTAATGGCAAATGAAACTATTTGTAAATAAAATGACCTCTAGGTCAGCCATCGAGATTACATTTAAATAAATTTATACTGTTACTATGTTCTTTTCAATTTGAAATGTCTAAAATATTTTTTATCTTCAAAATCTGAAATAAACTCTTTCTCTAGATAAATATAATTATAATTATGTGTATATTAACATTTTTATTTATTTTATATGTTACAGTAAATATTCACTTTTTCTTTTGTCAGCCACAGGTTGCTTGCTGGGTTTTAATCTAAAGCACAGTGTTTTTGTTTTTTTCCCACCTTTATGTCTGCTCTATTGTTTTTATGCTGTACAAAAGCTTTTACCCAAATCCCCACACTGTTTGTTTGTTTCTTAAAGTAGCTCGATATCAGTGATAGTCTATCAGTCTCTGTCAACAGACCATAACATGCTCCCATTGCAGTGCACATAACATGATAACCTGCAACAACCATGCTGAGCCCAGTTACTGGAGCAATGCATCTTCATTTAAAAAAAGACAGGAATCATCTCCTACATGGATAAGATCTTAACCACTGTAACTCTGTGTTCCTGCTTAAGGTTATCTATTTGTGTTGTCTTCATGAGAAGGCGAACAGTTTTGTGATTGTGTCTGTCTACAATTACTGTACTTGTTGACTATTGTGGAATTGCAGTCCAAAGCTTAGTCACAAGGCAGACAACAATATTATTTCCAGCAACAAAAATTATTGGTTTAAAAAAATCATTGTGAATCACTGCCAATTTAATTTCTAAGTATTTTTAGAAAGAACACAAAGTTAATAAAATATCAAACAAAATCTAATTTAGAAGTGCCAAACTGTTTTTCCTTTAGAATCAGGTAAGGTCAATCGTGTGACTTGATTTGACCTTGCTTGAGCTCTGTTGCTTTTTCCTGGGGTGTAGTTACATGTGCGCATTCACCTCCCACTAGGAGTGCAAAACATTTCAAAGGGAAACACCTTGCTCCTGCTCAGCAGTGAGCTTCATTATGAAAAGGACTGTGCCCCAGCGCTTGTGGGCTGATGTGTCCGAACGGGCTTCCTGCCACACTATCTATATAAATGACTGCAGCAGCCATGGCAACCAGGGCACAGGAGCACTGGAGAGACGGCTAATGATACATTACAGGAGACAAAATGGAAACTTGAAGCCTTTCTCGTGCCCCCACCCTACCCTCTGCTTTATTCAATTTACACAACTGTCTCCTCATTTCTCCTACCAGCAAAAGTATGTTTTAACACTTAAGCCGACATCCGCTTCAGGCTCCAACATCACGCTTTTTCCAGAACCACAATGTGGTTACAGCTGACCTGTCAAATAGTCATAACCACACTATTGTGCGCAGCTGTCAGACCAAGTCAAACAAACTGTTTTGTGTGTCTAATTTTTCTTTTGGAACCGGCAGTAACCAAATAACAGATAACATTTTGTTATAATAGACAGTAAAAAACCTTACGGATTGTAATTCCTTTTTTACAATGAATACCTAAAACTCATGGTTTTATTACAAACTTTGCTTGTAACTCTTTGTGCTACAGTTGACTGTTTGAAGACTTTTGAGTAAGGAGCCTGAAATTAAGTAATTTGACATTTGTATTCCTTTTCCAAATTTGGATTTAGCTGTAATTCCACTCAGTGGTCCAACCCAATAAATACCTAACAACACAGGTTTGGGGAATAGTGTATTAGGATAGGATCCGAGACTGTGCACACTCTCCTACATTAATATTATGTATTATATGCACTTTGTAATAAAATGTTTTTTTCAAAACATTGAAAATTCAAGCTCTAAACATTTTGATTTTCAGTCTATTATTTTTTTCTTCTTGGTTGAAGTAGAATTTTAGACCAAAAAGACCAACATTCCCAGAATCACAGAATTGAGAATCTGAATATGAATGGTTCTATCTTTCCCAAAAATTAATATCAAAATATATTTTTAAACAGGTTTGAGATCTGGACCTCCTTTATTAATTAAAAAAAACATTTTTATCACGTTGGGTAATCAAAGGTTTAACATAATTAACATAATACTATATTTAGTATAATTTTTTTAGTGACCCTATATATAAATATATGTACAAACATTGTTTGGTTGGGTTGCGTATGTTTAGTTTTTTTTTCAGATTTAGCTATTATTTTAAACAGTACACAATTGACCTTCCTGTCATTAAAGGAGGTGGAGATTACAGTACTAGACATTCTGTAATCCTATTATTGTGGATGGTCTTTGAAGTATTATCTGATAAAAAAACACTAAACATATTATTGTACTTGCATAATATAGTGTAACAACTTGCAACTCGGTAGATTAATTTACACTTAATTAGTTAATGTAACAGAAATTTTAATTAAGTTAAAGACGAAATATGTTTGAACTGTTACCTAAAGCCATGTATTTACACCTTGGATTGAATGTTGAAAGCCTTTACATTTATTTTATTTGGTCACTGTCACACATCTAATATTTATTAAAATCCTTTTAAGTTTTGACAGTATTTCATTAAGAGCAGGTCTTAAAGTGTCCTGTATGAAGTGATTCAGGTGAATTTCAATTTTTAAGCTATAAAAGTAAAAATAAAAAAATATATTATTGTTTGCTTGAAAAAAATATAATTGCAACCAAAGAATAAAGAATATATAAAAAACAAATTGTTACAGGAACATTGTCCCAGTTAAATATTCAGAAAGCCACTTCTAAAAGAAAATGCAAGGAATTATGAGATGTATTATAGTTGATAATATCTACAGTACTTGTTTTAGGCTGGTTACATCCTGTCTCCCCTTTTTGAAGTGGTGTAGGAATTGTAATTATATATAGATATAATTATATACAATATAAATGAGGTAAAAGCACAGTTACAATGGAATTCAAATCTAAATCTCTATTTTTGATGCATAGAAAGTCTTGGAAAGCAGAAGCCCAGCAGTGCACTGCAGTTCCAGTACAAGAGAGTTCTGTGATTTCAGATGCTGTACTGCATGTTCTTATTTTGTAAATACATTTTCCCAAGGGAGTAATAATGTCTACAATATTTATATTCCTGCATCACATTCTCTCTCTTTCCCACAAATGCTCTGCAAAAGTATGCTGCAGTTTGGGATTTCTGGCGAGAATTATGCCTTATAACACCTGCAGGAAAACAGTTTTTATTCCTGCACTTTCAAAAGGCCTTGTAGAATGTAAAGAAGACTACATATTCAGGTCCATCTCTGATCAAATACTGTACATTGCAAAACTATTGTGTCTCTAGGGTCAATGATTTATTATTCTGTGCCATTTACAGTGGGAAACAATTTTTCCAGTAATCTTTTTTACAGATCATACATTTGTTCTTCAACTGGTTTCGATTCATATTTGATATGCTTAAAAGTAATTTCCATTCCAAGAGAGTAATTGGACAGTAGATCAGAATTGGTCATCAGAAGAACCCCGTTAGAATCATTTAGTTGCTTAAAGTTCGTTTGACTTAGGATTAGTCAATTTCAGTAACTCTGTAATAACTGAGTAATCAATCGCTCAAATATAGTGACCCAATGTGAGGAAACCAACTTGATTTGTGAATCATTTCTACCACATTACAATGTAAGTGTTTTGATGGCATAAATCTGTGTGTAATAAAGAGTTAAATAAAGTAAAATACATATTGACTAAATAGAATTGTGACCTTATTCGGAGATAAAAGAGAAAAATAAATGTACAAATTATAGTTCACACTTAAGCCTGAAACCATCCAGTTGTTCGTTTTTTCCTTCAAATTAACAGGCAAACTACATACAGTAGTATCAAACAATTTATATTTTAATATTTTATTAATATATGCATGTACTATAATGATGTATTTATTATATTACACACTGTGAATACCTGCAGACAGATTGTGGCATTTGTGTTTCATCTCATAGTGTGAAATATTACTTCAAGGCTTCATTTTAGACTTTCCAAATGGTGATTCTTGTAGGTATGACAATTTTCCTTGTGTATTATTCCTTTATGAACAATGCCCCAGCATAGGCTACTCGAAATCTCTGTAGGCATCACATTCCCCAGCATAATAAAAGTTCACCAAAGTAGTCTACTCTATTTTGTACTCAGTACTTAAGTTAATGGCTAAATGTTCTCTAGGATGACATTTATTCTCACTGTATTATAGCTGGCCTAGAAATATAGAAAAAAAGAATTATATAATTTCCTCTCCACAGTTATATTAGATGCTGCAACTGCTGATAATAATAAATACTTCCCGTTTGGATGGTTCTAATTCAACAAGCTGACCTCAGGTTATAAACTATTAAACATAGGATTGATTACTGTACTGAAGATGTCTAGACAATCCCTCTACAGACTTAAATATGTAATAAAAAACAGATCAATTCATGCTCATAAATTCGTTTTTTAGAATGGGGATATGGGAAAAAATGCTAAACAGTGTGATAGCCAAATTTCTCTTCATAATACACATGTGAAAGATATTCACACAGCTTTCATCAGTACTGAGGATCACCAGTCCTAACAATGATGTTTCTCCCTGTACAGGCCCTGCCCGTGGGTGGCTCCGCTGGGCCCATGGGGTGCGGATCCAGGCCAGTTTACGGATGGTATTGGACTGGGCAGGGAAGGCAGGACTCGGCCACCTAGCTGAGAAGTTCTTCAGCAAATTCTCCAGTGCTGTGAGCTTGCTGGCCACACCTACCGAACAGCTTGTGCAGGTACAGTATGGTTGACATGCCCAGATTTTTTTCTTAAACCCTTATGAAAGTTCACCACACACCATACCACAAACATTTTTTTTTTACAGAATTTGAGAAGAACAGGTAAATTTACGGAGCAGTTTATTTTATTCTTCCTTTACCTCTCATTATCTTGAATCACCAATTGTGTATTTTTCACATTCATGGCTTTGAAACCAATGACCTCACATAAAGGAGTATAAATGAAGTGCAGACCAACTCTATGGAAAGTCATTTGGCATAATCATCTTATGACATTACAGTTTGATCCACATGTTAATTAATTAAAGTTATGTGTACACTTATTAGCCAGTCAGGACTGAGTTAAAGCTATATGTACTGTTGTCATGACACTGCTGTATGTAAGCAGTGAGTCATTGTAACTACGCTAAATGTTTGCCATGAATCAGTGTGATGGAGGGGCTTGTCATTGTGATCAATAATATTGATTTCAATACCAGAATTATAATATTTGGGTCCTTAAGGATATTTTAGCATTTATAACAGACACATGGATTTTTTTGGTTCTTGTATTTGTAATTGTCATTATATTTTCACAAAGACAATGTACTGAAAGTAAATTAAAAATCTCCTCAATGTGAAAGCCTATGATAATATTAATTTTGCACAGAAGATGCAATTAGTTATATGAAAAGCAGGATATAATATTACCTATCAACATTTTATTCTCTTTGGAGCCTTTTGGCAGTATATTCAACAAATAGAGAAATGAATTAATTTTAGGTTTATTAAATGCCTCCTGCTACTTTCTATTCTGCATTCCATCACCATGTGTTCCTTTACTGCAGCCAGAGATTCTCAGGAGGAGTAATTCTTCTTCCAGTTGCTTAATAAAGCTCTCCATGTGTTTGGTCCCCATAAATATGTCTTTTGTTTGCATCTTTATGTCTGTAGATATTCAGTTTTATCAATTCTATTGACTAAAATGGGTGCACATTATTAAAGTGTCAAGAATAAATGCAAAATTATAACTTTAATTTCTGACATGGACAAATTTCATATACCTCCTACACATTTATGGCCCAAAATGCGTTCTATTCTGACCTGCCCACCTTTGAACCACTCATCTTTTGGCACATCACAAGCAGCACATACAGTAGCCATACAGGCGAAGACTGGAGAGGAACCACATTTCTCACCGGCAGCACTGCGAAATTGCAAGTGCCTGGTCAGCCACAGTGGCTCTGTGGCCAACTATCCCTGCCCTACCCTCAGCGGCACAATGGGAATCCAATGGCCATCAGCTGCAGACATGACCCAGGCTCAAACCTGCAACACCTGGATCACAGGATGCTCAACCTGTGCACAGGCGAGCGCCTTTACCGCAGGGTTTATCCTTCGATAACCAGGCAGCTCTTTGTTTTATCCTGTTGAAGTGCACTAGGCAAAATATTTGTGAACAGTTTTAAAACCCAGCATTTAATTCTTTATTGATGGTCTCCATGAATGCCACACACATAATATCCACAGAATAAATAATTCAGCAAAGTGGCTAGGAAGTCCAAGTTCATCTTTAGTTTAGGTTCTGCCACTGCTAACTAGCTAATAAAATACTGTGAAAGCAAATCCAATCACGACCCTTATTAGTGAAATATATACTGCAGATCCTGTGAGCTGTAGACAAATGAACATTTTTAGTATTTTGTTATTATTATTATTTTTAATAGCTATCATTTTAAAATTGTTATATTTATAGGTTTATGCATTGTTCTTATAGATACATCATACTGCAGAAATAATGTGAGCTTTAGCGAACATTGTTCTTTTAATGTTTTCAACTTAACATGTTTATCACTTTAATTAAAAAATTATATATAAATGCTAAATAGTTACCTCTTCCATCTTGAAAAAATATAAAAACCACAAAGTAATATCCTGTAGCACAACTGTTGAGAAAAAAACAGGATTTTTCTATGAACCGAGTTACAAATTACACACAGACATTGGCAGAACAATTAAGGTTTATGCTTCAGCGGACAATAACTGGGTGTCATTCGGATATTAAATGGTTGCTTGGGTAATATTCCACATGACACTCTACAGTTTAGTTTTGTATATTAATACTAGATATAAATATCTGGTCTCAGGAAATCATCCCACTTCCCATTTAATAATCACTTTCTGCCTGACAGGCACATTAGGAAGGAAATAAAGTAATATTGTATAGTAGTATCACACATGTGTCCTTTGGTGTTGTTTTACATAATAAAGAATTGCTTAATACATTTGAATCAAAGCCTCCAATAAATTAAATTTTGTTTTTAGTTTAAACACTGGTTGTTTTTTTGTGATTATGAAAGCTTATTTCACCTCCTCACCTGATCTTAGCTTTTTATCAGTCCTGTACTGACTGCTTCATCCAATCTCTCATGGCCTACTTTCTGCACATACTGTAAGGATATGTGCTGCGTAAATATTATGTTAAGGGATAAATAGTATGTTTAACTTCTTTTGCATACCTTCATTATCTGTGGACAAAATCCATCAGATGGCAAAAGGAGTTTCTGTATAAAATGTTTTCAATTATTGAAATTATTCAATAATTGTTTCAATTATTATTTTTACAAATAGCAGCATTATGTTTTGTTATCAACAAATCTCAGCTGCTAACTAAGGCTGGTCCGGGTTAGTACAGGGATAGAAAACCTCCAAGGAAAACCCGGTTGTGGTTGGTGAATCAGCAGGTGACAGTCATCCATCTGGACCAGAATATCCTAAAAAAAAAGATTCTCTAGGATGTTAACCTGGGAAATTGTGTCGTAAGAGCTGCTGTCTTGATGAGACATTAAACTGCAGTTCTGACTACTTGGTCACTGAAGGTACAATGCTGAGGAACTCTTAATATTAGTAGGAATTTCTATATAATGTTGTTAATTTCCTGCGATGTGGAAGTTTTCTTTATAAAACTTGCTTATAATAAATGATGTCCATATAAGTCTGTGTAAGGCTCAGTAAAACATAAAAATAAAGCTAAAAGCAGATAAATGAAAATGAGAGCTCAGAAGCAGGCTCTTTCCCGGTTTCAACAGATGAGCTGGAAGTCCTTTTGTGCTGAGTACCCTGCTCTCAAACCAGTGCAGCTACACCGCCTGCTGACGCAGTACCAGCTGGCCCCAGAGACCGGCCTCGTGCCCAGCTGGCAGCCCAGCCCAGAAGAGGAAGCTCAGATCTACAGGACAGGTAAAGGGCACCAGCAAGATTGCTTGGTGCTGGCGAATCCCCAGCTGCACAGCAGCTGTCCTGTACTGTGTTCTCTCCCTCCAGGGCTCTCTACTGAAGGTGCACTAAACGAAGTGTCAAACAGAAAGAAAAGAGGTGGAAAAACTGGAAAGTTCACATGTGACGTTTCAGTCTATACAATGCTCATTTAGTTTGTTTTAAGTCTTCTAATAAATAAAAAAGAACAGATGTAAAGAGTGAATTGCAGTTTTAATTTTTAATATTGCTCTCATAAGCAATATTTGAACTAATGCATTTTGTATTTAAATCAGCCAAGACTGGTTATTATAACTGAAGTACACAATACTTTTTGTCTTCTAGATACAGACTTATGCTCTGTTTCATATGCCTTGGTTTTCCTTGTACAAAGACCGATTTGTCACATCCATATAACATATTCATACAGGATTACTTCTTCCATTACTTCAGGGGAAAAAGAATGAACTAAGAGATTTGCTGTTCACAAATTACCATTTTCATTTGCTGCTTTTCAGTGGGCCTTTTAGAGAGTTTTGAAAACCATCCTCCCATTGTGCTGCCCAGCAGTGGCTTCAAAGTGGACCTGGAGTGCGATGCAGTGGACAACAACATCTACAGGCAGCTTCTCTATGTGCGCCACTTCCTGTGGGGCTTGAGAACCAAGTCCCCCTCCACAAATGGCAGCTCAGATTCACAGGAAATTCAGGTGACATCAGCCTTCATTCTCCTACTGTTTGCATTTTGGATTATTTACATGTAAAATTAAGGATAACTATAGGATAGTTATTTTAAAAAGGACTATAGTACATTTACCTCAATCTGAGAGAGTATCAGTGATGTACAGATGCAGCCATTCAAAACAAGCGGGGTATGCTGCAGTATAACACGGTGGGCGTGTCGCAGTACACCACATCATACTGTATGCAAATTAGATTGTTAATAGTATCTGGAATCACCTTGTAAAACCGCCAGGTGGAGCTAATAAAGGTTAACCTCTCCTGTACAGCATTTGAGCTGTCACCAGAAAACGTCTGTAAGAATTTATTTGATTTTCTTATGTACGGTATTTTGTTCATATGATTGTCACTCTATCCTGCATTAGCAGACTTACTGTATGGATTCCAGGATTCCTACAGTTGCATATTTATTTTCTTTGCCATATAACTTTAACTCAAGGAAATCTAAGCAGAAATTGAGCATCTTACTCATAAACACTGAAATAAAACAAGGGATAGAACAGACAATAATGTTAACTTCCTTAATTAAATTCCCCTTCTTAAAAAACATTTTTTGGCTGAAATTGTTTTGAGTTCCCCCATTGCCTCCCAGTCAGTTTGGGAACTCTAAATCACTTAACCACAGCTCATCTGCTGTAATCCAGGCCATGTGCTGGAAGCAGATGTAGAGGTTTAGCAGTAGTTATAATCCCACAGATAAAAGGAACCCTTAGCTCACAGCTACAGCACATTGGTAGACATGAAAATCATTCCTAATCTTATTAAGAGTTTAAGATGTCTAATGAAGCAATATGCCTTCTGGGATTATGATAGGTTTACATGTGCTTTTTATTTTCTAAGTGTTTTATCTAGGGACTTTACATTTAAAGTATATATGTAATTTACATATTTTTTGCTTACCCATAGTGGATACAGTACATAATATTTATTCCACTATTGTTTTTAATTTCCCCTGAAGGGCTTTATTGACCTTTTGTGTTCAGGAAGGTACAGCAAGCAAATAACCAACATACAAAATGGCCATGCTGTCATTTTTGCACAGCCAAAGTTTCCTCACTGTACTTATTTTTCTAAGATTAATTTTTATGAGTGCAATCTATGGCTATCCCAGTCTCTAGAATCCTTTCTTGCACCTTGATATGCTTTGTTCAGTTCATTTGAAACACATACATTTAACTTGTCACTACTGTTGAACACAGACCTGTTAAAGCTTCTCCTTATTCTGTGGTCTGACACCAGACTTGCTCTCATAATGGATTACTGGTGCTTTGTTACAGCGTGTGTTCTGGTCTTTCTGCTTCCAGAGAGAGCTGCCACTTTCTCACAGCAGCCCAAGGCAAATGTCCCCTGGGGGACAAATCTCGTCTACTGAGCCCCACAGGCCTGGTACTCACATGGATCCAGAAGTGGATGGGAGAGTTTCGGTGGTGTCCAACCTGAGCAGCAGCTCCAGGGAAGCCCACTGTCAAGAGAAACTGAAAGAGAAACTTCATCAGGTGCAGTTGCAGTCCAGTCTGAGGAGAAACGGCTCATTCCGGGAGAGCATGCAGCCCCTCGACCCTTCCTGCCTGCTAACCCCTCCCAACACTCCTCTGTACCCTGACCTCGGCGAGCCTGACAAACCACAGGCCAAAGGCTGCAGTAGGACCCCCCTTGACCTAAAAAAAGGAGTCAATGGCTTCATTGCCAGTGGAATGGAAGGTGAGTTCACAGGGATGTGCGGATGTAACCTTTCAACCTTCATGTTGAAATTAATTAAATCGACAGACCATGGAAAATATCATTAGTACCAGTCTGTGGAATATTTCAGATTTATCAACTTTTCTCTTACATAATAAAGATTGTTTTGTTCTACTACTATGGAAACATGAGGTTTGTTGTTCAAACTACAGAGATGTTAAGATGCTGCAAAGTATTCCATATACTTGTTAGTGTAACTCATTTACAGTAACAACATAAGTTCATTTTCCCATTTAAAGTATTTTAATTTTTTTCCATCAAATTTTATTCATAGAGTGATGTGATGTGAAGAATGACTCTTCTATATACTTTGATTATATTCTCTTCTGGTTCTGCACTCCTGGAAGAAAATAAGATTTCAAAATATAAATCATTCAGTTTACATCGTGGAAGCCTGAAATCAAATATTCAGTTGCATTTGACCAAATCCCCTCCTCTTTGATGATCAACTGTGTCCTATTTGTCAAATTATATCTTCAGCCCCAAGTGCATATACTGTAGCTGCTTCCTCTGTGCCAAACATGAACCCAATGCCCCCTTCTCCAGCCATTAGGACTCTCAGCCACCTACCTTTTCTTAGATTTAAAACTCATATTTGAAGGGTCAACCTACATGTTCATGTTACAATAGATATTTACAGCAAAGGAACAAGTAATAGGTTTATTCTGTGCTGAAAAAAAGAAGAAAGAAAACACAAAGTTTGGCCGTGGGTCTTTCTTCAGGTGTGAAGATGGCTCCATGGCCGAAACGTTGTGTTTTCTTTCTTCTTTTTTTCAGCATGGAATAAACCTATTACTTGTTCCTTTGCAGCCTACGCATGCTGACGCAGCTACCCATCTGAACTACTATAGATATTTACAGGTCAGTTATAATTGTTATCAGTAACAGAATGTATTTCTAACATAAACAACAAAAACTTGAAGGAGTGCATTTAAGGTTGCCTGCTTTCCCCAGATTGGCTGGACACTAAAAAAAATTGCATGGGATTTTCAACATGGACTTAGAGACAAATTAACAATAATTGATTGCTACTTTTTGCTTTTAAATGTTCTCTGATCTTCGTTTGGTAGAATTGCAATACAATAATGGTAACAATAAACTTTATTTTGTATAGCACCTTTATTATTTTAGAGAAAAATGTCTTGACTATTTTGTATTTGTACTATTTGTTTTGTTTCTTTATTATTGTAAAGTAACCTACATTAGGAATGTGCTTTTGGCCTGTTTATTATTACATTGTCCTACCTCTCACAGATTCTACAAGATATTAATAACTCTCTACAGCCCTTCAGACAATCTGATCATCTGAATCTGAATTTCTTTTACTTTGGAGAATGGACTTTAGTGCAAGCACATGAAGGCTCAAAGTATCTGGTTAGGGCCAGTTGGCAACTAAAGCTTGGCACACATACAGAAGCAGTACTTTTTACTTCTTTAAAAGACTACTCAGCTAACTTTACTTCACTGCTGAAGCTCTGCATTAAAGTATGGGTAACTGTGGCAGTAGGAGGCAAGCACAGTCTACTGTGTGTTTGTATCTCATGCAGGCAACATGAGTGGGGTCTTTGACTTCCCGACCCCAGTCTCCTCCAGTCACAGCTCAGCTGCTGACGATTTCTGTTACGTGTTTATAGTGGAACTGGACAAAGGACCCTTTGGACTGGGCATGGGACTGATTGATGGGCTGGTAAGTTCACAGTCAACTTTTGTTTAAATCATGACAGACTGTTATGGCTAGGCTGCATTCCATTATTTCCAAGTAGAGTGCCTTGCAAACGTATTCAGATCCATCCCATGGTGTCCCATTTTGTGACATTGCAACTTATGTTAAGTATGCTCATATTTTTACAAACTTAATAAAACTTATTTAACAAATTTGGCATTAGGTCAAATTCTAATTTCACATTTATGCTCTCCTACATATAAATACCTGGCTATCCACAATTCTGCACGCATCTTTTCTATCATTCTGCAATTCAGTCTCAGTGGAGACAGTTGTCTCTAACACTCTGCATTGCTCTCATGTCAACCAGGGATGGAGTTACTCACTCACATCTTCTCAAACAGCAGCTCTTCAACATCACATTTCCCTTTGGAAAACAACTGTCTCTGAACCTGCCAAGCTGTCTGCTCTTTTATTTCATTTCTGCTCATTTCATCAACCCTTCCTGGATCTGCAATTAATGTGGTCACTTTGTTTCCTTTTCCCTCTGTCTCTTTTCTCCCAATTCCACTTATACCATTCTCTCCATCCCCCCTTCTTTCTATTTCTGGTTAAGCGTCCAACCCAATGTATGTATGGCACTAGGCTATTTTTGTTTTGTCTCCCTTTTCTCCAGTGCCTATTTTCTGGTCATTGCCCTGGCTGCTATGGTGATGGGTTCTATTCCCTTTATCACCCCTTTTATTCCCCCCTTTGCTCCTTTCTCCATTGGTGTCCATCTGGTGTGGTGTCAGCCATCTTTCCTCTGAAAACTCTTCTACCTGCGAATGTAACTGATAGATCCTCTTCTTTTTGGAGTTCTGCTTGGTATCCATTCTCACCCATTCAGTTCTAGAAAACTTCAGCTAACAGTACTTCTCTACCTTTTCCTTCCTGCTTCTTTGTCAGTATAGTTCAAGTTACTTCAGTTCATGGTCTATCTAGGATTTGGTGGCTGTACTGCCACCTGTTTCTTGACTTGCATTCCATCACCTGTATCATATATGCTTTTTATGCACTTCATTTTCCACTAGTATTCTTCTGAAAAATTCCATAGCCAAATATTTTTTATGTAACAAAGCTTAAACCCTTCATTATAAATGCTATCATTTTCTCAGGCAGATGATCAAATGCTGATGTATTGTGCTTCCCTTTTATTTGTGGTGGCTCAATTCTTCATTGCTAGAATTGTACCAACCTACTGAGACATTTTAATCAATATTTAAATGCTCAGACTGAATACTGCTAATGGTAAGATTGATCTTACATTAAATGTACAGACTTAACAGTATCAGAAAAAATAAATAAGGAAAAAAATTAATGTTGACTGCATTAGTATTCAGATCTGTGAACTGATTATTTGGTGGAAGCCCCTTTGCCAATATTACAGTCACCAGTGTTTTTGGTTTCACAACAGCATGGAGCAATTATTTGCCATTTATCTTGGTGGATTTGCTCAGTAGAAGGCAGGACTTAAGGCCACTCAAGAAGATTCACTTTCTTATTCTTAAGCAACTACAGTGGAAAAGAAAAGCTTTGGAATTGTGCTTTTAACCATTGTCTTGCAGATAAATAATTTTTTGTCCCAGTTCTAGGACTGAAGCATGTTTTCGCTTAAGAATTGCCAGTATTTTGCTCTATCTATGCTACAATCAGTCTTGACAAGATTCCCAGTCCTTTCTGATGAGAAGCAGAACTAAAATATAATGCTGCCACCAACATGCATGAGAGCAGGGGCAGTGACTGTGTTGGGTTTTCTTCAGATGTAAGATGTTTAGAAAAAAAAACTCAAATTTTGTCTTCGATGACGAATAAACTTTCACTTAGGTGCTTTGGGGTTTTCAGGAAATTGCTGATCAACTATTGGATTGGCTATTGGATTTCATAAAGGTTTATTTACTCTAAAATAATTTAAACCACTATTAACTGTGCAGAGGCCACTAATTGTGTGGCTCATTACAGTAATTCTTTAACTGAAAGTTTAGGTTTAGCACAGCAAGGGGTTTGAATACTTACAGTATGCAATCATGATCTTTCCATTTTTCTCTCAATTTATTTTTTGTTATGAGGATGTGGAATGGATTATGTATAGTATATAACAAATAGTACTTCAAGGTATAACTGCAAACTGTAAAGCAACTAAATATGATTTAGCATAAAGATTCTGAATACTTTTGGAAGGCACTGTATAGGCACTAATTAATATGACTAATCTTAATGTTTATGATTCTGTTAAACTAATATAAAGTTTTTCTGTTGCTCATATTTACGAACCAGCATTTTAGACCAGCTATCTTGTATAGCAATAATAAGAGCATGTTGGGAAGTACCTTGTAATGTCTAGAGGGACTTCTTATTAAATATACCCTAAGATCAGTTGTCATTCTGGAGAAAAAGCCCAGTACTGTGTTTTGTCCTTTATGGTTTGTGATGACTGGCAAATTATTTATACCACCATTATAGCTCAACAATTTTACTTGGAACAAAGAAGATGGAGCACGTCCAGTTTCAAAAGATGCAAAGCCATCAAATCCTATAAAGACTTAAATATGTAAATGAAAGAGCAGTGAAGGCTTGAGGGCCTTTGGTTTATAAAGGAATATCAGTATTATAATATTGATTCTTCGGGCCTTGGAGGCGTTTCTTCTCTATTCTAATGCTAACCTACAAACAGCAAGATTCAGTCAAGCAAAATAACTTTGGACACCAGAAGAGCAGCAAAGAACCTCAATTTAAGATCAGTTTAATAAATGAAACCATAATCAGTTCTTGGGCTATAAAACAAAAGATAACATTGAAGCCACATGCCCTTCTGCATTGAATTATATTTTTTTAATAGGATAAACTGAGCACTGTAACCACATGACTCCTTAAGAATTACAATGCCCAACTAGGAATAAGTGGCTCGCTTCTGACACGGATACATACTGTGATGTATTCTACTAGATGCATAAATTCTTTTATTTTGTGGTTTTTATAAAAAAACAATTACACAAAAATGAGCAGAGACTTCTGTATGGATGATTTTTTCCCATTATTTAGCATACTCCACTCAATTCCCCTGGAATCTACATCAGAACCCTGATTCCTGATGGACCGGCCGCAGCTGATGGACGACTTAGTATCGGGGACAGAATCCTGGCTGTGAACGGAACTAGCCTCATTGGAGCAGATTATCAGAGGTCACTTATTTCTTAATCTGAAGACATGGTGCTTAAGAACTCATCTGTTAGGGGTTCAGTCTAAGAATTGGTATCCGCCAGATAGCTGTTTCTTTTAATTCAAATTTATTGTGATGCTACCACTGCTCCTTACTTTCAGACTGACACAGAGCACCTTTATATGAAATGTAAAATTAAAAAAGAATACCTGTATTGCACGCTTCTGTCCAGATTCTTGTTTGTTCGGTATCAAAGCCAAGGAAATAGATTGATCTGACACATGCTTTCATTTCTTCACAGTGCGGTAGACCTCATCAGACTAGGAGGCGGCAGACTGCGTTTTCTTGTTGCGAAGTCAGATCTGGACATCTCTCAGAAAATCAGTGCTTCATCATGTTGAAAACCAGTGACACGCTCCGTATCTCCTCTCCTCACCTCACACCAGAGAACAGTTAAAAAGGTACCAAGGTGCCCTGGCAAAGTGCTGCTCCCAAACACAATAAGGCAGTACTTTATTTTTACAGAATCACAGAAGGCTACTTAAAACCTATATAATGTAATGCAGGACTGTGCTGTACACATTTGGAAACTGTAATGTGAATTTGGTGCTGATTATTTGATGCTGGAGTATTACATCACAAAAAAAGTGATGTATTGTGTTGTAAAGCCAGTGCAAGAACATCTACTGTCTTCCAGGCTCACAACCTAAACTGCATCACAGACCAGGGCTGGAGTTCAAAAGTCATGATTGAAAACACTGAAATACATTTGCAAGATATAAATATATATTCACAAAATAAATCTGAATTTAGACTTGTGGCAAGAAGAGCTGTTTAATATCTGCACAGGCAACTTCATTTGCAAGCAGCACATTTTATAACATACAATATCATTCAAGGACACTTAAACAATGTACTGTACACACAAATGTTGGCACAATAAATGCAAGAATAAACATAAACGTTATCAAAATAGTAAATATTTACTATTTCTGTTAGTGATGGATATGTATTTCACAATCAATAAACACATGGAATTAATGCAACTCCATGTGGATCCCTGATGAAATGTAATTTGTTTTATTGACATCACTTTTACAAATAACTCATGGCTTGGTAGTAAATGTGTATAGGAAAATAAAGTAATTCCTTCAAAATAATATTTTTTGTCTAGCATTCATTTTGACAACTTTATGTATTAAACATTTATGGCTGTAGCCAATGGGAAAGAAACAGAGAAATGAACAAATTATATGGACCTGTTTTACACCAATAAGACCACAGAGCACATTTTAAAGAGAAAATGTTTATTCTAGTTTCTCTTTATAGCAATAATTCCACAATACTTCATCCAGCTCATTTAACAATATCCACTTCACTACAATGTCATTACCTTTCTTCTTACAGATCTGTTTCAAAACTTAATGTCTGTTTGATGTACTGCAATCGGAAGTAAAAATCCTACTGGCTCATGATTTCTGGTTCTTGGGATCCTCGATACTAATGTTACAAACCATATCCTTCAGCCTTAATGAGGTGTGTGCGGTCAGACGAGGCAGTCTTGTTATGCAGGAAGGAGGTCATTGCCCTTCTGCAGCACCTCACTCAGGGCTCGCATGGCAAGGGGCAGGCAAGTGTTGGTGTCCCTGTGCCACCGAGGGCTGGTCCCCTGTTGCGACGGTGCCAGGACAAACTGGGCTACACTGGGCAGCTTGAGCAGGTTGATCAGTTCATTGGCCCTTGTGAGGATTTCCTCAATATCCTCCTCACTGTAGCAGGAGGTGACTGGAGCACTGCATGCAAAGGATCGCATCTTGGAAAGGAACAAGGACACCCTAGTGGGAAAAAAGAAAAAAAACAGCCACCACATATTTTTCAGACACAACTATTACTAATTCGCAGATATTATTCAAAGCCTATACACAAGTTAAGAACTTCTTTGGATGCAATCACTTATCTTTGTCTGACAAAATGGGAATCTGGGTTTTAATTACTATACTAGGAACTCCCATTCTTTGACAGTAAAGTCACTGTATATTACTTAAGTGAAAATGTTATATTTAGTGAATCTCATATAATTACATATAATTAATGTCAGTTTCGTGCATGCTTATTCAACACGTAGTTTTTAATTTTAGAAAGTTATTAACATTTCATCAATCGTTAATGACTACACAGCTCGTAATATAAGAAAAAGTGTGGCACTCATTAGGCATAAAACACAACTTAACTACTTTCCATTTTAAGTAAAGAACCACTGTGAAGAAAGAATCAGTCCTGTCCTGTACAGTCCTGAATGGTACAAAATTACTATATATAAAATGGCAGGTTTTCATTAAATCATCAATTACAGTAGCTTTTTTCAGACAAATATTTGTATGCAATTCCTGGCATTATCAGATGAAGTAAAAAACTGGTCCAGTTTTTTTGATGAATAACTACAAATGTTCACACACCTTATTATTATAATCACTTTAGTCACATTACTACAGGAAAAAAACTGTAACAATAATAAACAAGAATATACACTACAAACAAGCTTTATGACTGTTACAATTATTTTGCTGCACAGTAATTAAACAACTGTGCTCAATTCATCACAGGTGTAATACTTTAAAAGTTAAAGTAGTATAAAAATAAATCATTAAGTTGTAGAATTCACAGTGGAACCTGGTTAGGCATGCCACTGTGAAGGAAATAGCAACTTTGAACCTGTTAAAGAGCTCAGTGAGAAAATGTCAACAATATCCCATTCACTTCACAAAAGGGGCTTGTATAAAACCAAAAAACATCTCAGATCAGGCTTGGGGTTGGAAAACAAAGCACCTAACTGATAATACAAGCAGGTGTCAAAATGTTTTGCAGTCAGAAGAGAAAACTAAGGATTTTTAGTCTAAATGCAAAGAGTTACATCTGACACAACCCCAACACAGTGCATCACTCAGTCAACACCATCCCTACCGTCAATAATGGTAGTGGCAGCATTATGATATAGATAGTTCTCATTGTTGTGGCCATTCTTAGAACTAATCCTGCTTCAGATATAAAACTGGAACACAACTTAGAATAGCTTAAGAATAAGGAAGTGAATGTGCTTGAGTCACTCAAAGTTCTGTCCAAAGTTGAGCCCTATTGAGAATGTAGAAAAACTGGAAAACTGCTGTCTATGATTGATCCACTAGCATCTTGAGAGAGTGGTAATAAGTATGTATTAAGTGTCTATTTATTTATGTTTTTTTTGTAGAAATGGAAATAAAAATACAATTTGAAAAAACTTCAACTTGAAAAAATTTGAACTTGAACAACTCTCCCAAAATCAGTGTGCAAATGTTGCACTAAGCCAGTATAAAAATTGGTACGGATAATCCTAAAAACAATGGCTGCAATTTCTACAAAAATATTATATAATATTGAGTTCAGGGCTGAGAATACTTAACATACTCAACATACTTATTTTTTTCTCTAGGTTTAGCTGACATTTACTTTACCTTATCTTACTCTTAGACATCTTTGGTTTGAGTAATTGGATTTTGAATAAAACATACAAAATGTGTGCACAACATGGTGTAATTTCACAATTACCATAGGAAAGGTCTGAGTACTGTTGCAAAACACTAAAGATTTCTATACACCAAGATTTTACGAATACATTAAAATAAATTAAATCTCATCTCAATCAACATGGATTTCAGACTAGGTTTTTTTAAGCACTCAACTGGAGGCCTATAAAACTCCTCACCTAAGAGTTCTTGCCATAACTACATCCTTTTAGTTTACCTGGGAATGAGGTCTTGGCTTCGTGATGCCAGCTTGGCCAAGGTGGACATCAGCATGGTGATGACTTTTGGGGAGAACCTAGGGGGACTGGCAGACTGGCGCACCTGTGTGATCTCAAACAGCACAGCCTCCAGGGTCTCGAAGAACAGGGTTATCCGCTCCACAGTGCACCGCTTGTCATAAGAGACGGAAAGGTACTCACCAATGGCCCAGACCTACAGAAAACAAGGACAAAAAAAATGAAATGCCTGCTGCTAACTCGGCACAAATTCAGTGACATAAGCATCATCCAGTCCCAGGTGGGTGTTTTGCTTCATTACTTATCTCTTTGGTCTCACAGCTGAAATCACAGATGTATGACAAATGTTTTCCAAGTTCAGCAGTTTCTTTCAAGATTTTGTCTACACTATATATGTAACCTGAGGCCGCCTAAGAACACGGTGGCTCGACGCCATCAAAACAGACACTGGCTTAGGTATAACAGCTGAAAGGGAAAGTCCAAGACCGGAAAGTGTGGCGAGAGATGGCCTATAGAATCGTCGAGAGTCGGATCTGACTGACCGGATAACATCATCATATATGTAACCAGAAGAATCATTTTAGATTCAAAAGACCATTTTAAAAGTGTCCATGTTGGTTAGTTTACTAATTAACTTGGATTTTAATAACTGACACTTCACCTGACACTTCTTCCTAGAGTGTCTTTTTCACTTAAGTGCAATTTTTTTCTTACCACATGGGTGTAGAGGTTTTCCTTGCTGGATATATTCCCTGTGGTACCTGTGAAGTCCAGTAGCTCCTTAGACCACTCCACAATAAGAGATGGTTGCAGTTTACACAGCACTAAGAAGTGGGAGCTAAACACCCTAAAAGAGGGAAAAGAGAAAGAGTGACAACAGATCACAAGATATTGACTAAAAATAACAAATGCAACCAAAGACGTTTATATATTCACACTTCTATACTGCATATCAGGTATCTCATTTGAAAATATTAGAAATAAAATGGATCAATAAACTTTTTCTAGTCATCATCATCAAAACATCCATCAATTACCACTGTACTTTCTTTTATTAAATCCCACTCCTCACCTCTGTACTTCAGTCTTGTAGTTTTTTATGTTGAACAACAGCCCGCTTCTCTCCAGTAAGACTAGGACAAGTTGGTTGATTAACTTTTTGTTGCCAAACTGAATAGGAAGTAAAATGAGGCCAGTTAGCATATATGTGATGTCAACAATGTTGAACAAGGAAGTCTCTCAACCAGTTAACACAAAGCATCATTCAAGTAAACTTGAAAATAAAAATGTTCTGGTGAAATGTAAAAATAATGTCCTTAGGCAGACTTTGTAACTTGCAAGTGCACAGTGTTAATTCGACTGAAAGAACGGGTTGATGAGTGTATAAGAATCCATCTACACTGACATGCCTGGCATCTCAACATAGCTCAGAACAAGCTTGTACCACTGTTTATCAAATAAACTCTGGCCCATTAGTTGTAAGAACACTGCCGTTTGCCAGCTAGTGCTTCTGGAAAACACGTTAGGATGTTATTTGTTACCAATACAACACAAAGCAGAAAGGAACTTTTACATGCTGTATTTCTTTCTAAATGAGACATCAGCTTTGACAAGAGCAATATACCCATTTCACAGTCTTCAGCAATCATATACCCGTTTCACAGTTTTCAGCAAAACTGTCAGGTATTAGTAAAACAAATATACCCTGTAAGCTTTAATGATGAGGGAGGAATATTTTATGTTTTTAGCAGAACCCCCTAATTTATTTGAAATTTCTAAAAAAATAATTTATATGTGTAGTACATATAATTTCTAGAATGTGCATCTCCCTTTTTTCATAAAGTATAAGAAGGCCATGTGCTTTATACACCACAACACATGAAAGACATTAAACTTTAAAGCCAAGTGCCTCATTGAATGCTTAATACATATATGTGGAATGTGTTACCTGAGCAACAATGTTGAAGAAGATGTTCAATAGCACAGGAACTGTTTGAGCACACTGCACAACGCGTGGGCAGTCAGCCACATCGGACAGTATCTCATGAAGCCCATTTAATCTCCGGAAAAAAAAACAATTGATTAATTAGTCTAATAAAAAAATTAAACTCATATAAAATTGTTCAGCTTTGTGCCTTTGAAAGGTAGTATACATCACCCTATAAATGTCTTGTCCACCTAACAGAGCTACTTCCTCTTTCAAGCTTCACTTTACATGTCAAGTTGGCTAAGCAGAAATCACTGCCTCAGCCTTTAACAAACATGAAAATTTACATTAATAGAGACACATGAGCTGACACTTTGCTATAGTTCAGATAAGGGCAGGCCCTTTACAGCTGACAGATGCTACCACAACAGTATAATATAAAGCCTAATGTTCCAGCCAAGATCTGACTCCACTGATTTATGAAGCGATAGGGGTCAGTGAGCTTCCCTATAATTTTGTACAAATGCAGAGCAATGGCTCAACAATACAGTTCACCTAATAATGAAAATGATATTTTAAACAGAGATCACAGCCAAATTGCATAGGAACAGTTTAATTGATAATACAGAATTTATTTCTCATGTGATATGGGGCGGAGCGGTGGCTCTGTGGCTAAGGATCTGCGCCTGTGGCTGGAAGATTGCCGGTTCAAATCTGCAGCCGGCAGAGGAATCCTACTCCGTTTGGCTCCTGAGCAAGGCCCTTAACCCCAACTGCTCCAGGGGCGCTGTACAATGGCAGACCCTGTGCTCTGACCCCAGGCTCTCTCCCTATCTGTGTGTCTGTGTGTCTCATGGAGAGCAAGTTGGGGTATGTGAAAAGATAATTCCTAATGCAAGAAATTGTAAAGGGTTAATAAAGTAATGTTATATATATATAGGCAACAAAGCCATAATAAGTGATTCTGTTTTGCTGGTCAGGAGCACAAATGCAATTTTCCAAATTAACAGTAAGAACTGAATTGTACCCTAAGATTTTCCAATACTCACAACATGGTTAGTTCAATATTACTACAACTATTACTGTTGCAGAGTTCAAGTCAGCCTTTACTGAGATCGGTCTTGATGGAGTACCTGTCAATGGTATCTCCAGTCCCAGCCTCTGTCCTCAGGATGTACAGAAACATGCCCCTGTAGCTGGGGTGTCGGAATGCCTCCATTGAACTGGATACCTTCACACTCTGATCCAGAAAGAACTTGTCTGACCTTGGAGACAATGGTGACCTGTGAATCACACAGAATATTACCTACTAGCAAACGTAGAATACAACTCTTGTTTTTATTAAATAAGGAGCTGTTCTATCCACCTCTGAGTAGATTAGCTTATTTAAAAAATGTACTAAGGATCAGAGCATTTGATATGTGTAACCAACTATAACAAAAATTTAAACAACAGCTATAAAAGCACTGCATAACTCTTGACTGTGTATTTCAGTTGTTTCTGGCTTTAAATCAGAGATGCCCTCTAGTGGCCAGCCTGCCATGACTGCAAATCATCTGTACATTTCCAACTAAACTAAACGGTCAATACAAATTGTGAGATAACTTTCAGAGCCACTGCAATGAGTTGTCACTGTTGGGACTGCTGGGTCCTTCGGATACATGATTTATCAGCAGCACGTCAACATGGCAGCTGCTGCAGCTGACAGATATCTGAAATGCTTCAGACACAGAGCTGGAATAATTCAAAACCACCTTCTGCAGCCCACCTCAGTCTTTAATGAATGTGCTGGCTTCACCTTCGCACTGCTTGCAATAAAAAAGAAAAATAAACACACCCCCTGGAGACAGGGTGAGCCGACGGGAATGTGACTGCAGCAATTATTTACAGGTAAAGTGCAACGTGTCTGCACCAAACATCAATAGTTTTCATTGCTTTCATGGGTTTTATTTGCCTTTGTTTTGAAATTCAATTATTTTTTTCCTCTCCTGAGGACAGACTGTATTGGCATGGCAGGGTCTTCATCATTCTTTTCAGTCCAAGTCAATCAATACTGAAGATTCACTATGGGTGTACACTGAGGGCAAAAATCTACTTTTGGCACTATGCTTGAATTTTCAACCAATGCTTAAACTTGAAACAAAAAATGAAGGAACATGCTAAGAGTAGCTGATCCTTCCAGAGAAGCAATGTAGTTCTCATCATAATTCCAAGTGTTCAAAGTTCAAATTACCGATTATATTTGATCAATTCAAAACTGATCATGGTGGTGTAACTAAAAAAAGAAGGTACATACCAAACAGTCCAATGGTCTGTCATTTTGTTACCATGCTCTGTTCTTTGTCATTGACAATAGGTCTCTTATAGGTGTATAAATACATACACACCAAGTAGATCACTGCAAATTATTTTATGAGTTGTAAATGATATGTACTGCTGTAAAGTGCACCCATGACAGAGTAAGAACTGCAGCACCTGAGCTGTATATCAATCGCTGCAGTCAGGCAGGGCAGGTCCAGCAGAGAATGGAGAATCTCAATGGCATTCTCAGGAACAAGCAGGGAAGGAAGCAGCTCAACATATTCTGAGATGAGAGCAGGGCTGTTCCAGGCAAGAAACTAGTTAAAGAAAAGCAGAAAAATGTTAATTTACAAAGTTGCATCTTTACTAAGCATGCATTTTGTACTAATTATTAATATGCTATGTTTGTATTTAAAATCTGATGTGATTCTAGGATAATAGTTTAATGACAGTACTTATTTGATTATTTTATCATTTATGTTATACAACATTTATCCTATCAGATGGTAGATAATAATAATTAAAAATTAAATTATTCATAAGATAAAATACCTGATTTCTACTATTTAGTATTTTCTAGGTGACAAAACTGTAAATTTAGTCAGCAACTATAAATTTAATTGTGATTTTCTGCAGCATATACTAAGCTGTACATATACAGTATAAAGAATACTGCTAGATGCAATTCATAAAGAATTGCACAGACCATTCCCAGACTTTTGGACCTGTCCATTGATTGGTCTGTTGTACACAAAAGTAACATATTGTTCTGCATGTTTGCACCACAGTTTCTGATGTCCACCATGATGGTCGACACAATTCAAAAATGTGTCATGGCTAAAATACTTGACTCCACTGTTGGTGACTCCACTACAAGTGAGGTGATCTTCTCCAAGCTGTACCACACTTATGGCACAGAAGTGTTATTCTGTTGGCATATTGGCCCCCTCTTCTAGATTTGAATTAGGCTTGACAATTAACAGATTATATCAACTCATCGCCTCTGCCCAATCAATCAAACTTCCCAGTAATAAGGGTATTTAGGACTTAGGTAACAATTAAAGTCACTTGAATGTATCATGATCAGTCGTCATAATTTACCAGAAAATGTATTCAATATAGAAATCCCCTATACTTACATTTACCTTAAACATACATGCATAGATAGAGCGAACATTTTATGTATATGAAATATATATATACAGTGCCTTGCGAAAGTATTCGGCCCCCTTGAAGTTTTCAACCTTTTGCCACATTTCAGGCTTCAAACATAAAGATATAATTTTTTTATTTTATGTGAAGAATCACCAACAAGTGGGACACAATTGTGAAGTGGAACGAAATCTATTGGATTTTTGAAACTTTTTTAACTAATAAAAAAATGAAAAGTGGGGCGTGCAAAATTATTCGGCCCCTTTACTTTCAGTGCAGCAAACTCACTCCAGAAGTTCAGCGAGGATCTCTGAATGATCCAATGTTGTCCTAAATGACTGATGGTGATAAATAGAATCCACCTGTGTGTAATCAAGTCTCTGTATAAATGCACCTGCTCTGTGATAGTCTCAAGGTTCTGTTGAAAGCGCAGAGAGCATCATGAAGACCAAGGAACACACCAGGCAGGTCCGTAATACTGTTGTGGAGAAGTTTAAAGCCGGATTTGGATACAAAAAGATTTCCCAAGCTTCAAACATCCCAAGGAGCACTGTGCAAGCGATCATCTTGAAATGGAAGGAGTATCAGACCACTGCAAATCTACCAAGACCTGGCCGTCCCTCTAAACTTTCAGCTCAGACAAGGAGAAGACTGATCAGAGATGCAGCCAAGAGGCCCATGATCACTCTGGATGAACTGCAGAGAACTACAGCTGAGGTGGGAGAGTCTGTCCATAGGACAACAATCAGTCTTACACTGCACAAATCTGGCCTTTATGGAAGAGTGGCAAGAAGAAAGCCATTTCTCAAAGATATCCATAAAAAGTCTCGTCTAAAGTTTGCCACAAGCCACCTGGGAGACACCCCAAACATGTGGAAGAAGGTGCTCTGGTCAGATGAAACCAAAATCGAACTTTTTGGCCACAATGTAAAACGATATGTTTGGCGTAAAAGCAACACAGCTCATCACCCTCAACACACCATCCCCACTGTCAAACATGGTGGTGGCAGCATCATGGTTTGGGCCTGCTTTTCTTCAGCAGGGACAAGGAAGATGGTTAAAATTGAGGGGAAGATGGATGCAGCCAAATACAGGACCATTCTGGATGAAAACCTGTTGGAGTCTGCAAAAGACCTGAAACTGGGACGGAGATTTATCTTCCAACAAGACAATGATCCCAAACATACAGCACAATCTACAAAGGAATGGTTCACAAATAAACGTATCCAGGTGTTTGAATGGCCAAGTCAAAGTCCAGACCTGAATCCAATCGAGAATCTGTGGAAAGAGCTGAAAACTGCTGTTCACAAACGCTCTCCATCCAACCTCACTGAGCTCGAGCTGTTTTGCAAAGAAGAATGGGCAAGAATTTCAGTCTCTCGATGTGCAAAACTGATAGAGACATACCCCAAGCGACTTACAGCTGTAATCGCAGCAAAAGGTGGCTCTACAAAGTATTAACGCAAGGGGGCCGAATAATTTTGCACGCCCCACTTTTCATTTTTTTATTAGTTAAAAAAGTTTCAAAAATCCAATAGATTTCGTTCCACTTCACAATTGTGTCCCACTTGTTGGTGATTCTTCACATAAAATAAAAAAATTATATCTTTATGTTTGAAGCCTGAAATGTGGCAAAAGGTTGAAAAGTTCAAGGGGGCCGAATACTTTCGCAAGGCACTGTATATGAGTATATAATAACTGGTTGAAAGTATAGGAAAAATAGATTCTACATTTAACCACTGCTTCTGCCATTCTGGGGAACTGGAGAGAGGAGAAAAAAAGGACATTTTTGTGCATTGGAAAGCTACAATGGGTGTAATACTAGATTTAATTTCATGTAGCTCAGTTTTTTTGCCTCCCTACATAGTGCTATAATGCCAAGGCAATTCCAAGTATATACTATGTCAATCATTAACTGTAAGGCTATCACTATGTGAGAAATCAAAAATTGATGTAACGTAATTGTATATTTTTATTCATAATGTAAAGCATGCTTGGGTTTGGAAACGAGTTTTATAAATAAAAGTTGTTATTAATAATAATAAGTCAGTTTTCAAACATCTCCACTGAAGTTCAAAGGTGTCTATGATTAAACATGTGAAGCACAAGGATTCTCCAGCAGAAGCCCTAATAATTATACAGGTGCCAGAGAGCTCACCTTAAAGAGGTTTGGGAAGCTCTGCCTGTACAGGGCCACACTCTCGCTGAGTACAGTTACATTGGCTCTGCAGAACTGAGTGAATTCAAAAGCCAGCATGGGCTCCTGGAACTGCTCACTGGGGACAATGGAGAAGAGCTCCCGGAATACAGCCTCAGAGTCCACTGCTGCCGTCTCACCTGACAACACATCATTCATTACCATAGAGCACAGCATTTCACTCTCTTATAGGCAAAAGGCAGTTTTTCTTAACTCAACTAACCTGAACAAATTGAGCACACAATTTCAACAGTATTCTATTACTTGTAATACAGATATCCACAACTTATGTTACTTACAGGACACTAGCAATCTGATTCTTTAGCAATGAAAAGAGGGAATATATAAGTATTTTTTGTCATTGATTATTTATGGTTTACCTTCTTTTAAAGCTATAAAATTAACTTTCATTAAACCATGTACACTGCCTGTATAATACACTGATGTATATTATTAAGGAAAAGAGCTGAGATATTTTGCCTAAGTAACACAGAGATCTTTTTCTTCACTTCAAACTCTGGTTTTTGTGTTAAAATGATCAAGTGCATAATAAATGAAGGGTCTGGTAAAACACCAGCTGCTGAAGCAAGATTATTTAGCTTGCCAACACCAGAATCTGATGCCTTTTTATGTTCCTGTGCACTTTCAGCAATAAAACAGTTCCTTCAAACAACAAAGCAACAACATCCAACTTACAGCATAATTAACAGATTTAGCGTCTAACAATTCTTAAAAAAGAAAACGTAAGGGTTTCAGGAGCACGAAATCTCTGTTGCTGATTTATAGATGACTTACTGTGGTTGAGATAGAACTGTGCAATTGGCAGCAGAACTCGAGAATAAGCCAGGTCTCTTCTAACCCGGCCATAGAGAGCTTTGACATAAGGAAAGGCCCGGTACACGAACGAGGGGTCCTCTCTGCAGATGATATCCATCACTGTCACTGCTTCGATCATGCACTGCATGCAAAGGAGAAACACCACACCTGCTCAACCCAGTGAAACATTCACACAGATCACTCATTGCTGACCGTGGGGCAGTTATTTCAGCACCTTAAAAACAGCATGGGCTAACAGATTAAATTATGCACTGTTTTGAGAATTCTTTTACTTTTTAAGTTGCATTCTTTTGCAATACAATTACAATTGTTTCTATGTAAATAATGTATACTGCATAAGTCAGTTTAGAAGAAAGTGCCTGTCAAACACATTATATATTATTATTATTAGTAGTAGTATTAATAATAATTGATTTAATCTTAGTATGCGCTGAAATAAAGTAACTGCTGTCTACGAGTCTAAAACTAATTAACAGCACAACAGCGTTGCCCTTATCTTAGGGTAGTGAAAGTCATTATCAACCAAATCAATCTAAGATAAGTCTGGTTCTTGTAATTCAATTAAATGTGCATCAAGAGAGATTTTTTTTCTGTAGTTTTCCATGTATGAAGGTGTTTGGTTTATATTAGTTTATTTTATTTCAGCCTCCTGAATTCTAGCTTCTGAGAAGGAAGCAGTCTGACTTGTTTTTAAGACGCTGTTCTGACAAACTGCAGCCACAAAGGATAGGAATGCCAAAGTTTTTAGACCAATATACGCATCTGTCATTCTGATAAAATGCTAAGCAGAGAAGGCATGGACAATTGTTTACCTCACAATATAATCCTCTGAAGTATGACAGATTACATTTTAACAATTAAGGATGGCATTAAAAGATTATCACCATCACTTACATGAGGAATGTTTATTCATTTTTAATTTAACTGAATGCAAAATAAAATGGCTGTTTTGTAAGAAACCAGATTTAAGACCTCAAGCAACACTGCACAGCCAGTTTGGACCCTGAGATTCATATCCCCAAAGAAGTATGGAAATTATGTATTTCATGCTTGTGTACGTACAGCTTTTTGCAGCTCTGTATCGGACTTCTTCAGGGCCTCTGAGAAAAAGAAGCAAATGCATTAAAACTGAAAGCCAAAAATCTTCCCAAAGTGAGCCGCAGCAATAAGTACCTAATAGGAATATTCAGTGGTAAACAATTTTAATTATCATCTACTTAAAGACTATAGACCGGCACGTTAAAAGGCAAACTCAAAGATATGTGTAAATGTCACCAGCACTCACTCCTGTCGCTCTGCTCGATGAGTCGGTGGCAGTACTCGAAGGCTTTCTCTCTCAGTCTTTCTTTAGGAAGAAGCAGGCGGCTGGCAGTAGAGCTAGTGGAGATTATGGACACGACAGAGCCATCCACTTCAGACCGGTCATCTGCATCACATGCAACAAGACACAGTGTTACCTATGGCACTTCTAACCACGCAAGTCAAAGTGTACAACATGTAGCATAGAAAACGCAGAAAGCATTTTCAAGATCTTTGCAATGAGGGAGCAGTCAATTTCAAAATTGATCAAGTGTCCTAACTGTTGCAACTTACATGTGTGTGCACAAGGATAGGTCATATATGGAAAAATAGTTCCAAGTTCAATTTAGCAAGTGCATAGAGAAACACTAGGGAAAAAAAAACATCTTTTTATAATTAATGTAGCATGTAAATAACTGTGCCATTGGGCAGGTAAGCATTTTTTTAACACTTGATTCAAACATTGAAAATGTAATCAACCTTTAGCACAATATGTAAATATGTTCAAATGTCAATATCAGGGGCAGCACATGCAAAATAGAAGAACAGGAAAAATATTTGGAATTAATGTGAAGCACAACATAAATCTTGCTTCAAAATGTTTGTCTAAACTTTACACACACTTACCGTGATGTACTGATACTGAGAACAACACTTTCTTATGCTGTGCTGTTAAAAACGAAATTTCATTTTCATTAGCACAAACCTCCACTTCTTTCTGTTCAAACTCACATATGAGTGTGCAGTCTACAGATGAAAAAAAGGCATGGTTTCTGTCGTAACTTAGTCTTGATATATAAATTATTACCAAGAACATACTGAATGTTGACAACCCTAGGTGAAAGTACAGAATCTGACATTAGTACATAACACAAACACCATGATTCAGGGTTGCACAACCCCCTTTTAACCAGACTTCTCAATCTATTTCTGTCAATTCACAAATTTCATCATATTTCACCAAGATCTCTCTTTCTGCAAAGAGTTCGGGGTGGGGGTTCAGAGATTAGATTGAGATTAGAAGTAAAATATAAAACATGGTATTGTATTTTCCATGCCAGTGCACTCAGAATGTAGTTCTACGCAGGTCTTTTTGATTTCTATACACTACCTGCATCTGCATTTCCACTCCCATCACTGTTGTAGCACAGTAGCCACTTCCTAATCATAGAGAAGGCATACATGCTCATCCATTGGTCCTCTGTGTAGGTCTGACCCACACACAGTACAGTAAAGAAGTCTGCTGCCACTTCGCCATCCACCTCTGTGACTGGAGCAGGCTGGCTCAAGAGACACAGACAAAGGGTTACCTCCTGCAGTACAACAGTCTTGTGTTCTAATGTCTTTTGTGTGTGCTGTCTAAATATCAACCCAAAGTAAATGATAATTTATATGGTATTATAAAACTGACTTATCCCATCAACTAGCTTGCTTAATAGATAAATTTGTAGACCATTTCAGAGATTCAATTATAATTTGCTTCTGTAAGTATACTGTATATATATTTTAGACAGCATTTAGTCCTATGAGAACACAAATCTCACGACTCTCTATTGTGAATCATATTCTTAACAAATATAAAAATAAATTCAAATATTACATTTTTTAGATTTTATTATAAACATTAAGTCATAGAAATATTCTGCCTTGCCTCCGACTAACCATCATCCTAACCCTCTACAAAAAAAACTAACTACAGCTAAAAACCTTCCCTCATGCAAATAATTCATACTACTGTAGATTCAATGGAGCAGCAGACATTTGGCACTGGAAGCAAGGGTCTTACTCTACCTGTCGGTTTCTCGGGCCAGTAAAGAAACCTCCAGAATACAAGAACGCCCCTTGCTGAATGTTGGTATACCAGAGCCAGTCTACAAGCTTCTTGCTGACCAGGTTGATATGATCTGCATTCACAACATTACAATCAGTGTCTCAAAAGCCATAGATGTATGGCACTCTATAAACATATTGAACAACTAAAATGTAAACTCAGAGCTTTAAACAGATTGGAATGGAATACAGAATGATTAAACATAGAGGGATTCCCTGTATTACAAGGCTAAGGTGTTTTTTGTAAATCCAGTATTCTGAACATAAGTGGGGATCTTACTTGAAACTGTCACAAAATGCATTACATGCTGATTTATGGCAATTAAAATCATTATTACGTATTCTAAAAAACACATATCTGAAAAGTAAAGGAGAGCAATCTCATTTCTGGTTTCTTGCCTTTTACAATACCATGCAACCTGACAGCATTCCTAACAGTTTTTCTAAATCTCTGTGTTAATAAATAAGAAATCACAAAAGAAAGAGTAATGCACACCTTCTGTCAAGATCTCGGGTAAAAGGCTCATGGCTTTTGAGAGGATGGGAAGCAGATGGCGTGAAACCTGACCTTCAGGCTGTCGTGGCTCTAGACACCTCAGAAGGCGGTGTAATAAAGTACACACCTCTTCCTTTTTCCTAGCCTGTTGGTGAAAGACAAATTAAATTTGTCCTTTTAATCACATGATATCAAACAACACTAAGTAATCAAGTTTATCTGACAGCCTGTCTAAACTTACCTGTGTCAGTGTCACTGTGGCTACGTAGCTGACTGTCCTTCCATCTTGAAAGTCCACAGAGAGACCTTCCACATCAAAGGGCAGACTCTCTCTAAGAATTGCAGAGGACAGGGCCTGGAGCTGCTCTGAGGTGCTTGGAGAGCACAGCAGTGACTGTAGTTTCTCAAGAACATCCTGAGGGAGACTACATTCATAAAGACAAAAAAACAACTACTGAAACTGAAGGGTTTTCTTTCTAAGTAACACTTGATGTACCAGTTCACACCATTGCTTCCTTGCAGTGCTGGGGCCCTGGGTTCAATTCTAGACCTCGGGTGCTAGAATGTTCTTCCCATGTTCTCATGGGTTTCTTCCAGGTGCTCCAGTTTCCTTCCACAGTCCAGAAAGAATGGCGGTAGATTAACTGGCTTCTGGAAATATTGGCCCTAAGTGAGAGTGTGTGCATGTCTGTGTTTGTGTCTTCCTGCAATGGACTGGCATCCTGTCCAGGGGGGGCACCCTGACTTGCACCCATTTTGCTTGCCAGGATAGGCACCGGCTCCCCAACAACCCTGTGTTGGAATAAGCGATTGTAAAATGCATGGATATTGTATGGAGAAAATGTATTGAAGGAAATTATTAAATCATGCCAGCAGCTATATCAACGCAACGCACAACTGGCAACCCACTGAAGGTAAGCAGGTGTGAGCCTGGCCAGTACTTGAAAGGGAGACCTCCTGGGAAGAACTAAGGTTGCTGCTGAAAGAGGTGTTAGTGGGGCCTCTAGGGGGCGCTCAAGTCACAGTGTGTGTGGGTTCTCTTGCCCCAGTGCAGACACTTTACTGTAAAAAGGCACTTTTTATGAGGCACGTCCTTTGGATGAGACGTAAACCTGAGGTCCCCACTTTCTCCCAGAAAACTCACATGGCGTTTCTCGAAAAGAGTACAGGTGTACCATTGGCCTTTATTGATCATGGCCTCATAATAATCCCTATTTATTAATTGGCTTCATCACCCTGTTCTCCTCCCCACTTATAGCTGATGTGTTGTGAGTGTACTGGCGCACTATGGCTGCCGTCGCATCATCCAGGTAGGGCTGCACATTGCTTGTGGTGGAGGGGAGTCCCTATTACATGTAAAGCGCTTTGCGTGGACTGTCCAGAAAACCACTGTATAAGAGTAAGAACAGACACCAGTCCAACACAGGCCACCTGGACACAAACAAGTACACATGGACAATTCACATGAATACAAAACAACCCAGACTACATTACATAGTCAGCACTCCCTGGGACAGTGGAAAAACATCATGGTACCTGGAGACCAAAAGGAGACCGTAGATTTGAACCCAGGACCTAAGAACTTTAAAGCAAAAGAACTAAATCCAACACCATCATGATGCTCAACATTCATGCTGGGATTTTTTCACAAACTACTTAAAATAAATACTATAAAATGACAATTCCGTCTCTCTTGGAACAAATTAATGACAAAACGTATTTAAATGTGTGGTTTATACTTACGTCCTGCCATATTTTGTTGAAGAGACAATAAGGTAGAGTCTCTGCAGAGAATCAATGGTTTCAAGTCCATAGTCTTTGTTATGAAGGAGTCTGGAGATACGGGAGTAGAATTTCTGCAGTTCTTCCTCCCGGATATCTCTGTACAAAACAACTGTAAGAACTGACTGAGATATTCAAACATTACTGATATATCTATTTATACACTAAAGACATTTCAATGGACAATATATAATTTTAACAAGTACTGTAACACTATTCAACTCAAAAGGGAAAGCAGTTGGACATTGCTCTGCTTCTAGAAGCCATTACCTTTCACATTAACCAGACTCTAATAAAAATAAATAAACCAAGAACTTACAACAACCTTCATCACATTGTTACACACTTTTTTAAATTATGGGAATGGGATCAAAACTACAGTGAAATGGCAGAGGACAGAATGATATTTTAACAAAGAAACTTTTTGTTTTTTAAAAAGTACCAGTCAGCTCCAAAAATGCGCACATTATCCAGCTAACTCAGAGCAACATACAGTCAAGCAATTTGAAAATATTACACAACCGTCTTCATGGGTTCCAAAACGGAAGAAAAAAAAATCCAAACTGTCCAGCTGATGTCAGCATAATGCTATGTTACATGATCTCGTACATGTTACAATAATATTCCTTTTGGTTTTAACATTTACATTACATTTTACTTTTAACTAGTAACTAAGAAACCAGTACCGAGATACAGTTGACTTTTTAAGGCCTATGTCTGAATTTGAACAAACTGTCATTCTAAATTCAACTGTCAATTGTGAACTGTCAAGGAACTGCTTAAAACAAGGTTTTCAAAATCACAATAATCCAACCTCCAAAATCGAATCGTAGGCTGGATTATTCAAATACTGCTGTTCTAGAATCAGTTACAGCAAAGAGAAACCAGATATACTGAGTGTAAAGAATGTTTTAAATTTACACTGACAGGTTAAAACTGTTTTTAGAACTACTGTAAAACCATAGATGACAGTACTGCCCAAAATAATTTATATAGTTTCGATATATTTATCACTATATAATCCATAATTCATCTGAACATAATTAGGGTAATAAGGTTATATTTTACCGTTGCTATTATTTTCCAATAATGTTTTTTCAAGCCTGGACAATAAAGAAAATAATAGACTGAACGTCAAATTAATGCCCTACCAATGCTCAAAACGTCAGTATTTACTACAGAAAAATTAGACATTTCACAACATCCCAAAATATATAGTTGCAATTTGGGTTATGTTCTGAATTAAAACACGTTAATGTAAATTTGGACTATTAAACCACCAAAAAGTGATCAAAACTGGACAGTAGAGCCATAAAAACATTATTTACTGTATTATAATGTATGCGCCTAAAAAAGAGACGCCAACAACATGTTTTAAGTTTCACAAATTAACAAGAGTAGAAATGCAAAACCAAAATGGTGAACACAATTACATCAAAGAAATTAGTATTTCCTCATTTTCTGAATTAACAGGAAAATATGTTTATTTAATTGATTTTATTGAAAGGCCACTTTAATCGTCGTTGTGTTTATGCTGTAATTCTGAATCACGTAATTTAATCTGGTGTTTCTTTAAACCAATCTTTCCGAATTATTGTGCTGTAAAAATGCTTCTCTATCACAGAACGGGTTAATTAAAATTCCTTCGTAATTATCAGAACCGAAGGAATCGCCTCAACAGTCTTTATCATTCCCAGGTGTTTTAAGAAAAAAAAATTAAATACACCACCAGTCTTCTCTGGTTTTACCCATTTCCCAAATTAAAGTAGCTAAATTACTAAATTTTCTAACTTTTTGGGTGCATTATAAAACAATTTAGAAAGTCTTTGACGTTTACCTCGCCTGCTTGATCAAACTCTCAGTTCCAGACGCGTACATAGTTGAAAATGTGCTCTTTGTTCATCAGAGTATGTTTTACAATCATCAAAACAAATTGAGCTTCTTCATTTCTTCTTCCCTGTAATGTTTTTACTAAATGAAAACTAGTCCGTCGCTTACAATTGTCCTCATGGAAAATACAATTGAAAAATTGTAGTTCCGCGCTGTGCTTCATTCTGTTCATTTCCGCCTTCATGTACTTTACAGAACTTTATGGGCTAGGATTTCGTTATAAATTTAAAATTTCGGTGTACTTAGTGTACCCCTGCTCTTTTCGAGAAACACCCTGGGACCACAAAGAGTCGGGACCTCAGTTTTACGTCTCATCATAAGGACGGCGATTTATCACAGCAGTGTCCCCGTTACTATACTGGGTCATTAGGACCCACACAGACCGCAGGGTGAGCGTCCCCTACTGGCCCCACTAACACCTCTTCCTGCAGCAACCTTAGTTTTTCCCAGTAGGTCTCACATCCAGGTACTGGCTAGGCTCACACCTGCTGAGCTTTAGTGGGTCATTAAAATTCCCAGGGTGTTTCTCGAAAAGAGTAGGGGTGTATCATGGCCTCATAGATTACCCCATCTATGAATTGGCTTCATTACTATGCTCTCCTCCCCACTGATAGCTGATGTGTGGTGAGCATTCTGGTGCACTATGGCTGCTGTCGCATCATCCAGGCGGGGGCTGCACATTGGTGGTGGTGGAGGGGAGTCCCCATTACCTGTAAAGCGCTTTGAGTGGAGTGTCCAGAAAAGCGCTTTATAAGTGTAAGCAATTATTATTTAAAGCTTTGATGTTCTTTATCCAAAGGGTTGTGGGAGTCTGGAACAAGGTACCTAGCCATGTTGTCAAAACAAATCCCTGACTTCTTTTTAGAAATGTATTGATGTGATATTTGGATCAATTAGTGTTTAGAAACTTAATAAACTAGTAAGGAATGTAACAGTACTTTGAAACAATACTATATCATCAGACTGTATTCCTACCTGCTATAAAGATCATGAAAAATACATAAGAAACCTAATCTATATATTTTACATATTAAGTTGTTCTGAACTAAGAAAAGTTTATTTCAATTCATACAAATTGTTGATGATTCTTATTAGTGCATACACAATTCACATATACTAATATCTTGCTTATGAATTTATATCAATGTCTTATGATAGGAATGAATCCTGCTCTCAAGTTTAAATTAACACCATAAGCACAAAAAGCTTGAGGCTTATTCTCTAAGTTTCTGTTATTGTATAACGCATGAAATGTGGAAATAGTATAACGGAGAAATTGTGAAGGGAAGACTTGGCTGTCCTCCATGTTTCCAATGCTGACAGAAAATGGCTACTGGCTACTGCTGCAAAGTGGCTGCACTGGGAATGTGGTTTTAATTTGTGTAACATGTTTCATCCTGAGCAGATAATCTTACACTTGTTTGTCATCAGGACAGCACACTAAAAAAGTAACACACAATGTTGGAACCACTCCTATAGGAAACACACTGGATTTAAATTCTCTTTAATGTATCATTTTTCAAGGGTTATAGAAATTGATCTCTCCCAATGCTCAACACGTCCTTCGGTGTACACATCTCCTTTTTGAACATTTTTTTTTGCGTCTTGATAATATGGATAACATGAACAGGGAAAAGAAATCAGACAGCAAACCAAAAAGAAATAATCACAACAGTTATGAACACCCTCTTGCAGCTCTAAAATGTAACCATCTCTAGAACATTACATTGTTTGAAAAGTTGTATTCTAAAATCAGTCTCCTGTTACAAGGAAGCACAGCTCCTCAATCTCTTTGAGACACAGTGAGCATTTCAAAGTGACATATCTAGCAGCACTGGGTCTTGATTTTGTTAGTGGAGGATCAGAACTGACAGATTTGTGCCCATTAAAACTAAATCCACTGCGAAACCTTCATGTTGAAGAACTGCACTTTGAAGTGTATTTTATGTATTACACAACACAATGGGTTCTTCATGAGCTCGGATTTGGAGCAGAATTAACACCTTGTAGCCTAACAATACCAGTTTTCAGAAGCCTAGCTGGGAAGTAACGGGCTGGGATACCTCCAAGGAAAACCAGGTTGTTGCTGCCAGTGGTGTTGGTGAACTCTGTGATGCTCTTCTCTCTGTACAATAATTTCAAAACAACTTCTTACTTCTCAATCTGATAAGTGGTGTAGTGGGGTTTTTGACACTTTAATAAACTGTTATGCATCATCCAGGACAGTGCCGCATACCAGTGGCAGATGAAGTGCATCTTATCCTGTACTCCTATATGTGAAGCTCGTTGGGATGACATGCACTAAACAAATGCAACATATTATTAATTCAACCCCTATCTATCCACTGGTAAATTTAGTAAATGTCAATTAAGCAAAATGAAATAACATCGACATCAAGAGGCAAATGGGATATTTCAGGTATATTTGTGAAAATGTGAGGATATTTCAGGTATATGTGTGATTTCCTGCACTAAAACAAATAATAAAGGTTATGCACAATAGGGGATAACATTGGCCTATGGACAGTCCGTTCCAATTTCTTCCATTTTTCTTTCCCTGTCTTGAATACAGATTTATTCAGCACTTGCATTGCAAAGCACCATTTTAAGCTTGTTTTATCTGAAAGCAGTAGTACATAAAGATCTAGTATCTTAACTAGATTAACACCCCTAATCTGGCAGATATATCTTGTTGAAGTTTTCAATGCTGCACTGCACTTTAAAAGGGCACAGTATCACTTATGTTATGAAATACCTTTCTTTAGGTGGCCTGTCTCAGTCACTTCTTGGAATTCCACATAGACATTATATTTAACCATTTCAAATTCACACCCCATATTACTGTTTTTCATATTTTCATGGCAAGAGGAGGTTACACTGCTATTCCTGATACTTGCAGAGAACATTTTCTGTAAAAATAAAATGCAAAAAAACCCCAAAAAAAGACCATGGTCATAAACTACATTTTTCATAATGTGGATTAAAACAAGCTGGCAATAAACTCACAAAATACTGTTTTACTACTGCACAGAAATTACAAATGTAACATTTATGAGTCAGTTTATAAAAACTACTGCTGTCTAGTTATGAAAATAAAAACAGTTGTTCTGGTGAAACCTCTCCCCATTATGACATACTGAGAGCACTAACAAAAACATTAAAAACAGGATATAAAACAAAACACTTCAGAGATAATCAGGAACAGAGTTTAAAAGACCAAAAAGGTGTGCACTGAATGGACGTTTCTCACATCATAGACTCCAATAAAGGGACAACTATAGGACAAACGTTTGGATGAACAACAATCGAAATAAGAACAGCTTTTCCAGTATCTTATTGACCACATTCCCAGCCAATTCCACACCGGCTGGATTCCATTTTTTTTAATAAATAGTTGCCAATAAAATTCAAACGGCTGTTTATCTAGTCTTGTATCTATGAGTTCAATTCTGCTGGAACTAATGAGTGACAAGTTACGTGAACGAGTACATTCTGAAACACGTATAGAAGGAAGTGAATGACCACGCTTTAACTTATTTTACTCATCACTTTCATTGTATTATTATAATTATGTTTATTTCGGAAATACTTTCTGCTGGTTAAATATGGTTAAAAAACACAGTGTTTTTTCTGAACTCAGTGGAAAACAGAAAGCTTTAGCACCACTGCCATCAATGTGTGCTTCCACTGAGGTGCGAAAAGGGGAGAAAAATATAACTACAGGCTGGACATGACTACTATTACAAGAAACATTTCCACATCCTTAGGACTGCAAATGATCTAAACATTATTAAGTATTGATAAGAGCAGATGTTTGTGTTATAATGTTTTAAACCACTTGAGTTCTATTTCATTTTTGGGAAAACCTATATTCTATGTGTGAGGTAACAAGGGGCTTGACAAAAGATCTGGTTTGGGGATCCCCATAGCAGGAACCTCCCCCAATTTGGTATACATATTCCCTAGTAAGTCAGAAATTTGCCAAGCCCAGACGAGACACTGAACCATGCAACACTAGCTGTAGTATTGCAGCATTCAACACCGCAAGTGCACAATGTACTGGAGCTGTCACAAAACTAAACTGGCATCCACCTGCATCCTGGTGCACTGAAATCATTCACAAGAAGATTCTGAGCTTGCACTTCACTGAATTTTCCTGAATATGCAGTCCTGTTAGTCCTGAATCCTAATTCATTTTTAACTTTTAACAACAGTGTGTTTGCTGAAGCAGGATGAGGAATCTGTCCACAGCTAAACTGAAAAGCAATTAAAACAAAGACTAAAACCTCACATGCTCCAGGACAAACGGTGTCAATGAAAGTCATTTTATTGGTGATGAACTATATAACTATAACTATATAAGGTTGTCTTAACCTGACGGGCCTCTCTGGCACAACAGTTATATAAGATTTATAAAACAATGCCCCTCAGGCTGCAAAGTTGTAACAAAAAAATGATATCAATTCTCCTGAGAGATTAAAAAGGGGAACCAACTGGTCCAAGCTGGAGAAAGTAACACAATATGTCACTACAAAGGCAAATACATTCACATACATTTGTATATGTTTTAAGTTATTCATTCGTACACTTTTCTGTAGTGACCGGAAAAATGCTTTCATACATTTTATGGCAAAACTTAAGCAAAATAGGACTTGGCTAGTGTAAAAAGAAATATCTTCATTAATAACTTAGGCATACAGGAATTCTCATTCAAGGAGGACACATAAATTATCCAAAAAGAAGGAAAAGTGAAGTGAAAATAGACTCAGTAGACCACAAGCATAGATTATCAATCTAATTGAATATGACTGTAATTAACAAATTCGGAGTTTAAAAGGCATAGTTTCCCATGTGCCTTAACTGGCAATTGTGATCATTCAGAGCAGTTGAGTCTCCTAAACATTGGTGCTTGAAGCCTTGTCAAACAACCTCAACTAAGATTTTCCAAGCCAAGAGCACAAGAAACCCAGGTCCACCAGAGCTGGCCAGCATACAAGGCATGACAGTGCTCTCTGGGAGAACCGTGCATGCAGATCTTATCTTCTTGTCATGCTAGTTAGAAACTTATTGTCATGGATTGAGCTGATCAGTGGGGACAGTAAATGAAAAATAACTGCCAATTCCAAATTTTAAAAGAACAAAAATTATGTTTATTGCAAATTCCTACATGGCGTAGGATTTTACTCTTGATACAATTTACAGTTATTTTACTGATATATATGCATTTACCTGATACCGTGAGCTTTCAACATTAAAATTGTGCATGCAAAAATAGGAGTAGATTTTATTAATTGAATGGGAAAATTCAAAAGCCCGCGAGTCCCTGAAAGTATAACACCTTTTAAAATAAAATACTGCTCCATGTAACACTAAATTATAAACCAGAGTACTACAAAATTTCATCCTTGGTGTAAATTTCTCCTTGAGGTGAGATTAAGTAAAGGTTTAAGGCACTTGTCTGGAGGGGAAAAATTATTTAAAAGAATTGTTTTGGCAAAAGTATTTCTTTAAAAATATTTTGAAAAGGGTTTCATCTTTAAACAATACTAACAGCTAGGCATTAAGGGTTTACTGTTTCTGACATGTTTCGGTTGCATTCAGACTCACTTTGTTACTGAACCCAGGTAAGCACAGAAACTGCAAATACCATTAACATAGGTATATTCTTGCTTTTTTTCCCCAAACACCTTTTAATACCGGTGTCAAATTCAGGAATTTTTTCCCAGCTGCACACATCCCACTACTAAAAGATCTGTTACCTGACAGGTTTAACATTTTACATGTCAGCAGGGTTATTTTTCACTGTGCCTTATTTGTAGGGCCCTTCGTTTTTGTTTGTTGTTCAAAGTGGTGCAAATCTCCACATTTTTAGGTAAATACTGAGGTTCATTTTGGTGGTGAGAGAGGAATCAAATTCACAAAGGTCCAGAATGTACAAGAAGTGTAATGCTCTGGTAACATTATTGAAAATGGTTTGCTATAGAATCAACACAGAGGTGCTGTAATGTTTCTGAAAACATTGCTATACTCCTAACCCTTTGATTAAAAAAAGATTTTTCTCCTTCTAAAGAAACAGTTTAATGCTGGCAACTTATATCAGCCCATTTAAATACTCTTTCAAGTACTTAGGGCGATTATTTTGCTTAAGCTACACCCATTACAATATTTAAGTACATACATGTACCAGTCTTAGAAATCCGTGCCAAATGCCTGATACAGAGGATTTCAGTGTGTGAATTCTGAGGCCTCAGTAGCACAGGCTGGAAATAGTTTTTGAAAAGTGTCTTTTCCAGAGCTCCTGCAATCTTGGACGTAGTCAAAGTCAGAAAATACTCCATGAACAAGATGAATCACCGAGGACATGAGAAACAGCAGGGCTCAAATTTGGAAAGCAGACACAGAATACCAAAGAAGTGAAGACACCAATATCTGCCATCGTGGAATGGCATTTGAGGCTACACTTGAGATTTAAATAGCACAACAGCTTCCCAGAATGCTCATTCAATATGAAAACCTCCAGGGAAGTACTGCAATTGACAGTGGCTTAAACTTCAAAACTTCTTTTGACAGATTTTGAAACCATGTACTGTGTGTGTATTGTGTCTGCATATTTTCCATTATATTAACTTTTATAGTAATATTTCACTTTTAATACTAACTATTTTAAATGTTGCTTATACTGTAGACATTTATTAGCATAATGTACTGTATGTAAAGTCAGGTATTTTCTTAAACTGAATGAATGAATCAAAATTCAGGTGAAAACCCAGGATAAATTAATCAATCTGGAATTTTTTGGAAATGCTTCTGTATAAACCAAAAACAAAGGGCCCTGTTTGCAAGTACTTCATAAAAAAGTAAAGAGCCAAAAACAAGAACTATATATAGTTTAAAACATACAAATATTTACAGAACAGGAAATTTACCAAACTTCCTGCAGAATCATTGACATTCACTTGTGGTTTATTCAGTATCTTTTCTGAGGGATGCAGGTCAGCTGCCTATTGTTTTTTACACCCACTACTTCATAATGATGGCAATCAAAGCACATCAAGTTGCCAGCCTCTAAATTAATTTCCTGTAAAAAAAGCAATTTTCTCACTTTTCCAATGAACCACACTAACTCTGAGACTTCCACAGAGCCCAGCAATCAAGTTTCCCATCAACAGGAGAAATGTTCAGACTCCCTGGCAACTGATTCTGTCAAAAATTCAAGCTGCTTCTTCTGTTTTGTTGCTAAAGATGCAGCATTCCTTTCCATGCCAATTAATCACTATGTTTATTCTAATAGCTGGGCATTCCTGCAATATCCGGGATAGACAATGCTGCAGATTCCCTGTTAATGGTTTTGGGACTATATTCTACCCCAGCATCTGTTCTTTACACTTTGACCAGAATACAAACCATCTTTCTTGTTGTGCTCAACCTGTTATAATCTATGTTCTTTTGTATCTACAATAACGTCAACAGAAGGGCAAAGTGGAAATAAAGAACCACTAAAGTAAAAAAAACAAACTTTTTACATTCAACATGAATTTATGTTTGCACTACATGTTAGACTGACAAATCACAAACTGTGACAATTGTAAGTGATATTTAAAAATGCATTTATATAGGCTTGACAATGGTATGTTTGCTAAGAAATGCTGTTTACCACATTAAGCAGCTTCTGCTACCCAGGGCTCTGGCAAACAATAGACTAGCTTCAATTCTCTGTCCATTAAATTTGTAAAGATGTTATTTTTGTGTAAGAAGCATGCCTGACAACCCAGGTGCTCACTTTAAATAATAAAATGGGACATAAATAGCTATTCACAATACTCGCACATAAAGGTGAGACAATACTTTGATTCTCCTGCCTCCTAAAACAGATAATGCTTTTAATTATAAAAAGTAAGTGATGTCAAAGAACAACGATAGCTGCATTCATTTTGGTCCCACCCTGACCCGACTTAAATTACATACCACTACTTCAAGGGTACCTATTAAAAAGCAACATTAATGCTCTTACTCATGAGAACTTATACAGAATTGTGTTCCTCTCCCTTTCTGAAGGACTAATTATATTAAAAACCCTCCAGGTCAAAAAACTAGCAGGAACACTATTTAAGGCTTAATGGACAAATACATTTTTCTGCTCATTACAAAGCAAAAACCCATTTCCCAAAAATTATACAATCAATTGTCTGTATTTGAATAGCCTGTTCCTCCCTCTTTGACATTTAAAGTACACAACAAGTGATGGTTTTCTCCATTCATTTGGCACCTTGGGCTTTTGTTACTGTGGAACACACTAAAAGATCAAAGCCATTTCCGGTCTTATCCTCTTATGCTGCCCTTCACTCGGTGGCCTCCTGGGGCTGTGGTGTCACGGCCACAATGACAGGCTGAGGAACAGGGGCTGCACTGTCCTCTTCCACCTTAGGCCTCTTAGCCTCAGGCTCGCCTAGTGCAGAAGCTGGCTGCTCTGCCTCAGCGCTTGGTGGCCTGTTGACCACAACAGGTGTGGAGGTGCTGGCCTGCGCTGCCAAGATCTGAAGTGGGTTAGTGATGGCTGAAAAACAAAGAAAAAACACAATAGATAAAGTCATCAGATCAATTAGCTACTTGCAAGCAAACAAACTAGAGGGGCCAAAAGCCCTCCTCTCATTTATAATTTTTAAGCATAAAACTCTTAGCCAAACATTTTTGAATGAATTTTAGAATTTAATCTCCAGGACATTAAATATTTTTAACACAATCAAAAAGAAGCAGCTAGAATATGGATGGATGGACAGACTAGTTTGATAACGTCCTTAAGTTTAATGCACTCTAGTGTTTACAAAACACCAGAGTGCATCGTCTCAATGTGGACCACGAAACATTAAAATTATAATCACCAATCAATAAATTAGTGACTAACTGTTTCAAATGAAGGTGCAGTTTACATATTATAAATCACTCACTGTAACTATGAGTTACATTTTCTATATTAATTGTGTATGGGTTTAAAAAGACGGTTTTCGGATCAAGATGAAAGACTCCAACGGTACCGTAAGCACTGCCGGAGATGCTGGACATGGGGAGAGCATGCTTCCCATTCTGGGTCACGGGTCGGACGGGCAGCTGGTGCTGGCCCAGGGAGATGGGCGCTGCCTGCTGCACAATGGCAAAGGTCTGCCCGCCGCCAGCCTGGCTGACATGGCTGCTCACTGCCTGGATCACTCTGCTGGCAGTGGGGATGGACGTATAGGTCACCACAGGCTTCTCCTCACCCCCAGCCCCTACAATAGACAGCACTCAGTCACACGGCCATCTTCTCCGGGACCGATCCTGTCCACTCACCAAACCTTCTGAGTAGCTATGGATTTTGATTTTCTTCGGCTTCTTCAAAGCCACTCTGCCTCTGAGCTGGGTCACAGCTGATTTACTGTTATAGTCTACCACCATCATGTTAATATCGCGCCCTTATTTAGGACTGGCACCGAAAGTTTTATTTCTAAGGTGCTGTGATCTATGGGGCTTACAACTGCACATTAGAGAGGGAAAACAACTGTGCTGACAACAGTGCAGTAGGAAAGGGGTTCAAATACAAGCAGAATGCAGTAGGAAAGGGGTTCAAATACAAGCAGAATTAAATATGCTTGAAAGGTTAGGTGATATTGCATGCCAAAAATAAAAAAGACCAATAAACTGGTACATTGGTACATTGGAAGAAAGCAACTGTTTTCTCCCAAACAGAAACAAATCTAGATAATTTGTTAACAAATCCAGCAAAAACACTTCAGTGTAGTTATTTAGTTCCTGTAATGGGATCCACAGAAAAGCCTAGGGAGAAAAATATTACTCCTGCATGAGACTTTATCTGTAGTTTAATTAAGCATCTTAACATCTTAAATGATGCATTAAATGACAGATTCATTATCCCCCCCAACCAAATTAAATTGCCAATTGTTAATCAAACCGGCTTATCACTAGCCCTTGCACCAACACAGGAGGGATCGCTTTGGAGCCACCCTCCCTTTATATGCTGTCTCACGCAGCATTAACATCAGAGGGAGAAACAACCCACAAACTGCAAATCCACAGGGACCCCGCAGGCAACATGAATTTCCTGCAGGTCAGGAAACTGGAAGATACAATGGCGGATTCAAGCCAACCAGAACCTACTGGTGCTTGGCCAGTGCTGTTCGGGGAATCCCAGTCAGGTGAGAGTCAGGCGTCAGCAGCTGACACTCAGACAACGAGGTTCAATTTGAGATCAGAGCAAGGTTGAAAAATATTTTTTTTCCCCATGTTTGTTTGACCACCTTAAATTTTTAAATTGAAATACTAAGCAGTTTTTACCTTGCCCAGAATAACAAAATAGATAAGCTTCAGTACCTTTGGCTTCTCCAGAACTCTCTCCTCCACTCTGCAAGTTTCCCGATGGGGTGGTGTTGGCAAGGATGTAGCCATTAGAGGAGTTGGCCGAGGTAGTCACAACCCTCACCATAGTGACTGTGGGCGCTTGCTGGACCACATGGATGGCATGGCCTGAGGGCTGCTGGGAGGTGATTAATGACGCAGGCATGTAGGCCAAAGGTTTAGCCACTACAGTGGGTGGCTTGGGTGGAACGGCCATGATCACAGGCTGGGCACTCACTGGGGATCCTGCAGTTTTCAAAAGAACAGGACACATTAAACACATGTGAGGCCTTCAGAATATCAAACAAGACGCATGCAATATCTTTCCAAAAATAAAAACTATATACAGAAGTACAGCTAGTTACATTAACTTAAAAACCATCTTAAGGATTCCAATCCTGATGCTCGTTAAAGTCTCTGAAGCTGCACTGCATCATGATGCCTCTAAAGAGCTGTCCCTTGGAGCTATGTAAGTGCCCTACCTGGCGCACTCTGCGAGTACCGATACTCAGGCACAGAAGCCAGTTTCGATCCAAAGTCGTGGTCGTGTGAGATGGGGGAGCCCTCTCGAGACAAACACTCAGGGGTCTGCAGCCCACTCGAGTGAGGAGAGAGCAGGCCGGGGTGGGTGGGAGAGGCAGGCGCGCTCCTAAAAGACAGGCCGAGGAAGATTAAACCGAGGGTTAGGGACAGCACCTTAGGATCTGCACAGACGTCAGAGAGGTACCAGCCACGTTTTGTACTTCCCAGCACGCAACAAACTGGTATGATAAGACAATGATAGATTTTAATGTGTTGTTTCCCATGAAGTACTACCAGTTATCCTTCTAATCCATACCTCTGTATAACCTGTTTTTCGTTCATTGGCTTTGTAATTAATCATGACTCTTTTTTTCCATATCCCAGAAATTAATTGTAAGACACAACTCTTAATTATTCATTTTTAACTTTAACATCAAACCGTTAAAAAAGACTTAAATGAATTGCCCTTACTAAAAAAAAAAAACTGCGACGAGCTCATGGTAACAGCGTCTAAAAAAGAGAGGAGGAAGGAAGAGAAACCAAGTGAAACAGTCACTTACTTTGCTCTGCCCAGTCACATGATCGCAAAAGGGGAAAAAGAAAAAAGGCTGAAGCTAATCAGAAAGCGTTCATGGCAGTGTGAACAAATACTATAAAAAATATATAAATTATACCTGCACCACATTCACAAAGTTACAGTTAGGAAAATGACAAAAGCTTTATTTAGTGGATGTACTCATTTCATTGAACAGAGATGATGGAGGGAAATATAGTATGCCGATATATATTTTTCATCAACAGGGAGTCTACTGTGAAAGTCACAGGGTAGCAGATAGTGTGTGGCCAACACTGGAAGCAATAGTATTGGTACCACCTGCATATCTTGTGGGATTCTGTACCATTCCTCTAAGACACCCAGGACAAGCATGTCTGTTCACTGGTCTCTGAACCCTAGGTTCCACCCTCCATCCCAGATCATGATACAAATGATCACGGGGACTCCAGTGCTACAATAACAGCATGAAAAAAATACTCCTGGAATGTTGTTTCATCAGGATCTCACAGGAAGGGCAGCAAGAGAGGATTTAGGATTTGATTGATGTACCACTGGCACTCAGGCTGCCATCAATCCCTATGTGTGAGATTCTTTTGCGACTAGATTTTGTGAATACAGGCTGAGTGACCCTATGGAAAGCGGATTCTTGTGCTGCAAGCACTACTCTGGTCAGAAGTAGCTCAATGACAGAGCACTGGATTAGTGACAGATCAGGATTTAAATATCCTGCCCAGCTAGGCTGATGGAATAAGCACCTGTTAATTGAAGCACGTTTGTACAGCCCCAGGAGGCACTTGACTGCTTGTGTGAATGTGCCTGGGTTCCCTGGAGACCAAGGGCTGTGAGCTCTGGCTAACACAGGCATAACAGCTTTTTATCAATTTAATAAATGTTAATAAAGCAATGATTAAATCTCCCTCTTGTTACTGAAATGTAGCACTTGCACGGCTTCTGTGCTATTGTTACAGTAATGACAATCTGTCAATGGTTGCAAGCAATTGACAGATTGACAATCTTCAATTGACAATTGAAGCAAAATCTATAATATGAAAAAGATATTTTGAAGATGTTTATGGGGACTTCTCTCAAGAAACCTCCATTGGGTATGACAGGGCGGTACGGTGGCTCTTTGGCTAAGGATCTGTGCCTGTGGCTGGATGGCTGCCGGTTCGTATCCCGTGGAATCCTACTCCGTTGGGTCCCTGAGCAAGGCCCTTAACCCCAACTGTTCCAGGGGTGCCGTATAAATGGCTAACCCTGCGCTCTGACCCCAGACTTCTCTCCCTGTCTGGGTGTCTCATGGAGAGCAAGTTGGGGTACGTGAAAAGACAAATTCCTAATACAAGAATTTGTATATGGCCAATAAAGTGATCTTATCTTAGTACAAGTCAAGCACCTTAAACAAAAAGAGCTTATTATCAGTTACAAATGAGAGTAGGCCATTAGGCCCATTTAGTCTTCTTGTAGCTAGTAGCTGTAGTTAGTAGCTAATAGATTCACAGATCTCATCTGCTCATTTCTTGAAAGAAGACAAAGTACTGGCTTCAAAAACACAGTTGAGTAGCTTGTACCAGACTCTCACAGCCCTTAAGTGCCAACAGAAACAAAAAGTAGCCTCGATACAATTCATGTGAAACAAATCATGTGGACTTACAGCCCACGCAAGCTACAAATCTTTAATAGACTGCATCGTTACTGTACATGCGTCGATGTGATTTTGGGAAAATCCCCAAACTAAAGAAATGGACAAAAGTAAAAAATACCCCTATTAAGACAAAAAAACATGAATCATAAATAAGAAAAACAGCAGAAGTTATGGCAAGGCAGCAGAAAAAAGTCTGTATGAACCAACAGACATAACCAACAAGTGCCACTGTGACTTTGGTTAAGATGTGACAAAAAAGGAAAATCGGAGAGAAGCTGCTTGTCTCTTACTAGCTGACAAACTGTACAAAACAGGAGGACATTTGTTACAGCAAGGTTTGAACTTGATGTGCAAAAACTCACGTTAAAAAATGTTTTCAGCTTTAGAAAGACATTGTATGAGGAATTACAATCAGACCACCTATTACTTACTTTTACTGCATTACCTTCATCAAAGTTTGCCTGTACAGTGGCTAAAAAGTATATTTTATCTGTGCATCACCTTTGAGGTACTCTGGCTGAGATGGGGAATATATTGAGGTGACAGACTTTTTGAGAGTGAAATAAATTCTCAGAGTTTTTGGACCTGGACAATGATGATTAACCAAGGGATTTTTTTTTACTGATTGAATTACAGAGCGAATTAAGCATGAATGAACTGAACTTGTCAGAGCAGGAATAGCAGAACATTTCTAATATGGCAAAATAGATCTAACATTTTGGCTAGAATCTGGACTTCCTCATCTGTCAACTGCAACTGACTATATCCACAGCTTACTGCAATCGAGTCTGACACGTTCTATGTGGCAAGGCTGAAACAGCTTGAAACCAAGTTTCACAAATATTCCAGGATTTTGACACAATTGATCTGCTCACTGCTTTCCTCAAAAATCCCTTTTCTTTTGCTGTCAGCTGCTGAGAATGTTAGAGCAGCTAATTTCAATGAATCACCAGCAAACTGAGCAATCATGTTGCCATATCAGATATTCTGAGCATCTGGTGTGACATTCTATAGCAGAGGATTATACTGAAGTCAGAGAAAGTGACTTACCTACCAAGCCACACTTTCCACAGTGAAAGTCCTTAAACCTAAGTACAGCAAAAGCCCGAGCAATAAAAATCTGCAAGCTCAGCTCTCAGTAATAAGATTACCAGAATTAAATACCAAAATTGTACTAATTTTACATTTTACAGTAAAATTTAGGAAGAGCCTCACTAAGCTGCATACCACATTTGTGAAGAGGTTGATGAAAGGATTTCTGTACTGTAAAATGCAAAGTCCTTTTTTAGGACAGCAGGCAGATTACAGGTGTCACTCTGAGCCCGGAACACAAATCACTGACACATGCCATTATGTTTAGAACCATTAAAACAACACAATTACCAAAAGAAAATAAACTTATTAAATAAGCAACTTAGTTACCTCCATTCCTTTACAGAAACAAAATACAGCACAGAAGTCTGAACCTTGAACTCTGCGAACATAACAGGCAGTAAAATAAACGTGTGCCTTGCAGTGCCATCAGTGTGGCCCAGCAGGAGAAAGAGGGTGGTCAGGTGTCCATCCAGGGTGAACAAGAGGAGAGGACCTACCTGGAGGAGAGGGGTCCGAAGGGGGTGCGGAAACAGGACACTCCCCTCTGCCGCCGCTTGCGGAAAGCCTGCTCTACCAGCTTGGCCTCAGAGGAGGGGTCGATCCTCCAGAAGGAGCCCTTGCCCGGCTCCTCCTGTGACCGCGGCACTTTGATGAAGTAGCGGTTTAGGGACAGGTTATGCCGGATGGAGTTCTGCAGGAGGAAGGAACTAACTTTGAGCACAGATATAGCTGAAGGACAGGAGTGCACTGGAAACATCTGATCACAAAACATGGTTCATCAAACAGAAGGAGGGCTTTTGTAACTACTGACTTTGACACAGCCAAAGGATTATTAGCAAGTTCATCACTGCATTTCTGTGATTTAATAATGGTGGGTAAAGCAATTCCACACTCAAGGAACTCCGTGGCAAAGTGCTTTAATAAGCCTTTTAGGAAAGTTTACAATGATAAATGTACCAAAATATTTAACACTTTTACCTGACATATAAGAAACAAAGCTAGATCAATTTCATGCTGGAAAGTAGAAAGAAAAATATCTGAGCTGTTGAGCCTTCATCAAGTGTGAGAAGCCTCAACAGCTTAAACACAGTGTTCTTTCCTTCTACATTTCAGTGAGGAATTATCCACTAATGTTGGAGACCGTCACACTTCCCCATGAGTAATGTTAGAGGTTTGTTTTTTTTAAGAAGATTTTTTTTAAAAGCAAGATTAAAACCTTATTTAGTCAAGATAAGAGCTAATTTGTGGAACAGTTTTGACCTATACTACAAGTCCAAGGATCTAGTAGACCTCTATGGAGATGAGCACAATATTAGCAGTTTTTTATGTACAGAAAGTATAAGGAGGCACAGTGATTCAGAAAGAAATGTCCCAATGTATTGCCATTACTTATGAAAATATTTACTGCTTTGTAAAAAGAACAGAAGAGCACTCTGAATGGGACAGATGTTAGTCAACATTAAGAAATCTGATCACAAATTTCAAATGGCACATCATTAATTTGGATCTACATCTGTAAAGGCAGTCAATGCATGCAGATTTAGATCACTTCAAGGAATATAAAAAAAGCAAAGAACTGGACAAATGTCTAAAGCTCATGTGCCTACCTGCCAACCTTTATCAGCAGTCCTGTAATAGGGATAATGCTTGGTGATGTGAGCGTAGATGCCACTTAGTGTTAGCTGTCTGTCCTGAGCAGAAGAGATGGCTTGAACAATGAGCTGCGCATATGAATAGGGAGGCTTGGATTCATCCTGAGGGATAAACAAAACGCATACCTTCAACATTATATGCAGATACAATGCATTTAAATTAAATTCACACAGTAATATTTTCGGGACACTTTAAATCAGCAGTATTTTTAAACATTATGCATATACTGGATACAAAAATATCTTCTGCACTGGCTAGCTTTTTATTAACACTTTTGAATTATATGTTGCCTACCACATGAGAAACCATTAAAACTCCATTCTCCCCACTTCGAAGAACACTGCATAAGCAAAATGCTTCTTTTGCAAACACAGTAAGACTTAGCTACATATTAGAATTGGATGTTCATACCCCAGAGGTTATGTTACTGGTTGCTTTAAGATTCAGAATAAGATAATTAGGATGTACTGCTGCATGTTTTACTATATAGGCAATAGTATGCTTTGGCTTTATATTAAAAGTACACATTTCAAAAAAGGTGGGGAAAAGTACCTTGCACACTACTTATGTCATTCACAAACAACAAGACCTGCACATGTTTTTAAAACAACACACTTTCATTCACACAGTGCAGAGTTTAAACAAATGTGAGAGCCGAGAATGAAGACAAAATATAGACATTGTAATAGGGTGGAGGATGCTAGAGTGTCCTCTCATGTAAAAGTAATCCTTCTACAAATTCCAAATAAAATAAATCTGTTACAGAGCTCTACATAGCATGTAATTTTCTCTCTGTGAAGAATATTTTCCTTTATAACTACCTTCAAGAAAAAGTGGAGGTCCATATCTATAAGCTTAATGGAAAAACAATGTATTTTGAAAGCCTCTTTTATTAAAAAAATGAGTAACACTTAAGATAAGGGATGGCAAATGACATTTCCTAAAGCAAATATATTGGGATGGCACAGCAGGGCGAGACAAGATGGCAGCCCTTATCTGGACCACATTCCCAGAAAAGTGTGGGGAATTAGGTGCTGCCCTCCATCATTTTAAAAAACAGAAGCAGAGGTTCCAATGTTTTACACTGGCTTGGCATCTGGGGCCAGTGAAGGAAGCAACCAAAAGAGGGACTATTGAACCTGTGAATTACTTTTCAAGAGACTGGAGTTTTTGTCAAGAGTCATGGTGAGAAATGTGTTTATTTTGAGCCCCAGAGAAACAGTGAGCTCTTTTGTTTTGAATGTATATAAGCGGTTTAGCTCTATGTTAAGGAACTGGAAAAGTCAGACAGGAGCTCAAAGAGGAACTCAGGCTTTTGTTTTGGTAGTTGTTTTGCTTATTTTCCCTGCACTATAAATAAAAGGGCTGTCTGCCCTTTCTTTCTCACACCTGAAGAAGGCCCCATGGCCGAAACAATGCGTTTTCTTTCTTCTCTTTTCAGCATTGATTAAACCTATTACTTTTTTGTTTGCAGCCTACGCATGCTGATGCAGCTACCCACCTGAACATGTATATTTACAAACCTTTCTCCCTCTTTCTTATTTTGAATGAGTATCTTTTGGTAAGAAGTGAGCAAATTATTACATATTAATTGTATTATATATATAGAGGGAATGGGTAAGAATAGACTAAATTCTTAAGTATGTGAGTTAAAATGCTTTTATCTGTTCTCTAAAAATTAGATATGTAGTGAGCACTGTCACTGACTGCAAAAAGCTACGTGGCATTGATAATAAAGCATGTTCAATACATTTTGTTATATTATCAGATAAAAAACTGAAATGAAAATGTTCATGGAGTCTTCACTTTACTGCATTATTTTAAACCCTCGGCACTGTTTTTAAGACTTTTTTGCAGTTTTCTGTGACTAGAATCATTAGCGATCATCAGTACTTCTTTGTTACTTTTATATTTACCACACAAGTTCATGAACAGTGAGGTTAAGCACCATTACCGTCCCCCAACCCAGGACATGCCTCTCTATATGTTAATAACACTTCAGTTTACATTTTTCTCAGGAATCCCATGGATCAGAGGTTGCAGTGTTGAAGCAAAATGTGAGGCATTCTCAATTGGAAGAGAAAAGCAAAGTGGATAGGGTCAATAAAGCACTTTCAGTGCACTTATGACCAACAACTTAGAAGCATGAGGTCCAAATTCAGAGGCTGATCTTGCACCAGAAAAAAAAAAAGAAAGGGCCCTAGCAAATTCCAAAAATCTCCTTTCTGCCTCCTGACAGTCTTCATTTAATTTTTGATTACATTCCCACACAATTTGGAATCGCCACATGTTTTAAGGCTTGGCTTTCTGGCCACTCTGTACAGCACAGGAAAGGAAAACGTGCTCCTCAGACAAGCCACTTCCATCAAGACCCCTCCATCTTTCAGCAGCTGCTTACAGGAGAGTGAGTGGAGGAACTATACATCTCTCTGGCATCAGAAATCCAGTAGGCGCCCCACAGGACAGGAGATTCTGTTTTACTGAAACAGACAGGACTTTGCGCCACTAACAGCCACCCTGCTGATTTACTGCTTGGAGAATCCAAGTCAAAAGGCGCTAACGACATGGCCTAGGCTCGAACCAGCAACAGAGGCCAAACAACATGGCAGGCGACCACTTTTATTGGCTGAGCCACTCAGGAGCCCGCGCCTGTTGCCTGAGAGAGCAGCGAGGTCAGGACTGTCACCTTTGGGCTGTCGCCTCCCGATGTCTCAGCCTGCTGTTCCGACACTGCTTTGGCGGCGAACTCTGCAGCCAGCTGCAGTTCTGAGGTAATGTTTCGTCCAAACCGATACCCTGAGGACCCCGCTCCACGCGGACTAGCTGGACAGGAATTGGGAACACTGTGGGGGGAGGGAAAAAAAAAAGGAAACTCAACACAAGTGCAAAACAAAATCTGAAGTATCATTCAGAATTCAAGGGCTAATCATGTTGTCATAAACGGTGATAACTGCCACCAACACAATGTAAAACATCACTTTCTGTGCGACCAAAAATAATGTAAAAATGCAATGATGTATTGAGACCATTTATAACACTTCATCATTATCACTGAACTGAAACTATTTGAAACAGCAGCAGATGTTATTTTGCAGCCAACACGTTTTAAGAGGTGTGGTGAGCTTATTTAAGCAAAAGCGGTCACTGTCAATTATTTAACTTCAGAAACTATAATATTAGAGAACAATGAAAAAAGAAAAAAAGTTCTCGTTACTAAATGTTGACCAGTGCTACACTATATGCATGCATGTTCATGCTGTACTATTATGAGACCACGAAAAGATAATATGCTGAATTTATTTAAAAAAAAACATGTTTTGAGAATGACAAAAACGGTGCCAATAGAGATTAGGCCTAGTCACTTAAAATAAACACTTAAATTTCTCTTAGTCTCCCTGGAATCTCATGGAGAACAGTTTTAAAAGTGTGAAGTACAAAAGCCCACCATGAGTAACATAAATGCAAAGGGATAAAAAGTTTACCAAGCTAACATCTACTTGGTGGCTGACAGTATATAACAAAAAGTCTGTTTCTTCTGATGTACATTTCTACAGCAGTAACACAAAATAAAATACAATAAGACTAAGCCACACCTGTCTAGAAATCGCAAACAGTTTAGAAACAAGGATCTTAGTGAAGTTCTGTTTACATTCCTGAGTAGTGTTTTCAGTTGCAGCAACAAAATGTGTGCCCTCTTATGTACATCATTATCTCTGCACAATACATCACACTGACGCTAGACAACACATTCCTGATGGAGGACACAGCTGTTGACACACCATAATTCTTCATGCTGCTGAAGTGTACATCAATGCCACAGGAAGAACAGCCGCAAATCTCTGTTCTCCTTTAATAACATGTTAATAAGCCTTTAACCAGATAAGCCAATTGAAACAAATTCTCATTTAGAATGATGACCTACAGTTTACCTATTTACCTACAGCTGGACAGTTTACCTGAGGTCATGTTAATGTTACTTCCTCAAGGGTAGAATAGCAGTGTCTGACCCGTGAGTTAAACCTACAACTGACTTACAAGTCCAGAGCTCCAGGCACTATTCCACAATGCTGTCTGAACACAGTTCGTGTGATTTCTTATTTTTACTACAAACTTAATAGAAGGTGGCTAGATTCAAAATACAAAACAAAAAAATAGTAAATAATCAGTAGAACGCTTGCATAATTCTAATACTAGAAATGTTTGTTTTGAAGAATTACAGCCCAAAGAAAAACAGTTTGGTGAAAAACGAAACATGATCCATTAGGAGTTTTCACTTTTACCAAAGCAGTTAGTGTTTACTACGTGGTCCAATGGCATAAAAGTGGTAACAGCTGAGTTACTGAGAAAGTAAAAAATTTTCAGCCAGTAGATGGCTCTGTTACCACACTATCTTGTCAGTGTCTGTTGACAATACTGTTCAATTTAAAAATATATTTTACTTTATGACACACAACTATGAAACACTTAAGACATTTGACTCCCATCTTTAAACTAAGTCTTCTTAACTGAGTTCCCTAAAAAAAAAAAACCAGAGTGACAAGATATTTCATTTCAATCCTCTTCACTCACACCAGTTTGCCTATTTGAGTGTGGCCTGAATTGTAAACGCCTCTTTTTTTCCCGTTCAGTTTAACTTCAATTCTTTCATCAGCATTCAGAAAGCTTTTCACTATCAAACTATGTGTACAGTGTGCTTGGACACTGAAAAATAGCAACAGCTCACACCCCTGTTCTTAATTTAGTGATCCAGATGGCCCCGGAAAAACAGCTTGTATATCTGCACTATTTCAAGTGGGGTTAATAATCAGACACCAGTTTAAAGAATCTATTAATTGCTTTCATTCACCTCAACTGTAAAGAGTGTAATGATGAAAGTACCTCTTTTTTTGTTTGAGTTGATCATTTTAAGGTTCAACTATTGGTGTAGTAATGAAATTCATAGACATGACCATGATTATCAAACAATAACACCATTCCACCCTTTCAATAAATCCTTGTGGTGTCTGAGTACGACGTGTCACCATGTGTGCTGCTAGCTTGAAGTGACTACATTATAATTTAATTCACATAAAGTATTTGGAGCAATACTCCCCTTGTACTCCTTTTTTAAAAATGTTCAGGTGGCCTTAAAGTGCTGCCAATGGCTTTATCTGGCCAGGGGCAGCTTGCACACACACATGGTCAAAGTACAAACCTGAAGCAGCACACTCACAAAGGCTGAAAAACAAACCAAGCTCTCAGCGAGACACAAGCTTTTCTTGTCACACATCAAAACGTTCGAAAATAATGGAGGAATTTGAGATGACACACTCACCTGAACACCAATATATATTTGTCCAGAAGAAAGTGCTTTAGAATCTAGGAGTCCATGACACTGATCTGACATGCCAAGTATTATTAATATTAAATACAGTACACAGATGGCTTCATCATCTGTTGTTTTTGATTTCCAAGTAAATCTTTTTCCTTTTCTTCTTTATTTATCATCCCATTACTTGTCAAGTAAACACTCCTTTGCACAAGTAAACACACAAAGAGCACTCTTGCATATGCTAAACATACAGATGGGCAGTGCAAAGTCACTAGATCCTTTTCAGTTTGACACTGTACATGAAGCAAATTTTGATGAAGACCGATATAGAATAAAAACAAGTGTCCACGCAAAACAAATGCATACAGCCTGTATGGTTTCATGAGTGCATTTCCAAGAGAAAAATTGGTTACATTAGCAAAAAGTGTATACTTCAAAGAAAAGTCTTTCATGCCAGAAAGCTAATGAGCACAAAGAAGCTAATGTAATGGCTGGTTATTAACAAATTAACAGATTAACAGATTTGTCCAACATAGATCAATAATTAACTACCACTGAGTACCAAGAGTTACAATCGGTGAAAATCCAAAACATCCAGCAAAACCTCCTGCTATCTGAAATATCCTTCTTCAGACCTACTACAATGAAGGGAAGATGTCACTCATCTTTAGATTATTAAAAGATATTTTTAACAAAAGATATATTTTTGTAGTTTAGAAAAAGAAATCATTCTTGTAATCAACAGACCCTTTTCTTTTTTTTAATCTTCCTAGCCTGATGAGTCAGTTGAGAACTACTGTAATTCCAGTTAACAATGATGATTTGGAGACTAATGTTCATTTATCCTCCTTTCAGAAAAATGTAATCTGTCATTTCTGACAGTTACAATTCTTGTACAAACCAGGTCAGGGTAAAAATTTCCTTTTTCAGATCCTTACGTTTGATGTTTTCCTGCTCAATGTCAATACACTCATTCTCAAAAGCAGTGATAAAAGGTCGTGTGCATGTTAACTGATTTCGCAGAGCAGAACAACTACACTGCAACACTACTTTTCAGTCAACCCCCCCAAATCTGCCACTCAGGAGTGACCAAAACTGTTCGGAGAGGTTTAATTTTGGTCATGTAAAAAGAAAGTAGAAAAAAAAAAAGATATGGTCTGATTTTAGTCTGAAACATTGAATATTCTCTGTGTGCAAATCATTTCATTGCCCTGGAGCTGGGCAGAGCATGTTGTGTTTTCCTTTTTAGCAAGGAACTAACATCTGCTTGATCATTTAATACAGAGCTACATCTTAAGTCACCAAGGCAAAAACAATGCAAAAAAATGTAATCACTGCTGTTGTGTGCCCTCTTGACTTACATCCAGATTTCTGGTATCGAGAGACTACATTTACGTCAGAAGTCCTACCCACAGCAAATAACAGTTCTGCAGTTAACAAATCATTCCCCTCCTAAAACAAAGCTTTTCTCAGTTATAACACTGAGATGGGGAGGGGGACAACAACATATACAGAAACCGCTCTAACACAAAGGGAAACCTGTCTAAATGGCGGAACCGGAGAACTCTCTAACACAGCTAGAGGGGCCCAGACCATGGGGAGCTGCTGCTGCTGCTGCTCCGGCTCTGTTTGTTTTGGGTGTGAGACTTGGCCGTTGGAGCCTGCCCGAATAAGGGGACGCAAAGGGGGAGGCAACAGGGAGCTCTCTCTCAGAAAAAGGAAACTCACTGCGGCTGAGAAATGCTTTACCACAACAATCTCCCCTCCACCAATCACAAAACAGCAAGCTCAACACACGCCATATATGGCATATGTACACACACACATACAGAGCCTGATGCAGCAGAGGAGAGGTGGTGCCACTGGGGGCAGGTTTCTCTGAAAAACAAACTGCCACATGGAGACAGAGCCTGGAGAAAAGAGGGCAGAACACACAGACGTAACCACCACAAGAAAATGAAAGAGACTGGGTCATTTAAAAAAAAAAAAAGATTTGCACTATTTGTACTGGTGCTGCTAGTGTCTTTGAAGAAACAAAATGAAAGCATCCTTCCATTTCAAAGTTTACAAATCACTTTCCCAAGTTTTGTTCAGCTTTAGCACGTGAAGCAGTTCTGGAGATACTGCGGGCAAACGTTATTGTGTCTCGAGTTGTTCAAAAGCAATGCAGGACAAACCCCGTGAAACGGTTTAGGCTGCATCTTTACCAGTCTTGCTGTTTTGTGTGTTCAAACAAAAAATCACCCAGATGTCCATTTGAGCTTGAAGTCTATTGAAAATGCAGATTTAAAGGGTATAAATCATTTTAAAGGGAATAAACCAGTGTCTTAACATGATTCACAGTCCTGCATTACTTTTTATTTTTACACAACCATTTGCTCAAAAAATCATCAGGATCCAGAACTGAGAATACCGAAATTTACAAGCACCATTTTCTCACCACACTGAAATGTAAGAAAGTACACAAGAGAACAGTCTTTTGTCCTGTTTCATTTAAGCCTTTTTCACTCTACAGGACTCGACACGACTTCTAGTCAGAGAGAACGTCAAATTTAACGACTGCAGTTGCTGAATCTCGCTGCCTTTTCTGTCCTAGAGGGTGGAAAATTATACGACTAGGAATCGCAGGGGGTGACTAATTACACAATTCCCTCATGACTTTTCATCATGGTTCCAAATCCCGTATTGCACCGCGAAAGTACCGCGAGGTTGCCTCATTTTGGCAGCCAATCAACGTGGAGCACATCGGAATAAGAGGAGGAGCACCGCACGAAAGTAAACAAACATGAAACATCGAACAGACATCTGTTCTGGCACCGAAGTTTGACAAGCCTTTCCTCCATTTCCACAGTCCAAAACACTCGCATTCCTCCTTGCCTTGCAGCAGCATTGTACTTCCGGTTGAGCGCTCATTGGCTGTTGACTGTCGCAGACACAAGAGTAGGCTTTTATCATAGCCAGTTGCAGAGAGTCATAGGGGCTGTTAAGAGCGCTATGACTGAGTCGCTGGGGGTGTCATACTACACTACTGACGGTAACGGGCACTTGCTGCAACTCTCTACAACTCACTGTGATTTTCTTGAAACCGAAAGGAAAAGTCGTGTAGTGTGACGCCAGCATTGGTAATGACAATTACACAGAATCATGTCATGCATTTCAAGTAAAAATTTAGAAATATTTCCTCATAAAATAATTAAATAATTATTAAATAATAATAATTATATGTAAATCATATACTGGCAGTGAGGACTGTTCTTCTTTCATCAAGAAATTCAAAGGAAGGAAAGAGTTAAATACAAGCAACAGAAATGAAACAGGCCTACATGTGTTATACCAGCTATGCAAATGCCTATTTTTTTATAGAAATGTAAATTTACACAACGTAATTAACATCTGCAATGCAGTTAAGCACTGGAGTGAAAGCTGTTTATCAGACATCTGTCTTCCAAGTACTGTAAACAGTATGTATATGAACACTTTCCCTAACTCTGATTGTTACACAAGCTCCTAGCATATGTGCTCTTCATTTCAGGATGCTGTTCTGAGAAGACACACTAGAGAACTGTGCAGGCCTGCTTCTGAAGACAGGCTGCTATTCTTGGGTGCTATGCTCTGCAGTCTTGCATTGATTAATCCCTTGCTGACAATTCATTCTCACAGACCTATTTCTGTGCATGTTAGGGCATTCCTCAGTTTTATGGTGACCCCTCAAACAAAATAAGGTAAACCTCATTTGATATCATGGCAGAGACATCCATTATGACCTAGACAAGCAATGAAGCTAGAGAATTAAAAGGAACAACATCCTGGCAAAAGGGTCTGACCTGTTGTGCACTAAGCATCAACAGTTAGTTCCTAAGCATCAACAGATAAACTTACGTTTCACATTTTGAAGTTACAGTAGGAATAGTTACAGTAGATAAACAGGACCAAATAACTGATACCTAACAGGGAATATATTCTTGTATAACTTCACCATTTTATATTCTATAAACATGTTTTTAAAACACTACAACTATGTTTCAGTAGTAAAACCACAAAATTAGCAATGGTCTTTGAATTCTACAATGCAGATCCTCAGATGAGTAAGTTTTAAGTTTAAAAACTTTTCACTAGCATTCCACTAGCAGTCTCTGTAAAGGAGGCGGAAGCTATTAGCAGTACAGTACACCTGCTTCGAATGAGCCTTCTTTCTGTTTAATATACAGCTTCAGAAATATTTGACATTTTACTGTGCACTTGACTTTCCACATAAAAGTTATCACTTTTGCTGAGGAAACAAATCCCATGGCTATCATGTAAGAGCATGCATTCTATGCAAGGCTGTTAAAACTCAGTGCTGAAGAAAAAGAAATGTTTGTTAATTGTTCTTTATTTCTGCTCAGTTCTTTAGAGGTCAATGTTTATTTTCCAAAGAAAAAACAAAAGATAAAGAAAACGGCTGTCATCACAGCACAGCATGAATATGCATATATTATTTACCCTGTAAAACATAATGGAGGTGTAGTAGGGCAGACGTGACCACAGGGATCCCTGACCTTGACCTCGATCCAAACATAAAAGGTCATTCTAAACCACCTAGATCCAACAATTTGGAAAACTTGTTGGGTTACAACTAATTAAGCAAGTAATTTGATCCGATTCAGGCAACCTATATTCTTTAAACCTGAAGGAAATTAAGATACATTCAAATGATCTCTCAATTACATAATTGAACAAAATCTAAGGAGAGCACAGTTATACTTTTTCAGGTCTATAAGAATGCAGCAGTTAGCTTTGAAACTAAAGATTTAAAGATTTTAATCATTTAAAGATTAACATTTTAAATTTCCAAGAGTGGGGTTGGCCAATTTGCCTTCTAGTATAAGAAAATGAAGCAGGAAGGATGCTATAGGATTCATTAAGGCAGGAGCCACATTAAGGCTGGAGCAGCAACATGGTCACTAATTTACAGGCTAAACTGTGAACTGATTCAAACAGCAGACTCTTCCAAAGTCCTGGCAGGTCCGTCCCTACCTGATGGTGCCAGTAGGAGAAGGCAGCGGACTCATCATGGTTCTGAAATCAGGATCAGGAATGTTGATTTTCAGAGGAGAGATCTGGGCATAAAGAGGCCTCACTGGGGATAATGGGGCTTCCTCCTTCACCTCTTCTTTGTGGTACAGCGAGGTAAACTGGATCTTAATGACAGTGCTGGGGAAACGAAATGTACACCTGGAAAACAGGAAAAAGAACAATACAGGGTTGTTGTTTTTTTAAAGAAAAGCCTAAAAGGAAATTGGACTCATTGCAAGCTTAACACAAAATTCAAGATGAATTGTTCACATTGCATAAACTAAGACTTAATAAGAAACACACAATACACCAACAGGGATTAAATTTAGAATCGCACTAATTATGTCCTTGTACAAATATTGTGTCATATTAAATAAGTCTGTGGGTCCAGTGCAAGCCTTGGAACCTTTCTTCTCAAAGTATTCCAGTTGTATTATAGGAAAATAAATCTGCACTAAAAATATACACATCTGTTGTTGTTCCTGATAAAATATCTGCAACAGTAGGAAAAAATAAAAAAAACATAACAGAAGCATGTAGAATCACCCTCCTGTTGGGCTTCAGCAGTAATGTTTGGAAACACACAAAACCTAATACTGTTTGTCTAAATCTGCAAGATAAACACCTAGCACTTTCAACTCAAACAGTGTAATGCTACATCAATGATGATTACAGTTTAATAGACTGCCTGGCAGAGGCGGCTTGTTGGCAAATATGCACTGCGTGTTCCCCATAAACACAATACCACTGTAATATTGGTGTTCACATCCACAGTTCTCTATTATACATCTCAGTTACAATGAAACAACCTTTTCACTGACCATCACCGTGTGATGTCCATCAAAATGGCATATGAAGGGATGAGAATTTCTCCTTAATTACCCAGTCTTTGACAAAGAACAAATGCTTACTGTTGCACCTTTAGTGCAATATACACAAAACACAAATGCATTCATGCATTGAAATTAAACTCCCCTTTTAACATCATGTTACATAACAATATGTTAAGATGCTGTCAATGTTTCACCATCAAGTATTTTATAATTCTAAATACAATACAACCATTCTGTTATTATAAAGGTCCTAACTCAAATCCGGTTTTACAGTAGAGAACTATAAAAGAGTTTTACTGATGTGCATGTGCTCACAGAGGGGTATGTGTGGAGAAAAGGGCTGTAAGGTGCGATTGCAATACTCTTCAGTCAGGATGTGGTTGTTGAGGAGGAACCTCCAAATTTTACCAGCTAACAGGGGAAAGACAGGTTTGTTGTTTGCGTTGCTACGGGAATCCGCTTCAGTGCAGATTGAGAAAACCAGTTACAGGACATAAAAAAAGCCTACCTCTGTTTCCGATTAAAAGTCACATGGCCAAAACTTACAACCCTTCTATAATTATATCGACTTGTAATTATTGTGAAACATTTGAACCCACTTTTATTAATAGACAAAGTTAACCAATTGCTATAAGCAACCAAAAAAACACAGGCTGTTAGAGTGGTAATACCAGTCATTTGTTGAAACTGACAATTATGCTTGTATTATACTTCAAATATTTATATGTTAAAATGTTAAATGTAAATTTTGCATTAACGATGTAGGAAAAATGATTTAATAAAGCTCTTGACTGACACTGAAATCTACTGTAATGTTATATAGGATTCTGTTTGCTACATAAACAAAACATACTGACAAGCTACATTAGAATAGCTTTTGATTCTGAAACAGACTTGCTTTAATAATTCTTTGAAAGCTATATAAACTCTGCAAGAAAGAAGTTGTCACTAGTGTTAAGCATGCCTTGTACAAAAAGCCCTACTTCATGGTTCTAATGAGAAAGTATTAGCAAAGTCCAGAACATATAAGTCTGCTGTTACTCCTGACCTTAGTCAGATATAAATATTTGAAACACAAAGTCTTATAATGCCTCTTCTCACATAGAGACCACATTTTGCATGATAAACCAAGATAAGTAAAGTTACCAACGGTGAAAAAAATCTGAAGTCCACAAAAACTTAATCTGCGTGACAAACTAATGTGCTTGTTAATTAGAATATCAAGACAGCAAAGCAGAGCTGCAAAGCTATCCATGCTGAAAGACTACCACGTAATGCTAGTGAAACAGGAAAACACAGGAAAAACCACAGGAAAAGCAACTGAACAGAAAGACAAACCAGGGAATCCGAATTAGCTTAATATAGATATACAGAAGTATTACTTCAAAAACATAGTCAATGACCAGCTCAGATTAGTTTACCTGCAGATCAAAAAATCTAAAAAAAAATCAATCTGAGTTCAAGAAGGAAAGCAAAACTTTCTAAGGAAAAATCCCTTCAGGTTTTTTTTTGTTTGCACAGCCTATCAGAGACAAATGATGACAACTCTTTAGGTGGTTAATGCTTCTCCTCTGGGAATATTGGTGCAGTGGAAGAAATATTTACACAAGGCCCACAAAGGAAAGCCACATTCAGTGCTGCAGTGTACACAGTACAGTTGTTTTGGAAGTCAAGCTTGCGCCCATCCAGAGATTTTGCTCTTTTTCATCTGTTGCTTTGTGCCGCCTTTCTACTCAAATAATCACCTTTACTACAGCAATTGTAAGAAGGACCCTACACTGTACTACCCGCCTATTTATTACTGTTATTTCTCCACTGCAGGCTAATGAAAGCAGCAAAGCCCTCAAACATAAGGTTTTACACTTCCTTTGGCATTGCCCTATTACACATCTCCCAGAAAATCAGAGGAGCTGGGAAAACAAATACAGTGGCAAAAGAATTGGTTTTCAGGAGCATATTAGCAGAAGAATGTAATAATTATTAGGAGATTACAGAGATTGTACCAATACTCTGTTGGTTGTGTAGGCTTCTTTGCTGTAGTTATTGGGCAAGACATAAAAAGGTAAGGATATGCTTGTTTCTTTTTATTGCACTATGATGATGGCTTTGTCACAGGCTGACTTTTCGTACAGAACACGGCGAGAGGAGTAATGTAGTTTAGATTACCTTTCACATCAATAGCACAGCATGTATTGTTCAGTACAATTTCTTTGTATGCTATGTTGTACTCTTAACTAAAAATACAACCAGGAAAACTGGGGGATAACTGTGCTTCTAAAGAAAAAAATGGGACTCCTAGTGGTTCGAATTCAGCAAAGACATATTCTGTTTTCACTATGTAAAAAAAACATTTGCAACTTTTTCCATATACAAGTAAAAGCTGGCTACGTGAAACAAAAACCTTCATACAAACCGTTAACAGTGCAGTACTAATTCTTGTCATGTCAAGTCATAAATGCCCCATTACGGCAATATTGTTTTCCCTTTATTATACTTAACAATACAAGGAATGCAGAATTAGCAGAACGTCTAACAAAGCTGTATACCAAACCAATATTTATTAATATTAGATTTTGGTGTCATAAATGTATCCCAGCATTAACTCACGCCTCATCATGAAAGGTCACTGCTGTTGGATGCCTGTGGCAAGCAGACTAAATAACAGAAGAACTTGTTTCCTTGGTAGCCTCTTAGCCTAAACCTCTACACATTCTTTCAATATAAGAATGTGAGACATATTCTACAATATACACAATGTGAGACTGCACTGGTGCAGAAGAAATAATCAAGATATGATCAAAAGAGGAACACATCATTTCTATTTAATTTCCATTAAAAGTAAAATATTTTTCAAAGAGCACACAAAAACACCGGCACCCTGCAGTCTTTCCATAAACACTTTAATATAGGTCTCAGTTTCTGAATGTGAGAGTGATGAACCCTTTAAATTCTTTCCAAAGAGTTTTTTTTTCACGATTCTGTTTTCACTGTTTTAATCAACAGATATCACTTCATATGGAAAGTACTGTAATAAACAGCTAATTCTGACCCTGTCAAAGTTTTCAAAGCACATGGTTTTTCAAGATCAATTTTTCAAGATGTTTTCTGAGATCATTCAATAGACAACAGGATTTTACTTAGTGTAGGATTTAAGCCAAAAAAATGCTCAATTTTCATACATAGAAAATAATAAAAAGTATTAAGACAGATCAGAAAACAAACAAGCTTCAGCTTTATTATAAGCATCGTCAGAAGCAAGATTATAATCTAGTGTTCAATAAGCAAGTAAATACAAGGATGCCCGGCAAATCAACAGAAGATGCCTTTTCAATTTACACAGGATTATTAGATATAGAAACCATTAGATACTTGAAAACTGAAGACGTTTTTCAAAAAGCAAAAACACTCTCCCTATGCTTTCAAGTGTTTAACAGGTTTTTATCCCTTTTTATGGGAGGGGCAATAGGTTCTTCTACTTCTGAAGAGGCACAGCACATCTGCATGAGCCAAGCTGCAAGAGAATCACATGACAAACATGATCGTAAACATTTGTACTCTCCAAGATAATGGAGTCAGTTTAAACGCAGTGGTATAAACACTGCATTATAAACAATCAACATGTATGTCGATTGGTCCTGTACAATGTTCTTTAACAAAGAGCTACAATTGTTCTGACCAATTAGTTGCACATTCCAATAAGTGCTGTTATATTTAGCAGTTCCTATGGTAGCATCTCTAAGGCAACCATTTAACCATGACTACACAACAAACCAACAGACAAGAGTTTTCAGAAAAGGCCTCAGTTTACTACTCTTGAAAACTGAAGACAAAAACAAAACGTTGACTGTAAAAAGAAAGATCAAAACGGAATAGCCTCCTAGACTGGGCCATCAAAATAAAACTGAATTGAATAATTATCTCAGTCTTAATCACAGGCCGAGATCAGAGTACCTTTTCTTGTTGGCAGAGCTTATTCTAGCTTTCCCTTAACTTTCTAGAGGACAAAATGGTATAAGAGTTATTAAAATTTAGCCTACACCAATACATAGCTTCAGTGCATATTAAAGCCTGAAATTTCACTGAAGATCCAGCATCTAATGCATTTGATAAATAAGCAATCCATTCTAAATTCCTAAAAGGAAAAGTAAGATCCTGTAGCATTTAATTAATGAACATGTAAGATCTACAGGTTTTGATTATCTGATTTAGACACTGGTGCCTGTGAGAAGTAGATCTGCACTCGATATGGAAGTGCCTTTTGAAGAACTGCCTCAAAAAAACATCACAGCTATAATGAAGTGAAGAAACATGCAGCAATACATGATCACATTTTGGAAAACTGCTTGAGAGGATGAAGAAAACAGAAAACATGAAACTATAAGTGGTAAATGGCATGCATCCAATTATACTCTGCAAATCTGTGAATCCTGCAGAAAGCTTTACATGACACCTGAAAGCAATAACAGTAGAATTGTACTTCTTTCCGGTCCTCCACTTTCATAAATATGATGAAAAATTTGCAACAGCACCACACAACCAACACAATGGAATTAACTTTTTAATGATGCATTGTAGATCCATTATTTTAGCAAACTAGTATAAGAGAAGTCCAATGGTCATACATAAAGGAATCAACCTGAAATGTTTCACTGATCGAGTGCATTTTTTCAAAATGGAAGTAGTAAAATAGATAATTGTTATCTATGTGTCCTCTGTACCCCCTGAGGGAAGAGAGCAGAGAATTAACAGAGGCTGATCATTAGACATCTTTTCATGTCTCTTTCAATTAGTCCATAATAATCCACTCAACTAATCATCCAATAAAGATTCAAACAGTAGTATATTTAATAATATGAGGACTGTGCAATGTTGCAAAGGCATTCAATAAATCAATAAATCTGTGGTCATGCTTTGCCAGAACTACGGTGATGTTTAGGAGAATTTTCGCATACAACACTTGTTGGCAGTTGCCATTCACTTAGTATCTGCAAAGAATATAATTTCATATAGAATTTTGCAAAGCTTTTGTAAAAGGTACACCCCTTTGGGGTAATTTAAAAAAATGGTACATCTTTAACTACCGTAAGTAAACTCTTTCTGCGTTACATTACACCACAGTAATTTGACTTGAAGCACAACAGAAATGTAAATGTGTATTACTTAAAACAAGCAAATACATAAACAAATGCATAATGTATTTTATTATGATTTTGTTTACAAAACCAAGTTCCATAAAAATGTGATGGATCATCCTTTTGATGATGGTGGTCGATTGAGTTTGGAGCTGGATATATTTTACAGCTTAGAATTAAAGTAAAAATGTCAGCCTAGAAAAACGACATAACTGAGCACAGCTTCATGTATGCCTAGTGTAACAGTTCTTACAGAGGTTCTCTCTGTTTGGTGGTCTAGTGCCAATTGATCTCTTTGACTTTTAGATTCTTGGTTAACTTGTTTCTGTTCTCAGTTCTAAGGTACAAATATATCCAACTTCAAAGGCACCTTTTCCCAACAACCTCCACATAAAAAAAAAACTTTAATCAGCCTCTCCTCAACTTGCATACTCTTAGTTTTGGCTAAACAGCTCATGAAATGAAAGGGTATCTGACACTCCCATAATGTGCTTCTTTTGCTTTTTCCAAGGTTGAACTGGTTATATTTTAGTCAACACAACTGAATACAGGTACTTCTGAAATGCCGAAATTGGAAAAGAATTGAATCTAATTAAAAATGGTTTAAACTTAAAAGCATGCAGTTAAAAATATACCCATCAAAGGAAAAAAGTCTGTAAGATCTCCTCTACAGCAAGCAAAGTGATACAATGATATAATAATAATGATAATGTTGCTTTCTTAGCCCTATACAATTTCTTGCATTAGGAATTCGTCTTTTCGCATACCCCAGCTTGATCTCCATGAGACACAGACACACAGACAGGGAGAGAAGCTTGGGGTCAGAGCGCAGGGTCAGCCATTGTACAGTGCCCCTGGAGCAGTTAGGGTTAAGGGCCTTACTCAGAGGCCCAGTAGGATTCCTCTGCTGGCTGCGGGATTTGAACCGGCAACCTTCCAGTCACAGGCACAGAACCTTAGCCACAGAGCCACCACTCCACCCCAGTAAGGAAGAGCCCAGGATTAACTTCTCCTCTGGACTGTGGCAGAGCTCCCAGTGGTGCAATTGGACACCCCCACCCTTGGGTCCTCCGCGCACGGCTCGGTCTCCCCAGAGCTCAATGCCCTCCCCAAGGACAAGGGTTGGGCTAGATCCATATCCTTCAATAGGACTTAGGACTAAGGTAGTATCAAGCTATATAGATGTGACAAAGCACAGAATACTTACATGTGATAAAATTGGTCTTGGATGGTTTTACTGTGACTCTTCAATGGAAAAGTGTCCATTAAAAGTTGCTGCTGACAAAGGAACCAAGTTAATCACAATTTTGTAAGACCTTGTAAGACCATTCCACATTGCTATTACTATTACTGTCTGCCTTGTTACTAGCCTGCTGCAATATATCACCTTATTCATCTGATCGTTGATTTTAACTCGACGGTTTGTTGTACATGGGAAATGATTTCCACTGATAACCATTTTGTTTGTTTTACGGTATTCTAAATAGTGGAAATAAAAACAGACCCAATCATGTCTGCATACATAGCCCATACTAAACATCATAAAAAAAATGCAGAGACACCTATAAGGTACTGAGCCACTGTTTAGCTATAGCAGGTGCTCAAATTCTGATTCCTTATCTTTTCCCGGTGCTTCCCGTACTCAGGATGACCATGAAAATATACTATGCATATAACCACAGTTATGAAGAAAATAATCTTTTTGTGTCTGGTGCACTGTCACGGCAGCTGAATTCATTATGCTGATCAACAAGATTGATCAACAGGGGGTCTACTGTGAAAGTCACAGGCTTGTAGCATGTGGCCATGGTTGAAAGCAATATAAGCTGTACATCTATGCAGGCTACGCACTAGTTTTCAGAAGTGGTCTTGTGGGATTCTGTCCCATTTCTTGGCCTGGACAAATCTGTTCACTGATCTCTGATACGCTACATGTCTCACCTTATCCCAGATCACCTCACAAATTTGCAGTGGTTCTCAAGCCTGGAAAGCAAGCCATATGAATATCGTCATATCAGGATAACCTTGCAGGAAAGGCAGCAAGTGAGGTCTAAGGACTGGATCAATGCAATGCTGTGTTTTTCTTCCTTGATTTTCATCAGGTTTGACACTGAACACATTAATCCACCTCATCACCTGTGCCCGATCAACTTTCTCACTAATGAGAAGATTTAGGGTTTATGTAATAGTTAAAAGTCATATCAGTGTCTCATGGTCAATCAATTAATGAAAATGACACCAAAAACATTTAATGAATATCCAAAATTGAGATTTTTCTTAAACCATTTATGCAAAAAAGAGTGATGAATTCCCTTTTAATGTATTGTATAAGAATGATAAAATGTCATTCATAATTATATTATGTTGAAACCAGTGTCAGATGTTTTACACAATGCAATTTATCCTTACACTGCATATTCCTTACGTACTATATTTTGCCTCATTATGTTGAGAAAAATAGGAAGTGGAGGCAGAAGAAAAAAAATCGCACCATTACTTGAACCGTTGAATCTGGTGCAGACGCTTTATGCTTTTATGATATTACACTGAAGTTCACAGGTCCATTCATCCACAACATCAAGGGCACCTGATAATACAGTAGCTGGAATGCACCTGTCAATAAGATCACTATATAAAATTAACACAGCATTACACCAGCCATTATTTTAAGTTGGTTGAAAGCACCGTCTTACTTGTAAATTCACACTACAAACTATAACAAAATTGTACATTTAAATCTTAAGGCATACATGTGGTGCTGTAAAGCGCTTGTTTTGTCTTAAACTACAAAGTGTACCGTGTTAAAGTAATGCATTGTATACGATTAAGGAATACATTTATTTTGCAACATTAATTTTACAACATTAACAAGAATTATCTGTCCTACTCCATGAGCACTCATGATACTGATAACTAATTATCACTGTTGCCTGATTTTCCCAAGCAGAATACTACATAATCTCTTAGCATGGGCTGTGTATCACTGCAGACATCTGCATTAGACTTTCCCTACTATTAAAACCCGCAATTACAATTCTTCAGTGTTAAAATGTAACAAGTCAATGAGTGCTCAACACCCATTCCCTGTGCAACCCCCATTCACAATTAGACTTCAGATCTTAGGTTAGGAAACAAATTAGTTACAAAGTGTGCTGGTCTAATGGTTTGATGTGGTCACCCACAAAGACAAGAATCAAAAACTTGCCACTAACAAAGTAAGATAGTTACACATGAGAAAATCACCTGATTTACTTTAATTAGAGCCTGTCTGTCTAGAAACCACTACAGGTTTGGAGTACAACACAGCCTGAATACAACCATTTTCCAGAGGCAGTAATCACTGAGCAAGGAAAGAGGTTTTCTAAAGTAAATGCTCTGCCAATCGACCTCTAAAACTAGGCTAAATCTAAAAATCACAGCTCAGAGTAATTTTCAGTCATTACTTCTAAATGATTAATAACTGTTTAATGCAGCTTTGAAGCAGAATCCAGCAAAGCATGTGCATTATACATCTTTTTTTATTCTGACTCCAATTACAGAATCACTGCCCACATAGTGCACCGTGAATATGAACTGGCACACCTTGGCTGCTGCTTCTTGTTGCTCTTCATCAATACCTCATTTTCTTCACTAATGTCTCCCTTTTGTTTGCTGGTTTTTATTATTTGTTCAGTTGAAAGTACAATTTCTCTCTCAGTAGTTTTCGATGTGGCCTCCCGCAAGCTCTCTGGAGTGGTTCACGTGCACGGCTGGGCCTTTTCTTTGCCTTTTTCCAATCCCTTCTTGCCACTGCCCATCTGACTGCTTGATTTGACAATCTGACAGCCCCGGGAAGCCGAGACTGCAGCCTGCCTCAGCCCTGCATGCTGTCGGACCTTGTCTGCCCATTTGGTTTACTGCGTGCCTCACTGCTTTTGTGCCTTTTTCCGTGGTTCACTGTTTTCGATGACTGGACCTATGTTAACTCGGATTGTCATTCTTGGATTTTTTTCCCCTTGCAGCTACTGTTTGCTGGCTTACATCGCTGTTTGCCTTTCCACTTTTGTGCTGTAAAATACAGCCTCCTGGCCTGGATCTGACTGATACAGACTTTGTTAAAGTGTTTTGCACTGGAAAAGCATTGCCTGATGACTCTGGAGAACACTATGGTTGCCTTGGTCTAGCTGTAAAATTTTCAAACCATCTGACAACCAGGGTAATTTTTAATTAGCTTTTCAATTCTTCTTTTTAAACCCAACATAGTTTTATCTGACAATTTTTTATCACAGCTAAAAAACCCATTGGAATAAACTCAGAATAAACTAATGGAGCATGTTTTTGAAAAAAAAAACTCTTACAATGAATGCAAGATCCACATTTTATTTTTGCTGGAAAGTTATATAAAACCACTTCCATTTCCCAGCTAAGCCACGTTTCAATAGTGCTACACTACATGGACAACAGGAACACACAAAAGCTAATGGGTAATGTTCCCTCTTATTTTATGGTGCTTATGCAGTCTTCCTAGTAGTGTGATCAGCATATATAAACCAGAGCACCCATTGAGCAGAAGCCATACATAAATATTTTTGCAGTGTACTGATTAAGTTATGTGTAGTTCTCTATTCTTTTACAGTTAGATATGATCAAATAAACAGTATAAACGTTAAAATTATTTTAAATAGGTGTATACAGGAGTCTATAGTATACTTAGTTGATTTCATCTGGACAATATGCACCATGCAAGTTCAAGCTCAATGGTAGGAGCTTTGAACCTGTTTGCTCAGCTCGGAGGCTTGGGGGGAGTTTCCATGGAGACACCTTCACATGCGATGTATTTAATTCCACAAGGCCAAATAAGAAGGGTTGCCAAATTAATACATTATTTAAAAACACAAAAATGAAAAACAGGAAGTTATGCCCTTATTTAACAATTGAAGTCAGCCGAGAATCTGGAGCAGTGGAAAATAAAAATAAAAGCAAATATTAGCTTTCACTATTTTCAGAATCTTACCAGCTGCATCCCTGGTTTCATTATTCTTTACAGAGAGCTTAGTGGGTTTATATAAGTCTGAAAATATTGTTTTTACTTGATTTTGCTACACAACCTTGAGGGGAGGGGAGGGGCCTCATTTGGTCGTTATTAGCTAACTGAAAACAAACTTTGTGACTGGAGACAAAAGAGGGAAAACTAAAGAGAAAAAACAAGGCAATTTTTAATACCTGTATGACTCTCTAACTCCACTGTTTTAGATGTTAAGATGACTTATATTATATACTTATATTACAACTATAACTTGCAAAGCTGTTAACAGACCTAAATTAAAGATATTTTAGAATTATCAGGTATCAAAATCAAGAACATAGTTCTTTTTACCTTTTGCAACTCTTGCTTGTTTAATGTCACCTGAAATTAAGAAACAGGCCTGGATCTTTCAATCTACTCTCTCCCTCTTACATGAAGCAATTATTAATGCAATGTAATTGATGTAATGAGCTTGATATGATGTTGTACAAGCAAATCAAAACACCCTCCTTCAACATTAATGAGGTCATTCCTGTTTATTGAACCAATAATGGTTTTAGTCTACTACCTTTTTACCAAACTATGAACAAGGGGTAGATGGAGGCATTCAGAAGTTGTCAGGGACTCTAAAGTTTGAACAAAACATATTTCACTTAGCTTTTTTCCACTGAATCACATCCAAAATGCCTGGAGCTAAGCCTTAAACTTGGTATTCTGTAGATGTGAAACACTCAAGCGTAGCAGCTGCCACTAAACACAGGTTTAAGAAAACCCTCAAGTGACACAAATAATGAGCAGTGGTGATGCGTTTGGGCCCAGCCAGGGTATCAGTCATACCAGTTCCTACTACCTGGAAAAAATATATTTTATTTATTCATTTATCTCTGGTACAAGTTTTCTAAAATTTGCAGTACACTTCATGTCTGACAGCACTACACTGTTGTGGTACACCAGTTAAGAAACACTGACCTAGAACATAATTAGGACTGTCAATGCAATCCAACAGTGGTTTTATTACAATTTTCAAGCAATATATTTGTTTGGTGAATCAAATAAGCCTATTTCCCTGATCTGTGCAGTATTAGATCAAAACTTACAGCCTATTCCAAGATCATTTATATGGGAAGGAAATACTCTACTAACAGTGCGGTAGTTTTTGATTTCACATCTCAACACTGCTGCATCTGCCACTGACTTTCACATCTCGACACTGATGTTTTTTTTGCAAGCATGACCGAGAGTCCCTTCTTCCACGCAATATCACCATATGAAAATGTGATTTATGTAGCTATTTCAAGAACTGTTTCTGTATGATCATGTTAATGTACTCCACAAATAGCTCTTGATGAGCTGGCTCTCTTTAATAGTTGCAAACTTTGCTATATGAATGTCCTGTATGCAAAACATGGACGCATTCCTCTTTATTGCAAGGAAAATATTATTGATTAGAGATTTCACCAAATGACCCTATATACCATATTGGCCTGGTATTTTTGTGCTCTCGGTGCTCTACCCTCACCTCATGATTTTCTGGTATTTTACAGTAAAGTTCATCCTATTTGTGCACTGTTTTGCCAACTAACAAAATGCAGCTCTCCGGCAGGGGGTAGAGTGCATTACAGAAACAAGGGGCTGTCCTGCAATATCATAAGTTTTGACCTTTTTTTACACACTTTCTCAAACACACCTCTGAACTGCATGGTGGGCAGGAGAATAGTCAACAATAAACATTATCTTTTGTTTGATCTCAAGATTTGAGTCTGCAATGGTACTGATCATGGCTATCTGCTCCTTTTCAACCCAAAAATGATACAATTGCAAGAAAAAAATTGTGAACCCTTTGGAATTACCTAGATTTCTGCATTAATTACTCATAAAAATGTGTCCTGATCTTCAACTAAGTCACAATAATAGACAAACACAGTCTGCTTAAACTAATAACACACAAACAATTGTACTTCTTAAGTACTGAACACATTGTTTAAACATTCATAGTCTAGGTTGGAAAAAGTATGTGAACCTCTAGGCTAATATCTTCTCCAAAAGCTCATTGGACCCAGGTGTTCCAATCAATGAGATGAGATGAGATTGGAGGTGCCCTGCCCTATAAAAAAGGCACACAAAGGGTGGTTACTGAGAGAGTCTGCTCTTCTCAAGAAAGAGCGGTTCATGTGAACAATGCTCTGATCAGAAGAAATATCAGAGGACCTAAGAGGAACTGTAGAGATGTATAAAGCTAGAAAAGGCTACAAAAGCATTTCTAAAGGCCTTGGTGTTCATCAATCCACTAAGACAAATTGTCTACAAATTTAGGAAATTTAATACTGTTGCTACTCTCCCTAGGAGCAGGTGTCCTGCAAAGATCACGGTAAGAGTGCAGTGTGCAATGCCGAAGGAGGTGAAAAAGAACCCTAGGGTAACAGCAAAGGACCTGCAGAAATCTCTTGAACTTCCCAAAGTCCCCGTTCATGTATCCACTATAAGAAAAACAAGAATGGTGTTAATGGAAAGACACCACAGAGGAAACCACTGCTCTCCAAAAAAAAACACTGCTGCACATCTCAAATTTGCAAAAGACCACCTGGATGTTCCACAACACTTCTGGGACAATGTTCTGTGGACATATGAGACTAAACGTTGAACTCTTTGGCAGAAACATGCAACGCTATGTTTGGAGGAAAAAAGCACTGCACACCAGCACCAAAACCTCATCCCAACCGTGATGCAGGGTGGAGAGAGCATCATGGTTTGAGGCTGCTTTGCTGCCTCAGGGCCTGGACAGCTTGCTATCATAGAGGGAACAATGAATTCAAAATTGTATGAAGAAATGTTACAGGAGAATGTCAGGGTAGCGGTCCGTTACCTGAAGCTTAATGGAACTTGGGTGATGCAACAAGAGAATGACCTGAAATACAGGAGTAAATCAACAACAGAATGGCTTAAACAGAAGAAAATCCATGTTCTGGAATGGCCCAGTCAGTGTCCAGGCCTCAACCAAATTGAGATGTTGTGGCATGACCCGAAGAGACCTGTTCACACAAGGAATCCCAGAAACATCAATGAACTGAAACAGTTTTGTAAGGAGGAATGGTCTAAAATTCCTCCTAACCATTGTGCAAGTCTCATCAGTAGCTACAGGAAACGTTTGGTGGAGATAATTGCTGCTAAAGGAGGTTCTACCACCCACTACTTTTTTCATTTTCATTTTTCCTCATTTTAAAATTGCTGATGTGGTTTATGTGACCGAGTAACAAATATATTGGCTGTAAGAAGACCTTGGACTCTTTTCCAAATGGAAAAAGCTGCCTTCTCTGCTCTTTACTGTTTTGTTACTCACTTCATTAAACAGTCTCCAAAATCAGGTCTTGTTCCTGTAGATTACAGTTCCTGTAGATCCAATTGCTATATTTTTTTGCACTAAAATAATAGTTTTCTCACAAATTCCTGGAATTGGCAGTGGCAGCTCAATTACATTCTAATCTTGCTCTAAAAGAGCTCTTAGAACCTTTCAGTTGGGATTTAAACAGAGATACAGCACTGACACAATACTCGTTAAGATACTGTAGTAAACAGCTTACTGATGTATGGTCAATTATTATTCTTTTCCTTTGGGACTTCAGTTCAGCTCTTGAGATCTCCTCCTGCTGCTCGATCTCATGGAAAATTAACCAGAGATCCAAAGCACTTTTCTTTTTTGCTTTGCTCCTAATTTGGCTACCAGTAGCCAATTCATAAGCCTAAAAATACAATGTTACCTCACTTACTCCACATGTTACACAGGTTTCTGGGACAGGGTGCTAGGACATTTATATGCTGCCTCTTGGTCCGATTATGTGCCATCGCGGACATGGGTTTTGCTGCCGTGCTCTCAACAGCTGTAGCACTCAGGGCTGTAGAGTTCTTTAGGTTGGTGCCATAGATGGACTTGTCCATTTTGAAAACATGGTGAAGGATGATTCGTCTCATCATGTTTCTCCACTGCTCAGTAGTTCACTGCCTGCACTCCCTGCAAAGGTATACTGCCAGGTGTGATAAGCAGTTTGTACACTGCAACCAGACTATAGTATCCCTCTGGACTGTTTTTTATTAAGCTGGGTGCTTTTACACCAGGTTGAAATTTTCAGTCAGCAGATTATTGTCTGTTTGGCATAGCACTTTGAAATACAGTAAACCCCACCACCAATGCAATTTCCCCCAGCATGGTTGTGCCACAAAGTGGTAAAAACAATACAATCAAAAATTCACTGAAGACACACGTTTTACTATAACGCAGTTTTTCGTCACTTTTAGACACCATTACTTGTCTTGGGTCACTGAAGCTCCTGGCAAACAAGCCCCAAAAATCAACCCTCTTTTATAGTAACAAAGTGAAGTCTCCTCTTGCAACCATGTTAGCATGTTTTCAATACAGAAAAGCAGCCATATCACTCTGCAACTCACAACTGGCAACCCACTGAAGTTCAGCAGGTGTGAGCCTGGTCAGTACCTGGATGGGAGACCTCCTGGGAAAAACTAAGGTTGCTGCTGGAAGAGGTGTTAGAGGGGCCAGTGTTCACCCTGTGGTCTGTGTGGGTTCAAATGCCCCAGAATAGTAACGGGAACACTACACTGTAAAAAGCCTCTGTCCTTTGAATGAGATGTAAAACCAAGGCTCTGGCTTTCTGTGGTCATTAAAATCCCAGGGTGTTTGTTGAAAAGAGTTACCCCGACATCCTGGCCAAATTTCCCATTGGCCCTTACCAATCATGGTCTCCTAATTATCCCATCTATTAACTGGCTTCATCACTCTGTTCTCCTCCCCACTGATAGATGATGTGTGGTGAGCGTTCTGGTGCACTATAGCTGCTGTCGCATCATCCAGGTGATGATGCACATTGGTGGTGGTGGAGGGGAGTCCCCATTACCTGTAAACCACTTTTAATGGAGTGTCCAGAAAACCACTGTATAAGTGTAAGCAATTATTATTATTATAAGGTTTGTCAAGCATTATTATTTAAGTATTTAAGTATTAGTGCTTGATGTCCCTCAGTTACCCAAGTGTTTCCATTTTGTTGTCCACTACCTCTGCTTTGTTGTTCTCTATTAATTACAGTCTCCCTGTGACATGCAGAGAAATTACAGATTTTCCTGCTCATGAACATGACACTGAGTGGTTTAGCTCTACCTTACATAAGGTCTTACTGCAGGTGCTAAGAAAGCTAAACCAAAAAAATAAAACTAAGGCTTGAATCAACATATCTTATTCTACAAATAAGACAACTGGTGACAGTCTTCTTGGGGGCAGCAGATCATCTACTAAACTCAAACTTTGGACATTATTAAACCTCACTTAAAGGCCACACTTTATAGTCTTATTTTATCAATTGGCCATGTTTTCTCTTCTTTTGTTGTGTTATTATGTCTCCTACTGTACAGCACTTTGAGCTTCCTGAAAAGAGCTTACAGGTAAAACTATTTTAATAGATTTGTAGTGAAAGTTCATGAGAAATGACAACAACCAAGTTCAATCTGACTCAGCTGTCAGTAATTAGCAATCACTGCTAATGTTATTGCCTCTCCAAAACACTATAAATACTTTACATGATACCCTTCTTTTCCTCACATAGATACCTTTGCATCTAACCTCCAGCCCATGTCACCTTGCAGCTGCCCCTTGGTCACTCCTCACTCTGCATGGGGGTCCCAGTATTCTCAACCTATGGCCAGGAACTTAGCCCTTAGCCATGCAGTTAAGCCAAATTTTGACTAAACAATAATCCTTTCAGTACACTTAATTCTTGGGTATTGTTATTTCAAGTGAATTATATTCCAGGCTCCCAAGGCACCAGAGCAATTCAACCAGTAACAGTGCTCATCGGAGCACAGGTTGAGCAAGGTGCTCTTGAATGTGGGTTCGAGTCTGGGTGATGTCACTAGTGACTGTAATCAGGACTCCCCAATGGTAAAACGCCCAACTGGCTGAGTGCTGTTGATGTCTTGGCTCATTTGGCCACAGGCCTCCAGGATATTTGCAATCATGGGGTGCTGTCAGTAAGGGGCGTGCCTCTCCTCCAATCTGTACTGAGTCTCCTGGACAAATCAATATAGCCTGCAACTATGTTATAAAATGATCCGCTCGATCATGGTGGGCACGACAGAAGAGTCCGCAGACATTTCCACATTCTTCCCTAAGCAAGGTCAAATGGTTCATGGTCATTCATGAACTTAGAGGTGAAAAACCCAAGTGGTTATTTCAAATCATAATTTGAGAAAAATCGGGCAATTCTAAATTTCTTTAGTTCCCTAAAACTGAATTAAGAGTAATGCAGTTACTTTTCATTTCTGTAGCTCCATCAGATCTATCTTTCATGAAGAGCATTCCTTCCATTTTTATGATTTTATCTTTTTCTTATCTTTAATTTCTAACCTGACCTGAATGCCCAGAGAGTATTTTTGGCATCAAGAGTAAACAATACAACTGAAGGAAATGATAACATAAGTTAGCTGGAAGCAGTGACATCAACAAAGATTTTAGATCCTCAACTTCTTGTTAACAGTAAAAACAAAATCAACCAATAAACATTGTGGCAGTCTGGATTTTGTAACATCTTTGGCTTTTAGAAGAACACGAAGTAAAGACAGTTGTCCCTTCTGCAAATAAATAATTGAATTGCTACAGTAGCACTCCCAGGCATAACAACATGAATGTTAGTTTACAAAATGGACATCAGGAATACATTTAATTCTAAAAGATGAACCAATAATTCAGTCATCCTAAAAACTTTCTTGTTGTTTCAAATTCTGCTAAAGGTCAATGTAATAATCATCAATTTCCCTTTGGGATCAATAAAGTCTTATCTATCTATCTAATAAGGCCAATCTGGTCGTGCGGGGGTGGCTAGCATTGCTCTCTCACAACACTGGTGTCTTGTGTGCTAGGTTTAATTCCAGACCTGGGGTGCTATTTGCGTGGAGTTCGTATGTTATCCCTGTGTTTGCATGGGTTTCCTCCCACTGTCCAATGGCATACTGGTAGGTTTATTCACCTCTGGCCCTGGTGTGAGTGTGTATGGCGTCCTGTCCAGGATGCACCCTGCCTTGTGCCTGTTGCTTGCCAGCTTAGGTTCCAGCTTCCCTTCAAACCTGTACTCGATAAAGCGGTTAGAAAATAGGGGTGGGTGGGAAAGTCTACAATCAGATGTTCAAGGAGGTGGGGGATTCTATTCGGGCACAGTTTGAGAAATTACATTCTGTTATCATCTCCAGAAAACACAGTATCCGTTAAACAAATGAAGAGCTGTCTGGTGATGAATTAAAAGTAAACACACAAGGCTACTAAGTGGCTTGATATGTAAAGCACAAGCTGACCTCCAGGACAGAGCAGCGGACTTCACAAGTTCACCGTGACTCCTCTAGGTTCCCCTGAACACAGCTGGGTCAGCACCACTAGCAGATGGGCTTGAACCCCCTGCGAAACTGAGACCTCTGTGACTTCATGGGTGCCTGCAGCCTTGCAATTCCCTGACCAAGAGGTACGCCGTTCCTCCAATTGACACTGCCTTCCCGTACAATTACTGCAAATCCCGCTTGTCAAAAAAGAAGCAGTTTGGGCAGGTAGGGGGAAGAAGCTCTTTCCTCACTATCCCGTGTGTGTATAGGGATAGTTACTGCATGCTGAAAAGACAATTCCAATTTAGTTGATATATAAAAAAACCGAAACAGTCACTATATACTAGACAAGTTAGCACAATAATTCCAGTTGTTCTTTGTTGCCACAGTAATGCGACAGGTCTCTAACCATTTCATACACTCTGCAGTGTTAAAAGAATATTTTGTTAACCTTCACATTGCTCTAAACTTCTTTTTACCATGACAAAACATGAAGTAATACCACATTCTTTGCAAGTCAAACATTTTAAACAAAACATCTGACTCTACAATAATTCATTTCAGAAATAATCTTCTACCTGTTCAGACCCATCTTGACAACTTTAGATCTACATAATGCTTAGTGAGCAGATCGTGCGACGAGCACAAAGACTAATAATTAATCAAACAGAACCCGACCTCTACAGTAACTCCTCCAATACCACTTCTAAAAGAATCTGTCCAGTTTCACCATGTGTAGACCCATGGGTTACAATGCCAATATTATCAAGGAATAGAATATTAAAGGCATTATTTTTAAAAAATGTCAAAATTGTATGGGTCAAGATTTGTGTTGTAATGTGTGAATGTGCTGGATAAATTGGATTTTTAATCATCTAATAATGAAGACCAAAGAAGAAGAAAAAATTGTTTTGGTTCCTACTTCCTGAGGCATAGAATGGGTTCTCCTGCTGAGCTGACGAATTGCACAATTGTGCAAAAATGGTTTGATAGTTCAGGGATGCCAGCTCATCTGTTAAGCAGTAACTTAAATTCACTGCAGTATGGACAGACACCCCAAGAAGAAAATTTAAGTGATGGTGACCAACGAACCCAATGAGTATAGCTTTGATCAAATCTTCTGAAATGCAGTTCTACGGTTTAATGTTTTGGTAAATAAACACTTCATCTTAATAACGCACATGAAGGAACTAGTATTTGTTTCTTTGTTTCCTTTATCAGAGATTCGCTGAACCGCCAAGGTCTTCTCGTGCTACAACAGGGAAGTCAGATGAAAAACGTCGGTTGTGATTACAGTTCCACTCCTGTCTCTATCGGTAGACGCTTCAAAATACACTGCAAGGCAAATCTAAAATTTCGGAAAATATTATTCTGAGTGGCGGGGGAGGAAGCAAAACTGAAGGGCATTTCAGTTGTTAGCAGTCGCACGTCTCTTCCTCGGACTCCCTGAGCAAGAGCCCATCTGTTGCTCGTGTGACGTCACGTGTTTATATTCGCGCAGGCATCACAGCAAGAGGCCTATCTACTGAAGTACAAGCCTCACGTGTACGCCAAACGCCAAAGCTTATTTTTGTAACGCTACCTTCGGGATTTATCCTCTCCAAAAATACCGGGGGGAAAAAACGGTAAAAACGATACTTAAAACATCTTCCAAAATGGAAAGTCCAAATTGTATACAATAGAAAGCACATTTAAAAATGCTAAGCATGTTGAAACATGAGGTGTGACGTATTGACAGCCCAGCGCAAACTGATAAGTCTGGGAGAAATCAAAACCAGTACCGATATCTGAAGCATTTTTTTTTTACTTATGCGGCTTTGCAACATATTTGCATGTGTAGCTCGCATTCCAGCGCTTGTTTGCCTAGGTAATACAAACTTTTTTATATTAACCACAGAGGCCGGGCCTTCCTCACAACTAATCTGTAGAAGAGGAAAAACCTGTATTAGCACATGGAAAATAGGTGTGTATGTTATGATAGGACGCCTTACATTCTGCAATAAAAAAATGAAATTTGATTTCACTGTAACAGTTTTGGTTTGAATTTCTTTTATCTGGAAATTGGGTATGCTGTAACACAAGAGGTTAAATTTGGACAGGAACCTCAAGTCGAGCAATTCATATATTGTCAACAACTTTAACAGTACGAAAACCCTCTTTTAAACTTGAGATTGTGCATGTGAGAACGAAATTATGAGGTTTTTTTATAGTAACAAAATAAGTTCAACATTTATCACTGAAATGTCAGTAAAGGAAATCGGTTACTTTACTAACTCAAAGTTATAATTACTTTTAATTATTACCATTTTGAACCTATCCAAGAAATGATACAGCACATTAGCGCAGATTTAAAGTTCTGAAAAACAATATTCAGTAATATCCTACACAATACCAAAAATATCAGAAACGAACTATGTCACTTAGAAAACATTGTTCTTCTTCTTTTGGATGCCTTTTTGTGTTTAACAAATTGCAAACATCTTAGAAAACATGCAGATACAGTATCATGCCAAGGTCAGAATCCAAGGTAAAATAGTTTAAAGTAAATGTCATGTTTATAGGCCTTTATAAGAAGGCATACCACGCTCATGTTTCACGAAATATAATTCACGCATATGGGCAACCGCACTTTTGCAGACTTCGACCACATACTTTTACTTTTCAGTGTTTCCGCGACTTTTAATTACTTAGTATTTAAGCACATCGCTGACTGATTACTTACTCTCTAGGTAGCTGAAGTGGAGGAGCCCCTCTCCTCTGGAACACACCGTCCACGAAAACACCATTCTTTCCCAGACAGCGTAGGTAGAAAAACGGTTCTTCGAAAGTAATCTGCAAGTGTCGCCTGGAGATGAAACTTGAGTGGCCCATGTTGACATCCACGGAGCCGTGCGAGGAGTTCCGGCCCACGGTCACCGTCCTCTGCCGCATCACAAACTCGAAGTCCCTGCCTTCCAGGCGGGCTAGGGCCCTCGGAGGAGAAGAGAGGGGAATGGGTGTGATCCCAACCGGATTCGAGGAAAGCGGGTACACGGGTGGTACCGCCACTCGGACCGGGCTGCAAGGTGCAGACTTCAGTGCCAGCAAGGCCCGGGCACCGGTATCGTCCCCTAAATCAGCCATATTCTTGTCGGAAAACACACCGGGAATTGCAGCGCTACCACCAGGAGAAACTCACTGTTGCTGCTGGAGGAAAAGATGAAACATGGATCGGGTTACTGCAAACACCCGCGGCGGAGTATTAGGATTAGGAACCAGCGGAAGTCTGCTTCTCAGTTCCTGCACAGATAGTGTCACCACCATCGCACAAACGCAACAAATAATCAGAGCTATCCATTGTTTACACAGTAAATTGCAATATTGTCTTGGCTGAAAAAGTCACCAATTCAACTGATTATAATAGTTCAGGTGGGTAGCTGCGTCAGCATGCGTAGGCTGCAAAGGAACAAGTAATAGGTTTATTCCATGCTGAAAAAAAGAAGAGAACACAACGTTTCGGCCGTGGAGCCTTCTTCAGGCTGAAGAAGGCTCCACGGCCGAAACGTTGTGTTCTCTTTCTTCTTTTTTTTCAGCATGGAATAAACCTATTGATTATAATAGTGGCATACTACGGGCTTATTAACTGCAAGTTAATTATTAATGTTCATTAACCCGTCCATTAAAAAAATCTCTCCGAACAAAAGTACCTAAAAGATCAATAGCCCCTGTACGAATTTTATTTACTTAAATATAAGTTTGTTTTTCTTTTAAGTTGCACAGTCTATTAAGAGTTAATTTTATTGTAGTTCCAGGAACCGGACAGCACGTGCATTACATGTGGCATAACTTTGATTACAACGAAAAAACAACAATTTTACCGCGATATATTATTAAATTCTGGTGATTCGTTGTAGGATTTCAATTCCACCTTTTTTGCTTTGAGAAAAAGGAGATTTAAAACCACGCAGTGTAGTTTTCGGAGTTCTACTTTTTCAACGTGACTTTGACGGTGACGTCAGTGCAACTGTAACCCGTCTACTGCTTCACTGTTTATAAACACGAAAGGTACAAGAGAAGTGAAAAATCCGGAAAGTGGATTTCCTTGGTGGTGGACCTGGCATCAAAAAGAAACCGCTAAGAAGTCATTTGTTTTTTTTACTGCGCCTTTCTTACATAATTCACACTAGACCTGTGCACTTGAACTCGGCAGTTAAAAGAAATATTTTAATGGATAACTCAAATTAACGCACACAGAGATGCACAGAAAAGCACAGAGGAGTCCGCAAGGTGTCAGTATATACACTCTCAAGAAAAAACGGCTTTGTGGAACATTTGAAAGGTATCAAATTCGCCTGGTATTCACAATATTGTTTCTACAAATCAAAGGGGAAAGAGAGCACGAACCGTAAATGCATAGCTGCCCTTTTGAAAAAGACCCTCAGGATCTTTCAATTGTTTTAAAGACTCGGTGTTTTGGAACCATAGTTTGAAAAGATTTCACTATGAATAAACTTTTCAGCATAAATAATGTAAAACCTACATGACATGAGTTTAACAATCTAGTCACTCTAATAACGCAGTACACTATTATATCCAGTCCTACTTATGTCGTGCAGGAATTTTAAACAATTAAACTTAATTCCTTCCAATTAATACCAGCAACGTTCATGAAAACTGCTGTATTTTTTTCTGATTCTACAACGCGTGGCTATTGAAGTGAAGATCAACAATATCTAGACAATTATACGGATTTTACAGTGAGAAGACTTTTGTGTGCTGACATAGAATTAGCATATTGTCCCTACCAATACTTTCGCTATATACTGAATACAAGAATGAAAACTCGAGGTTCTCTTTTCAGCATGGAATAAACCTATTACTTGTTCCTTTGCAGCCTACGCAGCTACCACCAGAACTACTACTTATTAGACAATAATTGGTTTGGTTTTGTCATTATTTTTTTGGATGAATGCACACTTTTTTTTTTAACATGAAGCACTTCTAGCACCTGTAACACGAACAGGTATGCATCTTCTATGCTTTATTTAATAAAATTTATAAACTAAATTTTGGACTCAAGTTCCAAGTTCCTGCATTTTCTAGTATGAACAAATATGTCTGCATTGTCATTATATTGTTTTTTTTTGCTATATTTTCATGTGCTATTAACGCTGGGCATTATATTGTAACGCTTACGGCCGACAAGCAGTGTGTAAGAGCCGGCGTACCAGAGCGGGTGACGTCACCGCCCTTCCCTGTGATAGCAGGACCACAGCTACTGGGCTGTAGAGAGATCTCTCTTTAGCTCACGGGGCTAGGTCGCTGCAGAGAGACGCGGAAGTCCCGGGTTCGAGCCCCGGACGGTGCAGGGGCCGACCTAATGCGGCAAGGGCGCCCGCCTGAGCCCCCGTTGCGTTACAATATGTTTTCCATTAGAGGCATAGAAATTCATAAATATGAACTTAACAAAAGTCTATATGGGAGTTGATTTTCAGAAACTAGCAGTTTGTCCGTTGTTTTTAGCCTGTGTAAGTTAAGGAACTCGCAATGAAGACATATGTGGATCCTGTGCGAGCAGGAGTAGGTAATGTCGAGGCAGGCAAACAATCCGGAACGTCAGGCAAGATCGTGGTCAAAAGGAGAAAGGTGATTCGAAATCCAGGAAGAACAAATAGAGGCAAACAATCCGAATCGAAAGGCAAGGACCAAAGTCGAGAGGCAAAAGGGGAGTTTAGTATCCAGGAGAATACGCAGTACAGAATAAACACCAGGTAGCGCTCGCAAAGAGTAGACTCAATACCGAGCAACAAGAAGTGGGTTTGAATGGCTTAAAACTGCAGCCTGCCGCACGTTAGGGCGTCTGGTGCCGAGTTAACACGTGCGGCAGCGCTTGTAATCATCGCCCCGCTGCTAGCACTTGTTAGCTCTTTTGGGGGCTGGTCTGGGCAGGTTGGCGGTCCTGACAGTAAGGGGCAGCTTCGTTTCTCTACCCCTGTTTTAAAATGTTTCAGCTTTAAACTTGAAAACAAAATGCAAGTTATACGAGACTATCCAGGCAAATAAGAAAAATAAGTGTATTAATTACTGTGCATCTTCACTAATCACATGCAATTGAATCTAGATTATTTTTCTGAAGCCAATGCATTGCTAGACATGTAGTTCATTTCTATCCAGTCTTTGAATGTAATTAGCCTGTGTATATGTTTCTGTACATGAAATACAAATGCTGGGTGCTGTATTCTTTTTCTTCTTACAATATAGTGTAAATAAGCACCAGGGTCATACCCTCAGGTTCATGAAGAGGGAGTTACATTCCTTGACCAAGGCTGTTTTGATTATTCCCAAGTCTGCAGCAGCCTGTATGGGCATCCTGCCATGGTAAATGCTACAGGAAGTGAAACAGGAAAACAAAGTGAGGCCAAAAGTTCACACAAGTTTTGACATCTGGAGACAAGCGATGAATAAGGATTTGTGTTAAATGGAAAGATGATCTGAAAAATGCAAGTATTATATCAGTCCTAAAACATTCTCAAAGATTGAAATCAAATACCATGCCGAAATATTGTAGTCTTTTGTTTTGGTTTAGTTAAGAATGATCGTTTTTTTTTAAACTCAAAAACCGCTTCACAGAACCCCTCTGCCTGTGAAAAATATTTAGACTCAGGAGCAAACCTTCGGTGAACAGTTGCTGTTGTCTCAATGTGGAAAAAAATTTTACTGCTGGGAAAGAGGAAAATGTAAATAATACAAAAAAGTACCTCAAATACAAAAGAGACTGTAATGCTGTTTTTAAAACAAAGAAACCCAGGACCATTCTCTGCAATATTGAAATTTGAGACATAGTTTTAGCATTTCTTTATATACCACATAAGACAACAAAAACAGCTTGCTCAAATATTTTTAGTCCAAAATTGGCTTTATAAGGCGACGTAAAACAAAAATGCACATTGTGTGTGAATTATTATTTGATGACCTGTGCTGTATAGTATACAGTAATGTTAGGACTTGCACCCCATAACATGTAATACATATTGCCCTGCAACCCACTGAAGCTCAGCAGTACCTGGATGGGAGACGTCCTGGGAAAAACTAAGGTTGCTGCTGGAAGAGGTATTAAAGGGGCCAATAGGGGGTGTTCACCCTGTGGTCTGTGTGGGTTCAAATGCCCCAGTATAGTAACGGGGACACTATACTGTAGAAAGCGCTCTGTCCTTTGGATGAGATGTAAAACCAAGGCTCTGGCTTTCTGTTGTCATTAAAATCCAAGGGTGTTTGTTGAAAAGAGTTACCCCGTCATCCTGGCCAAGTTTCCCATTGGCCCTTACCAATCATGGCATCCTAAGTATCCCATCTATTAACTGACTTCATCACTCTGTTCTCCTCCTCACTGATAGTTGATGTGTGGTGAGCATTCTGGCGCACTATGGCTGCTGTCGCATCATCCAGGTGGGGCTGCACATTGGTGGTGGTGGAGGGGAGTCCCCATTACCTGTAAAGCATTTTGAGTGGAGTGTCCAGAAAACCACTGTATAAGTACAAGCAATTATTATTAATCATCATCATCACCATCCTACATCATACTACGTCTATTGTCCATGATCCACACTTCTTTTAACAACATCTGCTGACCAGATTACTGTAGCTCTGCCCTTTTGGACTTCCTTTCCTTCTTGTTTATTATTTAATTAAATTAAGTTTATTTTTTGTTTAGTACCTTTCACATGTTGACACAGAGTGCTTTCACAGTTATACAATACAATAAACTAAATAAAACAAGTGTAAGTGGATGTTGTTTAGGGTATCACTGAGTAGCACTGTAACCATCTCACTGGTGCTGTGCAGCCCAGTATCCAATGCAATATTATTACATGAACAGACTAACATTAAACATTAGTGAACATTAAAATTAGTATTAATATTTTACGTCATTGATTGTGAGTTGACTTGAATAAAGACTTCAGCCAATAAAATAATACAAATCAGTTTTGTTCAGCATTTTTATATAAAGTATCTTTTATATCAAGTATCAAGCATTTATGCCCAGTATCTTTTTTAATCTTTTTAAATATCAAGTGTCTTTTTATATCAAGTCTCACTATTTTATTATTCTTTTTTTCAGGTTGTTGCAAAAGTGATATTTAAAGATTTAAAGATTTGCATGGTAACTGGGTGTGTTAGACTACACAACAGAACTAAGTGATGTTGTTATTGTATAACATTTACGAGTCAGGAGATTTTTCAACAAATGTGACTGTAGGATACTAATTAAATAATGGTTGTAGAGCAAAAAAGGAAATTTAAATTGTGATTAATTAGGCAACTTAAATTAAACTGTGCCTAAATGTTTAATTTCTATTACCAATACATTCTCAGGAATAATGCTGTAATGTGAGTTATTAGTGTAAAACCCTCACTTTAGACATATAGTGTGGAGCTTGAAAAGGGACTTGTTGAGGCATGTTTTATATGCTTGTAAAAGGAGAACACAGACTCGTTTTCTGTTGCGTGACAAGACGTCTCTATACCTGATAAGGTATCAGGGCTTTATTATATGTAAAAGGTTATGAATCCTCTCTTTCCTGCTGAGCCTTATCATTACGGCACTAAGAGCTGAGGAATACTTGCCAGGGCATAATACAGCTAGACCTTTTAACAAAGTAGCTCCCTACAGGATTGATTAAAATACCTAGAAGGCTTTAGTAGTTTATGTATCAAAATGCAATAATTGCTTTTCTTGCAATCACAACCTGTGGTATTCCAGCTGGACACAAAGAAAATCACAATATATATACAAACAGTATTCTACATGTGAAAATGAATTTAGGAAACACTACCCTAGCATTACACTGCTATTACTTTCTTTATCAGCTTTTGCCTTCAAGTTATACAACTGCAGACAAGTGGTAAAGTACCATGTTTTATTTGTGAACAAAATGTGTACACTCAACGCAAACAAAAAAACAAGGTAGTATGCTTCTGGTTTAAACTATTAGGCAAAGGCTTATGTAAAAAGTAGGTAAAAAAATAGTTTTGGCTCAACCCACTTTATTAGGGAGCACTCCTTTGGCCCTAAGACTAGGAGGCTAAAAACCAATTTAGAGAGAGGAATTAATCAAACTGTAGCTGCAAGATGGAGATGGGGTAGAAGTGGGAGGCATGAGACAAATGTGAAATTATATATAGTATTTAGTACTGGACATAGTATATACAGTAGCTAATTTCAGTAATGATTATGATTTGGAACTGCTGAGTGCGTCTGACTTCTTGTCATTATTCCTACAATACTTCAGTTAATAACTTCCATACTAAATTTAAGGCATTAAAATCTTCATACAGAAAGCAAGCATTTCCAAGGTTTTATCAGTGATAAATGGATACAGAGAAAGAAGAATTTGAACTATATTTTTTTAATTTCTTAATATATTCCTTTAAAAAGTGAAGTTTTAGTCCTAGGGCCAGGGGGCTACTGTCACTATCCCTAACTCTCCTCTTAAGGGCGCTCCAGCCCTTCCTCGTTCTGCCTCATTCCCTGCACCTGTTCCTTATTCCAGCCCCTTTTCAGTTCCCCCTTAAAAGCCAGACGCAGACGATAATTGGGGCTCTACACTGACTCCCGGTTCATGTGAGCCCAGGTCCTGATACGTCTGGCTCTGTTATGTTTTTAACTTTCTGTTCCTGTTTCCCCTGCCGGTCCCGACCCAGTTCCCGTTTTTAATCTCCTGGATGGATCGCCTGGTCATGGATTTATGCTTGTGTTTTGGATTCCCCGTTTGGACTTCTTCCTGGATTGTTTGCCCCGGACTCACTCCCCCTGGACACCTACGCACCAAGGACACGCCCCCTGTCTCCATTTCCGTCTCCTGCATGACTTTTCCCCAGTGTTTCCTTACTTCTCTGGATTGTGTCATCTGCATAGGGCCCGGAAAGAACTGTTCCGTGACAGCTGCCATTTAACCAAGTGGATTAAACCAAAACTGTCCTACCTAAAAATGACATGTGGATGTCTGTATCTCAGTAAGATGAAACATTATATAATTAGATGGTTTTCAAAATTTAAAGGAATACAGAGAAAAAACCTACTACTACCTTCTCTATACTGTATCTAACCAAAAACAAATACAAGGCACTGATTGTATGGTGTATATGGTTTTACAGCACTGTTTTCTACCAGGCTAAAAATTTTGAAACAAATTTATCTAAAAAACTAATCTTGGTTCATTTTCTCATTGAAATGTTTATAAAATGTATATATTTGTCATTTATTTTTTCTGTAGAAACCTTTTGTAATAAAAAAGCTGATTTCTTTCCAAAATTCTCTGATTATTCTGTCACGTCTGTTATTAATTATTTAAACTGCTGATCAGATGCCAGAGAAGGTGATACTGGCTGGTTATTCCTCGAGGTGTAGAGTGCGAGGGACAAGCTTCAGCGTTATGGGTCTTTTGGGTGCGATGAATCCTTGATTATCCAGTTCAAGTGGGATCTGAGGAAACATTATTGAAAGTCATAAATTGCTATAATCCTTTCCAAATTGCTCTTTTACAGGAGTGACATTTCTTCATACTGTATGTTAAATTACACTTTACAAGAAAAAGGTTTACAAATCAGTAGTTTTGTATTCAAATGTATATAATAACTTAAAGACAGTGAATTGAGGAATTAAATACACACAACAAACTTCAGACAATTAGATTAAGGGTGCATACATTATGACAAACTACAATTATTTGATTTTAATATGATTCTCCATTGTTTACACATGTAAATATTATAAATACAATCTTTAAAAAATAACCCTTAAGCATTTATATGAAGAACACCAACTTTACATAAATGTTAATAAGTTATTTGCAGACATAAAAGATTGTGCTCAAGAACACATTTTAAATAAGAAGGGAATTAAAGAGGTTAAAAACATTTCAGTTATTTTGGCCAATCTCACCTCAGTTTCCTTGCAGGTTACAATGTTGAAATTCTGAAGTATCTGCACTATTGCCATTTTCATGACAATGATGGCAAACCTCATTCCAATACAATTCCGAGGTCCAGCTCCAAATGGCAGATAGGCATATGGGTCTATGCTTTCTTTGTTTTCCTTGCTAAACCTAAAAAAAAATGCGAAAAGCTGAGTGAACAGTTTTTAAATCTGTTTAAACAGATCACTCAGATGGAAGGATATAATGCAGATTTGTTTATATCTACACAGACTAAAGAGACCTGTTTTCTATTTTATATAGAGACCATATTTTGTCCACCCATAGTTGCATCACAATTCAGGTATATATAGTGTCTAAGCAACTTTACCTCTCAGGTTTGAAGACTTCAGGTTCTGGCCAGTGCTCAGGGTCACGGTGCAGAGCATATGATGGAATCATGATGACCATTCCCTTGGGGATGGTCACCCCATTGATCTCAATCGTTTTCTTACAAACCCTTTCCACTCGCCCTGCTGGGGGATACAGCCTGAGAGACTCATTCAGTGCCATGTCCAAGTATTCCATCTGCATCAGTGCCTCATATGTCACTGGAGACTACCAAGAGCACAAACAGGAAAGGATAATTGATCATTTACTTGATCATTCAATAGGTGCTTCTTAATTGTTCACTAAGAAATGCCCAACCTATTGTTTTTTTTTATTTCTTGGCTAAATGTGTGGTCATAATTCAATATACTGTAGAAAGTATAATCTGGAAATTGTAGTCTTAACATATTTAAGATGGGTGTAAGATCTACAATGCCTTTAATAATAATAATTGCTTACACTTATATAGCACTTTTCTGGACACTCCACTCAAGCACTTTACAGGTAATGGGAACTCCCCTTCACCACCACCAATGTGCAGCATCCACCTGGATGATGCAAGAGCAGCCATAGTGTAGCAGAACGCTCACCACATATCAGCTATCAGTGGGGAGGAGAGCAGTGTAATGAAGCCAATTTATAAATGGGGATTATTAGGACGCCATGATTGGTAAGTGCCACTGGGAAATTTGGCCAGGACGCCAAGGTTACACCTCTACTCTTTTCTAGAAACAACCTGGGATTTTTAATGACCACAGAGAATCAGGACCTCGGTTTTACGTGTCATCCAAAGGACGGTGCCTGTTTACAGTATAGTGTCCCCGTCACTATACTGGGGCATTAGGACCCACGTGGATCGCAAGGTGAGCGCCCCCTGCTGGCCCCACTAACACATCTTCCAGCAGCAACCTTAGTTTTTTCCCAGGAGGTCTCCTATCCAGGTAATGGTCAGGCTCACACCTGCTTAACTTCAGTGGGTTGCCAGTTGTGAAGTGCAGTGATATGGCTGCTTTATTTAGATAAAATTACAGTACTTGACATCTTCATTTTATGCATTTTGTTATTTCCTGATACATGGAATTATTTTCTTGGCCTAGAAACACAAACTTAACCAAATTAATATAGAATGAGTTGAGTAAAACTGTCTCACCTTGTTTGGAAAAACTTCATCAACCTCTTTTTGAAGTTTCTTCAAGGCATCTGGGTTAGTTGCTAGATTGTAAGCCAAGAATGAAAGAGTTGAGCTTGTAGTTTCGTAGCCGGCAAAAATGAACAGCATGGACTGAGACAGGATCTCGTGGTCTGTCAGACCTGCAGAGAAAAGGTGAAGAAAATGAAGACAGACAGAACTGAAACACAATTTAGCATTTCATTTAAACAACATCAGGAGTCTGTAAATATCATCGCAGCCATAACAAAGATAGTAAAATTGAAACCTAAAACTGAGGGAGAAATGTTTCCATACATCAGAAAACATCTCATAAAATGATAACATGATTCAGAGAAGCAGATGTCTTAATTTGAGATTATTGAGTGTAACACATTTCTGGCCAAGTTTACACTGTACCTTTAGGTGGCTTTTCTCCTTCCTTGGTCTCAGTTGCTTCATCTGGTATTTGTGAATCCACCATCAACTGCAAGAAATCCACTCGATTCTAAAAGAAAAGGCCCATGAAAATGTTAAAGACAATAATATTAAGTCTTAAAATCAAACAGTTGAAAGTATCATTTACAGGATTTATTATTAAAATGTTTAATTTAATAACTGCATTAAATCAAAGTCCATCACACCAGCACATTTCATTTAAACCACAGAGGCAGCATACTTGAATGACCCACTGAAGGATATCGCCACATTCTGGGTTTTCACTTCATTTTCACTTTAAAGGTGGAACAAATGATATGATTGACAAAAACACACAGAAATTGTTTTTATTTTTTAGTGTTGTTATTAAGATGTTAATAAGCATAAAATAAATTGAAATGGCAGCCAACATATTTGTTTTATTTTTGGCACTTACACTGTGAACATTTTTTTGACGATCAGCCTTTATTTTCCGAAGAGAGTCATAGAAAAAGGTCATTACTGAGCGAGGAAAAAGAGTAACCTCTAGTTTTTCCAGCAATGGGGTAAGGGAAGGGAAGAGACCTAAACAAAAAAAAGTAGATGTTTGAGTAAAATAATAATAATAATATCATTTTAACAACCCTTTACAATTTCTTGCATTAGGAATTATCTTTTTGCATACCCCAGCTTGCTCTCCATGAGACACACAGATAGGGAGAGAGCCTGGGTTCAGAGCACAGGGTCTGCCATTGTACAGCACCCCTGGAGCACTTGGGGTTAAGGACCTTGCTCAGGGGCCCAACAGAGAAGGAATTCCTCAGCCGGCCACAGGATTTTAACCAACAACCTTCAAGCCATAGGCACAGATCCTTAGCCACAGAGCCACCGCTCTGTTGAGAGTCAACCCATCAATATCATTTTCAATATGGACTGGGCAGACATGTGGTAAATTACATTTTTGATCAGTTAGTGCTCACTGAGAGTAGGAACATACACATATTGCAGGGATTCAGAACTTCAAGATACTGTACTACACCCAAATTGGATGTGCTGTTTATTTAGTTTGTTTTTGTCCTTCTCAATCTAATGTGGGGAAGCAAAGCATGATTGCATATATTGTAAGAACCACAGAATTTAAAAGCTGGACAGTGATGCTTAAGATTTAGAATGCACTAAGATCTCACGTAGAACACTGTGGTCAGTTCTGGGCACCATAATTCAAAATATGTTCCCTTTATTTTGATTTGGAGATTGACAAACAGCATATCTTTTAGACAAAGTCAAGTTAGTCATTTCAGGCATCACACATTTCCAAATTATTTCAATGCATATTTGAAAAAAAGGTGATTTTTTAAGTCTCCAGTCACCTTTTGCTTATTTTTATTCTCTGACCCATCCCTTTCTGTCTCCGATTCCTGCCTTCTTCTTTACGCACCCAAGGAAGGCTACACACCCAAAATGTGTATTTTATCTTTTTGTTTGTACTTTTCACTATAGAATTTACTATACTGTTGTTTGTTGCTTTGTTGACAGCTTCCAACTCTACAATGTAAGAAATAGAGACTTACTTATAATTATAAGAAGAGGGTGTAAAAAGTTGAATTTGAGCATTTTCTTGATATTGGCCACAAAGGGGTCATCAGGGTTGTTGAGAGAGTCAATGTTGACACTGAAAGCTGTGCTGGTAACAACATCCATGCTGTATGGACCAAAGAATCTAAAACAGAATAATTTTTTGTAGCAAAACATGAGCATCTAATTTTTTTTGTTTTTAACTGAACCCTCCCCTTAACTAAATTTTAAAAAACATCCCCTATCAGTTTAAAAGCCCAATCATTTTAGCATTACTTAAACCTGCTTGGGAAGAATATGCCCTCAGATCCTGACCTAACAATCTTTGGTTCCCCAGAGCCAGCTTTCAAACTAACAAAGGAAGAACAATCAGCACCGATTGTTCGGAATGGTTGTGGAAAAAAAACACCTAGTCATTAATACCTAGTTTCAGGAGCTGCCTCAAAAAGATGATCTCCACAATCCACAACAGGACAAGCACTGTAAAGTGGTTTTATAGGCTCCAGAGTCCCTTTCATGAAGGTTTTGAAAAAGACCATGATTTTTTTACACATTCAAATAGTCTATTAACACCTTTATCATGGAATTCATTTATTTTCTTATTTCAACAAGAAAACTAAAAAGGTAAAAGCAAGTGTGAGATATTTTTCTTTGTCCAGCTGTTTGTTTTTCTGTGCTGTTTTTTATGTTTCTTAGTTTTTGTAAGTCTTGTTTAAATTTTCAAAATTTCTTAAAATAAGAAATTCCTTTCACGCAGTACGGCACTAGATGTCATTATAGCATAAATTCTTATAGGTTTGATTACTGTCATGAAAAACAAATTAACGTACAGACATTAACTTATGTATGGTTGACATGGAGTGACATTCAGACATGTATGCCTATATAGATACAGTATCTGTATATATCTGTAATACCACCATATGGTCCTTACTTACTCTTTCATTTGTACTGGTTCATTTCTGTCAGATTTCTTCTGTAGACTTTGTACCAAGATTTTGGCATAGTGAGTCATGATTGGAAACATCTGTAAAAAATTTTAAGGATTCAGTACAACAAGGAAATGTTTTACTCTTGAACATACAATATACAACAGCACTGTTTGTACGGTTATACCCCAAACAGCATTATTATTCTTTTCAAAGTGAGAATAATGTAAAGTGTTTTGTTTTTATGTGCTACTCAAACATAGTTTGTTTGATGAAAGTTACCACACTTTGGACAGACTGAATCCCATGTCAATCAGGTTTGCAGCTTTATAATGTAAAATCTTTGTGAACAAAGAACAAAGCCAATGGCAACACAAATAAAACACTAACAATTAAACAAAATGAGTTACTAAATAAACATAACCTCTTGGTATTTTATTAAAGTTTTATAATCAAGCAAGAAATTCAATTTGTATACCATGTAATTAATATGATACCTGTTCACACAGCCATATTATGGAATTGGACTGCACTTAACACAACACTGACCTCTTTCAATCGTCCACTGGTAAAGGATGGGGAGAGGACACTGCGCATCCTCTTCCATTCTTCATCTTCAACAATAGACAGGGCATCATAGAGTGGACCATTCAGACCGAAATTCTAACCAGACAACAGATATATCACTGGAAACATGTTGCATTTGTCTGTGGAAAGAACTGAGCAAATACTGTAATTTCTTCCAATTTATTCATGAAACATTACTTATCTGACACGTTTTTAACAAAAACATTCATAGACCAAGATTCAATTCCACATACTGTATATATAGTAGTAATCGGAAGGCAGGTTTAGACAAGAGGTCACATTTTGTCTGAACTTCATTCCCCAGAAAGTAGCAAAAAATGAACTACTGCCCTTTGTCTCCTGACCAAATGGAGAAAGATAACTGGCCAGGTAAAAAAAACAAAAAATCAGAAAATGGAAGGATCCATTCCAGCATTTCCCGATTAGGAAAGAGAATAGGACCTCTGTACTCAGTACCAGAGTGAAGAAGGAAGCTACTGACAGACCCATGTGTAATGAAATCTGCAAGATCGGGTATTTGGTTTTCATGTCATAAGCAGCTTAACTGCCTAGGTATTATTAGGAAGAACTATGCAAGAGAGACTACAGAAAACAGGAGCTTGACAAGAATTACATTTTTGTTTGCTTTGTCTTTTGTGTTCTCTGTACTGTGAATAAAAAGTTTTGTGTTGTACTGGATTGCAATTTCCTGGTGTTTTGTGCTCAGGACACACTTAATAGAAGTGTACTAGAAGTGTAGTGATATTCTTCCAAGCCCTGTAAGGTAATTAATTGTATTAATTAAAACAGGTGGATATGTACAGTATGAGAGTGCTCAGCTTTGCTTCCCAAAGCTTTCATAATGGCTGAAGTAGAAAAGGTGATAAGTAGTGGGACTTACCCTTCTATTAGTAAAGAGGCTATAGCACTCCTTGACCAGAATTGTCTTGATCATTGCAGTGTCCATTATGGACATTACTGGCTGCCTGCCATCATAAAACCTACAGAGGAAAACAAAATAAACAATCTAGGACTTTAAAAAATCTGCTTTTTCCATTTTACAGATTTCCTTTAAAAGTTTAAATCTCACTTATCAAAAACTGCATTGTAAAAAATATTGGGGGGAGTCTTGTGTCAGTATTTTCAGTATTTGCAGCAAACAAGTAACCAGACAACCTTCAGAGAAAAAAAAACTGGTCATTCGGACCTACATACTGTACCTGCAGGTTTTCATTTCAGCTCTCAGTTCTGTAATTGTACCTGTAATTTACTCAACAGGATTCATTTGAACTCTTTATTTACTTCCAGTTCTTAAATATGTTGGAGGTTTTAACTAAAGCATTTGATAAGTCATCCACGATTTCCAGATTTTATGAACTTGTCGAGAAACATTAATTAAATTGATTTAAACCAAGTTTTATTATAGACTCAAAGTAAAGAGCTCAGCTGGAATGAAACCCAACAGGAGCATGGTCCCCCAGGACTAGTTAGGAACTCCTACCTTTAAAAACCATTGACAGTGAGGGACTGAAGGTGATCCCAACACTATTTTTTCATTGGAAATCTGTTTTCCTTCTGCATCAGTGAACGCAGTAATAAACTATGGAATCTGCTCATGTAATTCTTAACTCTGAAGAGAAGGACGGCTCATCATTAAGCACTGTGAGATCGACGGACAACATCTGTTTCCCTTCTGTGATTAAATATGTAATTATAAATGTACTAGGGTAGCACAGTAGGTAAGTAAAAACATGGTGACATCCCTGACAAGTATGGTCAGTCTGTGGACTGCAAAAACCTCCAGGCTTATCCACATTTACGAAACTCACCCCCACAATTTTCCATATTTCTTGAAGCAGTTCATGTCAAAGTTGTGGATACCCTAGAAAAGATGTTTTATAATTACATTTGTTCCTTATACAGTGAGAAAAGAAGAAATAATTTGTTCTTAATGGCATGATAGAGAGAGAGCCTTTTTTATCCCCGGGGGGGTGAGTTGTTTTACAGCAACAGACTTGGTGTACAGATGGACAGAAAAAAAGAACAACAATAACAACAATATACATATATATTTGCATAGGAAGTCAAGTGTCAACAATATGGCTACAGGTAATAATTAGAACTAAAATCTGGAGTCAGTTTCTGCGTTCTGATGGGATTAACTGGAAATTATTAAACAAGGGGTGTGAAGGATTGTCACAGATGGATTTTGCTTTTCACAAAACATGTGTATGATAGATGGAGGAGAGGGCTGGAAGATCAGCACCAATGACCTTTTGACATATTTTCACAAGAATGCCCAGTTTGTTCTTGCTTCTCAAATTCAGGTTGCCAAACCAGCAGATCAGGGTAAAGGTTAGAACAGATTCAACGAAGGACCGATAAAACAAAATGAACAATGAATCATCAACCTTAAGATACTTAAGTTTCCTTCCTTCCTTCCTTAAGATACCAAAAAACATAGAATCCATAATATGTAAGTGAAGTCACTCATTTTGGTATTCATGCAATCATGCACAATAATTAATTTAACATTTAACTAATTTTCACTTACCTAGCCAGCAAAACACTGCACATACAATATAGCTCACCTTTCTGTATTCAAGAAATGTTCCAAAAAAGGGGAGAGGCTTAGGTCCGGGAACAGCAATGTTTTTGAAGGTTCCATATGGCCAATACCCATATCTTACATTTCAAAAGAAAAGGCACATGTTAAAATCAAAGCAGTCATCTCAAAGGGGACAGAGGCATAAATAAAAAGTGCCGTTTCAAAGTTGTGAAGTAGTCAGCACTTCTCACACTCACCTGAACATACTGTAAGACACAAGTACAATATGCTGACATCATCAGTTTGGCTGAAACATGCACAGTACATACTTGAAGTAGTCTTTACTGTTTTTTAAAGAAAATGAATATACTCTGAAATGAAGGGAATGGTTTTACATTGTTCTAAACTGTGTGCAGACTAATTTTTTTCTGTTAAAGTAACTCATATAATTATAAATACTCATATAATGTATTTTAGTAACAACTCATATCTAAAAGGCTAATGATTTGTAATGATCATGAAGACGTCCATGTTTCTCCCTATTTTTCATTATAATAGAATCCTGTTAATGAATCCTGTATGTATCAAATGAAGGAAACCAGACTGTGAAGTACACACTTTGCCTTCAGCACAGATTAAAATAATATATTTGGATGAAGGCTAAAGAAGAAGACTTTCCATAAAAAATAAGAGCAACAATACCTGACATACAGGGTTTATTTTAACTAACTGAAAGCAGTTTACTAACTGGATAGTTCAGTGAATAATGTGCAGCTGTGTGCTAAATCAACAAGTTTGTTTGTTTAATTTAATGATTAATTTGTAAATGTAAATTAAATTTGATCATTTAAATATAAACTTCCACTCCAAGAAACATAAATATGAAATAATATATAAACACACACATATATATATACACATTTTTAGGATGTGTTATATGTTATATATTATATTCTTTTTTGCAGGGTGGAGAGGTGAGTGGGTGTATGTTTTGTTTTATAATTGGGTTGTGCATTCTTCTTTTTGGACTTTGTCCATTGTTTATAATTATGGAAAACGTTTTATCTTAATAAAAAACAATTATAAAACATCTGCAAGCTGGTTGCTAATTAACCTACAGTGACCAATGCTATCACCTTTTCAGCCTTACTGTTTGTTTGATATGAAACCTGTGTAACAAATTCAAGAAAGTTTTTCTGTTGGTGTTTTCCCCTTTTATTTCAGAGGGCAGGCATTCAGTACAACACGAGACTTGGTGCTTATATCTGAACTGTGAACCACTACGGCTTGACATACTGTATGCTTTTGATGTTGATATGTTACCTCCTACAGGTACGTTTAACAAGTTTGTGTTAATGCTGAAAAACACTAGGATGAAGACAGTATACACATACTACTTATTACAATATACACAAATTCAAAAAATGAACTTCAATAATGAGCAAACTCGCAAATCGTAAAACGTAATTCTTACAGTGTCGAACAACTAGAGCGATAAGTAAAATGTAAGCAACAAAAAATTAACCGTCGTTTTTATTTACTATATGGACAGAATAGAAATGTCACTTTTTATGTGAGGTCCCGCACAGTATTTATGAAGACATATCGATTTAATAAACGTTTAACGCACAACTTACCCATGAATTTATTTAGGTTTTAGAGCAACATTAAAAAGTAATGTTCCTTCTTAAACTGACCGACAAATAACGTAGCCAAGCGGCAGCCCTCCTCGATATACTTAAACATTTAATGCAAAACCGCAGACAAAAAAAAATCCTGAACGAAATAGTGGTGACAATACTCACACGATCAGCAAGGTTAGAAGCAAAACAAGCAGAGCCCAGGTCTCTGTTGAAAAAGATGGAAAGTAGCTCATATTTGTTTTATTTTAAGTCTTTTTTAACTGTTGTTGATACGGTATTTTCGTCTTCGCGTGATTTTCAGTCGCTGTTGGGACTATTTAAACCTTCTGAGATATGTGTCATTTGAGGTGGGGCTTGACAGAAAAAATAGGTGATAGGTTTCCTTTTATCCCTTACTTATCCTTTTACGCCACTCCATGGCAACTAACTTCAGATCTAGATTCGCAGGTTTTATAACAATACATTAATTATTCTCCTCTAATATTCTGAACCACCCGATTCCCTTTAATAGGACTTTTTATTCAGGTATAGTTTTTCTTCATTTATTTGTAAGTGTAAAAGAGGTATGGCAGTGGTTGTGTTTTCTTTCGCCTTACGTTACAGTAGGGACTTGGTAAAATACCGTTTAAAATGTAACCGAAAGGGCTTTTTTATTTTCTATTTTATCGTTTTGTATGGATGTATTTTAGATGACAGGTAGTTAAAGCACCTGTCTGATATGGCTTCTGTGAGTCTTCCTATACTGTAGCAACAGGTAAGCTATCAGAACTGTATCCAAATACGGAAAAAACACGACGTCATTCACACAGTCGCAGCCAGGCTAGAAAAAAAACACCCTAGCGCTTTTATGGATATTTCAGGGGACTTTAATCACGTCTGAACAAAACAAAACACTGGACTTATTATATGCCAGTGCTAAGGACACATATAGCTCCACAGCCCTTCCCCTCCTTGGCAGATCAGATCACAACCTTGTCCTGCTTAAAGCACTATACAAGCCTATTGTCCAGAGCCAACCTGCGACCATGAGATGGTCTCAGGGGGATATGGAGGATCTACGTGGTGCTTTGGAGGCTCCAGACTGGGATGTGCTGTGCAAGACAACATGGTGGATTGTGTTACTGACTACATTAACTTCTGCGTAGACAGCACCATTCCCACCAAAGATGTACACACAAGATGACATACTGTACAGTGGTGCTTAAAGGCAGCAGGGAAGGTTGTTGCAATGAAGCAAACTTGAGCAAGGTGAGAGTTTAGTTTTCTGTACTTGGCCATGGTTATCCATGCTGGAGTCTGAGTGTCTAGAGAGAAATTTAAAAAACAATCAAGATAACAGTAATATATCTTACTTTCTAGTCTATGGTCATACATGAATGAGTCATGTGTCCTTCTAAACAATATACAGTAGCACGTGGTACTGTGTTGCACAACTATGTTACACACTTTTGCAACAGGTATTGATGATGTAACTTCATTCTCAGGACTTCTCCTATCCTGAATGACATAATCTTGAGTATTTTACCCATTGAGCTAATTCCTGTAAGGAAGGTGACAGCTTTTGTGACAGTGTTTAATGGGTATGAATGAGCAGTTGATTAAAATGACACCAAAAACATTTAATCAATATCCAGAATCTACATTCTACATTTTTGTAAATAAAATTAATTATAACAGGAAACACTACGGAGGGTGTGTGTTATTATTTAAGGCCTTACAGATTAAAAATTTGATTGAATGTATCTTTTAAAATTATATACTGGGGTTAAGCGGTGTAACAGGATTTTCACACATACTGTAGGTGTAATATGTACATGCCATTACAGCATTTAATAAGTTCTGCCTGTCTGATGACCAGCTACACCCCTGTTACATTTCTTTACAGGAACTGGCTCAATGGGTAAAATACTCAAGATTTGGTCATTCAGGAAGGAAAAGTCCTGGGAATGAAGTTGCATCAGCAATCCCTTATGCAACAGTGTGTAACATAATCTGGGCAACACAGTCCCACATGCTACTGTATATTGTTAGAAGTAAGGACACAAAATTCATTCGTGTATCACAATAGAGTGAAAATAAAAATATGTTACTGTAATCTTAATTTTAATTTGTTTGCCCTACTTCAAATTGATTGTGGACCACTCTGAAAAGACATTAATCATAACTATATAGTCACTTAACACTCTCTCAAATATCGAGTATTGAATGGAATAAAAAATGATGAACTTTATGCTAATCCATTTAGGTTGCCATTATGCCATGGTTTTTTGTTAATTTTCTATCCATCCTTTTTCTAATTGCTTTGTCCAATATAGGGTCATGGGATAGCCAGATCCTGTTCTGGCACAAAATGGGCTCAAGACAGGGAACTCATCCTGTAGATAATTTTCCCAGAAGCCAATTAACTACCAGTATAACTTTGGACTGTGGGATGAAACCAGAGCACCCAGAGGGAATTCACATGAACACAGGAAAACTCCATAGAGACCGCACCCCAGGAATTGAACCTAGAACCCCAGTGCTAAGAGGCAGCAATGCCTAACCACTGTGCCACTGCAATGCCCTTTCTAAGATTACAGACTCGTTCAACTTTGCTCGCTGTGAGAAAAAAACATTTTTTGTTTGTACTAACACAGCACTATGAATAAGGAAGAAAGAAAGAGACGTTTAAGTTTAAGAAAGAGATTCTAAGAAGCTTCTTGATGTTAATCACTTTAGTGTACTATGTATATTACGTATATATAATGGAAAGAATCAGTTCTGAATCAGAAGGGTGTACAGGCAACAATCATATATTGTAACAACCTGACAAATGTTTTTAAAAAAGGAGAATGCTATTTTAAACAATTTAAACCATTTAAAAACGCATATTCAAACATTCTTTAGCAAAGGCTAATATCAGCTAAAATGTAATAACAAAACAGAAGCTGAACTTTTCCATAAATTTCTATAATTAAATATAAAGGTTTATCAACTCATAAAGGCAGTATTGGCTGTCTGTTTAGTTAAGATGCCTCTTATAATAAACAGAGCATGATAAAAACAGATTAATCATTGCATATTAATTTAATCTATAACTGTCAGAGCAGATCACTTCCTTTTACTCACTCAGTCCCACTTTTTAATTGCACTTCCTGGTCCTCTTCACCTTCATCTACAGAATTCATACCGAAGTATCTGCATAATTCTTCATTATTGGGGACATCTGAAAAATTAGTAAATAACAAAGAAGAGACCATTTTGGAAGTTAAATCTAGGTTGTATATTTTCAAATTCTTTTAAGAGGTCTGTATGGTAGGTCTGGGGCTGTTTCTTTTATATTATTTTGGAATTGCCAATTACTCTTGTATTATATACATACCCAGAATGGAATCAGCAAATGTTTAAGGCTCAGCTTTCTGGAAACAACTACTGTACTGCTTAAGTGCATGAGGACCTGGATATCTTTTAACAGACTGCAAGCTCTACAGTGCTTTACAGAGCGGATGGCAGTAATTGTGTGGAGTGACCCATCCCTTGCAGATATCACAGAGGCCTTTTATGCCCAGACATGTTTGTCTGCATGCCAAGAGGACGTGGCCTTCTAAAGCACACCCTACTCTGAGATATTCCTTGATATTGATGCAGCCCCACTTGGGACATTCCAGTCACGGACTGTTGGTATTATGGCCCAGGTTTGAACCAGTGACAGCTTGGTTCTAGAACCTGAATTCTGAACCAGTGCCAGTCAGTAACCTGGTAATCGTGGTCATGATAATTATGTAACAGAGCTGCTCTCTGTTCCATAATTATCATAACATTCAGTTTTCAACTTAAGTTTTAAGTGGAAGGAATGTGTAAGAGAGGTTGATTTAGAATATAGATAGCTTCTAAGGCTTGATATGAAATACACATATCTCTTTTTTAAAAAAGAGCTGCCTAATCAAGATGAAAAATTCAACTACATTACATGAACTAATAAGCTGCTGGAATGAAGCTTTGTGATAATCCAGTGTAATAGTGAAGACAATGCAGCTGGAAGACAAGAAGTGCATACATTAAACATGCAGATCAACTAAGGAAAGTTTTGTTCATCTGTTACAACAGGCTGTTCTTCACTGTACTTGTACAACTCTTAGGGAAGAGTCAAAGAAACTTAGGGCTTTGAAAATGGGTGTTTAAAGGTAAGAGCTATTAAGAAAAGAAGATATAGGACTCTAATGCAAATTATACATTGTAACACTTAGATAAAATCTAAAAAAATGTGTACCGTCTCAAGCAGTATTTATACAGAAATGGTTGTGAAGTGGTTATTTTGTAATTCTAGCATATTGATTATTGTAAATTTCCTGACTTTATAAGATCCAGAAAACCAAATAAAAATGATGGGTTTCTCATAGAAAACAATTCGACAAAAACACATTTTGATAATTGAGCTAAAATAATTGGGTTGTGAACTTGAAATTATCAACTGATTCGTGATTATTTTTTGTGTTTACTTAAAAAAAGACAAGAAAAAAATTGGAATTTTGTAGTGAGAACTGCAAAGGATATTTGCCAGCAGACATCTCATCCCCTGCAACTCACAACTGGCAGCCCACTGAAGCTAAGCAGGTGTCAGCCTGGTCAGTAACTGGATGAGAGACCTGAGAAAAACTAAGGTTGCTGCTGGAAGAGGTGTTAGTGGGGCCAACAGTGGGTGCTCACTGTGATGAGGACACTATACTGTAAAATAGCACCGTCCTTCAGATGAGATGTAAAACTGAGGTCCTGACTCTCCGTAGTCATGAAAAATTCTAGGGAGCTTCTCGAAAAGAGCAGCGGTGTAACCTGGGGTCCTGGCCAAGTTTCCCATTGGCCCTTACCAATCATGGCATCCTAAGTATCCCCATCTCTTAACTGGCTTCATCACTCTGTACTACTCCCCATTAATAACTGTGTGGTGAGCTTTCTGGCGCACTATGGCTGCTGTCATATCATCCAGGTGGATGCTGCACATTGGTGGTGGTGGGGGGGAGTCCCCATTACCTGTAAAGCTTTGGGGACCCTTTGAGTGGAGTGTCCTGAAAACTGCTAAATAAGTGTAAGGAATTATTAATTATTACTCATACAATGTAATGTAAACAGGAACAATTGTTGTATGGTTTATTATATATAAATACATGACAAAGCTTTAAAAAACTGCTCTTTTAAGTCAAACATTACAAATGGGACAAGCTAACATGTCATAGTTAACCCTGCAGGCATCTTGCAGTTTGACTTTTCAGCACCCCATTAAACTAAACTCAATGTCATTATAATTACCAATGCAAATTTCTGCTGTTCGCGTGCTTCATGCTTTAAAATTTCCATACCCTGAAGCATCAATCCACATTTCACTAGAATTTGAACACCTCATGCACATGGGTTTTCTTGGTACCCATGAATCAGAATTAATAATATTTAGTCTCAAAGCTGAATACAAGGTCTGTCAACAGAAACTGTATTGGAAGATTTAAAATTCACCTTATTTTATAACATAGATTTTTTAATACATTTTCCCCTAGAAATTTGCAGTGCATACACAAATATATATACTTATAAATTAAATTACTTATTTATTATTATTTATTTCTTTTTTATTGCTTTAAATTAAAGGAAAACGTTTAGTATTTGTAAGGCCTAGAGTGGACACTATCACTGTTACTCTTTCAAACAATGTCATCTTTTATGACCAATTATTCAGGATCTCAATTTATTATATAACAGACTATAGCCTAAAATAAAGTATAGCCAAGTATAGCCTTGGTTTGAAACGTTTGGTAAGATAACCACCTACTGGTCCACTAACACCAGTTACAGCTGCAAACTCATTTACTTTGAAGGTCTGTTATCCCGCTACCTATCAATTTCTGAGATATTGCTTAGTTATTGTGATCTGAGGAGACCAGGCTACATGATCGTAATGTTGCTGTCAATCAATTTGGATCAATTTTCCTTCTATATTATAATGATAAATTAGCCCACGTACAGTAACTCATCTGGTAGTTAGCAGTTAAGCTATCCAACTATCCCATTCATGTGTGAATGAAACCATGGTATCCATTTCAGAAACATGGTGGAGTAGCGTATTCCCACTCCAACAAGCCTTTAACTAAAAAAGTAATTCCTCCTGTTCTTCAATTTAACTACACTTCCACACAGTTTCCACCTGTGTCCTCTGGTTCGAGTTTCATTCTTGATCCTGAAGAAGCTTGTTGGGTTGTTTTTGTCTATCCTTTCAGGATTTTGAATGCTTGCATCATGGCCCCTCAGGGTCATTTGATTAAACCTAAAAAGATCCAGCTGTTTCAGTCTGTCATTATAGAATATGCTTTTAAGCCTGTAAGTGTATCTGATTGTGCTGATTGTGAATGTGGAGACCAAAAATGAGGTCTTTCTAGTTCATTATACAATCCTAACAGAAAATCCCTTTATTTAAATGCTTCTCCTATCTAGATGTAAATGTTTCCTTATAAAGAAGTTTGAGTCTTTTGAGCTTTTCAACTAGACTCTCATTTTCTGTCCTTGTTTTAAAGGACGTATTCTTAGACCTATGGATGAGCACTTAGAGATCTCCGTCCTTTAACTTAAAAGTGTGGGTCCAGAATTCGATATTGTCTTCAAAGCCTTCAGATCACAATCATTGTGCAGCACCCACAATCCTCTTTACCTGTACATCAAATGAAGTGAAACAGTCAAAGTCATCCACGGCATCTGTTTAAAGTATACACAAATATCCATGAAGAGCTGAATGTGTCACTCTTTAATGGAACTGAATTCACAATGCTGTACAATTTCCAACAATATTTGACTGTAAGTCTAGGTTCATTCTCAATAAGGTCCAAGATGTAGCATGTGTAATTCTTGAAATGTGGCTAAATGAGATCTGTTATGTTTAGGGATAAGAAGATGACTTAAGTGTTGAGTTGGCCAATTCAAGTTTTTCAGTATGACTGGGGCATTATCCAATATGAGTGCAGCTTGAGTAAGCAGTTGGTTTTCATGGTTCCCACACTGTAAAACACTTCTTAATGTTTGTACTTAATAAGTCACCATACTTAGTGGGATGAGTGCGTGGTGTCCCAGTACACTGACTGTTTAGTGTTTAATAAACTTTTGTCAAATACTATAACACTGTCTGGTCTCTGCCACCCACGCAACACAACACAAACTAAACCATATACAGTATATTCAAATATTTTTTCTGTGGTTGCCAAATCTGGCAAAGACAACCATGCATACTCAAATTCTGTGGTTCCTGATTTGGGTTTATTGTATACATTTAATATATCAATAATTTTACTCATTCAAAAAGCTTACTATTATTGGTCTCTAAATGGTAATGCCTTGGGAAACAACAGCAAGAGCCTTTTAGTCTTTTTAGAATTTAAAGTCTAAAAACTGTTCTTCACTAAAAAACTGATATGTATTAAAATACTTTATTGGGAAATTAAAAACATTATGTACATGAAGTGTTTTAAAAACTTTTACCTCATTCTTTAAAACCTCTGCAATGTTACTCAGACTCTGTGTCAGAGGTGGTGCCCTATGTAAAGCATTACAATCTGCAATACGTAACCAAAGTCATATCTTATAGCCATAACCTCTGCTCTTGTTGATTTAAAGGTGTTAAGCACAGTGGATCAAAGGTATTTAACCCATTAAACTGCTGACTGCTGTTTCTGGCTCATGGCTCATATGTTAAGTAACAACATTGTACATAATTAGCAGGTAACCCTTTTTCTTTTTGAGTCCCCTTTGTCTTGAGCCTCATCTGTCTTATGGAAAAATATATATTGTGCTGGTTTTATAACAATGGTTATAGAAGAAGAATATTTTTTGAAAGAACAAGCATTTTTGTTTTTTAAAGTGTTATTTATTGAAATCTGACATCTTAGATAATTAAAAATGTAAAACAATCAATGTTTACCAATATTTAAAGTATTTACAGGCATGCTGTAAAAAACAATACAATGATGTCAGATATTGCAGATTACCATCGTTCGCTGTTGAACATTCATCCTTTTTAGACACCAACTGTACTGACAGGGATGAATGATAACATTTTCTGTTTTCTTGTACTTTCAAATTTCTCCTTGTGACTTTTAGAAAAGAGTATTGCTGATTAATATATTTTAAACTTGGTTTTAGGTGGCATCACAGTAAGAACTTTTGGATTATTTTGTATGACAGGTAAAAAGTTATCTGTGATCAACAAAAGAAAAGAAAGTCTTCTGTTCTGATTCACTTCCAGTCCAGCATTTATTCATCAGCCCTTACTGAAGTTCGTGGGACAAGCATTAAGTATTATGTTTTTTTTGGCTGAAATAAATGTATCATCTCAACAGGCACCTGAAAAAGCAATAAATAATAGCAGACAAAAACAGGGTATCATTTTAAAAATGCATTTGGAAAAAAACATAAGCAGCAGCAAACATGATGTGTAGTAAATTATTGTATGGAATTAAATTTTTATTTTAAGAATACAGAACCAAAAACCATTATTTCTGCATGTCTTGAAAGAACATACAGTATTGCTCTCAAGGATGACATACAAACTATGCCACACATTAAGTAAATTCTGATCCACAAAAAGATTTCTGTTAAAATAGCAAACATCAAAAAGCAAGATTTTGACAAAGACAACTGGAATGACTAATTTACATTAATTTAGTTCTTTAAACTACTGAAGCTTACTCCAAGGAATGAGACTATCAAAGAAACAGTCCAAAAACAGCTTTTCCGTGACATTAAATGGAACCAAAATGAATGCTCACTGAAGTCAGTCTCATAGTTTCTTCATTTATTTTTAATTGTGATCTTTCTCGTGATGAGTCTACACCATTAAAAACATCCACTAGTAGCATGACCAATTTGGCAAAATCTCAATAATTACTGACCACCATGGCACTCTTATGCAGCCAGCTAACTACTATTGGGATGGAAAATGACAAGCAAATGTACAGTACCAGAATCCTGTAGAGCCAAGTACTGAAAAGGCACAGCTACTACACAGACTGCAAGGCCATTAAAAAGTGATTTGCCAGACATTAACATCTGAAGAATGTAATTAGATTAAAACAAATACGAACAGAATAGGGCACTACAGTAGTTAGCCTTGCTGTCTTGCAGCACTGGATCCTGGGTTCAATCGCAGACATGAAATGCTATCTGTGTGTAGTTTTTGTGTTTTTGCGTGGGTTTCCTCCAGGTTGTCCGGATTCCTCCCACATTCCAAAAACATACTGTTAGCTTAATGGGCTACTTGGAAAAATGGACCATACTGTAGGTGTGAGTGCATGCATGTCTATGTGTCATATCTCGGGTGTACCCTGCCTTGTGCAAATTGCTTGCAGGATAGGCTCCAGCTCCCCCGTGACCTTTGAAGCAGCTGCACAATAGCCAGTTTCATAACCATTAGGGCAAACCTCATTCCAATGCAATTGCGAGGTCTAGTTCCAAATGGCAAGTAAGCATAGGGAGCCATGCTATCCTTGTTGGCTTTGCTAAATCTTCAAACATACCAGGTAGATGATGAATTTCAGAATAATTCAGATAAACGTATATACATAATGCATTAAGCAGCATTTAGATTTTGATAAACTTGAACCTAACCAAACTAAGATCTGATCTCCTGAGTGGCTCAACAGGTAGACTGACACTCATGAATGTAAGTTTAGCTCTGTAATACAGGAATGCCGTGTTGCGGGTTTGTGCCCGCATCATATCACTAGCCAACTGTGACTGTGAGTCTCCATGTGAGTTGAATTGGAATAGTCAGCTGGGGCTCTTTCAGTTCTTGGTATATACAGTGACTCTAGAGGCCTTCTGGGCACCTCTCTCTGCCTCTCCAGTCGACACTGAACTGGTATGGGGCTGTGGTGCCCATGATGTGTTCTATGAAAAATAGATTGAAGTTAGGCAGATCGGAGGAGTCTGGTAACACTTCCTTAATATCTCCTGTATGAGGTCACAAGGCTCACAGCCATGAGATGAGATTTGAAAAACACACAGCTGGTGATTCCAAATATCACCTGGGTATAACAGAACAATAAGTGCCACTGCTAAATTAAAAGGTACACATGAAATCAAAGGTTTAACTCACCTCTGCATTACATTTTAAATGTCATGTGAGAGCACCATGAAGTTAGTCTCAGGTTTCATTAGACTACTCTATACTACTAGTTTACTGAATGGTAAATTGACATTTATTGCTGGGTTAAGAAATTGTAGAGAAGCAGGTGAGTAGGAAACTTTCTCTAACTGGAATCTACAGTAACCCTCCCAAATAGGAAGTCAGGTGAAACTTCACCTTTCAGGCTTGAAGGCTTCAGGTTCTGTCCAGTGTTGCGGGTCATGGTGCAGAGCATACACTGGTACCATAACAAGGGTTCCCTCTGGGATGGTCACCCCATTAATCTCAACAGTCTTCTTACACATCCTCTCAAGACAAGGCGCAGGAGGATATAGCCTGAGAGACTCGATGATGATCATGTCCAGGTATTCCATCTTCATGAGTGCTTCATATGTCACAGGAGCCTTGAAAACATGGCAGCAAGCAATTTGTAAAATGTTATTAGCTCATGTCCTCTTCCAGCAATCCCACTGTCAACCCTGCAGCAGCTGCACTTTGGATTATTTTATAGGTGAGTGTCTACCTTGGTCACATGGCCAGGCTGTTGTCTATCAACTCAGATACTTTGAAGGGAAAACATAAGTTTATTATAAACATTTTTGTCATTGAGGTATATACCCCCAAAAAAACCTCTTCATATTTAATCACAGTGAAAAACTGCCAAATACTAAAGAATATTCATTAACAGCCAGGAGCCTAGATTGTGGTTTAATTGTTACAGTTCAAGAAAGGCTGCAGAAGAATAGTTTGTTGGTAAAACAGAAGTATTTTTAAAGAGAAAAATATGATCAAAACTCAAAATGAAGCAAATGCTAAATTTAAAACTTTTTCGCAACTTTGTTTCAATTTTTCCCTGGCAAGAAAAATAAACCCTTTGGCTGCTAAAGAATGTGCATGAATAGAGAAAAAACACTGACTGTATTTTGACTATAAAGATCCTTTGTCAGGACTTATAAATACATTCTTGAAGAATTCATATTTCAATGGAAAAGTTCAACTGCATGGTCCTGAAGAGATTTAAATGTCAATTGTTTCCCTCACTTCTGTTAACTACTTAAACTGCAGTTCTATTGCTACCATAAAGTCATTATCAATGTTTCACAGTCTTATAAATTCTCCGACATACAAAAACCCATTTTGATTTTATTTTCAGGAGCATATTCCATTTTCAGATGCCTTACAAATGGTTGCAGATACACATTTTCTGTTGTCTCAATATGTTCAATAACAGACAAACACACAAAAACAAATCTGTGTGCTGAACATTTAAACATCATCGTGTAGAGGTGTCTAAGTATTGTTTGTTTCATAATATCTTACTTTATCGGAAATGTCCATATGGTGCAAAATGTGCTTAGTCTGCTATGGAATAAATCTCGGTAAGATAACGGTACTGAGAGATTTTGTTTCCCCATGGAGACCAGCCCTGTTCTGGTGCTATTTCTTTACATTTGAAAGATAAATCAATGCTCGATAAAGATTTTAGATAATAAGAAGAGTGTCAAACGAAAGGCAACAGTTTTACTCAATGGTGGATACTAGAAGACAGCTGTCAAGCCATATTGCTCAAGGTGATTCTCAAGAATCCTTCAACAAACGGTGTGGAAGAGATTCTTAGACAAATAAGCTACTAGCAACCACACAAACACAAGGGTTGAATATTTCTTTATGTTCTTATCTCACAAACATTTCAAGACACCTATTGCCTGTAAGGTGAGTTGAAGCTATTGAACTGTACAGTATTCTTTCACCTTGTTTGGGAAGACTTCATCAACCTCCTTTTGCAGTTTCTTCTGGACATCACGGTTGGTAGCAAGATTGTACGCTAAGAAGGAGAAGTACTCGTAGTCTCATAACCACCAAAAACAAAAATCAGGGACTGAGACAGAATCTCATGGTTAGACCTGTTGAATGTAGCAAAGAACAAAATTGATATAGGTTAATAAACAAAATTGAGTGTATCTGAAAGTATATTAAATATAAATGAAAAGTAAGAATATACTGTATTGTGACATCTCAGGGAACTGGTCTTGTTTCCTTTCAGTCCTTTAGTGTACAACAAATGTTCTGAGACAATAGAGTCATTTAACCTCCATTAAGGGTACGTTTATTAAGCTCTGACCGGCATTTTTTGTCCTTGACTAAACATACAACCAGGCAGCTAAGTTTTTTACTGGAACTAGAATATAATGCCTTTCCAAAATTAAAGTCCAACTTTTAAATCAGGGATTCTTGGTCTTGGCTCCTTCTCTTACTGGTGCATGCACATGGATCTGTCCTCAATCTCCTGATAGCAGATACAGAAATCTAAAACCCTCTGCTTCCTGATCATTAAATTATGAAAAGACCAAAAGTCTTTCTCTTATTGGTAGCATTCCAGGTCAGTCCCAACAGTTTTCTGAGGAATTCAGTTCAATCATGACCCCACATCTTGTCCAAATCTATATTTCTCTCATAGTATTTGCTCCTCATTAATATTTTTTGTTGTCCTTACCAAGACAATATGAGGACCTCAGCCTAGGGTAAAAAAGATGAGTGAAGAAAATGCTGCAGAACCATAAAACACAAATGCAGTGGTCAAGAAACATTCATCAGGTCACTTTAAATGGATTTGTTTGTTGTAAAAACAATTGTTTTACTTTGAGTCACATGAAAGCAACATTTCCTGAACAGTATGATGGCACAATAAGGTTCTAATATTTTTATTTTTCTGTGTATTTTAATATACTGATGCACAGAACACCTATTTTTATTAGTTTCCTGTTTGTTGAAACAGAACATCTAATTTCCATTACTCGAGTCGGGTATGGCCAATAACTTAAGCTGTTCTTGCATTTATTAAAACCAACTTGAAGAACACTTTTAGAAGGCTCCACAGCTGAAACGATGTGGTTCTTTTTTCTCTTTTCAGCATGGAATAAACCTTTACTTGTTCCTTTGCAGCCCATGCATGCTGATGCAGCTACCTACTTTAACACCTTGATTAGAACCATCCTTTTTGGATGGAGTCTTCTTACAGAATTTCAATAAACTAACCATGGCAATTTAACTGAACTCAAAAAGCAAACAGGGGCACTTGGCGTTCTTATGAACCCATGTAACCAATGCTCAATATTTTTTTATTCCAAGGAACAATCAATTAACGTATCTACTATTCCCTATTTAAAGAATCATGTGCCGAATAGCCTATGCTGCTAAATAAAGGCTTTCACTGTGCATTTAATTTCCACTTGCAAATACCACAAATTTTGTTTTTTGCCTGTCAAACACTGGTTCTAATGGCAAGCTCAAATACAACACCTTGACTATATATACATACAACCCTTAATCAACATACCACATAAGTTGTAACAGGATGCAGATAAAGTACAAGAAGAGAAAAATGAAAAAAAGGAAACAGAGAAATTAAAATACTTGGAAGATTAAACACTGCAGCACACCTGTTAGTATTGCTGCCTTGGAATCAATTCTGGACCTGTGGTGCTATCTGCATGGAGTTTTTATGTTCTCCCCATGTTTGCGTTGGTTTCCTCCAAGTGCTCTGGTTTCCTCCCACAGTCCACGCTGGTAGGTTATTTGGCTTTTAGGAACACTGGCCCTGATGTGAGTGTGTTTGTGTCTGTGTATGCCCTGTGACAGACTGGTGCTCCATCCAGGGTGTTCCCTGTCTTGTCACCGTTGCTTGCCAGAATGGGCTCTGGTTCCCCCATGAACCTGAATTGGCAAAAGAAAAATGCCATCCAGCAGATGGAAAATGGATGGATTGTTGGGAGTTTAAAATTAAAGGATTATGATAAATAGTTTAATATATGTACAGTACCTTTGACACCTTCCTTTTGTCCATCTGTGCTTGAGTACTTCTCAGGAATTTGTGAATCCATCATCAGTTGCAAGAAATCCACTCGATTCTGTAAGGAAGAGTGCATAAACAGAAGTCATTCTCATATATATGGACCATACAGTATATAGCATTATATAAAGCAATCCCTTGCTATGCGTGATTTTATCTTGCACAGAATTGAGTATCTGCATGGAACTTTCTGTATACCATTTTGCCTTGCACGACGCTCATTTTCTTAGTTCAAGAATAATAATAAATGTTATTTCATATACCGCCTTTAAAGGTGGCTTCTCAAAGTACTTTACAGAATGACAACAACAGTAAATAAAAAGAATACACAAGATAAAACACAATTACAATACACAGAGGATACCGTGAATGGTGGTACTAAGTATAGTAGGAGAATAGGGGTAAAGAATGGAACCAGTTAAGTAAAGGCACTTCTGAAGAAGAAGGTTTTGAGTTTGGATTTGAAGGAGTTAAGAGAAGGTGACTGATATCCTATGGGAGAGAGTTCCAGAGCTTGGGGGCAGAACAGAAGACCCTGCCACCCATAGAATGTAGATGGTCTTGGAGGACAGTTAGGAGACCAGAATTAGAAGAGCGAAGGTTGCGAGGTGGGGAGTGGTGCAATAATAATTCAGACAGGTACTGAGGTGTCAAGCTATGCAGAGCCTTATAGGTGAGCATGAGGTTTTTAAAGTTCACACGGAATTTGACAGGAAGCCAGTGCAAGGACTCCAGGATAGGAGTAATGTGATCACTTGCACAGGCTTGGTCAGGATTCTGGCTGCCTAATTTTGGACATACTGCAGTTTGTCCAAAGTAGATTTAGATACCCCAGCAAGTAGAGCATTACCGTAGTCAATTCGGGAAAACACAAATGTGTTGATCAGCTTTTTTGTTGTTTTGACAATATGCTGCACATGTGGGTCGAATGTTAAGCCAGAATCAAATATCACCCCAAGGTTTTTGAATTTAGACTGAAGCTCAAGTACAGAACCATCTACAGACAGGGTTACAGGATTGGCTTTACAAAGTTGATAGGGGGTGCCAATAAGCATGACTTCAGTCTTATCACAGTTAAGATGAAGGAAATTTTGAGTTTCTATGTCAGAGATGCAATTAGATAGAATAGAGACCGCCACATCAGTGTCAGGTTTGGTAAGGATGTATATCTGAGTATCATCAGCATAGAAATGATAGCTGATACCATGTGATCTTAAAAGCTGACCAAGTGGAAACATGTAAATGCTGAAGAGCAAGGGGTCCAGAGTATTGAGCCCAAAGGAACACCAGACTTAACAAGACCAATTTTAGACCTATACCCATTAAGAGTGACAAAGTGACAGTGATCAGTGAGGTAAGACTTGAACCATTTGAGAACAGTTTCAGAAACTCCAAACACAGTCTCAAAATGAGAAAGTAAGATGTCATGGTCAACAGTGTCAAAAAAGCAGCACTGAGATCAAGAAGGACGAGTATAGTACCAGAATCAGAAGCTATTAGAAGATCATAAGTGACTTTGACCAGGGCAGTTTCTGTGCTGTGAAGTTGACGGAAGCCAGATGGAGAGGTTCGAAAAGGTTATTTGCCATGAGGTGGTTATGTAACTGAAATATGACAGCATTTTCTAGACTTTTTGCAAGAAAGGATAAGTTGGAGATGGGGCGAAAATTGTTTAGATTGTCAAGAGCCATGTTAGGCTTTTTTGGTATGGGGGTAATGGAAGCAGTTTTGAGGGCCACCAGTGCTCAAGGATTCATTTATAATACTGAGGACAATGGGAAAGAGAGAAGAGAAACAGGACTGAAATAAAGTTCTGGGAATGAGATCTAAAATAGATGTGGTGGGTTTCATGTGTGTAACTAGTTTATTGAGGGATGCTGAGTCAAGAAGAGAGAAGTTGGGGAGAAGAGAACCAGAAAAGTTGGATAAGGAAGGAGGAGGTATGGAAATGATATGTGTAGTGGAGAGAATGTGATGCAAGATGTTGTCGATCTTGAAGGTAAAGAAATCTAGGAATGTGTTGCAAAGTTACGATGTGGCAGGTAATGTGATGGGCAGTCTGGCTTTAGCAAACTGTTGATGGTGGAGAAAAGATGTCTGGGGTTGTTATGGTAATTTTCAATGATGTGAGAGAAGTAGGTGGAACTAGCAGACTCTATTGTAACCTTATATTCAGACAAGTAATCTCTCCAAGCCTGATAATAAACATTTAGACGAGAAAGACGCCACCTACGCTCAAGTTTGCGGGAGACTGCCTACATAGATCGCAGATGGTCGTGTACCAGGGGGCAGGGTGAGAGAAGGAGATTGAGTTTTTAAAGGAGAAAAGGTGTCAAGGGTAGATAAAAGAGTACTGTCAAGTAACTGTATTCTGTCCTCTAGGGGGGTCAGAGGAAGAGAAACATGATAAGGAGAACAGAACAGAATTTGCAAACCTTGGGTGATCAATTGATTGACAGTTGTGGAAATTTACAGAGCGTGAGGGGGAAGTGTTAGAAACAGGTAATTCCAGATTGAAGAGAATAGCTAAGTGGTCAGAGAGGCCTAGATCAAGGGGTGAGCATTGGGAGACAAAAGAGTTGTTTGCCATGATTAAATCGAGGGTATGTCCTTTGTTATGTGTCCCTTCACATAACAAAGGACACACCCTTGATTTAATTTTTATTTTACAAACTCTGAGTATGATCAAAACATCCCAATAGAGAAAAGAAGTCTTTAGACAGACTGGAAGATTTTGAGTGAATGTGTATATTAAAGTCCCCTAGAATAACAGGAATGTAACACTCCCTATTGGCAAACGATTGCTGCATATAAATTTATTATTTATGCACACACAAAAAAAGTGTTTGCCTTTTTCACAACTTACATTAGGACTTACATCTTTATTTTTTGTTGTTTTTCATACTGCTAACAAGACATTTCATTGCCAGCAACTACTGCTGCACGCTGTATTGTTGTGCATTTGATAAATAAAACATTAATTTGATTTTGATTTGATTTGATTTGGAACATTATTTTCACGATCTCCCTTTATCTTGTGAAAGAATTCGTAGAAAAAAAGTCATCGCTGACTGAGGGAACAGGCTAAAATTCAGCTTGTCCAACAATGGAGCAGTGAAAGGAAACAAAGCTGTAAACAATAGAGACAAAAACAATCAGCACTTCCAATAAATAAGAACCATCAACAATTGTATATTTGTTCATATGATGGAAAACTACTCACAGGAATTTTTCCAGTTCACCATACAGCTGCATTTGTAACATTTTCTCATTAACTCAGGCCTTTACTATAAAGTCAGTTCTATTAAATGCATTGAAAACTTTTGACATTAAATATACATTTTAAAAAAAGCAGAGCAACATTTCCCTCATATTTCTTCACTAAACATTCAATTGTCAATATATGAGAAAATAAACAGTTCAGCAGAAGAGGTGCTGCTGGGGAACTGTAGCAGTGGTGACAAGATAACCTGTAATTCTGCAGTAATAAGAAGAGTCATGTTCAAAAATAGTGGTAAACCGGAGACTATTTTGAAACTGATGTAGACTGTGGAATGACAAAAAACTACATATCTGTGTCAGAGAAAACTACTCAAACATTCATCCCATAAGAAATCAAAATAAGCTCAGCCTTCACCAACAGTACAGTATAAAATATACTTTATATCCTTTGAATCCATTTGTGTACAAGGACTGGATAAAAACATACTTCTTATAATCGAAATAGGGCTGAAAAAGATGAGCTTGAGTATCTTCTTGACATTGGACACAAAGGGGTCATCAGGGTTGTTGAGAGAGTCAATGGAGACACTGAAGGAGGCGCTGGTAACAACATCCATGCTGTAGGGTCCAATGACACTGGCAAAAGCAATATTAGCGTACAGTTTATTCATTGTGTTATGTATGGATGGATGTAAGTAAGATCTAAGTTACTTACTCTTACTTTGGACAGGCAGACTTTGGTCTTTCTTATGCAAGTTTGTAACCAAAGTGTCAGCACACTGCTTTGCAATCGGAAAAACCTGTAAGAGAAAGCTTCCTTCATGATCACCTCCAAGAATGCAAGACCTGCACATCAAAAAGTAATGCTGTTTGATGACGGGAAACCTTAAAACGCGAAGTTCTATCTTACAGTGCATGTCAATATATTTGCCTTTCTAGCTGACATGTGCAGGCTTCTGTATTTCCTAACTGAGCTTGCAGGGTAACAGACATCCATGCATCACCTGAGTTGTGTCAGGCTTATTGTTTTTTTACACATAGGTATGCTCAGTGAGGACACACACCTGCTTTGATACTGTTCCATTGTGAGGGCAAGCACAGATCCCCCTGGCACCCAATCTTCCTTTGTCTAAAAGAGCCACCTTGATCTAAAAGAGTTCTTAAAGGTCTGAATAAAGGACCCTTGTACTTCCTGGAATTCAGTGATTCACGACAAGTATGACTTTGCTCTGCCTGTTAAAAAACTGATTTATTAAACAAGACTAATCCATAACTCACTCTGTTATATGATGTGTTTTGTTTTTATTTGATTGGGGTTATGAATAAATCTGGAGGTCACTGTATGTATAAATTTACAGTTCAGAAAAGGTGTCATACATAACAAAATTAAATGTTCTTAGGCTCTAGCTGACTTTACATTAAAACAAAACACTATTACAAAAGGTGAAAACCTTTACAGAAATAAAGGAACAGAGATTAATTCCAGAGCAAAAATTTTATTTCAGTCTTTACTGCTTTGTTTTCAGTGCTGAATTGTTTATCTCTGCAGACTGAAATAGCTCCTCCATCTAAATCACAAAATTGCTTTATCTCCAGTATCTCAGTATGAGACTTTATTGACATAGCTCTCAGAATTCAAAACCCAACTAACAAATGTTATTTAGCTGGATGTGTCTATTTCTTTTAGCTTTGTGACTGATTGCTTTTGAATGAGAAGGAGGCTCTAGGATGAAAAACACTTCTGCCAATAAACTAATTAAAGTTATTGCACTGCTATAACCATACTTTTGGCCAATACCATACATGAACCGATCAGTTGGTGTAAGGTTACTACTGAGTCAATCTGAAAATATAGTTTTTGAAAATGACGGAGACATAATGCTCCATGCATTTTGCCATCAGGCTCAAGGCAAAAAGCAATGACCTCTTTTTGGCGTCCACTGGTAAAGGATGGTGAAAGAACACTACAAATTATTTTCCATTTCTCATCTTTTACCAATGAAAGAGCATCATACATAGGTCCTACCAAATTCACATCCTGAAATGAAATAGGGTGTGCTACAGTCACAAAAGCAATGGACTGACAGAAATGAATCATTGCCTCTTGAACTGTTTTTGGATTGAACTGCTGTTTCATGGATCACAGAAACAAATGGTCTGAGTAAAAAGTAACATTTATTACCAGATTAATAATGACTGTATCCAAGTTGGCATCTGCCCAGATATGTTTTACTGAAAGCATTCAAGCATTGTATTATTTGTTAAATTCTATATAATACTACATTAGAATAATACATTTTATCACCCAGAAATAAAATAGGGTGTGCTACAGTAACAACAGCAAAACACATGTATATTAATATAGAAATCTAAAATATAGAAATTATCCATTGCTTCTGAACTGCTAAAACAAAGCTTGATAGATGTTTTTTACTATACATGCATGTTATTTTTTCAGAATTTATGTATCATAAGCAATTTGTATAAATGGAAATGATAAAAAACAACTCACAGTTCAGGCAGTGAGAATAAAATCAACTATATTGTTAACACAAAGTTAATCAAATTTAACTGAATTTAGGAACAAAACCAATATTAACAATATCTAATATTAACAATTTTGCCAAAATCGTTGTACTGCCAGGACTGCATCTTCCAAAATCACTGTGATCTCCTCTTACAGGCATACATTTTTTACATGACCCTAAGCATGCTGGGATGTTATCTGCTCTATTAGCAAATGCACCATGCCTGTGTGGAAGCCCTGGCTTTAACTATACTTGATGTCCATTTACCCAGGTGTTTCCATTTTTTGTTCATAACCTGTAGATTCTGATATGTTTAGCAAACTAGTAAAATTCTCATCAGATTCCAAAAGAGGAGGATTAACAAACACTGTAGAACCTACAAAGAATCTAAATATTTAGATTTAATTCAGGACTGACCTAACATCCAGCATATGTTTTTTTTAATGTAGACGAGTGCTGTGTTACATGCAGGCAACACAAAATATAAGTATAAAATATAGCAAAAGATATTGTTGCTTTGGAATTAGTATAGAAAAGAAGAGCAATTAGATACATTCCTGGATTCAAAGGAAAGTGCTATTCTGACAGTCTAAAGCTATTAAATCTTGATCTGAGATGACTACAAGGGAACCCTATTCAGCTATACCAAATCCCCAAGCTAGCTGTATGGACTTCAGAATTAACAATGTATCATGAACCAGAGGACACATACAGCAACTAAAGGGACACCAATGGTTGTGGGTGTGAACAAGCTAACAAGGCATTACTTCTTTCAAGAACTGGCTGGAAGAGATCCTTGGATGCCTTGGCTATTAAATACCAAACAAGCTAGATGGGCTGGGTGGCTTTCTCATTTGAAAACTGTCTATGCTTCTCTCAATGCTGAAAATGTAGTAGTAATAGCTAAGATCTAAAGACATAACAACAAATAGATTTGACATACTATTTTGTTTGTAAAAAAGGAATAGCACTCCTTCACCATAACTGTTTTGATCATTGCAGTTTCCATGATAGCCAGTGTAGGTCTCCTACCCTCAAACATCCTGGACAGTGAAAGACAGAAAATGCAAGTGAGACCAGTGAGTAAATTGAAGTATATTCCAGATGTTAAGTTCTTAATGTGCATCAATACTCATATTGTAGAACACAGTCTATCAGCATCTTGATCAAGCAAAGACCCAAGAATTGTATTTGTTGATTTTACCTCTGCTTTCAATACAATATAACCGCTCTTGTCAGCACAGAAACTCTTAAAGAAGTTCACATTAAACAGCAACTTGATAAGATGGGTTCTAGACCTCTTATCAAACATGTCTCGACAGGTTCAAGTGGCAAAATGGTTATCTGATATACACTACAAGTCTACTGGATCACCAAAGGGTTGTTTTTTGTCACTAAAGATTGTAAGAGCAAATGAACAGACTCTTAATTACTTTTTCTGATGACAACACTGGTCAGCTTACTAAAGGACTCAGAAAATTATCATGGGCTGTGACAGTGGGAAAGGAATTCCCCACTGTACACCACTAGAGGGACTTCTAGCCGGCCCCTCTCTAATTAGTTCAGCATGAGAATGTATTTCAGCACCACCTAGGTCTTCCTTAGAAACGCAATATACCACTCTCACGCGATCTCCCTGGGTTCGCCTCAGAACCACGGAACCAGTTGGCAGACTGCGGACATCCATTTCCACTCTCTTATAGAGATCTCAACCATCACGTAGAATTTCATCATTCAATTCAACTCAACTTTGTCATTATACTTACACAGGTGCATAGTATAGTGAAAAGTGTTTCTCATTAGTCACTCAGGTGCAGTATATAAATAGATGAGAAGATAAGACAATAGACAGTAACACAATAACAATAACAGTGTAATCAAAACTGTGCAAATTCACAAACAGAGAAAGAATACAACAGGAGAAAAACAGTGCAAATATAATTCAGGGAACAGTGCAAAAATAGTATGGTGATTAAAAAATATTACAACTAATACAGTTTTAAGTACAATTTTGGCTTACATTCAGTTGTCGTGTATGTAGTGGCATTGAAGTACAGTCATTGTGGGTACAGGAGGAAGTTAGGAGAGATCATAGTATGATGGGATGGAGTGGGGGCGTCACCAGCTTGATGGCTCTGGGGAAGAAGCTATTTTGGAGACTCATTGTGCGCGACTGGAGTGTCCGGAACCTTCTGCCAGATGGTTGGGGGACAAACAAGTTATGACTGGGGTGAGTGGGGTCAGACACTTTTGGTGGCTTTTTTCAGACTTCTGGTGTTGTAGATTTCCTGGATGGATGGTAAGGCACTGCCTATGATGTGTTGGGCAGTTTTGACCACCTGCTGTAGTGCCTTACGGTCAGATGCGGTGCAGTTGCCGTACCAGACTGTGATGCAGCTGGTCAGTATGCTCTCCACCGTACATTTGTAGAAGTTAGTGAGGATCTGTGGATGCAGGCATATTTTCTTCAGCCTTCTCAGGAAGTACAGCCGCTGTTGTGCTTTCTTGATGAGACTGGAGTTGTTGAGTGTCCATGTGAGGTCCTTAGAGATGTGAACACCTAAGAATTTGAAGTTATTCACCATCTCCACCGCAGACCCGTCGATGTATATGGGGGAGTGGACTTTTCCTTGTCTCCTGAAGTCAACGATCAACTCTTTGGTTTTGCTGATGTTGTGACATAGTTTGTTGGTTTGGCACCAGTCTGCAAGTTGTTTTATCTCCTCCCTATATGCATTCTCATCGTTGTCAGGCCCATGAATGTGGTATCATCAGCATACTTGATGGTGTTTGTGCTGAACTTGGCAGTACAGTCATGCGTGAACAGGGAATAAAACAGTGGGCTGAGCACACAGCCTTGAGGGGCACCGGTGTTAAGGGTGAGCATGTTGGAGGTGAGTTTGCCAATCCTGACAGTCTAGGGTATGCTGGTGAGAAAATCTAGGATCCAGCTACAGAGGGTGGCATCTAAACGTAGAGCCCTGAGTGTGGTAGAAAGTTTTATGGGTATGATGATTTTAAATGCTGAGCTAAAGTCAATGAATAGCATCTTGTATAGGTGTTCCTTTTATCCAGGTGAGTTAGTGTGGTGTGTAAAGCTATAGAGACTGTGTCACGCCCTCTGCAGCCAGAGGGCGCTCCTTCTCTGTCCTGTCCCTAGTTTCCGGTCTGCTGTCCTTCCTGTCCCTCTCTTTCCCTTGGGCTATATATTTCCGGGTCTTGCGCTCTGTCCTCGCTCAGCATTGACGTTCGGATGTCCTGAGACCCGCCTAGCACCAGGGCGCCCCACGTCCGCTCCCTGAGGGCATAGGTTTCTATACGGCATTCCTGAACTCTTTGCACTAATGAGCCCGGGCCTTTTTCCCGTTTCGCCGCTACGCATATGGGTCTTTTTCTGCTCTCCTGCTCCCCACGGTTAGTCCCTTTGGACGTCCGTGACAGAATGCTGAGCCACCTACTGACCCCGCGAGCGGCGTTTTTTTTTTGTCTTGCCGCAGTTTTTTTTCCTTCTTGTTCTCTGGGCTGTTTTTTTTTTTCAGTTCCTCTATTCTAATCACTGGATATCACTCCGATCTTCCGTGCCTGTGAGCGGGTCCTGTACCTGGCTTTCCTCGGGTAGATCACTCTGATATCAGTGATTGAATGTTGAGCTGGCTTGCCTATTCTTATTACTGGATATCACTCCAAGCTTCTGTGTCTGGAGCGGGTTCTCGTGCCTGGCTCTTCCTGGTCTTGCTCTCTCCGATATCAGTGATACAATGGTAAGCTTTCTGCCGTTCCTCCATTCTTTTCGCTGGATATCACTCCGGGCATCTGTGTCTGTGAGCGGACTTCGGTCTGGCTTTCCTCAGGTTGTCCACTCCGATATCAGCGTTAGAATGTAAACATGCCCATTTGGCGTTCCTCCATTCTTTTCACTGGATATCACTCCGGGCATCTGTGTCTGTGAGCGGACTTCGGTCCGGCTTTCCTCAGGTTGTCCACTCCGATATCAGCGTTAGAATGTGAACGTGCCATTTGCCCAGTCTGCGGTATTTTTCCCCGGGATTTTTGTGGTTTTTTTCTTGTTTTTTGCCTTTTTGTTTTGATTTTTTTCTTCCTGGTTTCTCCTCCTTTTTGGTCCCCCCTGCTCTCTGTGTTTTTGGTTCCTATCTGTTTTGTGTGGTTTGTCTCCCTGGTCTTTCCCAGGTTTTTGTCTGTTGTGTTTGTGCTTGTGTACTTTTTTGTTTTAGTCTCCAGAGCTCTTCTCTACCCCCCCTTCCTCCACCCAATAAAGGTTTATACCCCGGAGGAAGGGGTAGCTCTCAGCCGTGGATTCCCCGAGGTTTCCTTTCAGTTAAATGAGGTTTTTCCTCCCCCCAGTGCTGTGCAGCTTATTTATTTGTTTGGGCGTCGGGAGCCGCCCATGAAGGGGGGGGTACTGTCACGCCCTCTGCAGCCAGAGGGCGCTCCTTCTCTGTCCTGTCCCTAGTTTCCGGTCTGCTGTCCTTCCTGTCCCTCTCTTTCCCTTGGGCTATATATTTCCGGCACTCTGTCCTCGCTCAGCATTGACGTTCGGATGTCCTGAGACCCGCCTAGCACCAGGGCGCCCCACGTCCGCTCCCTGAGGGCATAGGTTTCTATACGGCATTCCTGAACTCTTTGCACTAATGAGCCCGGGCCTTTTTCCCATCTCGCCGCTACGCATATGGGTCTTTTTCTGCTCTCCTGCTCCCCACGGTTAGTCCCTTTGGACGTCCGTGACAGATTGGATCCTCCATGGAGCGGTGTGTGCGATAGGCAAACTGGAAAGGATCAAGTGTTTTTGGAATGCTGGCTTTAATGTGTGGAATAAGTAGTTTTTCAAAGCACTTCATTATGATGGGGGTGAGTGCAATAGGGCGGTAGTCATTCAGGCATGTGGGTGCTGATTTTCTTGGTACTGGCACAATGGTGGTCATCTTCAAGCAGCTAGGTACAGTGGCCTGGGCCAAGGACAGGTTGAAGATGTCAGTACAGAATCTGCCCGGCACATGTTCTGAGTACGAGGCCAGGGATATCATCAGGTACAGCAGCTTTTTGTGTGTTCACTCTACTTAGTGATTTCCACACATCTAGCTTGGATAGTGTGGGGGGTATGGGGTGGCAGGGGAGTCAGTGGTCCAGGTGGTTGGTTCAGGGTTATGAGCTTCGGAGCGTGCATAGAAGGTGTTAAGCTTTTTTGGAAGAGATGAGTCAGTAGCGCTTACAGGGCTTGTTTTGTTCTTGTAGTTTGTGATTGTATTTATGTCTTGCCACATGCGTCGGGGGTTAGAATTGGTGTTCTATCTGGGATTTGTACTGTTTCTTGGCAGATTTTATGCCAACTCTTAATTTTTTTCTTGCCACTCTCAATTCTTCCTCATTACCAGATTTGAAGGCTGCATCACGGGCTTTGAGCAGGGAGCGGATCTCAGTGTTCATCCAAGGTTTTTGATTTGGGAGTTTGCGTATCTTTTTAACGCTCACCACATCATCAGCACATTTGCTGATGTAGCTGGTGACTGATGATGCATACTGTACATGTCAATATCAGTGTGGGATCCGTGGGAGGCTGCATCTTTGAACACACTCCAGTCTGTGCACTCAAAACAGTCCTGAAGCATTGATTCTGCCTCTTTGGTCCATGTTTTTACACTTATAACTGAAGCCTTGGTGCGTATGAGAAGTCGTAGGCTGGGAGTAGGAACAGGGAGATGTGGTCAGATTGTCCAAGATGGGGGTGAGGTACTGCTTTGTAAGCACAAGGTATATTAGTATAAAGGTCTAGTGTGTTGTTTTCATCATTGCTTGCAGGCTATAAGAACCCTACTTAGTAACTACACGTCAGCTCTCTACCCTAGTTTAAGGTATCAACCCTACGGCAGTGAAAAGGCAGCCACAAAACCCACACTGTTACAGGCCCATTCTAAATTATGTGTGGCTCATCCCCTCCATTGTGAAATCACACAACTCCCATCCAGGGGATGCCTCTGTGTCCGCAGGTATAATAGTAATAGACTCATGGAATCTTTCATCCCCTCTGCAGTTTCATTCTCAAATAATGTAAAATAACTCACATGTTCCTAAACACTGCTATACTGTCTTTTTGTTGGTAATGTATTGGTTGTATTATTGTAATAGACTGTGCCTTGAATCAGATTTCCCATAAGGAACATTAAAGTATGAATTGAAAATTCAGGATTGGAATTTAAAAATTTTAAAATAAAACACTATCAATGTTTTATCACCTTACAGGCACCTCAACCCTGTACCGAAGCTTCAGTGTTCAGGTGTTCTCCTTACCAACAGCTCCCCATGCTTACAAGAGCTCAGGAGGCAACAGCTCATGCTGTGTTTCTGCAGAGAGCTCAGACCCACTAATCTCACCCTACCCTCAGCTCAGGCTACTGCATGGAGAATACTGTACAGTGCACCAGAAGAATACTGTTTGCAGTTGGCTAGTAACATCACCCAAGAAAAAAAAAGTTAAAAGTGGTAAAGTTAGCTTGAAGTTTGAAAATGATTTTGGCACACCTGTAGCATTTTCACTAAACTTCCTAGAGTTACGGAAACACTTGCTTTGTGTACAAAGTACATTGTGAATGTTTTCACAGTCTTCACTTTGTCATTTTTAAGCCATTTTTTTACCACACAAATATTCTTATGTCCACATCTTCGCAACGGAAACACATACTGTAAAGCCTTCAACCCAAACACATTTTAAAGACCTCGACTTGTGAAACTTTTCACAGCCTCTACATAAAACTCTCAGTATTTTGTAAACCTCAGGTTTTTCATTGATGCGTAATTACACACTAACTGGAACACTGGGGGACCGCTGTGTACACATTCACAATGTGAGAAATACTGCTGAATACGGGTTTGTGCAAAAAAACCTGTACATGACCATAGGAAACAGAACAGTGCAGCCTCCAATTACCCAGACTGTAAGCACGGGAGTAAAGCTTTGTTTGATTTCTGAAACCCTTTCTTTATGTCCTGTTTTCGTTCAGGTAAGGGTCAACTATATACACAATACTGCTGACAGCAGGACAATTCCTATTCTTTACTCAGCAGCTTATTAAAAACAGCACCCATGATGTTCAAACCGAGTTTTTACACAGAAGACTGACACAGCTTTGCGTTGTGAATCTCTTTTTCTTGTGCTTTTATTTAATGTGGCACTATGCACTGGGATAGGGGGATGCTGTTCACGATGCTGTTGGTTTGGGCTGTGAAATCTTTATTTTATTTTTTTTGAAGATAGCACTACAGGTAATATACTGGAATTGGGGGTCTTCTTCATGACTCAATAGCATTTCAAGCACAACATTCACAATGCTGTAACCAAGTGTTTTACACACTAGGCAGGCCCTCTCACTTTTTACAACCTTGCTTTGAGTTGTGAAACTTTTCCTTATTTTTAAATGATTTTTTCAATACGGCACCATTGGATAGGGAATACACTGGGATGGGGGTGCTTCCAGTAATTTCTGGGTTTCCTGTGTTTTATTTCAGTTTCACATTGGTTCTGAAAGTTAACAGTTATGCAAGACATACTGTTTTTTGGGCATATTGAAACTGTTACTTACCTTTCTTTCTGAGGGGAGTTATCCTGAGAAAAGATGTACTTTTCTTTCCTGTTTTCTTGATTTTCAAACATAGCTATTATGCTATGCTGTGCATAGTGGTGGCTGTTTACTTATCAATAGTTCCTGGAATCTAAAACCATTAGAAAGGTTACAAACAACAGGAGGTCATTCACTCAATCTGGCTAATGTAGTAGTTGATTATATATTAATCACAAGTCCTTATCCTGCTCCTTTTTATAGAAGCCCAAGTAAAATGATCAAAAACACAGCTGGACAGTTGTTGAAGTTGACCCACAACCAGCGAAAGAACTGCCTCTTGCTGTTTGTATTAAACCTAGTTCACTCAGTAGTTTAAACTAAGTGTAAAATGTTATGAAGAGCAATGTATGAAGATACTCTCATGTTTTTATCTATAGTTTTTAAAAAAATGGGTGCTCCTACAGTTGACAGCTCTGCATAAAGGACCCGAAGAATCTAAAAGTTTCACAGCTCAAGGGCAAAGTATCCATAGATTTTGCCAAAGCTATTTGAATCGAATGGCTTTTTTAATTCCTTTTTAGGAACATATTTGTAGCAAAACAAATATGCCTAGGGGTGTTTTTTTACAGCAAGAAATTGTAGATTATGCCGGTTCAGGGACGCCAAATATGTAATCATAGTGGCTCTCTGAAGGCACCAGTTCTGTAGGGTTTGGGCATTTACTGAGACAATTTTTAATTGTAACAGTAAATCACAAAGTTGATTCTTTTGGTGGCTTTAGAATCCAACCATGCGACATAACTCAAACAACGCGCACACACAGGTACTAATACACGAGGATACATTTATTAATACATAGAATATGCATATAAACCTAACAGATCTTATCGAGAGGGTTATCAGAATACAAAAGATATATATTCAATCAGTTACAAAGAGTTACACATCAAGAGGAAATACGTTCAGTATATCATTCATTAAGACCGTTTCGTAAAGTGAACTTGGTTACAACTTCTACATTAGATACTCAAACAAGTACATAACTCTTAGGAATTAAATTGATATCAACTGGTTTGGATAACAATTGAATTCTCGAGCTGTAATGCATTGAAGTTGAATACTCATCCAATCTCTGGGGATTCAGATCTCCTGCGGGCACAAAGAAACAGTTGCAGGCTGTTGCTGTCCAATCCGCGCTCTCTGGCTCGGTGCCAGGCTGTGCTGTGCGGCTTGCGACGGTGCGCTGCTGATGCTCATTGTTGGCTTTAACTAGCAAAGTTTGTGCACAGGAGAAAAGATGACTGTGGGTCCCAGCAAGTCAGGAAGAGGACCGGTTCGTTCCTGATGAAGAGCTAGTTCTGAATAGTGATTCAGCTGTCCACAGTTCCGACCTGTTCACGAGGCCTGCTGCTGGTTACTCTCTGGCAACCTCCACTCTAGACTCTTAGAACAAAGGAAAGTTCTGGCACTCGGACACACTGGCCGTTCCGTGGTTGTCCGGGCTGAGTCTCAGGATGGTCAGGAGGCGCGCTGCGAGAATGTCCTGCCCTTGGGATTCTCCTTTGAATTCCCTTTAGAATTGTTGAATCTGAATCTGAATCTTGTTGAATCACTCAGGCTCTCTGTGTTGCCTGTTTTTACCTGGAGGAACTTCAGCTCATTGATTGGCTGAAAGTTCCATGGGCATCAGAGTCCCACGTGGGTTACTCGGCCCTACCAGTCCCTGATTGGTTGATCAAGGTGAGATATGAGTCACTTAGTCCTGACACTTAGGAATGCAATCCAGATGTCCAACTCGCACTCCCTAGACAGATAGGCACCAATGGATGACCATTGATCATGATAGCCAGGCTTAGCTAAGTGCATCCCCCTTTGGGAGCTGTCCTTGGACCTTAAATCACCTTGCATGAATGGTTTCTCTGTGGCTGCACCACAGAGATGAACAGAGAAATGAGGCCTAATTTGGGAAAGCTCAGAAACACTTAATTCTGCCTTATTATTAAGCCTCGCCGCTACATATCCCCCCTTTTTGAAGGTCACGAGGTCCTGAGGCGTTGTTGCCTTCAAAACAAAACAGAGTTAAGTGATGTCCCTTGCCATTAGAACATTAATCTTAAATGTCTACATTACTCCTCGAGAATTCATACCGGAACCAGCATTGGATACAAACAGGATGAATAACATCTGGAGTATGTATAAACACGGTAGGAGACATTATCTCAGTCTAGGAATTACACATCAGGAAGTTCACTGTCAATATCTGATACCTCTGTGGTAGATATTTGGGGAGAAGTCACTTCCTTTCTTTTGACATGCTACCTTTGACTCATTCATGCTACCCAGAGTACATCTTGATGTGAGAGTACATCATTCAGAGTACACTGTCAGTCATGATCCAGCTACCTGGCAGTAGTGTTACAATAACAACAGTTCCTGTTCCCAGCCCCCGATAAACCACAACACCTGTGTTGGGTATCTGCTAGGGTGGTTTGGAGGTTTGTTCCATTAAAGCAAACTAACTACCTGTACCTCTTCAGGTCTTACTGTTTCTTGGATTTCTATCCAATTGAATAGTGTGGCACCTGAAGGCATCTTAGACCTCAAGTTTGGTCTTATATTGTCTGGTTCCAGACCGTACAGTGTTAAGTTACCATGCTGTACTATGGCCTCCTCGGGAACTTACAGGAAAACTATTGGTTAGATAGCTGCATTGTGGTAGCTGTATCATGCCCGTCACAAGTCATAGTGTCAGTTAAATGTGGTGTGCTGACCAGCCATTTACTTCCCACCTGCTCTTCATGGGGTTCATTAACCTCCCTCTGCTCATTAGTAGCTTTACACCCTTCATTGGTGAATCGTTTAGACACAGCCAATGGATAGCTTTGGTAGCCATACCCATCTCAAGATTTGGAACCGAATTCAATCTTGGATTGCCTTCTGGGTGAGCTATGAGCGATGGGGTTAATGTCACACACTCCTCTACTGAGAAGAGTGGAATCAAGTGGGTTGGGATTTGTGCCGTGGTTAGACTGGCTACAGTGGCACTAAACTCCCTTAACAGGTCTTGTGTCAACATTCTGGCCTGTTGCACACAAGCATATACCCACTGTATAACACCAACAATCATGTCCACTGTTTGGGGAATAAGGTTTAACCCTGTTGCATAGGAAGTTGCCTGTAGGGTTTTCCCTAAGCTTTCCAACTTTTGCTGCTGTCGATACAGTCTGTCACTACCCTCTGGCATCTCTGACACCTGCCTTCTTGGGGCAGTCAGGGTGAGAGTGCCAGTAGCACACAAACCTACCAGAAATAGCAAATGCACAACAGTGGTGGCAGCAATCAGTCCTCCCAAAAGTCTTTTCGGGTGGCTGATCCCAGTCATCTCCTTCTGAGTGACTGTTGCCTTTCTAAGCTGGCGCAGCATGTACATGGTGTCTTTCTCAGTATGCCCTGTGGCATCTTGGGCACCAACATCCTGGAAATCTGGGGAGATCTGACGCAGCGGCTGATGCTGCTCCTCCGTTTCCAGGGCATCTGCTTTTTCGATTTGTTCATGCCTGTGCTCTAGGAACCCTGCAGGGGGCGGTGCAGCGGTGGAGCATGCCTGACCCTCGGCTGAGTGGTCATCTGGAGCACCTGAGTGATCTGGGATTGTTATCCCATTCTCACTGTTCAGGTCCACCCTGCACACTTCCTGATTGAGGAATCCCTCTATCGGCATGTTTACAATCGTTCGCTGGGGGTAGGTGTAGGACACCTGCTCGCTCCCCCCTTCCCTCGCTAGGGGTTCAGGGAGCTGCCTCAGCACTGGGATAGCTAGTTCACTGTCTTTGAACTCACTATCACTCACCAGGCCCATGTCAGTGCATACGGGGATTCTGACACCTCTCTTTGCGATGTCCTGCACTGGCAGGCAGGTGACTTTACCATCCAGCTCCAGTCTGGCTGAACCACTGTTGGTCAGACTCAGACTGACAGACTGAGCTGGTGGCTGTAAGAAAACCGGCTCGGCTTTCATTCCCTGTCCCTTCTGGGGGACTGGGTGTGTTGGCAACCCTGCCGTTGAGGAAGGAGCAATCAGGTCAGTCTTACTCACTACCTGGTAGTTGTGAGAAATAATGTTACCTGACTGCAGGTTCCCTGGGTCACAGCAGAGGGAATCGGCATCTGGGATCAGGTGTGTCCACAGCGCAGTAGTCTCAGCGTCCAGCTGGACCTCCTGTCTAACCTGTGAATGTTGCACCAGGGGCACCTGGCGGTGGCCCTGTGACAGCTGCTCAAGCAGATCCTCACTAATAGAGGACCTCTCAGCGCTAAGGGTGAGGGCTACATCACCAACCTGCTCTCCTGCCATCTGGATCCCTTCCACCACTGCGGGGTGGTGTTCCTGAACCCTCTTGGGTGCCAGGGTGCACAGGGAAAGCTCCTTCTCATCGCCAGGTGGGGAGATCTGCTCCTCTTTAGGGATGTAAAAGGGGTGTGCTTTACCTGGTGGATCAGGCGGCTGCTCGGAGCAGCGCTCCTGTGGCATGGAGGCTGTTGGGACCTCAGCCGGAACACGACTTCCCTGTATATCTGGGGAACAAGGAAATATTTTTATTTCTTGTCCAGAGGGAACAGAAGGAATCTCCGCATGGGCTTCTGTGTTCGGTGGGCACTGTGTGAGCACAGTCTGCCTCTTGGCCCCCCTTTCCTTCTGTACAGAAGACTTAGGAGCCTTGACCTGTTTCCACACTTTGCCTTTCTGGTGATCCACCAAAGGTTCCTCTCTGAGTCGCATGCCCTTTTCTTTTTCTACCCGTTTGAGCTTGCCGTGTGACATCAAACACCTTTCAACCTCAGTGTCAATCAGTGTCTCACTGGGTAAGACATCTCCCATGGCAGCCTTGAGGTAAAAGCTTCTTGCTTTTCCTCTGCGTTTTACTGCCTGCTCTGTGACTTCAGGGGTGGAGTCAGCACTCACTTGGGAGTGGCTGACCTCATCCAGGCAGGAACTATTCCGCTCAATCAGATAGACTGAGGGAGGGAGAGGGGGCGGGTCTCCGCCTCCTCCATTGGAGAGTATCAGCTCATTCACGCTTCCGGCAGCCTTGGGGAGCGGTTGTCCCTGTCCTAATAAAGGTTGTTCAAGCCTGGCCAGGCGGGCGGCTACTGAATCCTTTTGTTCAGCTTTTTCTAGCCCTTTCCCTCCCCCAGTGTTCTCATGGCACTTAGGACGCTGGGTGCGGTCCTGTGTGAGTGCTTTGGAACGGGGCTTAGCCAGCTCAGGAGCCTGTGCTCCTTCGAGCAGGGGGGAATTAACCCTGCTGGCTCTGACGGTGAACGCAGTCGCTTTAGCAACTCTTTGCTCAGAGCGACTTTGGACATCATACTCCCAGGCTTTCTGCACGAATCTCTTGATATCAGTCATTTTCATGGTCTGTGCATCTGTATGCATTAAGATCATCTTTCTGACTGACGGGTGGAGATTCGCAATGAATAAACCCTTGAAATGTGTGTTCTCTTCGCAACCCTCATCATTTCGCCCTGCAAAATAAGTTCGTCTAAGTCTCTCGTAATATTCGCGAGGGGACTCTGCTCTCTCGTGCTTAATGTTAAGAGCGGCGGCTATCGCAGCAGTCGGGTCAATAAACGCACTGTATTCTTCGATAAGTGCTTGACAAAGCTGCTCAAAATCATTACAGACTTCTTTCATCTGCCTAGCCATCCACTCATGTACAGCTCTGCTGGTAGTTTTTCTAACCAGAAACACTTTCTCCTGTTCTGTGGCGTTTGGCAGGCACTGCAGGTAATACCTGAGGTCTTGAATATAACTCTCGAAATTATTCTCTGACACCGCGGGGTCAAATGTCCTTCGCTAGCTCTCTCAGAGAATGGAGATTTATTCTCCTAGCTTCTCCGCTGACGGAGATATGGAAGAGATCGTGGTCAGACCTGTCGCTGCTAGAGAGAGTGCTTAATAGCGACTCGAATTCAGACCTTTTAGCAACCATCGTTAAACTTAAAGAGTATTACTTTTAAGTACGAAATCACAGTTTTACCACAGAAAACCACAAGATCAAGTATGCAATCAACCCGGTAGATCGCAAAAGATCACAAAACAATCAAGCACTGCTTAAAGAGCAAGGGGAACTTTTTCTTTCGGCTTTCAGCACACTGTATTGTCGTGTATGAAACCCGCAGAGTTTTATATTGAATTATTCCGCTTGGTTGACTCATTTCAGTCTTGCCACGCCCACCCAGGGACGCCAAATAATGTAGATTATGCCGGTTCAGGGATGCCAAATATGTAATCATAGTGGCTCTCTGAAGGCACCAGTTCTGTAGGGTTTGGGCATTTACTGAGACAATTTTTAATTGTAGCAGTAAATCACAAAGTTGATTCTTTTGGTGGCTTTAGAATCCAACCATGCGACATAACTCAAACAACGCGCACACACAGGTACTAATACACGAGGATACATTTATTAATACATAGAATATGCATATAAACCTAACAGATCTTATCGAGAGGGTTATCAGAATACAAAAGATATATATTCAACCAGTTACAAAGAGTTACACATCAAGAGGAAATACGTTCAGTATATCATTCATTAAGACCGTTTCGTAAAGTGAACTTGGTTACAACTTCTACATTAGATACTCAAACAAGTACATAACTCTTAGGAATTAAATTGATATCAACTGGTTTGGATAACAATTGAATTCTCGAGCTGTAATGCATTGAAGTTGAATACTCATCCAATCTCTGGGGATTCAGATCTCCTGTGGGCACAAAGAAACAGTTGCAGGCTGTTGCTGTCCAATCCGCTCTCTCTGGCTCGGTGCCAGGCTGTGCTGTGCGGCTTGCGACGGTGCGCTGCTGGTGCTCATTGTTGGCTTTAACTAGCAAAGTTTGTGCACAGGAGAAAAGATGACTGTGGGTCCCAGCTGTCCACAGTTCCGACCTGTTCACGAGGCCTGCTGCTGGTTACTCTCTGGCAACCTCCACTCTAGACTCTTAGAACAAAGGAAAGTTCTGGCACTCGGACACACTGGCCGTTCCGTGGTTGTCCGGGCTGAGTCTCAGGATGGTCAGGAGGCGCGCTGCGAGAATGTCCTGCCCTTGGGATTCTCCTTTGAATTCCCTTTAGAATTGTTGAATCTGAATCTGAATCTTGTTGAATCACTCAGGCTCTCTGTGTTGCCTGTTTTTACCTGGAGGAACTTCAGCTCATTGATTGGCTGAAAGTTCCATGGGCATCAGAGTCCCACGTGGGTTACTCGGCCCTACCAGTCCCTGATTGGTTGATCAAGGTGAAATATGAGTCACTTAGTCCTGACACTTAGGAATGCAATCCAGATGTCCAACTCGCACTCCCTAGACAGATAGGCACCAATGGATGACCATTGATCATGATAGCCAGGCTTAGCTAAGTGCATCCCCCTTTGGGAGCTGTCCTTGGACCTTAAATCACCTTGCATGAATGGTTTCTCTGTGGCTGCACCACAGAGATGAACAGAGAAATGAGGCCTAATTTGGGAAAGCTCAGAAACACTTAATTCTGCCTTATTATTAAGCCTCGCCGCTACAAAATGATGTTCTGTCTGTACAACTGAAACATTTTGGAGTACTTTCACAATGCTTTTCTGTTTTAATTAATCCAAACATTAATTGTGAGAGCGCTACGTTATATATTTGTATGCTTTGGTGACATCACACTATGTTTAGAGTGCTACAGTATGTCATTTCTGTCAACTTGAGAGTTTATCTGTAGATTACATAATTATCAGATTTATGGTTTTACTTCAACTTTGTTCTCACAGAAATATGTGAAGAAATATGGAATAGTGAATTGAGTGATATACGTTATTACTTCTAATCACAAAAGGCCAAATACTTTAAAATATGTTTGAGACTGATGAAGCCAGCTTTAAGGAAAATATGAAAATCAGAAGACATTTCTGTAAATGTAAAAACATTGTGACACAAACCTTAAATTGAAGGCAAGTTTTAAAAAAGACACTTGTAGATACAAATAAATACAAATACACACAATGTTTATGTATATATACCTTACTATAAGTGACAGCATATTTGATAAGGATTTAATTTTAAAAAATCTCAAAATGACACAATTGAAAACCAAGGGGCAGTGCATGGAGGCACTTTTGCACATGGAGAGTTGTGTAAGTCTGAGTATCCAGTCATACTGTCAAAGATAATTTTAGCTGCTTTTAAGAAATGGCCAATAAGTTAGTTGGATCTGCTGCAACCTTTGAAACATTATCTAATAAGGACAGATGATGGATGAGTCAGCCTTAAGCAAACACCTGCTGAGCACTCCTGGCTATCTGTAATTCAATTATGGTTACAGGTTCACTGAAGTCAACATGTCATTGTACAAAAATGTTGACCATTACAATAAATATAAAAAATATTTTAGTGACATAGAGGTAATGTCAAGAGATTCGATGCACAGCATGAAGATAATTGCAGTTGAAGTAGTTTTATGAGACACCACGCACTTTGAGGAGTGGAATGTGGCATACACATCGAAATTATTTTTTTTCATCAGAGAACTATAAAAAAGTATTCAGACCTTTCCTATAATGTCCTATTTTGTGAAATTTAAAACGATGCATTCATATTTCTTTAAAAAAATATATATTTTATTAAAAACCCAAATGCTCAAAGTGAAATAGTTCTAAGGGTTTAAAAAACTACAGCAAATTCTGAAGAGAAAAAAAGACATTGAAGCAGAATCGTAACATAATGATGTCGCCACCGTGCTTGACAGAGTGACTGAGTGATGCACTATGTTGCACTATGTAGGGTATGTGTCAGGTGTAACACTGCACTTTGACCAAAAAGTGCTTAAGATAAAAGTTACAGTTTTCTTTTCTGCAGTATGACAGTATTTGTCTCGTCTATGTAGTATCACATACAGTAGATACTTTGTTGCTAACTCTATGAGACATTCAAGATGGGTTTTTTTTCAGTTTCATACAAGCCCCCATTGTGGAGTGAACAGAATATTATTGACCCATGGACATTTTCCCATCACAGCCACCTAACTCATCCACTCATGATGAGTGATGAATGAGTCCATTTTTGTTTCATACTTTCTATTTACTTATTTATTTATTTTTCTTTCAATGTGTGGAGTAGGTTGTTTATATGACAAATATTAATTGCTACTGCAAAGTGTCTTGACTACAAGATTTAAATAAACAAAATGTGAAAATTGGGCAAGGGTCTGAAGACACTGCATCTATCACTGTGTTGTCTTCATGACAATTTAGAGTGGTCATGTCCATTGTGTACTTAACAGCCAAGACTATATAAACGTGTTATCACCCTTTAAAAATGTTCATTTTTAAAGCAATGTCTCACACTGTTGCAGAGAAATAAAGCAACATAAGACGGACAAACATATAAAACAAGATATTTCTAGTCTTTCCCTTTCTGTACTCAGAATGGAAGGAGATGAGTAGAGTAGAAACAAAGAGAATGCACTTTGCTTTAACTTGGTGTTGTAGCTGATGTTAGAGAAATAAAGTTGCACAGGAAAAAGTACCTCTGTAGGTTTCGTAGTGGTGCTCTCTGTCAGCACTGCTCTGTTGTAGGTCTTCATCAGAGTAATGGAGTCCTCCAAGGCTTGGCTGTGGGGAAAATCGCAAGAAGGAAAAACAATTAATTAGTCTTATGACTTTTAGAATTCTGTACATTTAAAACTCAAGTACTCAGCCAACAAACTCATACAATGAAACTATACTTATAAGACTTGTAACTTGTCATCAGTATATCACACATCCATTGAACACATGGGATCACAAAATCCCATAATCAATAATAAAATAAATATAATAAATATCTAGATATTTAAATTGATTGTATTTTTCAAGCATAAACTCCATAATTAAGAAGGTAATGGGTACTAAAGTACAAGCAACAAAACCCAGCATAAATGTTAATCAACATTCTATTATGATGCCAAAATTAAGTATCTGTCATGCCCTCTACACCTAGAGGGCACTGCTCTTCTGTCCTGTTCTTAGTTCCCTGTGATTATTCATGTCTTTCCGGTTTGTCTTGTTGTGTAGCCTATTTACTTCCTATGTCTGCTCTGCTCCAGGCTCACCATTGAGGGTACGGATGTCATGAGACCCGTCTAGTACCAGGTGTCCCCACGTCTGTGGCCTGAGGACACAAGTTTCTGCCCCGACATAGTCTGACCCCCTGAGCCTGGGCTAACCTCTGTGTTGCCCCTTTTGGTGCTACGCATAGGGTCTTTGCTGTTCTCCTTGTCATTCCATGGCATGCCCATATATCATATATTCATGCCAATGATATATACTCATTTAATTTATTTATTATAAAATTAATTACGTAATACAAAATAAATGAATTACAGTACATGTATAGTATGAGTATATAATGTTTACTGAGCATATGAGGCATTAAGGTGGGAAAGATTAATATAATTGAACTAAAGATATTGGCTATTCAGCTCATTCAGTTTGATCTTAAAACCTGTTATATCTATACATTTATGCGGACTGTTCTTTTTAAATAATTGTTATTTATCTCTTACTTTCTTTGATAAGGATTCTTAAACAAATGTTATAATGGAGTTTTCATGATTTTCACAGCCTCCAATATCATAAATAAATGGTCAGAACTGATAAGGTACACTCTCCTTCACGGCAAATGAGGGAGGTCTGCCCACATCCTTTGATAAGATTTATATCATTTATGCCTCCAAGGGCAAATTTCAATTGTTTACAGGCTGAAAATCTATGTGACTAATGGAACAAAACATCAGTGCAATGTGCAGATATGACTAGTCAAGAGCGTCAGACTCAGATATTGTGCCATCTTAAGCCTCATCCAGGTTAAGTGTCTGATCGAAGTTGTTTTCCAGAGACATTTAGCTTTTGTAGTTTCTGAGCTTGCAATAGTTCACACCTATACATACAGTATTGTTACAAATAGGAGGTAAATCAGGAAATAACCAAGTAGGTAAATCAGATTTTATTGTAAAGATTTTGCCGAGTGGTTGACATACTTAGAGGCACCTTGTTCTCTGGCACATCTTATGAAAAAAGAATAATAATAAAAGCAATAATTCAAGCACATAAACACATATTTCTTAATAATGACTAAACAAACACTAAACTAAACATAATATAAACATACAACACACAAGTTACACTATTTACAAATTTAAGATTAAGATCACTTTATTGGCCATATACAGTTTCTTGTATTAGGAATTTGTCTTTTCACATACCCCAACTTGCTTTCCATGAGAAACACTTACATGGAGAGAAGCCTGGGGGTCAGAGCGAAGGGTCAGCCATTTATATGGCACCCCTGGAGCAGTTGGGGTTAAGGACCTTGCTCGGGGGCCCAACAGAGTAGGATTACTATGCTGGCCGCAAAAACAGCAACTTTCTATCCACAGGTGCAGATCCTTAGCCAGAGATCAAAGCACCCAGAAAAACCTTAGACTGCTACCAAGTATATACAGTAACTCTTAAATAACACCTACAAAGGCCAAAAGAAGAAATAAATTGCCTTGTAAATTTAACAGAATAAACATGCAGTTCATTCTCTCTCTGTAAACCTGGATGTTAGAAAATGAATAGAAACCAATCTCCCTATGCTGAAAATGCATCCACTAACAAGGAAAGACCATTTTTAAACCGAGGTATTCTTTACACAGGAAAACAACAACAAAATAGCAAGCTCTCTGAACAAGGTTCAATTACTTAACTCCAGTCTGAATAAGGAGCTCTCTCTCCCCTACTCTCTATTTGGCTCCCTGTTTTATACTGCCTTCCTGGACAATCATTTACCCACAACTTAATTAACTAAGGTAAACCAAAGTAAACTTTATGATTGCTTTAATCACTTAATCTGAACATCTACATCTCAGTAAACATCCCCTTGCTTTCAAGCTGGAAATGTTAACAATATCCAGTTGTTATCCATTGTATCTAGATTCACTTTATAACAATATTAAATATCCTGTAATGCTGCCTGAGATATGGCAGTGACATTAAGTAGCATGGGGCTCAGTTACAGTTAGTGGGAAAAGAAGGGAGGCTCCAAGTATTAGAATGGTGTAGAGCAGTAGTTCTCAAACTTTTTGGACCAAGTACCACCCCTGATCAAACCAAAGCATCCAAGTACCATCTACAAGTCATCTTCTCACAGGAACCCCAGAAAATCTCAATGACCAACATGAGTGCGTGTGTGCGCACACACTCACATACACATAATAAATATTATAATAAACTTTATTTGATATAGCACCTTTAAAGGTGGCTTTACAGAATGACAAAAGGAACAACAACAACAACAACAACAATTAAAAATAAACAATAAAAAAGCACCATTTCAGTTAGAGGGATGAGCTTGTTTAGTCGAACAACGCAGATGTGAATTCATTGGTCGAGCCTTGATACAATTCACAACAGAGTCTAACAGATTTTAAATCGTCAGGCATTTTCTTGATGGCCAAGGCCTCGCGGTAGATGCTGCAATTTATATCTGGAGCAACCTCTCTAATTCCTGCAACTACACCGCTGTGTTGACTTGTCATCGCTCTAGCACCGTCTGTACAAACTCCGACGCAATTTATCCAGTCGATGCCATTCTCTTCGATAAATTCATTCAGAAGCTGAAATATGTGCTCTCCTGTAGTTCCCGTTGGTAGAGGCTTACAGAACAGAAAGTCCTCATGGGACATGCTCTCAAACCCCTATCTAACTTAAACGAGCAAATTGCTCAAATCAACAACATTCATAGAGTCTATAGATCTAATTGTAGTGAAAAACATCTGCTCATCTTAACGCGCTCTATCAGTGTCCGCCATATCAATAATTCTATGAGTGGCTGTGTCTTCTGGAGGGGGCAGCAGGTCAAGCTGTTCAGCAGCTTTTTCTCCACACATAATAGTGTCAGCTGTTTGGCAATGGTAAACAAAGTACTTCACAAGTAGTTTGGGGCTTACCTGCTTAAGCAATTGGCAAACTTGCATTTTTCCCCTTTTCCATTTCAGGAGTTTGTCTCAGAAGTTAAAAGAAGTTTTATTTCATGCACATGGGAGCAAAACACAGAGATGCTCTGTGGTTTTTTTCTCAAATTAATCTTAAATATTTTTCTATCATGCTTTCCTGTGCTCACAAGATTGCCAGCATTCGTAGTACGCATTTCTATGCTTTCCTGTGCTTATAACATTGGCATTGTTCCAAAATCACGCACATTCTCCTACCTCCCTATTTGCTGGGGATAACTTTTTTAATTACAATTGGTCACTGCATTTGTAGCACGAGTTTGTGAGGACCTCGAGTTGACCTCAGAGGAGGTCATGAAAAGACTGAAGTGTGAGGGAATGAGACCTACAGTGCCTTGCGAAAGTATTCGGCCCCCTTGAACTTTTCAACCTTTTGCCACATTTCAGGCTTCAAACATAAAGATATAATTTTTTTATTTTATGTGAAGAATCACCAACAAGTGGGACACAATTGTGAAGTGGAACGAAATCTATTGGATTTTTGAAACTTTTTTAACTAATAAAAAAATGAAAAGTGGGGCGTGCAAAATTATTCGGCCCCTTTACTTTCAGTGCAGCAAACTCACTCCAGAAGTTCAGCGAGGATCTCTGAATGATCCAATGTTGTCCTAAATGACTGATGGTGATAAATAGAATCCACCTGTGTGTAATCAAGTCTCTGTATAAATGCACCTGCTCTGTGATAGTCTCAAGGTTCTGTTGAAAGCGCAGAGAGCATCATGAAGACCAAGGAACACACCAGGCAGGTCCACTGTTGTGGAGAAGTTTAAAGCCGGATTTGGATACAAAAAGATTTCCCAAGCTTCAAACATCCCAAGGAGCACTGTGCAAGGGATCATCTTGAAATGGAAGGAGTATCAGACCACTGCAAATCTACCAAGACCTGGCCGTCTCTCTAAACTTTCAGCTCAGACAAGGAGAAGACTGATCAGAGATGCAGCCAAGAGGCCCATGATCACTCTGGATGAACTGCAGAGAACTACAGCTGAGGTGGGAGAGTCTGTCCATAGGACAACAATCAGTCTTACACTGCACAAATCTGGCCTTTATGGAAGAGTGGCAAGAAGAAAGCCATTTCTCAAAGATATCCATAAAAAGTCTCGTCTAAAGTTTGCCACAAGCCTGGGAGACACCCCAAACATGTGGAAGAAGGTGCTCTGGTCAGATGAAACCAAAATCGAACTTTTTGGCCACAATGCAAAACGATATGTTTGGCGTAAAAGCAACACAGCTCATCACCCTCAACACACCATCCCCACTGTCAAACATGGTGGTGGCAGCATCATGGTTTGGGCCTGCTTTTCTTCAGCAGGGACAGGGAAGATGGTTAAAATTGAGGGGAAGATGGATGCAGCCAAATACAGGACCATTCTGGATGAAAACCTGTTGGAGTCTGCAAAAGACCTGAAACTGGGACGGAGATTTATCTTCCAACAAGACAATGATCCCAAACATACAGCAAAATCTACAAAGGAATGGTTCACAAATAAACGTATCCAGGTGTTTGAATGGCCAAGTCAAAGTCCAGACCTGAATCCAATCGAGAATCTGTGGAAAGAGCTGAAAACTGCTGTTCACAAACGCTCTCCATCCAACCTCACTGAGCTCGAGCTGTTTTGCAAGGAAGAATGGGCAAGAATTTTTAGTCTCTCGATGTGCAAAACTGATAGAGACATACCCCAAGCGACTTGCAGCTGTAATCGCAGCAAAAGGTGGCTCTACAAAGTATTAACGCAAGGGGGCCGAATAATTTTGCACGCCCCACTTTTCATTTTTTTATTAGTTAAAAAAGTTTCAAAAATCCAATAGATTTCGTTCCACTTCACAATTGTGTCCCACTTGTTGGTGATTCTTCACATAAAATAAAAAAATTATATCTTTATGTTTGAAGCCTGAAATGTGGCAAAAGGTTGAAAAGTTCAAGGGGGCCGAATACTTTCGCAAGGCACTGTATATGGTGACACCAAAGGCAGTGTATTTGGAGAACAGGTCTCTGAGGTTGGAATACTGGCAGAGAAGAACTCAGATCACCTTAGTAAAGTTAAAATTGAGACAGAACAAGAAAGAGAAAATTGTCTGGAGGTTTTCTCACCTGAGCCTTGGGTCTTAGAGATTCCCTAAAAAAGGGATATAAAAGACAACACTGCTCTTGGAGGAGAATAAATGTGAGAGTAGAAAATAAATACGAAAAAGCTGTGATGGATGTATCATCAAGGACTCACCTGGTTCACACCCTTAAGTGGCTGCCACACCACGTGGCATCACAATCCATTAACCAGTTCTCAAACCAAAGTCATGCATTCCTTAAAATGCTTGCTGCCTATAATTTGAGAATTCGTCTTTTATCTGTGCCCTAATCAAAAGCCTTCTGAAAATCTAAATACACAATATCCTATATTCTGTGAGTCTATTACGTTTCTTGCATATTCAAAGACCCCTGACACATTAGTTAAGCAAAACCTACTGTTCCAGTAGGGGGGGTGTCTTGATGGGTCAGCACCTCCCTCTTCCTGCAACACCTCTGGGTGATCAATATAAGAGGACTGGTATGATGACGAATCTACAGCAACAGGTTTGGGTGATGTAGATTTACTCTTGAATGTGCTGCAACACCAGCTGATTAAAAAAAAAGAACTACAAGATGATAGTCTGCTTCTACTTAGTTCGCTTAACCCTTTTGTACTTCAATGTATGGCCTTCACAACACTTTCATATTTACCTTGCTTGAAGTTAAGACTTCGTAAAGGGATTGATCCCCATAAAGAAGTCAGTGAGCTCTGAAGCAAAAAGCATCCCTATGGCAAGATCATCCTAAGCTTTACTATTAGATTCTCATTTTCTGCCTTCAGTTTTAGAAACTTTCCTCATTTCTTCCTCCTTTAAAGTGTGGGTCCAGAAGTTCAATAATGTCTTCAAAGACTTCAGCTCACAATCATTGTGCAGCACCCACATTCCTCTTCACTTTTGAACAAAATCTTAAAAATTCATTTATTGCAGCTGTCCACAGTTTATACATTATCCATTATACGAGTATATTATACAAGTAGTTTACACAAGCATGCATTAAAAGCTGAATGTTTCAACTCGTCCAGTGACTCTGTAATGAAAATGACTTCACAGTGCTTTTACAGTTAGTCTAGGTTTATTCTCAATAAGGTTCAAGATGTACCTAAAAGTGCAGCATAAATAATTATTCTTGAAAGTTCTAAAAATGCCCTGATCCACAGGTTGAGGTCTATTATGTCTGGGAATAATAAGATGACTTCAGTGTTGGGATGCAAATACTGTACAAATTCTTCACTGACTGGAGCATTATCCATTATCCAAAATGAGTAGAACCTTGAAAGCAATAATCTTTTTGGCAAGATACTACACTACTTCATGAACAAAACAGTTCTATAAACATTCCAGTTGTAATCCATTCTTTTGCATTTGCACATCAGAAGAAATTGAATTGTTTTTTGTTCCTTTTTAAAGAAAGGGATTTAAGAGCAAAGTAAAACATCAAAAGGCTTGATGAGATACTCTCCTGGTGCATTTCCACAAGTCTTTTACAGCTTTGAAACTATGTGGAAACTTTTCTTTTTTTAGAAATCAATATCCAGTTAGTCATGGGTTTCCAGTATAGACCTGTTCAATCTCAATTGATGATGTATTCTGGTAAATAACCTTTCAGTAAGTTTTATAAGTTAACAAGGGAAGTTTTTCACTGCCTCAGCATTTTTTAAAAGTTTTGAATCCACTCCTTTCTGGCTTGAAATGTTGTTTTCTGAGGTTTCTGACCTTTCAACTATTCCAGAAGATGATCCTGGATGTTTTTGGACTTTTCACAAATCACCAGGCTTGTTAAAGGCCCTTTGTTTTTGTTATGGGCTTTGATCCAAATGTTTAATGCTTTTTTCATTATTATACACGGATATCCTCCCCACTAAAGCTAAAGTTTCACCACTAGTAAGCTTATCTAAAAATTGTAATTTTGACTCTAATGATATTATCCTTTGAGGCCTTTTGTCAATGGTTTTATTGCCTATTTTCTTTTCAAATCTTGAGGTCAGAAAAAAAGTGCTAAAATGAAGAAGTTACTGTTCTACACCAAAATCCACAGTAATGACACAAAAGAAAGTATTATACCTCTTGCACTGGGTGTAAAGCATGGACTTATTGTGAATGAATATGCAGAATAGACATGAGCACATGAGTAAGCAGTTGCTTCCCATGGTTCCCAAACTCGAAACCATAATTTTGGTTGTTTTGTTGGGGGGAGCCAAGGTATATCCCAGCAAGCAACAGGCACAAGGTGGTGTACACCCTGGACAGGCTTGAGTCCATCACAGGGCACACACAGACTGTCAAGCCGGTTTAGCCAGTCAAGCAGGTTTATCAGCAGGAACAAAAAGTTATATCTTTTTATAAATAACAAAACCATTCCCTTGTTTTCTTGAATTTGTGCGCATTAAATAATATTTTCTCTTTCCTTCATTTTCTTTGTGTCACGGTAGTCACACGCACATGGAAAGTTTAGAAAGCGCCAGCATTGTCCCTAGCTCCTAACAATGCTGGCAAACACTAGTTAACACGTTGCTGTGTCTATATTAGTACAATAAAGCCTAACTATCTGACACTGCTGTAGATTAGGATAATGGATAGAGATGAACTGATTAAGTTTTATTTTGGTTTAGGGATTATTAGGGCATTGTAACTACTGTACTTTTGAACTGCTAGTAAGAACTGCACCTCTCTTTCACTGCTAGTACCACACCTGTCCTTGCAAATGAAAGATATATATATATAATGTTATTTCGTCCGCATGGATTAAAGAAAATGAGGGAACAATTTAGCTATTTTGTGCGCAAGAATTGTAAAACGTTCCCTCTATATAACTTTTTTTTCCTACTGATGGCCCCTTCCAGGCTCTGTAGGATTTACTGTAGGCACACTCTCAATCTTCAAATCTAGGCTAAGAACATATTTGTTTAGTCAAGCTTTCAGATAACTACTTAGGAATAGCAAGACATGCAAACTACCAATTTCTGTTTTCACTGTCATTCACTAATACTTTGTTATCTTTTTTCTATCCATCCATTGTGAGGTGGACTGTTTGGAGGCCCAGGTCCAGAATCCAGCTCCCTTTACTGGTCGTAAAACCAACAGCCAATCCTTTACAATGCCCTTACAAGAGAAATCTCAACTGGTAGGAAACCAATTGAACATTGACACTGTTGGACATTAATATACATGATCGTACTTTTCCCACCATAGAATACAGATGACTTTCATTTGTGTTAATCCTAATTTAACCCGGTGCCGGCCAGAGGAGGATAGGCTCCCCCTTTCGAGCCTTGGTTTCTTTCTACTTTAGTCTAGGGAGTTTTTTCTTGCCACTGTCGCCTTATGCTTGCACACTGGGGGATTAGGCCTGGAAATCTGTAAAGCTGCTTTGTGACAATGTCCATTGTAAAAAGGGCTATAAAAATAAAACTGAAAAAAAGTTCCTAATCGAAGAACTGCAGCCTTTTCAAGTTCTTTATGGAAAATTCTGTTTTGGCTCATCGTATCTGAAGTTTTAAAGAACTTTTTCCTTCATTCTTAAAAACTTGCAATGTGCTTTGATTCAGATTCTGTGTTGTGTTTGTGTACTATTAAGGTACCAAAAAATGAGAAAGTCATCCATTTTCTTCTTTTTTCTCAATCCTCTTTTTGAGATTTGAGTTTGTGCTGTTCCCCATGTCACCATATCTTTTATGTTTAACAAATATAAAGTGTTTTGTTTTTATAAGATCACTTTATTAGCCATATACAATTTCTTGCATTAGGAATTTGTCTTTTCGCATACCCCAGCTTGCTCTCCATGAGACACACAGGCACACAGAGGGAGAGAAGCTTGGGGTCAGAGCGCGGGGTCAGCCATTGTACAGCGCTCCTGGAGCAGCTGGGGTTAAGGGCCTTTGATCAGGGACCCAACAGAGTAGGATTCCTCTGCTGGCTGCGGGATTTGAACTGGCAACCTTCCAGCCACAGGTGTAGAAGCCAAAGAGTCACCACTCCGCCATTTTTTTTTACGATAAGGATGGTTTTAGAAGATAAATGTTTTTTGATAGAAATGTAACAACAGTTTTTCTTTTTTGAAAAGCGTGGTTTATTGAAGAGAAAATTTGACTTCTAAGATTTAACAAAGAAATGTAAAAAAACCTTCATCATCCTTCATTCTTCATCCTTTTTGGGGAGGAAGGTCTTTTTAGACACATCAAGTAGACCGGCAAGGATGCATGTAAATATTGTTTTCTATATTCTTAGATTAGGAGTAACTTTAAAAAGTATTTCTGATAAATTTATTTGAATCTTGGTATCAGGTGACATCACATTAAGGACTTTATCTGTGATTAACAAAGGAAATTCAGATAAAAATGTCTTCTGTTCTAATTCACCTCCAGTCCTGCACTTCATTAGCACTTGATGGAGTTCGTGGGACAACCTTCAGTGTTATAGGTTTTTTTGGCTGAAAAATAGCATTCAATTCAACCGGGACCTGAAAAAGCAATCAATAATAACAGAAAAATACAGGGCATAATTTTTAAATTGCATTTGGAAAAAACAAAACATAATTTGCAGACTTTATGTGTAGTGAATATCACTAGACAAAAATGTATTATTTAGCAATATAAAAAATAAATTATTTATACAATCCTCCTGAAGGGAAACATTTCAGTTTATTAGAATGACTGATGTATTCAGTTTCAATTAATGGGATTATCTGTTTAGCCTTATTTTAGAAAATTTTGCAATGTAATTTTAAAGCTGATCATTTTAAATAATCAATCACCTCAATTAAAACTTTAAACTTTTAAGGTTCCATGATTTTGATTTTGATATTTCATCCTGTACTACAATAGGTATTTGATTTGAATAAAAAATAAGCATTCTAAATTCTCACCCAAATTACAATGGCAATAAGAAAAATATATTTTGTATTTGTTTTTAAAAAAACATCTTACTCTCACTTTAAGGCTGATATATACAATATACTATACACTACTTGTTTAATTAAATTAATTCTGTTTCACAAACATAAAAAAATGGATCCGTTTTTGCGTGACTTTAATTACAGCCAGTCAAAGGAATGTTCACTTAAATCTATCTCAGTGTTAATTCATTTGATCGTTGACATGATGAGAGCAAACGATTAAGAGCATCCACCATTAACATAAAGGATTTTATTAAATCCCAATAACTAATGAATGACATGCCATTCTCTTTAATCTTTTGCAGTCAGAAAACCACTACTTTGCTGGAAATTGTAATCTATAGTCTTCTACTCAGACTGCTAGGCAATTAAGTAGAGTGTCTTCCCCAGAGATTAAGATGAAGAAGGTGACTGAATTAAGACAAAGACTGTATGAACAGAATGTCTCACCTGAGTCTCCTTGCAGGTTTCAAAACTGAAGCTCTGAAGCAGCTGCACAACAGCCAGTTTCATAACCATTAGGGCAAACCTCATTCCAATGCAATTGCGAGGTCCAGTTCCAAATGGCAAGTAAGCATAGGGATCCATGCTTTCCTTGTTGGCTTTGCTAAATCTTCAAACATACCAGGTAGGTTATGAATTTCAGAATATTTCGGATAGAAGTATATGCATAATGCATTAAGCAGCATTTAGATTTGATTAAAGTTGAAGCTACCCCAACTAAGGTTATATGGCTAGTCTCCTGAGTGGTTCAACTGGTAGACGGGCATGTCTGGGCACAGGCTGAGCTATGGTCTATGTTGCTGGTTTGAGCCAGGGTCATGTCACTAGGTAACTGGGACTGTGATTCTCCAAGCAAATGGAACAGGAATATTCAGCCAGGCCTCTCTCTGTTCTTGACAAATAAAATGAGCACTGTGGCCTTCTGGGAGCTCTCCAATTGACACTGACATCTGTTATGCAGCTGTGGTTCCCATGATGTGTTAAAAAACACAAGTGGTGTAAAGGTAGGTGTCACGCCTTCGTCCCATCACATTCTCACACAGAAGGGCACTCGCATGAATCACACTCCAGCCCTGAGCACTTCTGCTAAACGACACCGCTCCTGCCGACCAGCCAACCACTACACTCCATCAATCAGCGCACCTTCTTCCTCGCACAATACTTAAACCCTCCAGAACCCTCTGCTCTTTGCCTGGTATTGGTTGGTTGTTTGTTCACCTACCTTGCTTTAGATTCTGTTTTCCTTCTTTCTTACTAACCACGGAACTCACCTTCGACTATGTCTACTGTCTTGCCCCTTAGGATTTGGAAGCCTACTCATTGACCTTCACCTTTTGACTCATGGAACTGCCTTTTCAACTATGACTTTAGTCTTGCCCTATTCTGGATTGGAAACCTTCTCTCCTGCCTTTTTCTATGATCCTTGGAACTCGACTCAGACTTCGCCACTCGTCTAGCCCCCTAAGGTACCGCATAGGGTCCATTTTCCTGTTTCCTCAGCGGGTCAATCCTGACAGTAGGCAGGTTAACTTCCTTCACTTCACTTCCTAATTATCTCCTGTGTGTGGTCATGGGGTTTGTAGAAGTGAGCTGAGATTTAAGAAGCACACAACTGGAGATGACAAACATCAGATAGGTATAACAGAAAACTAAGTGGCGTTGCCCAGACTCACATGAAATCAAATATTTTACCCAACTCTCCATAATGCATTCCAAATGCCATGTGAAAGCAGCATGAAGTAAGTCTGAGGTTACTTTAGTCTACACAATGGCAAACTGACACTTAGTACTGGATTAAACATTTGACAAAGAGGCAGGTAATTAGGAGGTTTGTGCTAATTGGAGACTACAATAAGCCTACAATGAGGATATTGCACATTCTCAGGAAAAAACAAAAATCAAGTCAGGCAGAACTTAACCTTTCAGGCTTGAAGACATCAGGTTCGGGCCAGTGATCAGGATCATGATGAAGAGCATACACTGGTATCGTAACAATGATTCCCTCTGGGATGGTCACCCCATTAATCTCAACAGTCTTCTTACACATCCTCTCAAGACGGGGTGAAGGGAACAGCCTGAGAGACTCGCTGATGACCATGTCCAGGTATTCCATCTTCATGAGTGCTTCATATGTCACAGGAGCCTTGAAAACACGGCAGCAGGTAATTTGTAAAGCCACCAGCCTCCAATGAGACCAATAAAGCTGCTCTTTCTAACTTTAAATTATTTTGTTTAGCGATGGTAATTCATTAATACATAATTTAATAACATATGTTCACCCCAACTCCCATCAACTACCTTCTCACTAGGGTACAGCAGCTCAGACTTTCTTTCACAGAGTTTTTAGCTCATGTCCTCTTCCACCAACATTACTGCCACCCACACAACAGCTACCCTTTGGATTATTTTATAGAATAGTTCTGTCTACCTTGCCCACATGGCTATGCTCAACTAAAGCACTTTGAAGCCAAAACACTTTTTACACACATTACATTAAGTGATGTTTTTATCTGGCCTGAAGTTCTTGACGGCTAAATGCAGTCTAAAGCTGCCAATTACTAAAGCATATCCATGAACAGTCAAGAGCCTGTAATGTGTGGCTTCATTGTCAAGGACAATTCAAGCAAGGCAGTAGAACAATAGGATGTTGGTAAAATAGAAGTATGGCAAAATAAACAATTAAAAAAATATAATCAAAACACAAAATGAAGCAAAGTTCAAACGTTTTGGCAGCTTTGTTTCAATTACTCCCTGACAAAAAAAACACACCTAACTCTTGGCTGCTCAAGAATGTGAATGAGTAGTGAGAAATTACTACCTTGTTTGAGAAGACTTCATCAATTTCTTTTTGTAGTTTCTTCTGGACATCAGGGTTGGTGGCAAGATTGTACGCTAAGAAGGAGAGGGATGTACTTGTAGGCTCATAACCACCAAAAACAAAGATCAGGGACTGAGACAGGATCTCATGGTCTGTTAGACCTGTTGAATGTAGCAAAGCAAAATATTGATATAGGTTAATATACAAAATGGAGTGTATCTTGCATTGTGTTATAGAACTAAAGGAACATATTGTGACAGCTCACAATATTTTGGGACAAGTGTCATTTAGCCCAGATAAGGGTACCTTTATTTAGCTCTGGGTGTCTTTTTTAGACCCTGAATAAACATAAATCCAGGCACCTAAGCTGTTTACCGGCACTGGTACAGTATATTATGCCATTATAACACATTTTAAATCCGTAACCACTACAAGACCTTTTTATTATGTTCTTCTTGTAGTTACACTGTAATCTTAGCACTTGTGGTTCTGTCAATGTCCTACTGGAAAATTGACAGACATTTCCAGGAATTCTTTGTCACTGTATCTCTGGTAGTACGATCGTCCACTGTCTATACATAAGGCATTCTAGTGTTAAAGGAGATTCCTTCCCACAATTTTCACATTTCCACTGATCCATTGATTGGCTTAAACACAAAGGGCAACATAAAGCTCACTACAATGTCTCTATTCAATGTCTCTTAAAGGCAAAACAGAATTAATCACTAACATTCCAACTTTGTGAGTGATTTACTCTCTCAGCTGACATGCAGGCTACTTCTATCTGGAATTCTTCTGAACTAAGATGGATAAGGGTGAAATACTGGTAAGTCAGATCTCGTATGGCTGCCTTCTTGGTCGAGGCCGGTCACTTACAGAGCCAATTTCCTAATTTCTCTGATCTGTGCCCTGATATCCAAAAGAGGATGGTCATCATTTAATAAAGATTGATCTATACCAGAAACTGTCATGCTTAAGTCTGCTGGTCATTGAAACAGAACATCTCATTCCCAGGCATATTCTTCACAGACGGGCCCCATTAAATTATACCAATATCAACTAGTTGATCCTCATTACTTGAGTGAGGCATGGTCATATATTTAGCCGTTGTTGCATTTATTAAAAGTATCTTTTGCCTAAAAAATAATTGCCTAATGAGTTATTATGCTTAATACAGGCATGGTTTTCATTGTGTATCTGCATAAGTTTCAAAGGCTATACCAAACAGGGTTTTTCATTTTGTTTTTGGCTTATCAAAAACTGTTTCAGATGTCAAGCTCAAATATAACACCCTGAATATGCATTCAGAAATATATACCTGAGTCAGCATAAATCATAGTAACATCAGATAAAGTAAAAGAAGGGCTCATGAAAACAAATTATAGAAACTGTAATCGTTGGATATTTAAAATTAAAATCTAATGATACACAGTTAAATAAATGTACAGCACCTTTTATAACTTCCTTTTCTCCATATATGCTTGAGTTATTCTCAGGAAGTTGTGAATCCATCATCAATTGCAAGAAATCCACTCGATTCTGTAGAGAAAAGTACATAGACAGAAGTCACCTTACTCTCCAAGAGACAGACTATATAAGGTAATTATGTATAGTACTGTATATAATATGGATGTATAGTATATATGTATTTAGTATGCACACACAAAGCGTTTGTCTTTTTTAGAACTTACATTGGGAATATTTTGTTTACGTTCTGCCTTTATCTTGCGAAAGGAGTCGTAGAAAAAGGTCATCACAGACTGAGGGAAAAGGCTAAAATTCAGCTTGTCCAACAATGTAGCAGTGAAAGGAAATATAGCTGTAATAATAGGAAAAAACTATCAGGTCTTCCAATGAATAAGAACTAGCAACAGTTTTATATTTTTGATATATGGGAAAACTATTCAGTGGAATTTTTCCAGTTCACATGCACACGTGCATTTGTAACACTTCCTTATTAACTTGAGCATTATAACTTCAGTATAAAGACAGTACTACAAAATACACTGGAACCATTAAAAATGAAAAATACATATCTGACAAAAGTACAAAGTTCCCCTCAGATTTCTTCTATTAACTCATTAATTAATTGTTCAGAATATGAGTAAATAATTTTAGTGCAGATGATCATGCAGAAAAGGTGTTGCTGGACAACTTAAGCAGTGGGGACAAGATAACTTTTAATTCTGCTGTAATAAGAAGAGTCCAGTTTGAAAATAGTGCTTTCATGGAGAATACTATGAAATGGAGATAGACTGACAAAAGACCTAACATATCACTGTCAGAGATAACTATTCAAACTGTCATGCCATAAGAAATCTAAATCATCTCAACCTTTACCAACAGTACAGTATAAAATTGCAGGTACCTGTATACAGGGTTAGTCAAAATGTTATTGACAAGTATAAATGCCAATTATTTTACTAAAGTTTTGTTTTCTCCTCCACAGATGGCGAAGGATTGTAAGGTAACGTTTAGAAACTTTGATATTTATGCTTTTGTTTGAATCCTTTTTGTCACAATAACCCATGCAATTAATTTGTAATAAAATGTCAAACTTGTCGACAGCATTTTGACTAACCCTATACTTTATATCTTCTGAATCAATTTCTGGACAATCAAAGAAGCTACACATAAAAACATACTTATGATAAGCAGAATAGGGTTGAAGAAATTGAAATTGAGCATCTTCTTGACATTGGTCACAAAGGGGTCATCGGGGTTGTTGAGAGAGTCAATGGAGACACTGAAGGAGGCACTGGTAACAACATCCATGCTGTAGGGTCCAATGACACTAGAAAAAATGATATTATATAATTATAATTGCTTACACTTATATAGTGCTTTTCTGGATACTCCACTCAAACCACTTTACAGGTAATGGAGACTCCCCTCCACCACCACCAATGTGCAGCCCCACCTGGATGATGCGACGGCAGTCACAGTGTGCCAATACGTTCACCACACATCAGCTATCAGTGGGGAAGAAAACAGAGTGATGTAGCCAATTCAAAGAGGGGGATTATTAGGAGGCCATGATTGGTAAAGGCCAAGGGGAAATTTGGCCAGGATGCCTGTGTAATACCTCTGCTCTTTATGAGAAACATCCTGCGAGTTTTAATGACCACAGAGGGTCAGAGCCTGTTTCATGTCTCATCCGAAGGACGGCGCCTTTTTATAGTAAAAGTGTCCCCGTCACTATACTGGGGCATTAGGACCCACACAGACTGCAGGGTGAGGGCCCCCTGCTGGCCTCACCAACACCTCTTATAGCAGCAACCTTAGTTTTTTCCAGGTGGTCTCTATCATCCAGGTACTGACCAGGCTCACACCTGCTTAGCAATATTAATAGGTGAATCTACAGTTTATTCATTGTGTCATGTATGGATGGATGCAATCGTGAATGTATCTAAGTTACTTACTCCTTAATTTGGACAGGTTGACTCCGGTCTTTCTTATGCAAATTTATAACCAAAGTGTCAGCACACTGCTTTGCAATCGGAAAAACCTGTAAGAGAAAGCTTCCTTCATGATCACCTCCAAGAATGCAAGACGGGAAACCTTATAACCGCAAGGTTCTATCTTACAGTGCATGTCAATATATTTACTGCCTTTCTAGCTGGCATGTTCAGGCTTCTGTATTTCCTAACTGTGCTTGCAGGATAACAGATATCCATGCATCACCTGAGTTGTGTCAGGCTGATTGTTTTTTTACACATAGGTGTACTCAGTGAGGACACACCTGCTTTGATACTGTTCCATTGTGAGGGCAAGCACAGATCTCCCTGCCACCCAACCTCCCTTCATCTAAAAGAGCCACCTTGATCTAAAAGAATACTTAAAGGTCTGAATAAAGGACCCTTGAACTTTCTGGAATTCAGTGATTCACACCAAATATGATTTTGCTCTGTGTGTTTAAATACTATTACTATAATACTATAACTTGATATTTTTAAAACAAGATGAATCCGTAACTCACTCTGTTGTGTGCATTTTTGTTCTGGTTTCTTTAGGAGTATGATTAAATCTGAGGGGTCATAACATACAGTATAGTATAATCATTTCAAATTCAAAAAAGGTATAATATATTACAAATTAAATCTTCAGGACCCTTGAGGTTCTATTTAACTTGCATAAAAACAAAACAATATAAAAAAGAGAAAAACATCAAAGAATTAAAGCATTAATTCTTGTGGATGTTATTGCATTAATGATAAAAACAAATAGTATGTTTCAGGTGTGACACCTGAAATAAAACACAAGAGTACACATGAAACTACAAATGTTTCACTCTTTTTTTGAGTGTTGAATTTATCTCAGCTTGCTCTGTTTGCAACCTAAATGCGGACATTCAGTAGCTCCTCAATGTAATCTACATACTGTGCAATCAACAAACGACAAGCATGAATCTTTTATCACTATAGTAGTCTGAGACTTCACTGACTCTTCACTCTCTCACAGAGTCCAGATTACAACTACTGTATCTTATTTAGCTGGATGTGTCTAGTTCTTGTAGCTGTGTGACTAATTGCTTTTGAAAGAGAGGGATGTTTTTCCCTTAATTCTCATGCCAATCAAATAGAAACACAACACTTCTGCCAATTAACTAATTCAAAGTATTGCACTGCCATATCCCCATTTTTTTATTTTGGCAATACAATACTTGAACAAACTGTTGAAAAAGTGGTGTGAAATTATTGTATCTCTTTTCATAGCTCTGGATCCTTCCATGTGGTTTGCATGGAAGGCCAGTGCTTTTTGACTCAATGCATCTTGAAAAAAACACTGACCTCTTTCAGGCGTCCACTGGTAAAGGATGGTGAAAGCACACTGCGAATTCTTTTCCATTTCTCATCTTTTACCAATGACAGAGCATCATACATTGGTCCTACCATTTTTGCTTCCTGAAATACAATAGTAAGAGTGTAGTAAGAGTTTACTACAATCAAAAGGTTTGACAGATATACAGATATCCAGCAGCCATATCACCCTGCAACTCACAACTGGCAACCCACTGAAGCTAAGCAGGTGTGAGCCTGGTCAGTACCTGGATGGAAGACCTCCTGGGAAAAACTAAGTTTGTTGCTGGAAGAGGTGTTAGTGGGGCCAGCAGGGGGCGCTCACCCTGCGGTCTGTGTGGGTCCTAATGCCCCAGTATAGTGACGGGGACACTATACTGTAAAAAGGCGCCGTCCTTCGGATGAGGCATAAAACAGGCTCTGACCCTCTGTGGTCATTAAAAATCCCAGGGCGTTTCTCGAAAAGAGTAGGGGTGTAACCCCGGCATCCTGGCCAAATTTCCCATTGGCCCTTACTAATCATGGCATCCTAAAAATCCCCATCTGTGAATTGGCTTCATTACTCTGCTCTCCACCCCACTGATAGCTGATGTGTAGTGAGCGTTCTGGCGCATTATGGCTGCCGTTGCATCATCCAGGTGGATGCTGCATATTGGTGGTGGTGGAGGGGAGTCCCCAGTACCTGTAAATCGCTTTGAGTGGAGTGTCCAGAAAAGCGCTATATAAGTGTAAGCAATTATTAATTATTATTATATTATGTGTTAAATTCTGAAAAACAAAATTATTATGTTAAAGCAATTCTTTTAAAATGAAAGTGATAGCAAACAACTCACAATTAAGAATATGTCCAGCTATTGAGAATATAATCTGCTATACTGGCAACACAAATTACATTTATCCCACTTAACAAGCAATTTTAATGTAACAATACTCTATCAATATTTACAATATTACCAACATCTGACAATATTAATATTATCGGTGACCAGGCCTGTCCAGCATTGTATACATAAGCATACCCTAAGCATGCTGGGATGTATCTGCTCTATTAGCACATATGCCACCCCTGTGTGGAAGCCCTTACTTTCACTATACATGATCCCCATTTACCCAGATGTTTCCAGATTTGTCCACAATCTGTAGATTCTGATATGTTTAGCAAACTAGTGAAATTCTAATATGATTCCAAAATAGAAGGATTAACAAACACTGTACAAACTGCATAAAAATCAAAATATTTAGATTTAATTCAGGACTAAATTTGACAAAATCAGTAGTACTGCCATTACTGGCTCTTCCAATGGGGAAGCACTTTTAAAATTGAGAACTGAAGGCACTGTAGAATAGCTGTAGAAGTCTAAGACAAGTTCCTGGGAAATAGCTGGATGAAATGGCTGAAAGTAATAGATTACTATTCATAGATTATAGTTCAGATTTCTATACCATAATCCTATCCATGTTAGTCACCAACTCTCAAATCTGGGCCATAGTACTTCTCTTTGTAACTGGATCCTGGACATCCTGATGGGCAGACCTTAATCTGTGAGAATAGGCAACGCCTCCCCCACTCTGATCCTCAACTCAGGAGCCCCCAAGAGCTGTGCGCTCAGTCCTGTTCTTCATGTTCACCCACAATTGTGCAGCAAAACACTGCTCCAACTTCATCTTTAAGTTCACTGATGACACCACCATTGTAGGTTCTATCACAAATAATGATGAAACAGAGTACTTGAAAGAAGTTGAGGACCTTGTGGTATTGTGTCAGGGCAACAACAACTCCCTCAACGTCAGCAAACCTAAGGGGCTATTTATTGGTTACAATGGGGCTGCTGTGGAGATGGTTAGCAGCATCAAGTTTCTGGGCATTCATACCATGAACAATCTGACCTGGTCCCATCACATAGGTGAAGTAATGACAAGAGCACACCAGCACCTCTACCTACTCAGGACATTTGATATGTCTTCTCAAAGACTCTTACATTTTTATAGATGCACTGTAGAAAGTATTATCACTGGACACACTGCAGTTTGGTATGTTAATTGCTCAGCTCATGAATGTAAAAAACAACAGAAGGTGGTGGAGATACCTGAGGCCATCAATAGTACAGAATTCCCTTCCATCCAGACTATCTTCTCCACACGCTGCCTCAGAATGGCGAATAATCGAATCAAAGACCAAAACCATCCTGGGAAAGCACTTTACTCTCTTCTTCCTTCTGGCAGAAGCTACAGGAGTATAAAAGCCTCTACCCCACAGCCATCAGACTCCCGAACTCCACATCTTAAATCCCCCCCCCACTTACAACCCTATTTTACTCTGAACTGAAAATACTGCACCACTCGAATGTTACACTGAACTGAAAATACTGCCACTGCTGAAATTTGTACTCAGCTGCTGTCTACTGTAAATGCTGGATAAAAGTATAGCTATTACCATGTACCCTGTCTCCAAGAAGTGTGATGTCATTTGTTACTATATGTCATTTTCTTTGTCAATGTTATGTCATTTGTAATGTGAGGAAAACACACAAGTAAGCATTTCATTGTTCTCAGGTACATACTGTCATGATCGTTATCCATCCTCTAGAGAGCGCGCCGAGCCTTTTGTGTTTTTCATTATCACGTTCACCTGCCCCTTGTTCTGTCCTTTATTTAAACCCAGTGCTCTGGAAGATCGGGGCTCTGCATTGGAAGACGGACGCCTGGAGGCCCACCTTGCTTCGAGTCGCCCTACATCCGCGGCTTGAAGGCATAAGCTTCCATTCGGCATCCTGACCAAGCTCAGTCTGGGGCTCAGAGTGCCCGGCCTAGTCACTCTATTTTTAACCTCCGTGTTCCTGTTACAGTTTCCCCTTCCTGGGGATTTCAATCGTCCTTGATTTGGATGGACCTCCCAGTTTTGGACTATGGACTGTGCCCCGGTTTCCCTTTTGGACTTCCTTGGACTTGTCTGCCAGCGTTCCCCCCACCTGATCACCGTCGGCACCGCCCCCTGTTCGCCATCCCTTCCTTTCCTAACTGTGTTTTCCCCATAGCCATTTTCCAGTCACTTCCGGATTATACCGTATGACAATAAACTTGAACTTGAAACCCTTGGATACATTGCTATTAAAAACCAAACAAGCTAGATGGACTGGGTGGCCTCTTTCTATGTGATTATGTCCTCAATGCTAAAAAAATAGTAGTAATAGATCTAAAGAGATGACAAAAATTACATACTCTCCTGTTAGTGAACAAAGAATAGCACTCCTTCACCATAATAGTTTTGATAATTGCAGTATCCACGATAGCCAGTGTAGGTGTCCTGCCCTCAAAAACCCTGGATAGCGAAAGAGAAAAACTGAAAGTGAGACCACAAAACTGGAATACAGTCCAGATGTCAAGTTCCTTATTTTTTTCAGAATGTGTGTTCTTACAAAATGTTTATACTCAAAACTTTACCAATCATAATTAGCACAATAAATTGAAGTTAAATCCTCCATTTTCTGTTTATTTCAAGCATCCTATGGAGTTCAATAAGATTTACAAGTGCCTTTCTTTGAGACAGGTTATTTATACAGGTAACGTTGTCCAAGTATTCCATTCCAAATTACACCTGAGTAAAGGCTCTACGTGTAATACAGGTTGTAATTCAGCAGTCCTGATGTGGATGGATTTTGATTGATGACGTCATTAGCCAGCTGTGATGTGCAGCCCCCAAAGAGCCAGGAGATGTGTGCCTCTGATTGTCTGGCTTAAATGCCAAGCATGGTTTTCTATTCTTTCAATGAAATACCAAATTCCCCAACTGCATGTGTCTGTGATCAAAAGTTTAATGTAATGTCCCAGCTCTGTTGTTTTTTTGGGCTTGTGGCTAGATAAAAAGTGGACCACCTGACAGTGTCCGTCTGGGATCATTAAAGTGCAACAGGGATAATTCACTTTAAGCTTCTTGTTACAGTGATGCAATCTCTGGAATGGGAAGACATCACAAAGCCCTGAGTTACAAGACTCAAGACTACAGTATGTTGTCTTCATCTCTTCCCTGCCTGTACAAGAGCACACATTGAGAGCTGAAAAGAATAACAATTGGCATTTCAGGCTTAGAATTTAAAATGAAAATGCTAGAATGAAACCAACCTGAGCAGTATCACTGTACTCACCCCCATACTTTTCCAAATTTGCAGAAACACTCCAAATCAAATACATGAACACCCTGTGGAAAAACGTATTATTATGATTTTCCAAAGTCAGTCAAAACCATAGAGAAATACAATACAAGAGTATCTCTTTCCATTGGATATTTAAATAGACTGCAAATCTTGCATTCCATTCCTGTAGACTGTAATAGATTAAAAGAATATTGAAAACCCCATATGGGAACCACCTTCTGTTGTCCTTGGCTCAGTAACCAACAGAAGTAGGTACATACTGTACAGGAGGTTCAGCATATGCGACCAGATAACACTAACCAATTCTTACTCTTCCTTGCCCAAATCTATATTGTAGCTGTGAAGCAAAAAAAAATATTTGCAAAAATCAGATTAAAAAAAACATAAACAGCAATGACAAAGGATAATCGAAATGTACAGCATGGTTTCTCAAATGCTGAGCTATATTTATATTTACATTTCAAACTGTTTAAAGGAACGTGTACATACACATGTAATGATATGGCTGTGAAATCATTTGTTTCAAACTTACAAAATTTGTTAGAACTTACTTTTCTGAATTCCAGGAAATTCCCAAAAAAGGGCAGAGGTCTAGGACCAGGAATTCCCAGTTTTTTGAAGAAACTATATGGCCAAATGCCATACCTTCAGACACAAAAGACACAAAAGACAGCTGAAAGTACTAACTAAAATTGTATCTACTCAAACAAATCTGGATTTGGCTAGAAGAATTCACCTGGAGGTTTTGGGATACACAGAGCTCTTGCTATTCTGAGGCCTCCCAAGTGGCTCAAACAGTAAAGACACTTGCCTGAGGGCAGCTTGAGCTCTATGATCTTTTTTCATTTAACACCTCACATTCACCTCAACCCTGTACCGGAGCTTCAGTGTTCAGGTGTTCCCCTTACCAACAGCTCCCCATGCTTACAAGAGCTCAGGAGGCAACAGCTCATTGTGTTTCTGCAGAGAGCTCAGACCCACTAATCTCACCCTTCCCTCAGCCCAGGCTGCTGTCCACCACAAGAATACTGGCCATACTGGCCAGAATACAGCCAGGTTAGTGACATGGTCTAGGCTCAAATCCATTTCATTACTGGTTGGACCGCTTGAGAAGCCCTAGTGAACTGTTAAAAACACAAGGACAAGCAACATCTGAGATAATAAAAATAAACAGATTTTTTTGTCCGGTACTACTACATAATAGCAGTTTACACAAATTAATCAGCCTTTTCCAAAAATACAGTCTGTTGTTTTAATTTAAGATGAACACATTTTAACAAGATTAACAAATTGTTGTCAACAATTTTAGCGTTCATCCCAACCTGCCACCCGTTTTAGTCCATCGGTAAAATAAAACACCAGATGTTTGGGCGTTTATGTTATTAGCCCATTTGGTAATAACCCTACTGGTTACTAAAGTTCATGCATATTTAAGGAGCACTTCATTTACCCTTTCAACAATTAATTGAATGTGTTCTGCATTGATACGTAATTCACGACGAACAACACGGAATGAACACCCACCTATACAGTATGTCAGTACTCTTTAAATAATTCAGGCAGTGACAAATCGGTAACTATTAACAATCGCTTAAATTCAAGTATGTTTTTCTTATAAAATTGGTGTATTTATTACTTTAAAATTAAAAATAGTTCTAGTAATATAGAGTCTGACTCACTAAGTTTCCCTAAGAACAGTACAAAAATTTCGAATAATGTAACTCACAGGATCAGAAGAGTTAAGAATGAAACGAGAAGCGTCCAGGTCTCGGTTGATAAAGATGGAAGGACGGCCATGATGCACTTTTCCTTTCTATTCACTGCCTTCTCGCCTTATGCTACAATTTTGTTTTGTCACAGTTCCGTGTATATCAACTCGTTTTATCCCAAGAGCTTGAAGCAGGGGGCGGAGACTTCTCAGTTCCAAGTTCTCAGATAAGAAATCTTGGCTGTAGGTAACTTCAACGTTATCGGAATATGACATATACATATGATCAAAGAATGGTCTTAAATGGCCAAGAAACCCTTTTCTAAATTATTTTCTTTTACCTTTATATTTTGAAGTTAACCATACAGTACAATATTATATAATAATATTATGAAATTACTGAATTCCTTGTTAATTCAATCTGCCTGTTACAGTATACATTTGTTTGATTTTGTGACATTGCACTGTGTTAAGAATGTGATGTCATATCTGTCAATGTTTATCTGTATATTACATAATTATTGGATTTATGGTTCTATTTTGTCCTTCACCAATATGTTTGTGAAGAAGCATGTAATAGTGAGGTGTGTACGAAATGTTATTACTTCTAATAACAAAAATGGCCAGACTGTAAAATATTGCCCAGACTAACATTAATTAATAAGAAGACATTCCTTTAAATTTTAAAATCATTCTAACAAAATTGAAAACATCATAAATTAAGCAGAACATCATACCAAAATAGCTACATGAGTTTAACTTTAAATTGAAGGGCAGTTTTGAAAAGACAGTTGCAGATGCAAATAATGGATGTACAAGTACACAGACTGTTTATACAGTATATGCCATAAACATATATAATTTAACCATCAATAGATGTATTTTAGATATGGGTTTAAAATTTCAAAATGACACAATTGAAAACCGAGAGGAAGTACAGTACATATAATATCAAGTACAGGAGTTATGTTTTTAAGCAAATGATTCTGGGAGTTAGGGAATCTAGTCATATTGTCAAAGATGATTCTGACTTCTTTCAAGCAATGGCCAGTAAGTTACTTGGATCAAGTCACAAGGAGAACAGCAAGGTTGGTGGGCAAAATGGCCTCCTCTCATTCGTAAGCTTTATTATCTTAAAATACTATCTTTGAAGATAATAAACACTTATTTTAAATCGGCCAATGTCTTATTACATCATCTTCAAGACTACACAATGCAGTTATCATGCTGCTCATAAAAAGTCATCTCTTAACATCTTGTTATTTTCTTATTTCAGAAATAGAAGAATGTGTGGTGTGAGGTCTGGTGTGACCTCTTCGTTTCAAAAAGTATGTGAAGGTGTCAAAGCTGCAACCTTTGAAACATTACCTTATAAGAACAGATGATGGATGAGTCGTATAATGAGAGCTGTCTTAAGCAAACAACTGCTGGGCAGTCTTAACTCTTTGTAATTCATTTATGGTTACAGAAACAAAATTAAAAGAAATACATTGATTGCATAAGTTTTCATAGTTATGAACTCTACATTTGGTAAAAGCAGTTTGGCAGCAATTACAACCAATGTATATGAATGAGTTTCTGACAGTTTTGTACTATGGAGTGGTTAACTTTTTGCCCTTTGTTCATGACAAATTCTCTGAAGCTCTTTTAAGTTGCTGGGGATTGCTTATAAACAGCAATTTTGAAGACTTTCCAAAAATTTTCAGTAGGATTCATGTCAGATGTCGCTTTGACTGAGCTTCTCAAGGACATTCACTTTCTTATTCATAATCCATAATTCATATAGCTCTATTGGCTCTTTCTTTGGATCAGTGTCCCGCTGAAAGGTGAATTTCTAGGTGTGAAGCAGGCTTTCCTCTTAGATTTGCCAGTATTCTCGTCCATTTATGCTCTCATCAACCTTGACAAGATTCTTAGTCCCTGCCAATAAGTACAGTAGAAATATTATAAAAATGCTGCCACCACCATGAATGACAGCAGGGACAGTGCTGAATGAGTAATGAGTGATGTTGGACTTGTAACACTTTGCACTTAGACAAAAAAGTTTAAGCTTTGTCTTGTGTGCAGTATGACAGTATTTGTTTTATCTATTTAGTATCACTTACAGTAGATGCTTTGTTGCTAACCCTATGTGGCATTCAAGATTTTTTTTTCAGTTCCATACAAGTCTCTTGTAGAGTGACCAGAATATTGTAGACCCACATTTTCTCTCATTTCAGCCACTGGATTAATGCGGTCATGACTTTTAAATCCTTGATGCAATCTATTTAGAGGAGCACATCCAAATGTAAGAATCTAAGCTACTAACAACAGGAAAACATACAGTATGGGCCAGTTTTACTTATTGGATGACTGGTAAAAAACTGGTTGAAAAATGTTTTTGAGGGATCCCAGAGTGTCAGAAGAAATACAAGATCCACCAACATTATTATTTAAACAGAAGTGACATCTCTGTTAAGCAGTACCAGGTGCCTTGTCAAAATCTCTTTGCCTTGCAGTCTACAAGCCGTTAAAACCATCTCTGCTTTCCAATATTGACCACTGTAGAGGATAAGATCAGAAGCATCTTTTATTGAATTATGTTACATGTCACTTTCCCTGTTAAAGATGATTTTATCTTAATCCTATACTTTCAGCAACTGTAGACCTCCAGATTACATCTTGAACCACATTTTTGTTTCATCAGTGCAACAGATTATAATAAATCTAATGCAGTGTGATAGATCAGTCTGAACACTATTCTGTATGGCATTTTCTTCACCTGCAATCCATTATTCTAGAAGATACACATATAGTATTACATGTAATTAACTCCAGTTACCTTGGATAAAGTTGTCTGTCAAATAATTATAATGAGATATGGATGTAGAGACTGAGCCCTGTGAGAGGTGCATTCTGTATCTTCATCAGTTTTCAGTACTACCTACTACCTCAGCAAGCCTTGAAAAAAATATTATCAATAATTCATCAAAAGGAATTATGTAAGGAAAATAACAACAGGTATTAGATAAGGAAAATGTGGGATCTGAGAAAACTGAAGAACAATCCCATGAAAATGACACTAATCTGGATTGAAAATTCAAAAGCATTTTTTAATCTTAAGCAAGAGTGCAAAATCATAAATAACATTTAACCTCCAACAAAAAGTGTGGTAAAGATAAACATAGTGATATAAAAATACAAGTTAAAGAATGTAGTTATTTCTGAATAAGAGACAATGATTGCTTCAAACAATGTTTGTGATGCATGGGTAACTAACAGAAAGATTAGGAAAAAAAACAAATAAATTGACTGGCATGCAACTAAAAATAAAACTCTGCAATCACATTTACAAATTCACAGACATACAGTGTAAAACAAGTTTGGGAAGAAAACCATTTTAGCTTCCTTTTAGAATAAAGGATCACATTGCTGTACACTGTCTCCTTCTTCTCAATGTTCTTGTGTGTCAGGTTGGGCTCTGTAACATACTGATCACATTACATATAGGTAATCTCACAGAATGAATGTAGAAAAAAACAATGGAAAAATAAAAAATGGAAAATTGTAGACAATATCCCAAGCTTTTACAAGGTTAAAAGTATCCTCAATTAAAATATGACTTTAAGAATCCACAGCTATGGAGAATCACAGAGGAAGTTGTTTGTTAAATAAGCAGTGACCATTGACCACCTCTTTTGTGTTAAACATACTACTGCCCTCTGCTGTGCACAATGGTTATAAGGAAAGATCTACAGAGGAGCAAATTTAACAGCTTTCCTAAAAAAATGATTTTCAACACCACAGTGCTGGGAAGCACATGCTGTTTTTTCCCAGCTTTGATAAATGCACCTGATTTTCTGACAGTATAGTTAAATATCAATTCTAATTTGTATATATATAATTTTGATAGAAAAATGAACACAGCAGTTTAGGACAAATAACATGTAAGTTATTGAGGACTGGGACATGAACATTATATATATTATTAAGTTTATGTATAAAAAGAATTGAAAAAATACAGTTATCCACACAGTGTGTTTGTGCCTGTCAAAATGATTCTTTCCCACTATTATTTCTAGATGTGAAGAAGTCTTCTCCACTGCACATTAATTATCCAAGACATCTGCAACCCTTGCAACAAGACAATTGGAAAATGTTTTACCATCACTCAAATACCAGCTACCTAAGACAGTTCATCAGTGTGACAGACACATTGTGTACATACAGTTTGTACAATATCCTTGACATCCTGTCATTAAAAGAGCAGGTTGTGTTTAATTCTTAGTTCTCCACCTCCTTTGAAGGGCTTAGTTCTCAGCTGTGTTTATTTGAACTGAGTTAACGTCTTTAGGAGGCAGCAGTGAAATGTGATGCAGAGACAGGAAAGCGCACACAGCCCAAAAACCAGAACAGTGAAAGCAGGAAAATTTAACAAAAGAAAAATCTGCTGCCATGAAAACTTATATCTTTACAATGAATGGAGAAGAAAACGTCTGATAAAAAAATACTTTATATCTGACTTCATTATAAAATAGAATCAAAAGTTATTATTTTCATTAAGTCACCACATTGGGAATCACCCATGCATCTCTTGTTGCTACACACAGTAGTTCACCCCATGCATAAAGAATGCTAAACAGCCTCCACCAACCTGCCCACCATTCCAGGTGTTATATGCAGCACATAGAAGATTCAGCCCCTGAATGGAGGTGGGATCCCTTACTGCAAACTTGCAGGCACCTGGGAAGTCATAGGGATCACTTTTGCACTGTGAGTTGAGAAAGCTTTGGCCATCTAATCTCAGTTACACTAAGTCAACTGCATTTGGGGATGCTGGTCCCAGTCAGCTAGTGATGTGATCCAGCCTTAAACTTGCAACATCACAGAACTAAACCTGTACTCAGAGTGAGTGGAGATTTGAAGTTTGAGGTTTCCATTTTCCTTTCTAGAGTCCAGCCTTATAAAGTAAACATCAACAACAACTCAGTAGCATGAAAAATTCACTTAGGTGAATGGATTGTGCTGCCCTATGACACATTTAGCTTCAATGCGATCAATTTTCAGATATTAGTGAAAAACATGAAAACAGAAATAAAGTTATTTTCAGGGGGAAACGACCTTGTAACAGTTCTTTAAAGCCTTACTAAAAAACAACAACTGAACATTTAAGGGCACCAGGGTAAACACAAGTTAAAAAAACTACTGAATGTGCGTTGTTGTGTGCAACAAGAACAGACAGCCAATCCCAGACTTAATATATAAGTCATATTTCATTTACAGGGTTAAAAGAAAACACATTTTTTTAGTGAACCTGACTTACTTTTAACCTTTTGAAGCAGCACATGCTAAACCAGTGTGGATACCTTCTGGGGCTACAATAGTGCATCTGGCTAATGACAACATTCTTCAGGTCAGGTCAGTGCTCAAATTATGATGATAGTGCCCGCAGTATAAGGTCATAATGTCATCACAGTTGACAATGTTGAAATTTAATTTCATTAATAAAAAATTGTTTACTTGGTGAAAACTCTGTGAAAAATTCATTTATAGACCAGAAAGAAGATATTCAGTTCAAATTTGTCACAGATATGAATCTTTTCAAAAATATAAGTTGAATTCTCAGCTAGCTCAACCATTCAGTAGGTTCAGAACCATAGAAAATCCTTCCCTTTTTCTTTATTTAGGTCTATTTTGATTACAAATCCCACAATTCCCCCATTGCTACTTACTCATTTCCATTAGACTAACAAGAACTGCAAAAAAGGACAGCTATAATGGCAATCACTACAGAACTACACAGACGTGGCAAGAACACTACAGTAAAAATTCAATCTGTACAAAATATATCCTAAAAATCACACTCATATACAGTACATATTGCTAGCCAAAAGGAAAGGAACAAAAACAAAGTCTTCAGTCATGTTGTTTTTGTAAAAAATACCAAAGAAATCTTTAAAAAATAAAAGTTGTAAATGCACGGTTCTTTCCATTAAAGCAATATCCATATGGCTTAAGAGTGCAGTCAATGTGTGCAAAGGCAGTATTTCTTTTCTTAAAAAAAACAACCCCCATTGTTACATTCATACTTCAGGAAAAAAAGCTTCAAGTGAATGTTATTCTGCTCATCAGCAATTTTCAGGACTTAAAACGAAGAACTGATGTCAAGACTGATGGTATTTGAAAACAGATCAGTTCACAAAAACATTTGTACTGTACAACCGACCTTCTGATCCCTCATACTGTCACAAAGAAGGTTTACTTGGAATAAGAACAGTTTATTTGTTTTCATGATCTAACCTATCAAATTACTGGTAGCTCTACACCATCAGAACTTCCAGCATCCACAGTTCCTGTAGAGGATGCACAGACATTGCAAAGGGCTCTGTTTGATGTCTGTCAATTACTGCAGTATCACTTTGATTCCTTTTCATTAGTTTTTTTTTTTTAACTTTTATAGTCATTGTTGTGTCTTCAAACTCTGAAGTGCAATCTCAGGGCTTATAGCTTTTGAAGTGAATTGTGGGTAATGCGATTAAACTTCTCAAATTCATTTGATTTTTTAAAGCAATCTTTTAATTAAAATCCTATTAACAACCCAGACACTTATTCCTTTTTTAAATAGTAAAAAGGATTTCATATGTTTTATATTCTTTTTGAGATCTAGGGTTTGATTCATCTGCTGTGTTCATAGAGCCTTTGAAATAAAACTAATATTCACTCTTCCAAAATAGGGCTGTGCAGAGTGCATTAACATAAATTAAGTGCTGTCATTGACTTTTTCATGGGAACTACCAATATTTACACTGGGCTAACAACATCTTCATTTTGACCCAATTAAATTGGCACTCATATGAACTTAATAACACTAACATCTCTCACATATACAGTATACAGTATAAATAGTATGCACTATGTACTGTATATACTATATATATGGATTAGGTCTTGAAGTATGAAAGAATAGACAGGAAGAGTGATATATTTTTGATATATAATGAAAAAAGTACACAACAGCACAATTTAGTATTTTGTCCCCAAAGTGTCTTTTTTTGCCCAAGGCATAACACAATATGTAATTACCAACAATTCACCTCATGTGTTTCCCTGTGAAACTGTCAAAGAGGCCTGGTGGGGTTTAAAGCTGAGGTCCTTTCCTCACATTACCCTGCCCCCCAGTGCAGTCAAGTGCCAGGTCAGACAAAGGAAGAGAAGCCTGTGACAGGAGTCCGGGAGCCAGGAGCAGGCTGTCCAGCTGGGGTGTACACCCCACCTACACTGTGTGTGGTAACAACTGTCTGGTAGTAGTTGTCATTATCCCCGCTCGCACATTCGTCATACACGTAGGCCGAAGACTGTTTCAGTCCCTTCTGCTGCCGTTTCCATGAGTTGTAATAAGTGGGGTCACTCATATAGTGGTTGACAAATGAGTGCTTTGGCTGCTCATCCTCGTAATCACTGTCCGTGGCCTTCAAAATAAAAAATGGCAGGAAAGGTAAGAATTAAACACAGCGCCTCAAGCATGGCCCCATTTTTACATAAAAAAGGTTAGTGTGATTATGCTGGAAAATGTTATGTTCAAGGCGCACTTATTTTTCAGATCTTCTCTGTGCCAGATACAAGGGAAGGGAAGGGATTTTTTTCATAATCCTGATGTTCAATTCTAAAGCACTGTCTCACACTTTTGCAGAAAAATCCAACAACAAAAGACAGAGGAAGCTGTAGAAAACAAGATATTTCAAATCTGTATATGCCTTTCTGTTTATTTGTAATTCCAACATTAGCTGTTATCTGCCTGTTTGTTATATTACAGATATTGGGAGGAGATGATCAGTAGAAGTAAGAGAACACTTAACCACCAGAATGTACTTTGTTTTAAGTTTGACTTGTTGCTGAAATATAGGGAGATAAAGTTCTTCTGGAAAAAAATACCTCTGACTCAGAAACCTCTGTAGGTTTCTCAGTGAGTGTGGTGCTCTCTGTCAGCACTGCTCCATTGTAATTGTTACAGATGTCTTCATCCGAGTAATGGAGTCCTCCAGGGCTTGGCCGGGGAGGAGATCTAAAGTAAGAAAAAAATAAGAATTAGTCTTACGTCACGATTAGATGTATGTACATGTAAAACTCAAATTTTAATAACTTGCTTAATACAATTTATAAAATGAATTGTGAAAAAAACTACAAGAATCTAAACTTTGTTCCTTATTTTCTTTAAACTTGTCATCAGTATCTCGCACCTGTAAGAAAATTCTGTGCTCAATAAAAACTTTTATTTTCATTCCTAATTATTTTAATTTTAAAATACTTATAAAAATCTCAGGTACTTGAAAAAGCATAGGCTTCTAATTAACAAGGTAATGGTCATTGCATATGCCAGGTATCATCGTATCATAGCATCATAGTACCATAACATCAAGTTGCATCATCACATGTTCATACCAATGACATAGTCATTAAATTAATTTAACATTAAATTCAATGCTTTATATAATTGAAATTATTTACAGTACATGTATAGTAGGAGTATAGTATTTTAATGAGCATTAAGGTGGGAAAGAAGAATAGCATTGAAATCAAGATATTGGCTATTAAGCCAATTCAGTTTTTCATTCATTACATCTATGTGGACTGATATAATTAAATAATTGTTCTTTATCTCTTAGTTTCTATGATTAGAGTTCTTAAATTTTATAATGGAGTTTTCAAGATTTTCGCAGTCTCCAATATCATAAATAAGCGGTCAGAACTGATGAGATACACTCTCCTTCAAAGCAACTCTGGGAAGTCTGCCCACAACCTTTGATAACGAGATTTATAACAGAACCCCAAGGGCAAATTTCAATTGTTTACAAGCTGAAAATCTATGTGACTAATGGAACAAGACATCAGTGCAATGTGCAGATACGACAAGTCAAGAGGGTGAGATTCCAGTATTATTGTGCCATCTCAAGCCTCATCCAGGTAAAGTGACGAATGTCTGATCAGAAGTGGCTTGCTCAGTGACTGTGCAGTGTTTGCATCAGTCTGTGCAAATAATTGTTTTTTTAACCAACTCATTACAATCTTCACAGCCCTTTATACTTAAACTGCTAGCACATACTGTATATTAATAATTAATTTTAACAAGCAATGCAACTCTTAGCTAATTTTAAGGGCGACAATGCAAAGCACGGAGTTTAACACTGATTAATGTTTTTCATTTTTCACTTGTATTTAATAATTTTCTCAAACTAAAAACTGTGATGGTATTTTCAATATAATTTTTAAGTAATTTTAGAAACTTTTGCTAAGTCACTCTTTTTGTCTTCCTTATTTCTGTGTGCTGATCACTTTTCCTTCTATTCTTACCTGGTCCCATTTTTCTTCAAAAATGAACTCTTTACATTGAGGTGTCTGCTGTTGAGCTCTAAGGCTGTGAAGCCTCCATTGTCCAGTGTGACTGACTCCTCTACAGTGGAAATATTTTTACCTGTAATGACAATAACAATAACCACTTTGGTCCTATAGTATATACACATATTAAGGGCCATATCCTTTCATATTATGGATATCATGCATTTCTATAATAATAATCATTCCTTCACTGAAACTTTATTACAGATAGTTACCACAAGGCTGCCCTTGGTTAAGTCCCCACAGGGGCTTTTGATACTAATACATTTTCCTGAGTTCTCACACTGCAATAAATGTGTCCTCTGTAATTGTGTGCTAATGAAGAAGAGCAGAGTAATCATTTCAATTTTAATTAACTTCTTCTGATGTTTCAGGATGTGCTGCTCATCTTCTGAAAATAAAATGCTGCATGTGACACGGAGATATGTTTGTTCCTAAAATGTTTAGAAATCTTTATAAACCACTTCGCTGTAATTTATTACAATTTATTCATGTATATTAAGGGTTTGGTTTCTCCGCTCATAGCAACTGCAAGCCAAACACTCAAGAGCAGTGGTAATATTGAAGACATTTCCCACTGGTTGTGAGGCTTTTTCAGTTGTGACTTAAGTTCTCTTTTGAACAGGATTAGAACATGTATGAGTACTGCCGAAGAGAGGACAGTGCTGAAATTAACATGCATGATATGTAATACAAAGATATAGTCCTAAGTAATCAAAGGAAGACCTTCTGAAAAGAAAGCAACAGATTTTCATATGTCCATTTGCATGGAAACAGCTCTAATCAATTTTAAAAATCCATATGTATTTTTGTAATGTAGCAACTGATGAGAATAATGTCATTGTTTCTTAGCAACATGGATAAAAAGTGCCTCTATTGGCTTTGGCCATGTATATAGTTGCTTTAGTCAAGACTTTTTCTAAATTATTTTTAAGGCTGTGTTTTTTGTCCTTTCCCACTTCTGAAAACTGGCCAGTAGAAGGCTCTTACCTGCATTACAGCTTTTGTATTTCTTGCTCTGGCCATGCAGCACTAAACCAAACACGATGAGGAGGATGAGAATGAGACCACAGAGAGCCATTACAATCAGGAACCACCACTCTTCATAGAAGGGTGTTTCTGACTGGGCTGTTCGGAAAAGAAAGAAATGAAAACAATAAAAAGGCCAATTCTCTTAGCCCAATCTGGCACAGTAAAATTATGTCACTAGATGGCGACAAAGATTTAAATACTACTGCTGTTTATGCGTGGCTTGGACATTTGTGATATTCAATACAATATGCAATTATTGTACTTCTGCTCCACTTTGAATGACTTTAAATCACCCAGATGTATCCACTGGTGCAATGCAATAATGCCTGCTTCCTAGTTGGTACATCACGCAAAGCCTCAGGAGATAGTGACCTTTCAGCTCCCTCCCTCCTGTATACGTCTTGGCCTATCAGGTTGAGCCAACCGAGTAAAAAGGTCAGATGCTAACATTTATTTTTAGACTAAGAAAACCAAAGGATGAACACTTCAATAATGTCATCCTATTTGACTGACAGCCATGATGAAAAGAACTCAAAGAAGGAAAGGGGGTATTACATTTTCTAAGTTTGATCTCTTTACTGATTGATAAATAACTATACAAAAAAAAAATCCTGACCAGGACATACCTGCCTTATTCCCAGTGTATGTAAAAAAACAATGTGGCACAGCACTGAAACTGAACAACCAGATTTTCATTTATAATGGTAACACATATCCTCGTATGCCAACAAAATCAGTGCACTCTCACAAATCAATCGAAAGGTCATTTAGCCAATCTATCAGTCAATTAATCTTCAGTCTCCTGAACAACACCACATTCACATTAATCAGAACAGTCTTTTGTTCCCGTATTTGATGATGAACTGCAGTGAATTAAATTTTCCTTTGTACAGTGTTCTCTCCAGAAACCTGCCTAATAATTTCAATTGTAATTCTTACCTAGTCTACTTGGGTGTGCCACAAGAAAAGATTTATCACAATGAGAAAGTGTGGGACAATCCCACTTCAAGAAAAGGGCTAGCTTTCTGACAGTTTAATCTGCCTCTGTGGGCTGAACAAACTTCATTCTGTCAACTGGAGCTGTGACAGCAACACAAATACAAGGAACAGCAAACCCAAAATGAAAATCTATTTAGAAATGTTAATTGAGATGTTAGGGATGAAGCTTTGCTTTAACCTGCTTAGCCATGGATAACCCCAGGCTGTAGGATGAGGAAGTCAGGACTCTAGTGCACAGAAAATTAACTGAGGTGTAGCTGCAAAGATGAGGTGTGGCAGAACTGGAATACACAGAAGATGAACACAAGGAAAAGAAAGGCTCACTTTCATAATATAGCTTTTTGGAAAGTGATGCCATGGAAGATTATGAGTTTGAATAATAGAGATGAAAGAACAGAAAGAATCAATCAGTATTTGTAAGCACATCAATATACTGTAGTAACAATGCTGGCAGGCCAGATTAAAACAGTATTTTCTTCCTTAAGCTAGAAAAATCTTATGCCAAAACAAATTTGTTGCACCTCATGCAGTAGAAAACAAACGTTGCAGTTATCTAACATTGTGCCATTGTCAACCAATTAAATAACATTCATGCAGTTGTAACATGTTTTTGAAGTAGCTCCTTTTCAGTGTGACTGACAGCGATTTAAAATGTCAATAACCCTTATTGAAAATGTCAACCACATAATTTTAACTTGTGCGCTGAAAAGGTTTTAAATAGTTTTTAACTATACTGCAGTGCAAAGCATACAAGTACTGTTGAAATCTGTGAAAACCAGACTGTGTTTACCTGACAAGGCAGCAGAGGGTGCACTGGGCTCACCATAGCCAAACTCATTGACTGCAATCACCCGGAACTCATAGCTCACCCCCTGCCGCAGGCGGTCCACACTGAGTGTGTGAGAAGTGGTGCTGGGGGACAAGTATTTCACAAAGGTATCCCACAAACCCTCATCTGCAAACACAGCAAGAAAGAATATCATGTGCAATGTAAATGTCATCTGAACAGAATTGTATCCCAGGGCATTTCAATTTGAATAACCTCTGCGAAATATTTTGCTTTGTGACTTTAAATAAAACATTACTGACTGTTTTTTTATAACAAAAATATCGATATAAGCACAACCCTTATGCAGCCAAAATGATCTCCAGTAGGTACTAAAAACAGAACTTAATTAACTCCTACCCAGTAGTGGACCTTTAATGTTACAATCAAACACTGCTGTATAAAAGGGAGTATCATTACAAAGAGTATTGGAGACACAGTAACTGCATTACAGCAGTTACAGCACAGTAACTGCATTACGGGTATGGGTGAATCCTTTTTTGGTACATACAGTTGTGAACAATAGAACCTTCTATATTAAAACATGCTCTGTTAACATTGATTCCTGATTTAATATTGTTATCCCTTAACACAAATATATAAAACATTTGGTTAAAGTGTCTCACCAACATATTTCTGCATGTCACTCTAATAATGTACGGTTTCAGGACTTTTCCCAATAGTAACCATCAAAATAGTGAAATTCACAAATTTTCGATTGCCTTCCTAAGGAATACTACTACACTCTAGAGCTTCTGAAAAAAGTTAGCCTTGTGAAAACAAGAAATGGTACAAAAAACTGCTTTTTATTTCATATGTTTTGCGAAATAAATATAGACATCTCCATTTTGGGGTTCTAACAGACATGCCTCAAGTGAAGTGGAGAGGGGTTTTTTACTCACCTGAGGGACGCGCCTCAATGACATATCCTGTGACAGGCCCTGCACCCGGGTCTCCTGCTGACCAATGGATTGTAAGAGTAGAGCCAGACTTTGTGATTGATGTCTCTAAGGGAGAACTGGGCGATCCTGCAGCAGTCAAGCACAGATATACAATAAAAGTTATGGTGAACAGGACAATATTTTAACTGCTGTGAATAATTTCAAAGCAGAAAGATAGCTTTAATCCTTTGGCAACCTCAAATTATTTTGTTAAATGCCAGAGTAAATATCAAAAAGGTGTTAATCAAGGTTATCCTCACTTTTCTGCCTAGGGGAGGGAGTGGGGTGACATACACAATATTGACACATAAGACCCAATAGCAAAAGTGTCTCAATTGCTTGGTTAAGTAGAGAGACAATCTTTGTTCAGGGTTGAAATGAATTGTACTTAATGACCGCAGAGAAACATGCCACCCTGCAGAACCTAAAATTTTGACCTGCATTCATTTAGGAACCCATGATGTTTCTTAATGGAGCGTGCCGGTCTTTGAACATAAAAGCAAATACTTATGTTCAATTGAATTCACAAGTTTGCAAGGATTACTTTTTAATAGGTATATTCAGCTAGTTGCTGGCTCTTACCTTCCATAGGTCCCGCGGTGATATTAGCCTCCAGTGCTGGCCCAAAGGTTATAGTCTTGGCTTGGACCCGGAAGCAGTAAGTCACTCCTTTGGTTAGATCACGGACCTTCAGCCAGCGCTGCCAGTTGCCCTTGATGTCCACTGTCACAACCTTACTCACGCCTACAGGACATGATGATTAGCTAAGCAACATTACCATAACCATCTAGATTGAAAGGCTACACATGTCATGGAACTGAAACCTTCAAGCTGAACCCTAGACACTATTTTTAAATATAATCAAGATCAGAAGGAACTTCTCTACATTTTGAGGTTCAGTAAGAGCTAGATGACCACGTGCTCCCAAAATTTGAGCTAACAATTTCACCCTCTCAATTTAATGCATTGTTTTAAAATGCTTTTTCATAATTTTATTGAAAATTCTGAATGATAACTTCGATAAACACAACTGATTGGGAATAGCCACTGTGTAATTTTTATATCTCAGCTCATGGCTACAAATCCTGACCTAGTACACAAGGGTGAATGAGCAAATGAAGGCAGTCTCATCTGACCTGCTGACTTTTGAGCCACCCTTTGTTTTATACAGATTCTTTACACGCCCAAGAGATTGACTACAGCAGCAGAATTTCAAGATAATGACTCTGATGAGGATGAATGTGATGTTTACCATGTATATGTAGCATTGAACCATTTACTGTACATACGTACCATGTATGGGTGCCAAAGGCTCATAGACTACCCGGTATCCTTCTATGACTCCATTCGGTAAAAATGGAACTCCCCAGGAGACATTGAGTGTAGTTGTTGTGACCTCAGAGAAGAAAATGAAACTGGGAGCACTGGGAGCTTAAAAAGAAAATAGAGTGTTAAACAAACAAGACAAGGTACAAGAGTACAGAAATATTAATCAATTTTGAAATGTTTGAGAAGTATAATGGAAAAAAAGTCATTACTTTTATAATTATAAGTATTTCTAAATAATAATAATTATAATAATTGTTAATAATTGCTTACACTTATATAGCACTTTTCTGGACACTCCACTCCAAGCGCTTTACAGGTAATGGGAACTCCCCTCTACCACCAGTAATGAAGTCAATTCAAAAATGGGGATTATTAGGAGGCCATGATTGGTAAGAACCAATGGAAAATTTGGTCAGGACACCAGGGTTACACCCTTACTCTTTTCGAGAAATGCCCAGGGATTTTTAATGACCACAGAGACACAGAACCTTGGTTGCACGTCTCATCCGAAGGATGGCGCCTTTTTACAGTATAGTGTCCCCGTCACTATACTGGGTCATTGGGACCCACATAGACCGCAGGGTGAGCACCCCACTAACACCTCTTCCAGTAGCAACCTTAGTTTTTAGAATAGCTAAAAATATATTATTGCTTTATTAAAAAACATAGTTCTGCTAGGTATCCGATAAAAGGTAACATGGTCAACAACATTCTGTTGTGGCAAAATGAACACCTTCTCCATGACAGTTTATGTATGCCACAGAGCAGGGGTATCAAACATGGTTCAGTCTGGTCTACCATACTGTATATTCAGCCTGTGGGGCAAGTTCATTCAGAGCCATGACCATGATTCAAGTTGTTCTTTGTTAGAGCCTGCATAGCCCACACCAAGTAGGCTAGCATGGTGATGCTACTGTAACTGTCTTGTATGCACAGCACTCCCTGTGGACTCTACCACCATTCAATCATAGCGCACTTGTTTGACAATTAACCTACATCAGATCTAGTAATAGATTTATTCCATGCTGAAAAGAGAAGAAAGAAAACACAATGTTTCGGCTGTGGAGCCTTCTTCGGGTGTAAGGGTGTATCCCTAAGGCTTGATCCTTTGCAGCCTACGCATGCTGACGCACCTACCCACCTAAACTACATCAGATCTAGTTTGACAGAGGTGTCTCTTTGCATGAGAATGGTGAGGTAAAATACAGTAGTGACAGTAAAATCTGATAATTTCTTTCTAAACTTCTTAAAATGTTCCTCAGATTCTGAATTACCATTAGTCTTTAAAGTCTTTTACCATTTCAAATGCATGTTTTTGGAACATAACAACAGACTCAGATTTAGAATTATGTTATAAAAGAAAAAAAAGAAATATAAAGAATGTTGTGTTGTTCAAAAGACGTGTCATCACTGGCTAAGTGTTAGTCTTATCAGGCTCCTTCAAGATTTTACAGGAGACACTGATCACTAATTGCACATCCTGGTTAACTCTCATCTCATTTCTACAGTTTACCCACTGATATATTGATACCCTAGAGCTGATCAGCTGGCATTACTACCCTGACCCCTCTCCTTACCATATGTTTATGGAATATAGTGAATATGCAGTGACTGCTTATTACATTGTAAATTCACCATCATTGTGGATTCTCTAGGTTGTGTTTGTTTTATATGCAACAGGTAGCTTTTTCCAGAGAGCAATAGCAATAGTTGCAGAAATAATTCATTGTTATATTTATGTATCTGTAATAGGATTCAAGATTTTCTACGTTTATTTTTTGTCATAAAATGACCCTTTAACCTTGCCTTTTGCCGATTCTGGTTTCGAGTTAAAAACACTCAAAATTTGCTACTTATAAAACAAAACAAGCTGTCATTAGCCGTCATCACAGCCAGCCGCTTAGTGTTAAGTCTCTCAAACAGAGATAAAAGGCCATTCAGATCTCTGATCCCAGGGCCTGTCTCACCTGCATTTCAGTCCTGTATTAACCAATTACCAACAAGTATATACAGTACATGCATTTATTTTTTACTGTTGCTGAACAAGGTGTCCTGGAAATATTCTTTTCAACAGAACAAAGACTTACGTGCTGCAAAAACAAGGAACAAGGAAAAACAAAGGAACAAAAATTCAAATCAAATGGGACCTGCTATAGCAAATGAGTTTTATATCCCTGCCAAACAGACTATCAACATAGGACTAGAGCAGTGGCCACTTTCAATAAACCTTATAAACCTTATAAAAACAATAAATCTTATAATATTCAGTGAACCTAAAAGTCACCCCCCAGTTTTCCTTATTTTTTATTTATTGATGTCTGGTCCTTGGTAGATCTGCCTTGCTTATTCAGGAAACTAGAGTGATGGTGCATGACTTGACATTTACTTTGCAATGTCAACCTTACTTTATTAATGTTAGCTGACGATAAATTATCACTCATTATAACTTCCTATTACTGGCTCCACTTTTTCTGATTTGCTACCCTTCTGCAAAATGTTTTGCAGCCTTCTGTTTCATTGCTACTTTACATAAACTAAGAAGAGAGATTATTAATAGAAAACAAAATCTAGCAAGGCTTCTTAGGTTTTGCACATTCATTAAAGCCATATTTTGCAAAATACACCTTCTGAAGGAAGGAAGAACGGAACATAATACCAATATAAACCCCTAATTTTATTCTAAGATTCATAATGTCAGGCAAAATGATTAGTATTCCTAACTTTCCTCCTTTCTCGTATTGGTTTCTATTCACATGACTGACAGTGTGTAAATGGAACCTTAAGTTTCCTGTGTTCAGTGGGGAGGGGAGGCAGTTTCCCCTTTTCTTCAGTGTAAATGCCTAAGGCTTGCCCTAGAGCATTTGAAACAGAATAGGATGTACAGAAAAAAAAATACAGGACATTAATCTGTTGGTTCACACAATCAAAACCCTGTTTTCTGAGGTTTCCTGTAGAAGTGCATCATGTCTATGTTTCCAAATGATATCTTTTGTTGGCTCTTCACAGCCAAAACACAGATGGTTATCTGATCTCAAAAAAAGTAAATTTTGTTGAATAAAGCAGACTGTGCATATTGCATGTGACTTAAATTTATGGTGTGATGGCACTAGGGGTGTTATTTCAGATGTGCAGTACTTTCACAGGTGTGTCATAGATTTTTTTAAAGTTTCTCAGTTTCTCAAGATGGCCACAGAAGGAAAAAGGTACATAAAATGGATGGGTGACATAATCCCTGGAACAAGGCACAGGTGCTGCCCTATTCTAGGTAATATAAAATGACTGCTAAGCTGCTGGAAAGGAGAATCAGAGAGGAAATTACAATGAACCAAAGAGGAAGTCTGCTAAACTGACAAGGCTGCACTGTGTTGTAAACACTTCTGTCCTTTACTCAAAAACCTGAGAAGTTAGAAAAGAATGCTTGGAATCAGATGGAAGGTTAAACTTTTTGGAGTAAACAAACTCCAAAATAATCTAGATTACCAACTTGCTGTGTTAAAACTGGAGAAAAAAAACAGGGAAAAATAAACAGAAACCAAAAGGAGCTGAGAGACAGAGTGCACCTGCTCTTAAGGAAGGAATACGAAGAACTCTAATCAAGCAATGACAGAGAGATGAAAACAAATTTAGAAACATGGCTGGAGACCTGAAGCTATGAGCCGGTGGAGATTTATTTTTATTTTTTTAACTTGCTAAATATGGCAAACTGTTTTCTTTTGACATATCTGGAGCAGAACAGATACCCCTGATATTAAGTAGAACACTGAGTGAGTTAGATGCTCAACCCACAAGCTACGTAGGTTTAGTTTAGTTGTTTTCTTTTTGCTTGATAAATAAAAGCCTTAATTGTACAACTGGTGTGGGTCTGTTTTGTCTTTGGACTCATCTGTTTTTCTCAAGAATTGTTGTCTTGTTTCCACTTTACTGCAATGTTTGTGTGTTTTCAAATTGTTAGGACTAGATAGATGGATAGGTAGATGGATGGACAGACAGACAGACAGACAGACAGACAGACAGACAGACAGACAGACAGACAGACAGACAGACAGACACCTTATTGATCAGTCGTGGAGCATTATCCTTGTCCAGAAAAGGATAACTCCACGGCTGAAACGTTGTGTTTTCTTTCTTCCTTTTTTTCAGCATGGAATAAACCTATTACTTGTTCCTTTGTAGCCTACACATGCTGATGCAGCTACCCACCTTATTGATCCTGTGAGGAAAATAGCAGATATGGTCAAATATGGCTAATATGGTCAATATGCCGTCCTTCGGATGAGACGTAAAACCGAGGTCCTGACTCTCTGTGGTCGTTAAAAATCCCAGGGCGTTTCTCGAAAAGAGTAGGGGTGTAACCCCGGCGTCCTGGCCAAATTTCCCATTGGCCTTAACCAATCATGGCCTCCTAATAATCCCCATCTATGAATTGGCTTCATTACTCTCTGCTCTCCTCCCCACTAATAGCTGATGTGTGGTGAGCGTTCTGGCGCACTATGGCTGCCGTCGCATCATCCAGGTGGATGCTGCACATTGGTGGTGGTGGAGGGGAGACCCCATTACCTGTAAAGCGCTTTGAGTGGAGTGTCCAGAAAAGCGCTATATAAGTGTAAGCAATTATTATTAATTATTATTATTATTAATATGGTAGAGATTGGTGCCCAAAGTGGACCCTGAAAAAAATCCCTTCCACGAATGCAAGGCAAATCTTATTGCTTATGGAAAATCAACTACAGAATGGACTACAGATAAGCAGAATGGGTGACTTTTGCTTATAAACTTTCTAATATTTAGATCAATTTAGTTGTGAAATAAGCAAATGCCATATAACTCATTACTCTGGTTTCCTCCCCACTGATAACTGTTGTGTGGTGAGTGTTCTATGGCTGCCGTCGCATCATTCAGGTGGGGCTGCACATTGGTGGTGGTGGAGGGGAGTCCCCATTACCTGTAAAGTGCTTTGACTGGAGTGTCCAGAAAAGCGCTATATACATGTAATCAATTATTATTATTATAATTTATACTCCCTATCAATCCAGCCATCATTGGGAGCGCAGTGTGCTCATTCTGTACATCACAAAGGGCAGAATTAAGCCTTAAAATGGGGATCACTTATGAAGTTGTATCAACGCAACTCCTAACAGTACTTACCTGCTTGAAGAGTGCGGCCTTTCCTGGGCTCACTCAGCGGTCCATCCCCCGCTGCATTGAATGCCGAAATCTTCACTGAATAGGAGGTGTAGCTGGTCAGATTCTTCAGTCTCACTGTTGTTTCTGGGAGGAACAGGATCTTCACTTTCTCTGTCTCATTCTGATTGTCATTCTCCCAATAATGAACCTGTTTTATATTCAGAAACAATCAGCAATCACAAAAAGGGCCACTTTCAAATAAAATCAAGGGTACCAAATTATCCTTATCACTGAATGCACAGCATTTCATCTTCATCCATATATTTTCAGTCTTTACTGAAAAAATTCTACTTTCATTTCAGTCAGACAGAAAGAGGTAACTGGAAGGCCCATGTACAATACTAGTGAATTCTAATCTGTAGGTAAGAAACCATTATTATCACATCAGATTTAATTTTAAATTTGATTTCCAATAATCCTTTATTTCATCATTCTTTTCCTAAAAATATAATAATATTCCTAACAATGTCTACTGCACATACAGTATGTCTTAAATTGTCTGAATAGTAAGTCTAGGCTTTACTTGAATAAGCAACTGAAATTATCCTTTTCTGGACAAAGCAGCTTTGCTTTATGTTTCTAAACCAGCTTATTAAGTGAGCAACAAGTAATCAGCAGTGTAGTAAGTTATTTGGATTCACTCTTTAAATTTACCATTCAGTTATAATATTAAACACAAGGTTATCTTTTACCCTCCAGACATAGTGCTTTGTGAAACATTAAACAACAAATTGACTGCAATAAATTCTGCAATTCAGGAAAAAACAAAACAACACAAAAAAGAAAGCACATGAGCAGAATTCTGATTAGGAAAGAAAAAAAACAACCACAAAAAAACTTCAATGTTATTTTTTCAATACGTTTTCACATTCCTGGAATGCTACCAGAGAGACATAGCAGTATTAAAATAAAAAAAAAAAACTCAACTGAAAACTATATTGACATCCTGACTCTGGTGGTTTTAAAATTAATATCAAAACAGATATTATAGTTCAATCACAATAAATTTTAAGCATATAAATGCTATCTGAAACTACGTATCTTCTTGACATTTGATGTAACATCAGTTTATTCTAGCCATTATCTGAGATTACAGAGAACACTCATGACAATTCACTCATTCTTCATATGCAGAAAGATGTTCGTGCCACTCAACATCCCAGACAGCCTCCACTGTCGGTGCTCACCTTGTATCCCTGGATGTTCCCATTTTGGGTTTCTACTGGAGGAGGCTCCCATATCACTTCCAACTGGGTTGATGATAGTGAGTTGACCTGAATATTCTGTGGTGCTACTGATGGTGCTGTAAAAACAATGGCAATTTTCACAAAACAAACACTAAAGTCAGCCTGCTCTATAAAATGGTATTCGTTGCATTCTGAATTGTACTTTGTATATGTGTGCATAGGTGCTAAGGATAATCTAAAATGTCATACTAGAATATAGAATACTATACTCCAGCATCCATAAAAACATAAAGAGAGACTATAAAAGAAATGAATGCAATAAAACCATTAGAAGTCTTGCTAAGTATTCATACAGTATATCACTGTTTCTGTACGTTTTACACACAGAAAATGATTTCAAATACTCAGTTGAATGCTTGTGCTATACAGTACACCTCTGCCAACTACAAGGCAGCAGCCTTTATATGAACATAAATGTTCCTTTAGGTCTCTGTCCTTCTGTCAGAGATCTTTTATTGTTTGCAACTGTAGGTTTCTTGCTCCACCTTCTGGTAGCGAAACCAATGCAGGTAACTTTGTGACCTTTCCGCTAAGACAGTTATCAAAGACAAAAACATTGTTGCATGGGTACACAGATCTGAGCAAATGTTTGTACATTTTAGGATGTGAAAGCTCATGGGTTGCTTTTAGTCCAGTCTGTGCTGCTCTTCATTCTTTATTAGCTGCTCAACAGCACACTATGCACACAGTACAGACTGAACAATATTTTAAAGCATACAATGGAACAAATAAGTTAAAAGGTCCAATAAGTCATAAAGCAGCAAACACTAACTTAAAAAAGTAATGTACAGCAATGCTCTTTACTGTGTGGTACATCTGATATTGATAGATTCTATGAGTGGGCAGCTGGTGAAGATAAAAAGAAAAGTGAGACTGATGTTCAGACAAAGATGAGTATGACTATCATTTTTTGAAAGTTCCACCCTTTTTTGAAAACATTCACAGTTTAACTCCCATGACAAGTGACCATGCATTTTCATTTGTAATTTGCTGAGGCATCAGAGGGAATTGTTAATACAATTAATAAAACAAGAATGTTCTTAGCCTTCCAGCTGTCATAAGCAACAATTAATTGATGGTTCTTAAACACAGACAGCATTTCTACACACCCTCTCAAAATAAAAACGACAAAAGAATTGAGACCAGAAAATTGACATGATTGGAGATTTTAAGAAAAGTCTGTAAATTAAGCCTAGAGCGCTTTTCTCTTCCTGAAAACTAAGAAACAAGAAACAAATTGCAGCTGTTTCAGACAATATGTATGAAAGTACACCAATTATTACCAATTAAAACATCCAAAGATGATGAAAAGCGCCAAAAATAATACATGCTTTGTTTCTTCATGAATCTAGTCATTTATAAATTAAAACATATTTTAAAATCCCAGTCGTAAGAAAAATGCTGCAAATTTCAAAGAACTCTATTGCCTTCTGAAATTCCTGAAAATCATGAATATTTTTTAAAACATATTCCCCATAACAGCAGATCAGATTAAAGATGTAATTGTACTTTTTCAGCCTTGGGATGCTTTATTTGTAAAAGTACTATTCACAAATGAATTTAATCAATACTATGCTTATTTATCAATGTCATCCTTGCAAAGTTTATCGAACACTGATTCATCCTAGTGAGCAGGAATGAACATTTCAGGTAAATGAGTTCCAGCTTGGATGCCAATACCTTATTCTGCATCTCATACACAGACAATGATACAATATGAATAAGACAGGTAATCTAAATATAAAGTTAAAAGTACTAGTTATAGCAATACTCAGGTATATGAATACTGAAAGTTCACTTGAGGCCAAACACTATTTTAAATTTGCACTATAAGCCTTGAAGGATAGTGTAAGGTTTCATTGTGGATTCTTAACTGAAGGAAAGAGTTAATCCTTCAGTATCAGGTGCAGCCATCTGGAAACACTACACTGTTGATCTATTGCCCCTTAGTGTTTCTTCCCAATTACACAGGTTTAAACAAATAATTATACACAGCAGGCTTCCCAGCCTATCACCTAGAAGATGCCCTGTGTGGCTTTTGTGATTAGTCTACAAAAGGCTATGAGTCACAGGGGGGACAAGCCACAATGTGCAGCTCAGCTTACAGGTTCCATCCGCACAGTGAGACCAAAGACGGTGAATGTTTGTTAGTAAAATAAAATGGAAGGACAATTCTTTGTACATACTAATAGAGGAACCTGCTAGGGATGACCTTCACCAGTTATAGAATTGTTTTCCTTTCTTCACTTTTCTTTAGCCCTATAACTGACAGTAATTATCACGCAATGAACCTGTCAGGGAACTATTTGTTTTGCTCTAACTCATGTCTTTCCTCACCATTATCTCCCAGTCTTCCCTGCTCTAATGAGGATGTTAATAACCTTAGCCAGGTTGCTTTGCCAGCTGCTTCAGTTCATTATAAAAGATTCATATTTACTGCTCCGTTAAACTCCACACCATTGCTAAAAAACAAGTTTCGGAGGAAAAAAAAACAATTTCCATTCAGTCAATTGTTGAAATATTAGAAGTCAATGAACAGAGATCATAACTGCAGAAGCAACTGGAGTTTTTGTAATCTACAATTTTCACATTAATTTGTCTACAGTTTAAAAGACAATAAAATAGAATGGCACATATTTGGTTGTTTTTCATTTCTAAAGTTAGGAAGGCATTAATGCACAGTAATTAGTCCTCACACTGAATTAATCGTCTTTAAATAACCTTTTTTAACACTAGGCAAGTGGAGTTATGGGTGCAGGATAATTTGCAAAATACTACTACTAATAAGCTCTATGCAATCATATTAGCACTGACATCAGTTAGATTTTAGATTTAAATTTGGGGATACATAAGGAGAAATATTTCTATTGTGTTGCTAACACAGTCTGTGTAGTACTGTATTCAGATAAAACCATTCAACATTGGGTATATATTGGAAATGTGAACAGAAATAAAGCACTTCTCTGTGTTGCAGCTGGATACCACTACAGTACTCACTTCGGTGCACTTAATTATATCTAGTTTATAGTTGGGATCTTTGGAAATCACAGTTTATTTTTCAAAACAGTTAGCCAATTAATTCCACTTACTTCCATTTGACATGATACAAATTGCAATTTCTTTTCAACTTTGTTTCTTGGGGTTATGTCTATTTCATTTAATGGTTTCTATATATTCTTTAATAATAGTACTGATAAGAAGTCAGATCTAATTTCAACATCATTTTATATTTTTCATATTCTTAATTGGCTCTAGTAATTCTGTTTCATTATGCTCTACATATCAAATGTGCAGCAATTCCACTGCTATGAATGGATATCCTGCCAGATATAATTTGGCTTTATGAATTTAGCTGATACATTGTAAGATAGTAGATGTTACTAAAAAGTTTTCTGGAAGTTGGGCTAACAATTTGAAAATAACAAAATCTAAAGATAAGGGGACTATAGGCATTAGAGTTAAACCCTTATATAAATAAGCCATTATTATATTGTGTTCGATATTTTAAAAAGGTCCAATTTAATCTTAATATTATAAAAATTATTACTAATATTTTTGGTATGTATTGTAGTTAGTGCTTTAAACAAAACTAAAACATGTGGTAACTAGAAAATGTCACAACCTCCTGCATGTTATGTCATTTGCTCATTTTTGCATGTACCTATTGCACATGATTGTAGCATCTTGTATATCAGTTACAAAGGGATTATTCAACTACTATGCAGCAACATTCAAATAAAGAGTTTGCCATTTTTTTATTTGAACAACATTACTGATTGTTTGATAATTTGGAAATTGATGCTCATATTTTTAATCATATACATTACTAATTAGCTCCAGTCACAATCCCTATATTGTAGTTACTCTTAAAACCAGATATAGTCTTCTACTATTTTTCTGAGTCAGCGTGGATTCAATGATCTGGAATTTTAAGGGACAACTTCCAATTTTAATTCAAAATCTAATATGATTTAATATGAATCTAATAACATTCAATTAAATGGTTACTTCCTTGAGCACATACAGTCTATAGATATCACCCTCTATGTGTTCAGTTTAAATATGATGGTTTATTTTATTTTCACTGACTTGTACATATTAAAACATTGGAAAAAGTAACTTGCTGAAAAGCACACATCACATGTCTTGTGTCACAGTCATAACCATAAAAGAACAGAAAACAAGTACACATTCCAGATACACAATTTGTATTTTATAGACAAACACAAGAATGGGCATTAAACAAAAATAAAACACTAGGCAAATGCCTGGGAAACTGGGAAATGATATTTATTGTAGACAAAGGCTAAGTGTGTAGAAAAAACAAAAGCTTTTAAGATAAGATGGGTAACTTTACATATGTTGTTTTATCATTTTCCTGTACACAACGCAGGGAACTAATACAAAGGCAAACATAATTTTCAGATATAAAATGTAGAATTTAAATCAAGGTGTGCTATACTAAATTTGTCAAATGCACTATGACCTCTTTGTAATTTTTATGTTCTCCCCACATTCACGTGGGTTTCCACAAACAGTCTAAAGCCATACTAGTAGGTTAATTGGCTTCTGGGAAAACTGGCCCTGGTGTGAGTATTTGTGTGTTTGTTTCTGTGATGGACTGGCGTCCCTTCCAGGGTGTATCCTGCCTTGCGTCTGTTGCTTGCCAAGCTCTGGCTCACCCACAGCTCTAAATTGGATGGAGCAGTTAGAAAATGGATGCATGTTTTCACACACAAAACTGTGTGAGTGTCTGGAAAAAGCTACCCCAGTCATGCTGTCAAAGCTGGCTTCTTTCAAGAAATGGCTGACTGAGACCTTTGGATCAATTATTTTCTAGTAATCAAATACTGGGCTGAATAGTCACCTATGTCCTTATTTGCAAATTGTAAGTTACATCTCAAGTCTAAGTTAACACTTCACCTGTTTAATCATAAGATGACAAAGAACATACATACCATCCTCTTCTCTGTTTTTGCATGAAAAACACATTTTCCATCCAAAAAGACTCATTATTTAACATCACAAATATGGCATCAGTTGAACACCAAGTGAGAACAACCAGACCCCAAACTAGACAGGTTGCCCTTACTGTAAATGGCTGGGCAAATGCCAGGATACCGTCAGACCATGCTGAAATGAGAAACCTGCCCCAGCAGAACAGAAGGTCACTGTGTGGGAGGAGGCTGTGCACATTTTCTGCCTGACAGCAGAGCAACACCACCAAATCACAAATCTAGAAATGGCAACATATAAAAGCCAAATGGACAACTCCAAGTTCCAACCTACAGTAATTAAACGAGAAAACAAATATTCTCTAAAATGAAAGCTTTATGAACTGTACTAAGAACTAGGAATATTATAGAAGGGAACTATACACATTTATGAAGTGTGCTTGAAATCACAAAAAAATACGTCCTGTGTTTGGAACAACTAGACATACAGTATATTCATACCTAAGGAAAGTCTTCAGGACAATCTTGTTACAGAAAGTAGAAAATATCCAACTTAGACCATGGGTATTAAGGGGAGACAATTTTTAGTACCCTACCTGCTTCTCCCACAAATACTTCCACGGGGGTACTGGAGGGGCTCTCGCCAATTATGTTGTATGCTGTCATCACTATTTCATAGCGCTTGTATTTGTTGAGCTCTGAAAAAAACCAACATCTTTTATCACTGTATTCTTCAAATAGGCTTTTGTTTTAAAAAACTTAAACTGCTAGGGAGCTTAAAAGCCAGTAATGCTACAGCAACAGCAAAAGCAAACAAGTTATTTAACATTACTCTAAAACATCTTTGTCTTCAAATTATCAAAAACATCTTCAGCATCTCATGTGCCACATACAGTATGTATTAGCTCAAAAAGAGAAGATTATGACCCTGCTTCCTAACACAAGAGCAAATATAATTTTGCTAACATGGTATTGATGATAATTCAGTAGTACTAAAAGTAGTAAGTTCTCAAATTCTAGATTTAGGAAAATTATGAAACTCTCAAACTTGTGGTTCGGTATTACAAACTCAGGTTTAATACACCTAGCAAACTTAATTTTATCATTATTGTTATGAGTTTGTGGTGTTTCTCACTAAGAAAAACTACTGTACAGTAGGTAGACCTGTGATTTTTTAAACAATAATCTCTGAGTTGTCTTATGGCTTCAATGACCTCTGCTGTAAAATTTTGTTTTACATTATCTTTCATAGATCTACTCTGCCTGCAGGAAACCAAGGCATGCTAGGATGATCCCAGATCTTCACACGATATTCCGATTAAAGATAGTCTTTAAGACAAAAACAAATATTTAACACGCCTCAGCCCAGTCGGGACATATAATGACATTACCGAAAGCAGACTCATCTCAGTAAATAGGACAGATGTAGGGTTGTCTGCGTGGACTGCTGAGGTTTCTTTGGTTTGGCCATCACATGCTATGAGTTCTAATTCATACTCAGAAATTGTGTGACATGAGTTAAGAAGTTAGACAGCTTGTGTTTGGGAACAACAAGGCCAGTCTTCTTTTGAGAGACCAATTAAAAATTAAAAACATACTGTAGTAAGATAGCACTCACAAAATTATATTTATGTCATTTTATATTATATTAAGTCATTAATTAATTTATTATCTAACCTAACCTAAAAGCAAATGATGTGGAAAAACAAAAAAAATGTTTAATGTATTGGCTATAATTCAGCATCATAATATTACTGTTTCTAAAGTTAGTGAGACATATATTTTTTACAAAAAGTTAGTTGCTATATTTTGCCTTGCTCTGATTCTTAACCTCATATGCAAAGGGGAATGGGACACACCCCATCTAACAATCTGCAGGCAAAATTGTTCTGTGCTCTCTGACAAAGCAGGCAAATTAAAGGAAATGCTTGTTAACACAGAACAGTGTGTGTATTGGGATTACACATTTTTGCTGGAAGGAGCATGAATATTTTGTTAAACTTCAAAGAAAAGCACACTTACAGAGATCGGCAATTAAAAGAAACTTACGTGTTAGCTCAAATTCTGTTAACAAAGCACTGCTCACAGTCTTGAAAGTGCTTTTGGCTATGTAAGGCAAACAAAGGAAGAAGAAAACAAGACCTTGTTATACTTTATTAAAGCACCGGTATTCAGTGGAAGACAGCTTACAAATGGAAGAGAATATTGGGGCGCAAACTTAAATCTGTAGTGCAATTAAAATATTCACTGCAATTCAGCAAACAGTGTTAATTAAGAAATGCAGTTTAAGGTGAATCAGGATTTCCACAACTAATGAAATAGTACCCAGCAACAACTTCAGGAGCTTACATGTGAGCTACTTATGACAATAAATTCTTTTCAGCAACAGGTGTCTGAAGAGTTAGGCCTTCTAGAGAGTCACCTTCTCTAAACTCCTTCAAATCTAGACTCAAAACCTTCTTCTTCAGAAAAGCCTTTAAATATGGTTCCATTCTTCACCCCTCTGCTCTTCTTAATACCACCTTCCACGGTCTCCTCTATTGTTATTGTTGTATTGTTGTAATTATAATTGTGTCCTATCTTGTGAGATCTTCTTAATTATTGTTGTAGTCTTCTTATTTATTGTTATTGTCATCCTGTAAAGCGCTTTGAGAAGCCACCTTTAAAGGAGCTATATAAAATAAAGTTTATTATAATTATTATTATATTCTAAATTCCTATGAAATAAAGATATCTAATACTAAACAGAATGTAGTGGTAGTGAGTGTTGTAGCCCCAATCCAATTATTTAGACTGTACCAGCAACCACACTGTACTGGGTCTTCAGAGCATCTTATTTACAGAGTGCCTCCATGTGCAATATACAAGCACTTTCCCAAGAAGGGATACATTTTTCTCATATTTTAAAGAATGCAGAATAGAGCAAACTCTCAAATATGGTATTGTTTACTTCATCTGCAGTTCAAGTTATCTACAGAGGGTATTTTTACTTAATTGTTTTCTGTAGTGTTCAAAACATGAATTCCAAAACCTACTTCTTTATTTTAACTCCTACCTATTGTATACTGTATGCTATATTTTAAACAACTGTTTAGCACACGAGACTAAGGATGTGCTCCAGATTAAGCTTGCCTAGTTAAGGGTAAAGATTTGATAATTTACCTCCAGTAGCTAATTGGTATGTATCTCACACATGGTAATTATTTTTAAGCTAAAAATTAAACTATATTGCGATTTGGCAATGAAGTCTGCAAATGCATCAGCTAATTAACACTTCAAAGTCAAATAAATAAACCTAGGTTTATATGCTTGTTACAATACAACCTATCAACAAATCTGGAGCATGTGTTAAAGCTAGTTTGGGTGAAAACATATTAAGCTTCTATAGTGTTTTTCACATTAAGCTTCTATAGTGTTTTTCTCCTTCATTGTTTTTTTTCTGTTTTCTTTGTTGAGACCTATATCAAAGCAATGGAAAACATCCATAGATACTCATAGTCTATACTCTTTGACAGTGCAGTCTTCAAATACCGATCGAACAAATACTGCTAACTGAACATTATCACTTGAATCCACCAATTCATCATGCTGAACTGAGTACCATTGACCAGTTCGCATTATCCTACTCTAACTGCTCTCTTACCTTGGCTAACAGAAATGCTTTCTGCATTGTGTTCTGGCTGCATGTCTGAAATAGCAGACTTGATTTCAGGAATGTTTTTGTAATTCTCAAATAAAAATGTGTCCATCACAGTCATTGCACCCTTAACAATTTCACTGTCTGTGAACATTTTTTTTAAATCAAATGGAGCCACAATTAAAGATGTTTCTGTTGGTGTATGGTTTAATGTTGTTGTTTAATGTTTTTAAAACCAGTTTGGTGAGCAAAGATTGCTGCCTTTCCAATGTAGCTTTTGGCTCATTTACTTCTTCAATCTGCTTGCAATGGGAAAATCCTGTTCAAATCTCTTTTGAACTGTAGTGAAGTAAAATGATTCACTCCACATTGCATCTTTTCCTGACAGCAATACTTACATCTCAGATTAAACACACAAACTTGACAATTTAAAAGGGTAAACAAAAAGATAAGTTTGGAATTTTGCCTACTCCTACCATCCAACCAACAGACAGTGTTTATTGTTTTAAAATTCCACTGATATAGCTGAACGTTGTCCTTAATATTTGCTGGATCACAACTGACAGATATTTGTTATTTAATTTGTTATTTTTCACATAAATTATATTACAAGGTTCCTTTGAACTGGGAAATGTAGAACAGCATTCCTTGTGGAAAAATTTGCACAGATACTTACAAAAGATAGTGTCATAGACACTTAGGAAACCAACAAATGTAATACCTTTAGTAAAGTAGTAAACCAAAATGATAACTAAGATAAACAAGAACACTACAATGAAATAAACTCAAAACCTCACTGCCTTTTAAAACAATCATTCTTATATAATTAAACCTAGGCAAAAATTGATAAGGTTTACTGACATAAGTGATGTTTTTTAACATTAAAATCAAGGTTTATTTTAATTTATTTGATCATATCTCTTAAAATTATTTTTTTTGTTTTGCAGCTCAGACTATTTTAAGGGCTACATTCTTCCCCTGTTATTAACCTTGCTGTCTAATCATGTCTTAGTAAGTAACAGCCTTGTTAGGGAGATCAAAATAACCTCTAAAATCTACTCCAGTAATGAGTTTCCCTCCCACAGAAACTTACTGCAGTTTATAACAATCTGTGTAAAACCTGATGAGACCCGTGCTTCAATGCATTAAACTAAAGGTAACTGCAGGGGCCTTTTAATTAACTTTTAGTAAATATTAACATGCAGACCAAACTTAAAATAACAACTGGAAATTGGGAATGTTAACAGGAGATATGGCTCAGAAATAAGACATAAATGCCAGATTTGGAATTAGGAAGAAACATAATCAATGTTTTGGGTCTATAGAGAGACAATTTACACCATTTGTATTAAGAGATTATGGTTTCCTACCTGTTAATTCGGCTCGCAGTGCAGAATGGTTGCCCACTGTTTTGGAGTCTGACTGAACATTCTCGTATGGCAGCTCTCGGTAATAAATACGATATCCTATCAGAACTCCATTCAGACTGTCATCCTTTGGGCGCTGAAACATTCAAAAGCCAAAGGTCACTCTAAACATATACAGTAGGCCTGGGATTCCATAAAAAAACTTTCTTTAACTCCAACAATGTGCTTGATTCCTCAGAGCGCTTGCTTTGTAAAGCTGTTAAAATAGAAGACATGTTATGATGCAGTGGCATGGTAATTAGCACAGCTGCTTCACAGCTCCAGGATTCTGGGTTTGCTTCCAGATCAGGCCACTTGCCTGCTTGCAGTTTTTTGTGATTTCCCTGCATTTGTGGGTTTTTGCTGGGTGGTCCAGATCCTCTTACTGTATCTCCTAAAGAATTGGAGGTTAGGTTTTACTACCTACTGTAAAACTGTCCTTTTCCGGGAGGAAAGTATTGGTTTCAAGGGGACTTCATAGGTGTTTTTCTCATAATGCAGCCAGTGATTGGCTAGGCATGGGACTATAAAGCAAATCAACTGAACATGGTGGATTGCATAACCTCCTCTTCTTTGTGGTCATTCAGATAAATGAAGAAAAACAATTTGGCAATGAATGTGTAACAACAGGAATTCACATCCTTCACTAAGGATAAAATAATTGGCACATAATTTGCTTTGATGTGATGTGATATTATTTGATGATCAGACCTAAAAATACAAAGTACATGGAAAAGAACTGGCAAATTGAAATCAGAGCTGATCTCAAAAAGGCATGTGAAGGAACAATGAGAAGACCCTGAGAACAACAAACTTGTTCTAAGTCAAAATAAATCCTGAGTTTGGAATTCTACTTCATAATGATTCCATACCATTTCTCCTGCTTAAGATTGCAAAAACTTTTAATGCAGTAACAGATGACAGTAATGTGATGCTCTCTTGTGAAAACACAGGCACAGCATGAGATTGATTGTTTATTAGTTTTATATGGAATGAGATAATAACTTGGTACATGCAGAAATTCTGCTTTTGATTACATATAACCTTAGGAGCCACATTTGCATTTTGACAGAAAAAAAGATGTCAGGAATTCTCAAGATTATTTGAGTTTCGTTAATCAAACAACATACCATTCATATAGTTGGTAGTGCTGTTGTGTACAAGTGCTAATTTTGCAAAAATATACTGTAAGATATGTCATGAATTAAGTTTAAGTGCCAATGCAGTCTCTGCTAAGTAAACTCGTTTTTGGAGAAGGACATATTTGTTAAATGGTGTAAACCTCAAAGTTATTTATAACATATCACATACTGTATATACAGTTTGGAGCAGATTGTGTAGATCCTACATATAAAAAACACTTTAATGACATCACTGCAAACTTTGACAACAACAAAATGTGAAACTTTGCAGTTGATAAGATTTTACAACGCACTGCAGTATACAGTATGTTACCAGTAACATCATATGTTATTTCATAATGTATTATAAGCATGACAATGAAGATCGCTTCATGTACTGTATTCAGTCCTATAACAACTAATCGATATATGATCTGAATTAAATATGTGAAAGACCAAGTCACTAGGCAATTAGCAAATTCCATTTTAAAATTAATTAACACAGTGAAGCCCTCAGTTCTATTGATAAGACAATCACATTAAGGAAAGACAATCTAAGACTCTGTAGGTCAATGGATAAGGGCTTTTACAGCTAATTAATGCTCTTTTTAGAATGTACTTTTAAACTGAATGTCTGCACATTGTACATTAATCACATTAGGCTAGTGGGATCCTTTAACTGCATGTGTATATCATCACCTTGAACACCGAGCTGCCAGAACTTCCAAACAGTTAAACATATTTCTTCTTATCCCTTTTCATTAAACTTACTAGTTAATCACAGGAACATGCAAAAAAAGCAATGGAAATAGACAGAGCCTCTTTTTTTCATAATGTAATCCCAGGAGAAGTTTTGGCTTTATTTTCAACAAAAGATTACAAATGTCTGCAAATGAAACAAAGTTTACATTTCTTATTCCCTCTTTTTACATTACCAGACAAATAAAAAAACAAAGAATTAGACTGATAGTTTAAATTGTAAGACACTTTGTTGATATTTATATTTTAAAAACAAATTGCATGGTGAAGATTTGTATTCTTTCATTATTATGCAAGTCACTTGCCACGGAAGTTCAGCACTGATCTGTTGTGTTGTGAGAGATGTGACCATAGTACCCTACCTGCCATCGAACCAGGACAGAAGTGGTGGTAGAAGGCTTTACTGCCAAAATAACAGGTGGCTCATCAGGAACTGAAATGAAACAGAAAACACAAGAGAAATCACACACATTCAATAGACATGGCTGAATTACTTTATTATTACTAATCTGGCTACCTGATAAACTAAAGCACCTAGAAACTAAGACACTCTAAAAGGTAACGTAATCAATCTGATAATTGATTCAATCGATAAGAACAGATTGAGTGTTCAAAGGTGGTGGGAGTGCAAAAAGACACAACATTTTTTTTTTGTCTAGAAGATGTTTCTTCAGCAGTGCAATTACATTCTATTTCCATTAGACCAAATTCTAATTCCATGGTTAAAGTTTAACTTAACCCTAAAGTTTTTTGGTTGTTTGTCCCTCACAAAAGGAGACATTTTTTTTTATGAAGGAACTGCAATCCGGCCCACTAAGAAATTATTTATCACCCCAAAAGACAGAAAAAAGTGTAGTGTGTCACTAAGAAAACAAATGATTAAGAAAAACATACCAGCAGTTTTTCTTATGTCAATGTTTTACTTTAAAACACAATAAACACCTCAGAATTATACAATTACAAATACATAAAACAGCAGCATGTGTCCAGACAGCTGTGCTGTATTTGAACAGGTGACTAACATTTTCTCAAGCAAGTCTAGGATTGTTCAATCTTTTTCTTTTATCTGCTGTTATAAACACAAGTCTTGATGCAATCTTGATGAACAGAGATGCCTGATGTTTCAACAAAGCATATCCTTTGTTCTTTTTAATAATAGTAAATTGCTGCCAAAACCCAAATAAAGGGAAGCGGATCATTAATATGAATATGAAGCATCTATATATGCATGGTTAAAATGCTGACTGCACAAAGAATTGTGCCTTGAGTTTTATTTATTTAACAACGAAAACCAATATTGCATATTATCCGAATCTGTACTCACCATCTTGTAAAGTTGTAATTGCATCAGTCTCTGCACTATAGGGACTGTCTCCAATATCATTAGTTGACATCATTCTCAGCTTATATGAAGTGAATGGTTTCAGCCTGAAAGATGACAAAATCCAGGTGTTATTTTTTCTAACACTTTTTTCCAATTATTTTTGCTATATACCCACATAATTTGGAATCCCCAACAGTGTGTTTTCATGTTTCGGCTCACAGCAATAACCTTTGCAACCACACAAGGGGAGAAAGAGGAAGAGTTGAGAGACTCCTTTAACCAGTCCACCTGTCACTCATCTTTTAACACATCAGAAGCTACTGTAAAGGAACAAGTAATAGGTTTATTCCATGCTGAAAAAAAGAAGAAAGAGAACACAACGTTTCGGCCGTGGAGCCTTCTTCAGGTGTGAGAGAGACAGGGCAGTAGGCAAAGGTAAAGTAGCGGGAGAACAAAGGTTGGGAGAGAGGAGGAGTGAGAGGCGGGAGCAGGGGACAGAAAGAGAGGCCAATTAAGAGGTGTGAAGTCAACTGCCTACTGCCCTGTCTCTCTCACACCTGAAGAAGGCTCCACGGCCGAAACGTTGTGTTCTCTTTCTTCTTTTTTTCAGCATGGAATAAACCTATTACTTGTTCCTTTGCAGCCTACGCATGCTGACGCAGCTACCCACCTGAACTACTAGAAGCTACTGTATGCTTCCTCGTGCACAAGGTTCAATGACAACTGGAGGAGAAGCACGTCTGTCACTTATAGCACTGCACGCCTGCAGGAGTCCGTGTAGTTGCAGAGGTTGCTGGGAGCTGACAGAATCCTGGCTGACTAATCCCAACTACACCGTCAGTGTAGTCAGTCAACTGTGTGCTGTCATTTGGGAAATACCAGTCAGTGGCAACAGACACCTACATTATAGAACCCAACCTGTGCTTGGATGAGAAAGTTTATTGGCTGAGTCATTCAGGAATCCAGATGTTAGGTTTCAAATACGTTTTATTTTCACAGCACAGAATCACTTGGGTGAACCTCTGGTGCATAACCATGGCATTACATTTTTGACTTTCCTAACAGACTATTAATATTAAGCTACCACACTGGAAAAAGAATACAAACCCCAAAGAAATCTAGCATTATTAACTAGCATATGTAAGAAAATAATTTAAAAAGCAGCCAGCAGCCATATCACTCTGCAACTCACAACTGGCAATCCACTGAAGCTCAGCACGTGTGAATCTGGTCAGTAGCTGGATGGGAGACCTCCTGGGAAATACTAAGGTTGCTGCTGGAAAAGGTGTTAGTGGGGCCAGAAGGGGGCACTCACCCTGCGGTCTATGTGGGTCCTAATGCCCCAGTGTAGTGACGGGGACACTATACTGTAAAACAGGCACCGTCCTAGTGAACCTAGTTTTGATTTTTGATTTATTTAAGAAATAATTCCTAGAGTAGGAGTGAGTTTACAGAAACCAGACAAAACCATAAGATGACAAACAATATTCTGTAACCTTCGCAGAAACTATAACTAGAAGTTATTGTCATTTTCCTTTGGGAATACAGCTACTTTGTGTAGCCAAACTACACTATTTTGTAATAATAACACCTTATTTACAACTAGTTTCATAATAATATAGGAGTCTTAAACTGGCACAAATATAACTGCATTTGATCTATATTTACAGTCTTCAGCTATTTAGTTTTTAATTTAGGATTTGAAATTCTATATACTGTAAATTGACTTCCATTTACTGTATGATTGGACGGAAGAATACTTCTGAATCAAATTGTCCTGAATGCTTTTCAATATTGTACAATGCCTAAATAATTCTAGCTATCTGTTATAGTCCAGGAAAGAATAAAGAACTCTGCTCAGCTAAAAGCCTCCTGACAATTTTAACCATCTACAAGGTTTGATTGAACCAATAACAAATCAGAATGAACAGAAGAAAGGTCTTAGACCCCAATCTTATATAAAATGCTGGCAGTTAATGTACTGTATATGGCATTTACACACTGGGCTTAAAACCAAACTGAGGAACATGCATAGCGGTTTGTGTTAATTCTGGAGAAGAGGTAGACGGCCACTTCTGAGATGTCAGAGATAGATGGATAAAACAGCGCTACAGCACCAGTAATTACTTAAATCCCATTTTAATTGCCTATGTATCATCTTAACCTTCTCAGCTATTGAAAACAGACCTGTTTGTGAGAACACATTGATTGGTTTTGCAACTGCAGAAGGAAAGTTTTACAAGATTCTGTCAAAAACACAACTAAGCTTCTAAACTTTGACCTCCATTGAAACAAATTTGTTTGAGATTATTTATCTGATAGATGTACTAAATTAATGAAAAAGGACAAAAAGGAGTGGATCATTTATAATTATCAAGACACAATAGTCATTTAAAACATTATTAATGGCTTCACAGTACATGTTAAAGAAACACTGGACCATTTGTATGCTACCTACATTCCCAATTACAAGGAGTTTAATACTTCATCACTGAGGGGAAACCCTTCCATCCCTGTGTGCTGATGTGTGCTGCTTATTAACAATAAGTTCTACTGAGGGAATAAAAAATATGAGGTTTAGAGGCGCTAAGAATACAACAGTACATGGTCGTCTAAGGTTGCACTTGAGACAGCACAGTTTTAGCCACAGGCAATGAACATACGTATTCTCAGTTACTGGCAGCATGTTAGGAGCTACATCTACTATACGCAGCTCATTTGTACACTAAAGCACTGTTTCCATACTTCTTTTTTTCTGAAAGATTGTTTGTTCTCACGTACAGTATATAAGTCTTGGTAAGAGAACCAATAAACTCTATGAAACATTAATAACACACAAACAGGAGTTTAAAATAAAATAAATGCAAAGTTTAGTACTTACCCTACACAAGCTTCTTATTTTTATCAGTTGTACTATTTATGGAAATAGCATAATATGATTAATTAAGAAATGCTATAATATCACCATAATCTTGATTAAGGACCTGTATAGGTAACCAGAGGCTGTGTATGCAATGCTCAAAAAGTAAGATGACCTATTCAGACAACTGTTTTGTGATCAAAGACTTCTGGGACACAAACAGTACACATACCCCCCCCCCCCCCATGGAAAAAGACAGTGGGTACTGCGCTGTTTCACATAGTTGTATGCCTTGTCCTTCAAGGCATGCAAGCTTTTACATACAAAAATAGTGGTCATACAGTATTAAGCTGCTGTGGCTCTCTCTAGTGTCATATTCACTGGAATGTGCTTCCCTTGATCTGCTTTGTACATGTGTCACATTTTAATACTCCATGGGTCACAGAGGTGCTCGGAGACACCACCTAAGTGCATGAGAATCCTGCAGATACAGGCAGAGGCTCACCGGTCGATCTCCCAGGATGTGCTGTTGTGACTGATGGCAGAGGAGTGGGTCTGCCAGTTGCCATCAGGGAGCTTTTTGGTCTGCACTGTGAAGTAGCGCACAGGCGAGGACCCGTCCCCTCCTGGGACCCAGCACAGCAGCAGACTCCTGGACTGTACTTGCTCCTGGGGGACAGAGAGCTGCTTTGGGGGCTGCGGGCGATCTACAGGAAAACAGGAAGGGTAAAGAAGCATTAAAAGATGCAGAACCATTTTTTTAATATCTAAACTGAACATAATATTGTAACTTATCACAATACTGTATATTCATGAAATATAGACCATTCATGAGACCATATACTCATGTACATGTTTTAAAACAACAAGGATAGTTGACAAAAGACCATGCAACTGGTTCAGTGATTTTGAAATGAATACTGTCCAAGAGCAATATCAAGTCATGTGCTCCTAGATCACTGGCTATCATGTGCCTAGGCTATTAGTTCAGTACACTCTGAATTGTAATCTTCTTTCCTTTCTGCACTGAAAAGCGCTTGCCTATTGCAGTAAGGATAGTGGATCTCTGGTCTTTGTTCTTTCTGTACGAGGAGGCTATGTGGGCTATATGGGTCAGCTAAACACCGTGCTTGGCAACATACAGTACTTTGCTGTTGAAGAGTCTGTGCTAATGTAGTGGATGGTTACACAGGTAACTCTCACAAGGGCTGGGCTCCTCTCCAATCCCAGCCTTGCCTTTCACGTCTCAGTCCCTCATCACAACATTGCATGGCCTTATTGATTTTAATAGAAAAACTCAATAGAGAGAGGCATAATTGTTTAATTTTAAATGCAGACTTTATTGATTGTGATTAAACGGGCAGGCTGTGTAATAAAACAGGTATTGATTGGACACACTCTTGGTGACCTGCCTCTGAAGAGCTTTTAAAGCCTGATTAATCAGCATTTATTTCTCAGTGCTCCCATTTTTTATTAGTATTTTTCTGCTCATGAAAATGTGAACTTTAAACATGTGCTACTAGGGTGTATAATCAGTTATTACTTCATGGTGATAATTATTTTATTTCTGTAACACTATACTGAGATTTCTGACATATACAAAGTTCTGCTGGTTTAAATGGCAATCATCAGAGAGCTAGAAGGCATAGTGCATCAATTCGATAGGGTAAGAGGATTAATCCCTTTAAGTATCTTTTGTATTCAAATGCTTTACAGAGTGACTATAAAACCAGAGTGCGCAAACAATATTGTAAAATTTAGTGTTGAATACTTTTGAGGGAAGTGCTTTAAAAATGTAACTGCAAACAGTGACACTGTATTCCGAACTTTAACTACTGCAGCTGTGTAACCTCTAAGAGTGGCTTTGTTCAAGTGTGCAAAACGAACACGCACTTAAGAACGTTCCATTCAGCGCATAACAGTAATAAAAAATATAACCTCTTTTTCCCTTTATCTTTCCACAAGGTAATAAGAAGCTTATCTTAACTGACTAGACTCTTGTGTATGCTTATAACTACAAAGGTACAAAACAGACTACAAATGTGATCTTTATAAACAGACTTCTCATGACATGTTTCTGTTATTATACTTTGGCATTATTTTTGCTTTTTACAAACACAGCACTATTAGGTTGCATGAAAACAGCTATATAAAATGTATTATATTGAATTAACTTGACAGTCAAGAAGACTACAGGCTTTCTGAATATTTGTATTTCATAAAAAAACACTGCAGGTTTTACCATAATAATATTTAAATTATGTCCCAGAGCTGAGGAGTTTTCTTGATAAAAAATATTAGTGAGATAAATAACAAGCTTTACTTTACTTTAAGGCAATAATGGAATTATAAATAACCCCTTAGGACTACATTAAAGAAAAAATGTTTTTTTTGACATGGAACATCAAAAGAAATTTATCACTCGTAACTGACAAGAAATTCACAAAGATATTATCAGGAAGTGACAATCATTTTGTAGCAGGTGCACTGACATTTTATTGAACAGGTTTGACATAGGTAAATTCATTATACTGATTAACATTTATCATTTGCAGGGCTGATCAACAGCACATCTGCTGTGAAAGACACAGGCTAGTAGCATGCATGATGAGTGTTAGAACTAACATAAGGCACGTTTTTCACTACATTGCCAATGCTTTTGTGTGGGATTCTCTCCTATTCCTCCTGTAGAACCTGGGCAAGCGAGTAACCTGTTCATTGGTCTCTGACCCCTAGGTGCTACATGTTTACAAACTCATCCCACAAACGGTTAATGAGTGCATGTCTGGCAAGTAGGGCATCAACAGCACAAGCCAGTTAGGTATCACAAGAAAATAGTAGATACACAAGCAGCATGAGGACTGTCCACTGGAATATTGGGTATCAGGAAGAGCAGCAAGTGACATTTCAGGGCTTGATCAACATAGTCCCATGCAGTCAGGCTAGGTTTTATCACTACAAGAGGTATTCTGTAGTGACTAAACATTACAGCCCAGACCATCACACTTGATCCTCCACATTGACTAGTCTGTTGTGCAAAACAATAAGTGTAGCCATCAGCTATCAGGTTGATCTATATTAAACCTTTATTCCATGCTGAAAAAAAGAAGAAAGAGAACACAACGTTTCGGCCGTGGAGCCTTCTTCAGGTGTGAGGCTCACACCTGAAGAAGGCTCCACGGCCGAAACGTTGTGTTCTCTTTCTTCTTTTTTTCAGCATGGAATAAACCTATAACTTGTTCCTTTGCAGCCTACGCATGCTGACGCAGCTACCCACCTGATATATTAAACCTTAATCCATAACTAACGAGATCATGGCTTCATTGCTATTGAGGTCTTTAGAAGTAAGGAGACTGGTCTTGTGATGAGCATGAACTGATTGATGCAGGGTATATTGGATTTTTCTGTATTTTTTTTCTTAGATTTTCACCAGTTTATCAACTGTCAAAGTCAATCAAAATCATACTAATAACAATTGAGTTTTCATAATATATATATTATTGCCAGCAGCCATATCACCCTGCAACACACAACTGGTAACCCACTGAAGCTAAGCAGGTGTGAAACTGGTCAGTACCTGGGTGGGAGACCTCCTGGGAAAAACTAAGGTTACTGCTGGAAGAGGTGTTAGTGGGGCGTCTAGAGTGGAATGTCTAGAAAAGCGCTATATAAGTGTAAGCAATTATTATTATTATTATATATTTTCTAGAAATATACATGCATAAATCGAGTGCTTTGTTTCTTTTGATACTCTGTATAGTCAAAAATGTCTCTTCGATGTGTGCAAAACAAGTTCTAAACCCTGTAACATCACATTCTAACAAAGTATTTTAGACTATACAGTGAATCCTAATCTAAATGATTGAAATCTCAGGATTCTTCATGTGAATTTTAAGTTAGATACTTAGAAAGCACGAGCAAATATATTAAAAAAACCTTTCTTTTTACATATATTTTAATCATCTAACTAAAGAAAACGTGAAACAAAACAATTTAAAAAATCCTGTTTGTTTTATGTCTCTCAGTGATACAGATCTCACATGATCATCTTCAAAAGAACAATGGGCTGACAAAGGGATTTGTAACAGCTCTACAATGTTAGCTTTGTTTGGATACCACTAAGTCAATTATGAGCTATGAGTTAATGTCAAAATGTACATGTGTGTTTGGAGTGATCTTAGGGAAGAGTAGATGTGTGGCTGCATGAGCCGTGTCACCTCGTTTCTCTGTCGTTATCACCACTGCCTGTGCTGGTGACCCCCAGCCTTGCTGAGTCTTGGCAGAGATGCGGAATACATATGCCGATTCTGGGGCAAGCCCTGTCACTGTGAACTGTCTGGCGTTGGAGCCCACTTCCACAGTGATGAACTTGTTAGGGTCGCTCGCAGCCAGCCTGTAGGCTATCTGGTATCCTGGAAAACCAAACAAAGAAGGCAAATTAGAGATTTCTCCACAGCGTTCTTTTTAAATCTTATATCTATATAAAAATCTACAGTAGTTCTAGTTTCCTATTCTGTTTCAAACTCAAACAATACAGTACTGCAAAAAATAATGGTAGGTTCTAAGGCAAAGACACCTCCTGAATATTGATGATAACATCTCAATGCCTCAATAGCAATAATCCAATGTACAAATGATCTGAAATATAATTTGTAATAATCATTTATTTGCAAGGAACATATTACAGCCGATTTAACTTGAGAATGATTGAAATGATGAAAGGACAGTGAACCTATTTAACGCAACACAAACCAATCAGTACACTTTAACGACTGATCCAAAGTTTCTTCTTGTGTACTGTGCAGTTTAATGAAACAAACTGTCCTTGCATCCACTGAAATTGGCTGCACACCCCCACCCCTGTTCATACTATGCAAACACTGTTGCTTTGTCATGAACATGTACACGTTTTGACTTAGACTAACATTTCATTAGAATTAAGTCAATTTTCTGACAGGCAGCTGTGTCAAAAATGAATGAAGGTTAAGTGGCTAATGCCAGCGAAGTGTGGACAGTTGGCTCAGAAAGAAAACCCTTTATCTTTTCTGCAGGGAATGAAATGTCCTGTAATTCAGTCACGCCGGATCTGAGAGAATTACCATACCCCCATGGAATGTTCTGTTTATCTGTAGGATGGTGCTTCAGTTTCAGATATTATTTTTTTCCAAGCTCTTGCTGTACAGTATTACCCCTTTAGCTCTACAATTCAAAAGTAGGCCATTATCAGTCCTGGAAACAATTCTACTGAAGATCAAAAATCTCACTAAAACTTTCTTGCACTTGAAGTCACAATACCTTAACAAAATGACTATCACTTATTCTGCAGTACTGTGGTAGAGCATTTAATGGATTAGTTTTTATTGCATTGAAGTTGCTCAAAAACAGGCCCATCACCTGCAAATATACATCATGTTTCATTCAAAGAACCTCTAAATTCAAAGATTCACTACATAAGTACTGCACATTAAATACTGAATGCACCAGCAGCAGCACTCCATATCCCACATCCAGAATGTAGAATGTGGGACCATACTGTATATCCGAGTATTACAGGGTTCCAAATAAGTAATATTAAATACAGGTGATAGTACAGCTAGATCTCAGTGATGCCAGGGAAAGGAGTGCAGAAGCTCATTATGTACCATGAAGAGTTCTTAGCCATAGGAAGACCAGCCAACCTTACCTTTCTTTCTGCTGCTTCAAGAGGCCTAGATAGTAGCAATAATTTAGCAAGAGTGCTGCAGAGTTACTAGATGAGAGCAAGGAATATCCTTGTTTAAACAAGTGGAAAAATAATTGATGTCTATGAAAAACAGAAGAATGAGAAGGCCATGTCTTCTATCCAGGTGGATGCTGCACATTGGTGGTGGTGGAGGGGAGTCTCCATTACCTGTAAAGAGCTTTGAATGGAGTGTCCAGAAAAGTGCTATATACGTGTAGGCAATTATTATTATTCTATGGTAGAGATTTAAAAAACACTCTATGTTGATACCTGTTTATAGTGCAGTTAGATTGATACTGATCTTTTTTATTACACTGACATTTGAAATGTTTCTAAATAAATGTTCCTCTGAAAAGAATTTCTTGGCATGCACTGGCTAGATCTTCTTCTTCTCAACTCAGGAATTCAAGAAAGGACTCAAATGTGACTGCGGTCACAAATGAAGAGAGTTTGACTTTCTCAGCTTAGTCCCCCGTGAGAGCTGATCCACTGCTCACAAGCAACACATGACTGATCACTTTCACAGGCAGTCTCAAGATAAAAAGCTAAGATTGGTAATGGAAACAGAATTGCCCTCACCTGCTGAGTAGAAGATTCTCTAAAGACAAGAAAACTGCAGGGAATGAGAGGTTTGTTGTATCTGTTCTGGGTACAGGAGGGGACTGCTCAATAGTACCTTTCTACAAGATTAAGCATTAAAACAAAAACAAACACAAATATAATCTGCTCATTTTTACCTGTAAATTCCATTTTTAAATGAAAACTTATTAAATACAAACAGGAGAGAAGTCAAACTATTTCAATTTCCCCAATTTACCTTCAGGATCAATAAAGTCTTATCTATCTAATTTAACTCTTTACATGAAAACCACTATTTTGTGTCTGCCATAAGTAAATTAAATGAAAGAAAAGCTGAGAAATAAATTCCCCCTATGAAATAAAATCTACGTTAACTGGCATTTTATGTCCAGAAAGCTTTTTTAACTCACATCAAAAGCATAAAAGCTATTTGATTTAACTCTAAATTAGCTTTTATTTATCTCCAGTGATCTATCCCATTCTGCAAAAATGCACTGAAATGCTTCTGTGACCAGTAGATTGACCTATGGATGTCAGATAACAAAGCCTTTGCTGTATTTCTTTTTACAACAAGTACTTTGCCTTGGCTTTTTGATCAAAGCTAATGTTCTTAACCAAATGAACTTATATTTGCACCAATTTTAACAGCTGGCTATTTTACTGGATCAATACAGGTGAAGTACATTGTTTAAGGGTCCAACAGCAGTGTTTCACCTAGGATCTAAACCCACAACCTCTCAGAAGGTTGAACCACAGCTCCACAATCCTCTCCTAAGAAACATATACTGTATGTAATTTTGCTTGCTATAGGTATGCATACAGTGTTAGAATGTACTATAAGACAATAAGAAAAACAGTCATTGTGGTGAATGATAAGAACTCAAAGAAGGTTACAAATGAAAGGAGGCTGCAAATAGCTAGGGGTCTACTTAAAGAGGAAACGAAATGGTAGTAAATAAACCTGGCAGCAATCAGGGCACCAGACATTATAAAATATACTTAGAATGAAAGTTGATGGAAGTGTTTAATAGCACTGCAGATGATTATTCATGATCTATCCCTATAAAGAAAAAAACATTGCCACATTTCAATATTCAACAGTTAAAGTTTCTTTGTCAAAAAGAAATGCCATTATCATAAATCACTGAAAGGCACCCGATTGCATTTATTTTCCATATATGGTAAAATAAAACACTAGCTAATGTACTTTTGATTTTCTCCTATTCCAATCCTAATGCAGCAGACACCCTCATAGTATAAACAGCAAATGGTGCACTAGTACGTGAATACATTTTCACCTAGAAATTCATCCTTTTTCCCCAACAGTTTTATATGTGGATTAAACAGTGTCAAATCACTGTGCATTTTTTGTACTCGGAGGACTGCATTTGAGCCAGCATCGCGATTTAAACACTTTGAAGTTGGATTCAGTCTTGCATGAAATTTCCTGTTTAGTTCTCATTTTTTCTCTCCCTTCCTCTACCCCTGTGCTTTGTAGTTCAGCAAAATGTCTCTTTAGAATTGAAGCTGGGGGCAGGTTTAAGCAGGATTATTCCATCTGCAGCAAATTCAAAAGCAAACCTCAACTACTCTCTGGTGACATTAATGGTCAGTGTTTGCAGACGTTTGAAAAGGCCTCATTTTCAATGGCTCCTGAACAAGATTGCATTCTGAACCAGTGTATGGAAGAAAATGGGCTTACAAGACTTGGGAGTTAAATGCCTTTGCTACGGTGCATTTAAGAGAAAAATCAAGCAGAGAGAAACATAAGACAAGTAAAACAAACATGTGAACATGACCTCTCCTTCAAAACATTAGGTAATGGGGGTCAACACTATGGTGTAAAACATAAGGGAGAGTTCTGAATTGTGAAACTGAGGCCAAACGCCATTGTGTGGATAGAGGCCAGGAATCCCTCTCCTGACTCTTCATTTCAGTTAAATATGCAATCACAGATGTCAGAAACTGATCCATTTCTTAGTGGAGGAAGGACTATAGTGTATTTCTTCTTTTACTTTAGTTCCAAGTACCCAGGGCTATTATGCTACTAAAGAAAGTGATTTCTGTACATAACTGAAAGTAAAATGTTTTCCTGTTGTATTTTAAAATTGTTTAAGAAGGGAAGACAGGTTGAAGACATTGACTTACTAGACTTTATAGTGGTGACAGAAGTGTTACAATGCAAGATAATTCTTTAGTATCAGAGAGGTCACTTAAGACTCACCAAAATTGCTAACTAAGCAATTGAGAAATAAAACACTAATTAAAAAATAAAAAAGCACAGTTTACAGTCCTAATTTTTCCTGTATACAAAACACCAGAATAAATCATATGGACAACATTTCCACAACACTCACACAAGGGAAGTCATGCATATACTGTACTGTATTTAATGATTTACTGATTAACAAGGTATTGAATTCTGGAAAATATTCTATTGTAAAAGAATATGATTGAATACCTTCCATGGAAGGCACATTTCTGAATAAAATATATAAATGCATATTTCAATCAGTAGCCAACAGATTGTAATTTTTCTCCATCAATCTATCTCTTTAAGCTACATCCAGTAGGGCACAATTTCACAATCACTGAAGGACACATACTGCCCATATTTTACAGCCCACTTTAACATACAGTAGCTAAGAATTACCTACCTGTTGTCTAATATTTTATAAAACAGCTTTATTGCTTAGCTTAAATCAAACTTTAAGAAAACTGTTCCTCCAGGACCAGGACTCCAATTCAGTGAGTATAAAATTGACTAAAACCATAAACCTTTTCTTCCCCCCAGTGTGTTAGGGACATATTTTATCCCACTCAGGTTTTATGCTTTTTTTCCAAGACTAATCTTGAGCAGTACAGAGATTCAGCTCTCTGCTATTCTCTAGTGGTTTGATTCAGCACGGGGTGCCATTCAGTTTAATCATATTACTGAGCTGTGATTTTTTTCTACATCTATGTGAAATGATTCTCAAGTGCACAATGACATGGTGCTGCTGACAGGTTTGTATAAGCAAGCATGTGCTGTTTTGTTTTTAAAAGCATAAGGTCTGACAGAAAAAATGCTGATTCTGTTCTTACTTAAAAATTTCAAACAGTCCCATTTTGTCAAAATTGGAATTAATTCCAGGTAAAAGAATACATTACATATATTGTTAGCTGTACCATTAAAAACACCTAGTACAGGACATTCTGTTAGCTATTGTCATTCCTCTAAAGCTCTATAGATACAGGATGAGTTAGCAGAGGAGGTGCTTTCTGACTTTTTCTTGTCCTTTTACAATTTCTTTAACAAAGATAACACTTTGAATTAACATAAAGACAAGGCTTGCTGAATATGAGGTGTCTTTTCACTTTTCTCTGTATTCATTGCACATTCTCACTGCCCCAGTTGGGATATGTAATCTCCAAAAAACTTTTCTCTGAGCCAAGTTACCGAGGCTTGTATTCCAATTATGCTACAAAAAATGATTGCTGAGCATTCCATTTATCTTTGGAGAGGGATGCACTGCAAATGTATAGCTGGGTAGTGATGCAGTACAGAGGGCAATTTGTACACGACATGTTTAGGTGACATCCAACGTTTGATGAGGTATGAGTGGGAGTTCCATCCCTCATGGTTCCAACCTCTTGGCTATTCAGAGGTATGAGCAAAACAGGTGTGGAACATTAATGAAAACAGGCTCCCCTGACATGGCAGGGTTTAGAGCCAGAATAAACTAATGTACGTCTTACCCATGATAATTCCATTGGGGTCCACAGGAGGCTGCCACACTACTCTCACCGATGTCAGCCTGACCTCTGGAAAGACCAGCCTCACAGGTGGTCCTGGAACTAAAGGGAAAGAAAGACGACAATCAAATATCACTTTAGAGTTCTAAAAAAAAGAAACACTTCACCCGTGTACAATATTGTAATCTAGGTGCCAGTTTTAAAGGATTTTGTAATACCCTAAAAATAAGAATATTCTTTCATTGAGTGAAGAATTTACATAGCTAATCATTATCTGACAGTACAGCCCAGAGCATACGTGATACAACGTGCTCTAGTGAAATTTAAAAGAAGATATACACTTGATTGCATGTTTTCTTATGGATGCATTTGTATATTTATAAATCCTTCATGTGCCTCTGAATGTTATAAAAAACATAAATTAAAATATATTACTATGCAAACCGTCTTACTATGTTAACCTTCTCCAGATTCAGATTTAAGGAAAATACATATTGTATATTTCAGTTTAGGTTCGCAAACAGAATAAATAAACATCCTGAATAAATTGATTTTACAAATAGATCCAAGTACACAAATTATGCCAAACAATTTATCATTTTGACATGTGCTCTGGTCTGACAATTATGGATTTTGGTGACAATAAACAATTTAATATTAACAATTCAGTTTAGAATGTATGAAAAATGGGTGCTTTTTCTTTGTCATGGTATCTTAGAACCTGTGAGCATGTTTCCTCTTACTACAAGGCACACAAGCATTTTCTTGCAGGGATTTACCTTTTCTTTCTGTCAGTCTTTCTCTCTTTCTAGTCGTATATAGACATTACGAATGGTTGAAAATAGTACAACTCATTAGCTTTTTTACACCTACTATAAAGTGCATTAAAATGCTAATTTTCAAAGGTGTCATCTACAGTATTTATTACTATTATGAGTTCTTCAGTTTAGAAAATATCCACACAGCCACAGATTATTGTAACATGCTAGTTAAAGTTTTTTTTAAGAAAATTTAGTTGTTTTCTAACTATCCCTTTTTGAGTCAAAACATGCAACTCTCATGGTTAAATTCATATGAAAAGAAGCTGGTGCATTCCTACAAGTACTTAGGGGTACACCTGGATGATAAACTGGAGTGGACTGTAAACACTGACGCCCTGTACAAGAAAGGTCAGAGCCGACTCTATTTTCTTAGGAGCCTCAGGTCCTTTGGTGTATGTGGAACACTACTACACATTTTTTATGAATCAGTGGTGGCAGTGGCCATCTTATACGCTGTTGTGTGCTGGGGCAGCAGCATCATGGCAAGAGATGTAAACAGACTCAATAAACATCAAGAAGGCTGACTCTGTTCTGGGGCTGACCCTTGACCCCCCTGGAGGTGGTGGCGGAGAAGATTGCTGACCAAGCTCACAGCCATCATGAACAACGGCTCTCATCCCCTACATGGGACTGTTATTAGAAAGCGGAGCACTTTTAGTAACAGACTGCTCCAGCTACGGTGTTCAAGGGAACGTTTCTGTAGGTCCTTCCTTCCGGCGTTTGTCAGGGTGTATAACACTGCCCTAGGCTAGGACTGCTAGCCCTTCACCTGCTCATCTATGGACAGCGTGTTACACTAATGTACATACTGTAGTACTTTCAATCTGTATTTACCTATGTGCATTTTGCACATACTTTATTGTTTTACAGTGACTCTTAGCATATTTTGCACACACCTTACTCTATTTATTTATTTTACTTTGTATTGCTGTACCTATTTTAATTTTTAGTCTATTCTGATGTCTGTTTTTACTTGTCTTGGGCTGGGCTGCTGTAACACCTCAATTTCCCTTTGGGATCAATAATGTCTTATCCATCTATCTAAATAAATGTGGGGAATAAAAAGGGCTGATTTTTTTCCAAAGACTTAGTAATAAAAAGACTCTGCTATTAGACTGTAGGCATTCGTGTGAAAATTAACTATGGAGGTTTATCCTTGCAAAAATTACTTTTCCCTGTAACAAAGTAACCATGCTTTTGATCCTCAAATCTGTATGTTATTGCAGTAGTGAGTTTCTTTGATTGGACAACTGAACATGTGGGACATTGGGAAATGTACTTTCTTAGTTAATGTATGTAGTTGTATGAGCATAGTAATGGGTTTATTTGAAAGAAAGTTTCATTTCCCAGTACACATCAGGGAATATTTCTAAAAAAAACAATGTACCATTAGAATAACCAATTTCTGGTCAATTTACTGTACATGATAAAGACACCTCTCATGCAATTTAACATCAAACAGTTTTTGCAACTGCTGTCAATGTTTTGAGTGTTTGGGAAAAGTAAAAATTAGTAGACAATATATTTTTTTAGTTTTTAGTTTTATAAACCAAGTTTTCAGATATATAGAAATAAACACTACGGACAGCTAATTTGGAAAACAAGTTATTTGCTAATATTAGTATTAATGGAAATGTGCTGTCATACACTGTCACAACTCTAATACAGACGTGCTGTACAGCACATAATGTAGAAATGTTCTGAGGTCACTAAATAAACACATTATTTTTATATTTTATACAGCACTTCGTAAGTTCTTTGGCCAATTTTTGTTTTAAGTTTGTCGTTATCTTAGATTAGATTAGATTTAGATTAAACATTAAATATGAAAAAAAACATTGTAGTACTACCCTTTTCTCACAAAAGTCGAATTAATTATACATTTTTTCTTACAGTAAATTTAAGCCAATTTGCAAATGCAAATCAAACAAAAATAGATGTAATTAAAATACTACTAATTTTAGTCATATACATTTATATTTGTCTGCAGTGTCCTTGTCAGTGTAAAACAGCTTTCCATTTGGGCCTGCATCACTCAATACCCTGAACAAATGATGCACAGTTGGAATATCAATTCTCTGGCTGACCAATCTGTCAGCTGTTCTCTTCAGAACACCCCCTGCTTCATCGGGAGCCCCATGATTCAATGAAGCTCCAAGTTCCTGCAGTCACATTTCTTAATGGAACCAAAAATACAATTAGTTTCAAGTTAATAAAGTTAACTTTTATTTTGGAATTTTCTTTATGGATTGCAAAATAAAATTTAAAATAAAAATCTCTTGATAAGCAGCAATCTAGACAGACTAGTTGAAGGCTACAGCTATAATCAAAACACTGTATTCAAACTAGTCATATAACTTTTGTGAAAAAGGTGAAAAAGTAGGATTAGTAAAAAGCTGAAAAAGTAGTTATCCTTCTGGTTCCATTCATTTTAATATATACTGAATACAATTACAATATACAACTGTATATAATTAACATAGTTACCCACTAGCTATAATTGTGTTCTGTGCCTCTGTAATAGTTTGTCAATAAAACTGCTGTGGAATTTCTCTTTTTTTGGCTTCTGAAAATAAATGGCAAAACATAAATCTAGATATCCCAGTCTTTCTACTGTCCTCAAAAACTGCACCTCCCAGAAATCCATGGTTCCGTTTCTTTGCTACTGTATCTGGATGTCCCACCAAACCTTGGTGGTTTATAAATGCTTATATAACTTATATCTGTTGAATCATACTGTATGTTGTTTATGTTCATGTAGGTTTATGTTGAACCTTCCAAGTTTCCATGGGAAACATAGCTAAAATGTTTTAAGAAAAAGCCAAAACACAAAAAATCAACAGTAATGTTTATGAAGATGATGGAGTACTGTTTTGTATCCTATTTTTAATTTTGAGCTACAACAACCAGCTACTGTATATAAATATAGCTGTATCCTCAGTGGTCAGCAATTTGTGTGTGGAGTTCAATACATCTCTGAAATGTTTGGATCATATAAAAAGCATCTGTAAGTGTTAATATTTAAATTTGGAAAATATTTCCCAGCTAAGGTCTTCTCTCAATTTTGCAGACGCTAAAAACTTAATTCATGCCTTCATTTCATCTCACCTGGACTATTGTAATGCTCTCTTTTGTGGTCTGCCCTCAAGTATTTCTCCTGAACAGTGCTGTCAGAATATTCACCAGAGCAAGGAAGTCAAACCACATCATCCCTATTGCAGCAAAGATCCACTGTCCTTAAAAAAGTGGATTTTAAAGTACTGCTCCTGGTTTTTAAGGTTCTATGACCCTGCACATTAGTCTTCAAGATCAGGTCAATTGAGTCTGCTGCAGGTCCCCCAAACCAAACTACTGTACATACTATGGGTAACTGTGCTTTTCACTTGTGGAATAGCCTCCTCAATCATCTCAGACAAGCAGTTTCAACTGAAACCTTTGATAGACGTTAAAACCCTTCTCTACCAGCAAGCCTATCAACTTTCAGTATTACAAACTGATTTCCTATCTTTTGCCTAGTAATTTTTAAGTTCCTTGACTTCTCTTACAAGCTTTTTTATGTGAAGCACATAAGATTCACTGTAATGAAATCACTTGACTCACTGTAATGATATGTGCTATAGAAAACGTTATATATTATAATACTCATCAATTAATAGTTAATCATGTTTGGCAACATTATTATATTTCAGTTATTTTTTGTTTTCAGATACCAAACCTCTCATTAGTTATGTGATTCCATATTAACTGACTTTAAAGAAGTAAGCTTCCAGTACATAAATGTTACAGTCCTGTACTTTGAAGTACAGTACCATACATAATGGTCTGATGCAAGAGTTTTCAACCTAACGGATCCAGGGTTGATCCAAGGTATGTACTGTAATACCCTTTTTTAGATAGCCACACTTTCAAATGATAGCTTGGCTATGTATTTTAAATATTTATCTAACATATAAAATATGTATATTTTCAATATAATATAATATAATTATTAGAAAATACAGATTAAATGAAGATACAGTTTAAGTAACATCTAACACAAAGCAAGTGCCCCCTACTAATCTTCTATGGCACAGTGACCAGAACTGTAGTATACTGCAGTATATTTTTCCTCTGAGGAATTTTGATGTGCATTCTAGATGTCTGTATCTGTATATATCTACTATAGAGTGTATATATATACAACCGAATCATTACATTTCAGACACCCCCTGAATCCTTTGACACAGTTCTAACTGAAGATTGCAGAATTCAGTAATAATGCATTTCACATTGTAGGTTATTCTGCCAATTCATAAGAGGCTTGACAGGAGATTCCCAGAAGGATGACTTGGCTGTTACTAACCCCTTCTGTAGCCACAGAAGGCTTCCGATTTGACTTTGCCAGATGTCTCCTTCAGGGAGTTTTTATGATTTATATACCATATATAATATATAAAATATTCTAAACATTTGTTTATCTCAACTTAGGTTTGTTGACTTTCTTATAAGGATGTTCTTAGCTTATCAATTTAAAATGAAATGATTTACACTCAAGTAATTACCAAAATAAAAACCTTTTTCCTGGCAGTGACTGACAACGTGTAATACTCTAGATCATTCCTTTGAAAGATAAAGGCCAGAGTACAACTCTCACTCTGTCAGCAGTGTCAATCAAATCGACTGGCTTTCCTCAACAGGTCTGGGGAAACCGGAGGAAAAAAAAGATTGTACAGATGACTGTGATAACTATCATAAAATGATGTCCTGCATTCCTTCAAATCTAAAAAAGTAGAGAAGTTGGCTTTCTTGGCTCAAGCCAATTTCTGTCACCTTTCTGTCAAGGTTATTTCATCCCTGTCTGCACAAAGTTTAACTCATTATCTTTTCTTGCTGTGGTGGCCTCCAGTGCTCAATTAAAATGTTTTGACATTGCAAAGGGTCTTATCAAAATCACACAAGCTTTTCTCATCTTAGACAAGAGCTGTAATTACTAAAATGTCATGTTTGGACAGTTAATGCTTAGTAATTAAAATAGGCTTAATTTTACTTGAAAAATAATCCTTGTGAACAGTAGGTCTTTTCTCTCTGCATTATTCCATAATACCATGACTACCTGAGATACCAGCTCCAGAAACTAAGAAGACTAAACTGTTTTATTATTTCTTAATGAACAGTTATTTAAGATAGAATGGCATAGTTACGGGTATGTGGCCAGTTAGTGTTGCTATTGTACTTCACACTTCTTAGGTCCTTCAGATTATGGGAGACTTTTAGGTGGAGTTTCAATGTTTTCCCTATGTTGGTGTGTATTTCCTCTGGGTGTTGCAATTTACTCATACCTTCCAAACACAGACTGCCTAAGATAATTTGTGTCTCCAAATTGTTCCAATGGGTACTTGTATCCCATCCAAGGTGTAGTTCTACTTTGCATGAAATAATATTTGAGGATGCTTTATATGTAGAAAGCACTAGAGACCATGTTGCAAAATATACTTGTCTTCCAATTCATGCCCTATTTGCCTTCCTTATACTGTATCAAAACTTTATATGGCTTATCTTTGCTTGGTAGAGCCAGTTTCATCAGGCAACACAACTTAAACACACACCCTCTTTCTGAACAATTGCAATTACCATAGTAACTGCTGAAGCATGTAAAATGCATATAGATGCAAAGTCCAAATTACTTTTAATAATTTTCAGTACTGCAGGGTAGGATGAGACACTTAGCTGCATCAATTTAATGTTCATTGTTTGTCTTCAGGGGAAACTGGCAATGTGAATTGTTTATGTGTGCTAGTTCTCACACTACATTAGCACATCTTTAGACACACCTGGCATTGAGTTGCTTACAACACTTCTGTTGCCCATGTCAGATTCCAGGGAGAGTGGTAGCATGAGTTATTGTAACAAGGCATCTTAGACAGCCTATTTGTTAGTAAGCTCTTGGTGGCTAGTGTGTTTGTACTCTTGAAAGATAAGGGTTTTACAGGTTTTACAGGCTAGGGAATACTGGAAGGAACCTAACAGAGATCTCAGCTGGGCTCATTTACCATCTTGCTCAACTATCGTCTGCCATGTCTATACTTCTCCAGAGCTAAGTTTGTCAGTTACATTGCACTATCAAGACTGTTCTGCAACATGGATTAGAAAGACTTAGAAATTAATGTCTATCTCGCCTAAATCAATAATATAGAACAAAGACACTCTATAACTATCACCAAGCTTGTTTTATTAAAACTTTATCCGTTTAAAACTGAAACATAGTATTACATGTTCCCTTGCCCTGTCAGAAAAGTCCAAAACCATCCCATTTTAAAGCAGGCTCACACCACTACACCATCAAGACTTTGAAATTTTTCACATGACAAATCAGCCAAATAAATTTACTTTAGCACCAGTGGTCTTACTGGTAGTTAAAACGAAGGCAAATTAAGGTCAAATTTGTTAGCACTTCCTTACAAATTGCCACAGCAGAAAAAACATATGCAACATGAGAGGATGAAGGAGTGCAGATGATTAATGCTGTGCCATTCGTGTGAGACACAAAGTCTGTAACTGCTGATAAAAAAAGAAACTTCTGAACCTCTCTCATGATGAAGGGGACAGGTCTGGTTCTTTTGCCATCTCTATCTGCCATCTCCTCCTTCATTCGCTGGGGGGGGTTAAACAGATTAATGCTGCAGGCTCACACTAACTCTTACTTCTTGCTCCTGCATATGGTGCAGGGTTTTATATGGGGGAGACAAATGGCAATGGTAATATTATAGAGTGAGACTGCAGTTATGGAGAATCCACCAAGATGACACCTGAAAGAACAGTGGAAATACCAGTTGAAAGTTAATCACTTTCAAATCACTGTTCTTTTGTCGGAACTGGGGGGTGTATTTACTCTGCAGCCTTTCTTGGCTAGAATGGCTATTTACATGTAAACCAGCTCCTTTATAGAATCCCACCTCCTCACACTTCAGACATAGAGATGTAAACATCCTCTCACTTTGGTGCAGCTTTATCCTACCAATTACCTGCTGGGGTCACCTTCCAGCAATGGTTGGTTACGCAGACTGCTTGTTTTATCTCCCAGACATTAACCTCTACTGACCTCTCTAAGGTACCAATCAGCACAACATTGTTTTGTTAAGAATACGATCTGAAAGACAGTCACATCCTTGGCTTAGGCTAAGTTGAGGATACAAACAGACATCCAGTATATCAAGTCATGAGATGTGATGCAGTTTTGAAAATATTAACTTAAAGTGACTTCTCCACATCTGCAATATTCCAATCAGTAATGTGGAATTATAGACACATATAAAAGTTGTTAAAGAAGGATTTTAGAGGTTCACAATGCTTACACTGTAAATTCACATTTTTTAGCCATCTGGGCATGATGTTTCTTCGTTCCTGATCTGATAAATTGCATGAATGTGGAAAAGCATCACTTCTGTTCTATGATACCAAAATACAATATTAATGTAATTAAAGAAAGTACCCAAAAAGCAGCAGTGCAACTTAACCTAGAGTAATTAGGGGCAAGCCTTGTTCTCTACATTACCGTCTTCCTGCTTAGTAATACATTTAATTGATGTTCAATTTTTCTTCTCAGTAAGCCATCAGAGAGGGATCATGAAATCTGTGAATTCAAACAAACTGTGAGAAAGTCCCCTGACTAACCATAAGATTCCTGAAGGTGGTCTCCAGCTCAGTAGCTTATTTTAAGCTAATGTTATTGTCCTCGCCTCAGCAGTTTCTGTATGTATTACTGAGTCGGATTTAATTATTGAAAATGTAGTTACATAAACCTTCAGGTTTAATTTCTGTGGGAAACAGCAGCTCCCACTGATCAATAACCATTTTTCAACTTGCATATTAAGAACATAATTAAAGATGAGTCGTGCTCTCAGCGTGACTCATTCCTTGCCAATATTATCATGTTTCTGCTTATGCGTCAGAAAAAAAATCTGAATGTGACTTACAAAAGTTAATTGAATTACTTTGAAATGAAAGGTGCCATTCTGCAAGGGAACCTTACTGATCAGAAGTAATTAAGAGCAATTAACTGATCTAATCACAAGGCTGTAGTTACTCAAATTATGCACACATCTAGAAGAAAGACTTTTTTGAACTCAATCATTTCTCTTAGTAATGCAAAATGCAAAAAGAAAAAGTTTTGCAATCTTATGTAATTAGAAGGGTTTCAATACGTATTTATGAATAATTATTAGCAATTTATTTGACTGACATCATTATTCAAAACAACTTGTGTTTATACACATAAAGCTGGTGTGTTTATGAAAGCAATCTAAGTAACACTGCTCAAAGATACAACAGTAGCACATCCTCCAAGGAACTGAACTAACACCTTATCAGTTTAGAGTCCAGAGCCCTACCCACTACTCCACATTGCTATTAAGAAGAAAAACACATTTCACTACAATACGCCTAAGAATGAGTAATTGTGAAGCCAAGGATGTCATACAAAAGTGGGGAAAGAAAAGAAAACATCACGTATAACATGTTGTTAATTCTCTCAGTCTGAATGCTCCCAAGCAGCTGCTCAGCTCTGTCCCACAACTGTACTTAAGATGCCGTGCTTTCGTACAGATGAATGCTTGCGGCAAACTGTCTTAACTGTTTAATTCTTTAATCTGACTATAAGGCATAAACTATTTTGTCTTTGGTGTAAACTGTAAAACTAAGTGTGCAGAAAATTGCCATAAACTAAAGATCACAGGATATACTGGAATTAGAAACAATTTAAAAGTTAAATACACATTGAAAAGCAAATAAAAAAAAAGAAAATACAATGTTTCAACTGTGGAGTCTTTAACAGCGTGGAAGATGAAGGAACAGAGCAATCTCTTTTTCCACATACCTGTAGAAGGTTCCACAGCCAAAATGTTGTTTTCTTCTTCCCTCATTTTAAACTGAATTTACATACTTGAAGCAGAAGGTCAGTGGGATTACACTAATACTCTTATTTATTAATACTTTTAATTATTACCCTATTGCCCTTTGAACAAGTAAACAAAAACAATCAGGGGATTCCCAAACCTATATAATAGTCTCCATCTAAATGTATTTAGAGGATGTTACTGAGAAGTGTATCCCACATTTGTTCAATATTCAGAACTGTTTGTTATTTAGTCTGTAACATTACAAGCCATTATGGATACAAATTATTTTAAAATATTAATTTTAATATACTAATTTTAATAGTATATCCACAGCATACAGTAGTGTGCAAAAGATTCTGTCTTCAACAGTTTTAAGCCCAAAGGATATATAATATACTGTAACTTTGGTTTAGGAAGATTTGATGTTTTAGTAAATTAAACATTGCTAAGGGAGGTGGCTGGGGATTACGGTGTTTTTGGTCTTTGCACTCTTTAAAGAATTAGAAACAAAAAAACACAAAACAAAAAGTCACATTCAAAGAAAATTTCAGGCTCAAGGCAATGATGATTTGTTTGCTAAAAGTACATTTTCCTCTTTTTGCAATGCATTGAAGCCTCATTGATATTCTATGATAGGATACCTGCTGAATTTGAGCTGCAGATTAAATGTATTCTTTTCTTGATCAGAGAAGACAAAGATGAAAGTCGGCTTTCTTCTACTGTATCATAAATTAATAATGATAACCCCCTTCCATTCTTTGTTTTCTTTTTTAAGTCATACTTATCCTTCACATGCACAAGGTAGAATGATAGCACAGATATTTTTCAGGCAAGGGAAACAATGGCAATCTTAATTACCAAGACTAACAAGAGGTGAACGAACAAAGCACATTGCTCATTTTGCACCTGCTACTCTGGGAGTGACCACTATCATTCTTACATTAATTAAAACAGACAAACAGCAAAAGAATAGCAAAATTATTTTAAAATTATTTTACACATTATCTAGATGTGAAGCAATACAAATTGTAAATGATAAGTTTTACACATTTACATTTTTTCTACTTTATCTGTTTTTTACTTTTTTTATGACTACCAAGTCTAGTCTGCAAGTGTCATGATATGCACTTTCTCCTTCATGTTTAGATCCTGCCACACTGAAGGTTCATTTGTATGTGAATGCAATTAACAGGAATTTGAAGTGAATGTCATAATTTTACAGTTTTAAAATGTCTTCATTTGTGAAGAAAATCTTTCATTTTTATTATAGGTAGTGAAGCTGTAGCCTTTTAAAAGCAATTTTCAGATAGCTGTATACTTTAATATATTAGATAGTACAGCTTACTTCCATCCTGCCAAAGTTCAGAATTTAGCATTCAGATGCGCTTCTTTATCTAATCAATATAGTCACTGCCCACTTCTTGTACGCTTGACATGTAATTTAAGTAGTACAATTTTTAGATCATAATTAAACTTTAATTTATACAGTCAATTTATACAATCACTATAAGATGCATATGTCCAATAATGAAATGGATGTTTTTGATTACTCAATCAGTACCACTTCTTCCCATGGCCAACAAGATTTTGCTGGCATTTACCACACACATTTTTGTGTTAAATTGCAGACATTTTCTTTAACATTTTTAATAACTTAGACTACTATTTTTTTTCTTCCAATAGATGGATAAGCTAGAGCACTCTATCTTCCACTGGGGTCATAAACCATTGTATGTAGAACTGAATAAACGTACACACTGAATACCATAACTAAACCACCTTGAAGACCTGCTGTTATCAGAACTCAGAACTGGAGCAAAGCTGAGCTCTTTACTATAAATCCGGGTCTAGTAGATCCTACCTCCCTTCTTCAAGAGTTGCCTTTGCCAAGTTCAAAATTGCCAGTTTAGTTACGGCTTTCCCTGGGAATATTTCAGACTATTTCAAAGCAGCAGAATGTCAAAACTGGTGTCATGGTTAAACTAAATTAAAGCCAATAAAAAACTGGCCTTCTGATGTTCCCTTGACAAATTCTTGGAATAAAAACATTCAGCTAGTAATTCCCTGTTTCCTTTTTATGTGGTTCCCATGGTGTGCTGGGTTGTGTTTATTCCCAGATATGGATGAGCTCTAGTGAGGCACTGTTGTTTTGGTTGTATATTACTGACAATTGCTGGGACCACTGGCTCATACAGAACTTCCACAATTATGAGCCCAGTATTATGTTTAATCAGATGAGGTTTGTGTCACCTAACATTCTACAACATTTTGGGATGATCATAAACAACAGGGTAGAAACAGATTTGTATGCTGTTTTGTTGATAGATTTGGCTGATGGCTTAACCTAGAAAAAATATGCCGACAGATGTGACAGAGAGTGACCATTTTCATTAATATAATACATATAATTTACATTCACATGTGCATTTTATATCACTAATTAAAAAGAAAGTAGCTCCCACGACAGCTGCCAGCATTTGAAATTGATTAAGAAGATACCTACAAGGGTTTAGTAAGATTAAACTTATTGAATCCTCATTTTCATTGCTTGTCACTAATTGCTTGATGAATCTGCTTGATTAAACTCCGAGTCAAAGCCCATTTCTGAAGCAATATGTTTTCAATTGAAGATCCTTAGATCTTTATTTTTTTTAAAACAAAGGGTTTATGCATTCACAGGAAATAAAAGTAGAGCAGCAAACAAATACAGTATAAAAACAGAACAGGATTAACATAAGAAAGGACATGGTATATCTCCGACAATACATCTCTGATCTCACCATGGCTTCAGGTTCACAGCAACAGAATTGAAACAGGCTCACTTAAGGGTGGGCTTAGAGCCCAAGGGGAAAAGAAGCCATAGCAACATCTTTTTGGACACAGCTGGAATTAGACAGAGCATGAAGCCTGACTGGCATCTAAGAATCAGAGAACCATTGGGGAGTCCTTCTTTTCTTCCCGACCCATTGCAGTGCTAAGATACCTGAGTGAAAAAAAGGCAGAAAACTTGACAGAGAAGGATCTGACTTACCATCATCCTTGGTCCTCTCCAGGACAGGGGGGGTGCTGGGCTCACCATCTCCGATGCGTGTGTAGGCCAGAACCTGAATCTCATATTGCACGTATTTCCTCAGGTTCCGGAGAAGCACGGACTGAGTGAGGTTTCCTTTCACCACCTGCACTTGGGGCTCCGACCTCAGATCCTTCTCTTTATACAGAACCTGAATAAAACAAGCACATACACACAGGTGTTATTAGCAACAGTGATCAATTCACCTGAAGTTTCCATCCGATTTCACCGATAAAGCCCCAGGTGACAACAGGCCTCATTATTGAGCACCTTTACCATCTGCTCAGTGCTTCTCAATTAATCTCAACACATGGTGGCGTCAGATGCTTGAAGGTGATAGAAAGAAATGAGGCTAGTTTGTGGCTGAGGGCAATTAGAGCAAGATTTAAAGTGGCTGCCTCTCTAAACACTTTAAAGACCAACTAATGTCATTTTTTATTGTGTCAATGTGTGCATCTACACTAAGAAATGAACAGTAGTTTATTGGGGGCATGTGGAAATAGCATTTCAGGTGGTTAAAGGATGATGTGATAAAATGTCACACATCGGCAGAATGGCATACACAGAATGTGGCACAGTCACAGGAAGACAAAACTGCACACAAGACAAGTATATCAGAGGTTTCACAAGAGAGTGACTTACAGAGATATTGATTTTTGTATAAATGGCTAGGAAAGCCATTTTTAAAAATTTTGCTATAAGGCTTTATTTTTTTTATATATATATTCTTTTTACAAACATTGCAGTTAGGCAGATGGATGAATGAGGCCAGCTAAAAGCATCATAACTCAGTGAAACTATTATAAGTTGATTTGTGTTTACACATTTAATGTAAAGGCATTATCAAATGCTAAAAAATGAAAGTTACATTTTTTCCAATTTCAACTACAGGTCTTTAAATTACAGTAACATCTTTTTTTCACTCGAACAAGAAAAGAATGAAGAAAAAGTGAATTTCAGTGCACTCCATTTAGGAACTGGCTGCCACACCAATCATTCTTAATCTCACAGCCTTGACACCAGAAAAAGCTTGCCTACACAAGCATGAAACAGCACCTAGAGCAGCCCTTATCCAAAACATTGCAGATTTCATGTGGGCTTTATTCCATCAAAACTCCAACATAAATCAGATTTAAAACAAAAATCAGTTTTGAACAAGCCAAGCAGTTTCCAAGCTTCCAAGCAAGTCCCTATCCATTCATTTCAACAGGGCGAGAAAATAACAAGTACAGTCAGGGCAAACTATAACAAAATCACTGAGTTTGGTTTTAAAAGGCCAAACAGTCCTTACATAGTCCATGCAGTTGAAACTCACAACACACCTTTTTAAAGAAGACTACTTCCCACCAGTAGGAGGCTTGACAGTCAAAATGTTGAATTCTTTATATGTTTTAGCATAGAATTAACCACTGCTAACACAGCTCCACACTTGAAAAACTATTGGTTCTAGAATTAGACATCTAAAGTGGTTTAATTGGCAAAGTATTCGAGGAAGAGCAGTTTGCCTGATGGACTGTGTTTCTCAAAACATTTTATCACAAGTTTTTCTGGGCAAAAAAAATATATAAAAATACTTGGCTGTGGATGTAATCTGCCAAGTTAGTTTCCGAAATTTCCATTTATCACTGAAGCAGGTCTTAAGAAGAGGAGACAATTCTGTCAAACAATATATTTTAACAGCAGTAAATGCAGCAAAATGCATTTTGTTGGCCTGCTACAGTCAAAAGAGATTTCTATCAGTCATCTTTATTCGTGACTCAGACACTAACAGTCTATTTGTGAACTCTGTGTAAGCAAAATGCAATTAAAGCTTTTGCTGCAAACTTAAAAAGGGTAAAACATGGCACTAAACTATATACTAAAGAAGCTTATACATTCCTCAATGCATTTTATAAGAGTGGAAAAACTCACTCACTTCACCAATGCAATTCAGTGATGTATATGTGCTTAATCAGCAAAGTTATTACATTCATTTATGAAAAAAAAATGTTTTTCATTTCAGTTGAAGAACACTTCTACATTTTGCTGACAGTGGAAGAATGGATGTTAAAGTTTAACACAAAAACATTAAACATGCATTTCCCACTTTCAAACTGTGACATGCAGACATCCAAGGTGCAATTTCAACAATACAGCAGAGGGAAGCAAGTAAATTACACAACTGTTTCTTTCTGGTTGCAGATAAAATGTGGTGTTTTAATTGCTGTGGTCTGAACTGTATTCCTGCTTCAAGACATGAACACTGTGTACCTTTAGAAGCTAAAACTTTTGATTAAATTATTAACTAACCTGTTAATTCCATACAGAGATTTATTGGGGAAAAGTTTACAGTGGTAAACAATGCAAAAGCTCTTACAATATAAAAGCTATAAAAATAACTTTAGAAAGACATTTGTTTCATAAACAAGCAGCTTTAGTTTTAAATACACATTTCTCTACCAGTTTATTATCTTCTTGTAATAGTACAAATGAAACAATGTATGAAAATTACGTGTGCTCGACTTAATACTGCACAACCCCTAACTCTGAATTCCAATTTTAAACCTCAAATCAATCACATTGTGGTCAGTCACCGCCGATGGCTATTTGCTTCTGAAAAAGTAGTCTTTAGACTAAATTGCAAAATCCCTTCAACAAATTGGATTTATTTCTTCGAACGAGTCTACCAGGTAATAGAACTTGAACACACGTAAAACCTGCTTATGGACTTTGGTTAGCTAGCTGACTTAGAGCCCTGCTTTGTTGGAATAGTAACACAGGCAATTGAATTACCTTATATCCAAGAATATGTCCATTTTTCTCCTGTTCTGGAACAGGACCCCATGTGACTAAAATGCGTGTGGAGCTCACAGCCTCAGCTGTCACATTCACTGGAGACCCAGATGGCACTGTGAAAGGAGAATTCATTATCATTTTTGCAATCCATATTGTTCTAAGAGACCTTTAACAGCACATTGTGATTAATTTTGGTTCTCTTTCAAATGAAGGACTCTGATTGAATTTCTGACAAAACAAAGATTAAATACCATTAAAGCACAAATCCAAACATGAGGACAGGCATTGTTGTACTGCAGGTTATACAAACGCAAACACATCAGATTGGTTTTCACAGGTAGAGTAACAGTTACAGCACAGGTCAAACATTTGTACATCACTTGCTTTCAATACACCCTTCTTTCATGCTGAAAAATGCAATAACTTCCACGTTGTTTGTAGCATTACATTTAGGTGTTGCACACAAAGTCATTTCCATTAGGAAATCAACTCCACAATCAAACAGAACTTTTGTCATGATTAAGCTTGAAGGGGTTGATCACTGTAAATTAAAAATCAACCAAAAAATCCAATTTATCTCAGAGCCACATGCACCTATATGAGAGTTTCCTAAAAACTGAGGGAACTTATGGAAGTCTTAAGGGAAGAACTGATTAAAAGTGCATGGAAAAATCTAAAAGTATAAAAGTAACAACATCAATGGCAGCCCCTGAGATCCCCAAAACTATAAAAAAACGAGTTTTTAATCCAAGGCGGGTTTCACATGAGCAGAATTCATAGTCATGTAAAAAACTGGAGAACAATTAAACAGAAACATTACTCTGTTTCACAATAAGAAAAAAACTCCTTGGATAAGGATATATGCTCCTTGGATGTTGTGCAGTGGATATTAAAAGATAGCTTCATCCTGCTGTTAATAGGTGCTGAGATGAGAACCATTTCTCAAAAGCAAGATTTTACCAAAGCGTTAGACTGCAGACACTTCTTCCCCTTCAACAACTGTTATCTTTCTCTTACACTTCCTTCTTTCCTTCTGAAGAGACTTTCACGTTAATATTGGCTTTTTATTGTATGTTGTTAAAAAGTTAAACAAAAATTGAAGATTAAAAAACATTGCTGCAAGTCATAGAGACTACTGAATTTAAAACTGTAACATCTCAGAATACTGTGCTGACAGCATTTGCACAATTTCATTGCACATCTTCAATGTGTGATTAACACTAGTGTTGCTAAACAGCATTAATTAAAAGGTGAGTAAAAGCATGAAACACAGGTCCTTTAAATTTCAATTTTGTACCTCTATTTGTGATAGAATCTTTGGACAAAAGAGGCCCTTTCTTAAACCAATGTAAAAATACATTCTTCCTCATCAGGATAAACACCATTTTAAATTAAAAAACTAAAAATAGTCTTTTCAGAAGTGCGCTCTAACTAGCTCTTAAAGTTATGCAAGCAGAACTTTAAGACTTGCATATTTTAACTTTAACTTAAAATATGCAAGCAGAAAGACAGGATAAGTTTTAAGAACTATTTTTGTCCTCTTCACTCATCTTACTGAATTTATAATGAATTTATGTAGCCTAATACAGAATTATTTCCTTTAAATTTTTTTTAATTGATCTATTCATAGAGCTATCATGCCTTTCAGATATGGTGTGCTCTTAAGTCAAACCAAAAACATATGGGGAATATCAGAAATTCTAGTATTGGTGAAAAAAATAACTCTCCTATTGTACCTTTCGAATGACTGTGTGTCTAACACATGGCCCACAGGCCAAATCAGGCCCACTAAGCTCATTTGTTCAGCACATGTGGCAGGTATGGTCAGAGGCTCAATTGGGATTTACTGTAATTCACGGCTGTCTGAGAAAAACCCACACATGCAGGAGACACTCTCTGTGATGTTACCATAACAGTTATGAAAACACAGCAATTCTTGTTCTCACCTACCTCTAACCAATTGCAGTCCCCCTTGATAGTTTGAGTGTCACATATCTAGTTCAAGGAGCATATCTCCACATGAATATGGAGGGGAAAAAACTGATATCACAAGACCTGTGCAAACACTCCTCTAAACTTCTCTAAATTTTGGAGCAACCTCAGCAGACCTAGTCTCACCTAGTTTTTTATGATGATGTTTAGGTATCAAATAAATGAAAAATAAAGAATGTCTACATTTCAACAGATGAAAACTATATTTCTTCCCAGAAGTGAATAGAAACCTGACACATTTGATGTGTACAGAAGATAGCTACTTTCAAAGAGGTACAGCAATAGCTCTAGAAGTGAATTTATTGCTGTTTTAATGTCACTGGTATCTAGCAAGTAGTCCTCCATATTTTCAGTGCTTGTTTTGTAACGTCCCTTTAACCTTGCCTTTTGCTGATTCGTTTAAAAGAGTTGCTTTTACTTATCTAAACGGGCACATAGTGTTAGCTTTATCAGTCTCTCAACAGAGTTTACAGGTGATGCCCATCACCAATCTCAGAGCCCCTTTAACTTGCATTTCAATAGTGCATTTTACCAATTGATATACACACTGTATACAAAGGTTATTCATTCCTCAAGACTGTTTATGATGCAAAATTTCACAGAATAGAAAATTATTTGTATTACACAAGATCAGGCTTACAATCTGTTTGTAAGTACTTTGTAGTTACTGAATTCAAAATAAAAAAAGCACTGTTGAGTGGTTATGATAATTAGCCAACTGAACATAGTGCTATAGTGAACAAAATAAATAAAATGTTTAAAAACTCTAAACTCTTGAAGATCACCACAGTGCAACTAAGTTTAAACAATGCAAATGTCTTTCGACTGTTCGCCCTTTTCAATCTTCTCCAGCACTTCACGTTTTACAGCCAGGGAAAATACTTTCCTTATTTTCTTTGCTTTTTTAAGACTTAAAGTACTTGCAAAACGATTTGCCAACATGGCGTAAAAAATAAGAATGATGTTCGATGATAAAAATCACCGAGCAAGAACTCAAGTGAAGTGCCTTCGTTTTATCGAAAATGACTTTATACAGCAAGTATGTTTTTTTGCTGTAGAGAACAAAACAGGTTTTGTAAAGCAAAAGCTGGGTGTACAGTATATAGTTGTGTATGTATTTGGCATTTGTTTTCTCCTCTTGCGGAACAATATTCTTTTCAACAGAACAGAGATTCACGTAGTACACAATAATCACAAAAATGATACTTTAAATTATTACAGTTATTATATAATAATACAATAATACAATAATACTCACAATCCCATATTCAGAGGACAATGATTAAGTTTTTCTGAATTGGCATCTAGTGAAGGTGGAATGTCTGTTAGTCAAATTTTAAAGTGAAGTATGTTGGTACATACCACTAAACATAAAACTATAATAAAACTTAAAGTAAAATTTTAATATTATGTATGTAAGTAGTGTCTAGCATTTCAATAATTTGTGTACTTATGGCTTGCCGTTGCAAATGAAATTTATCCCTGATGTGTATATGCTCCTGAAAATAAAATGGAAGCCTTCAGAAAGGTGAGGATGTTTGAGGGTGGACAGTTTTTACAGTTTCAGTTTTTACCAGCAGAGCAATGAAGAGATTGTTAAGACAAAGAGACAGTGGGGAGACAAACAGGCCAGAGACAATGTAGGCCCCCTACCTGACTCCCTTGTTCGGCCTTTCACCACCTCACTCCAGGGACCTGGCCCAATGGAGTTGAAGGCCTGGATCTGCAGCAGGTACTCTGTCCACTCCTCCAGCCCCTCCAGTGTGAGCTCTCTCTCCAGGCGGTCGTTCACCAGCTGGGTCTGGGTTTCGCCCTGCAAGTCTGCTCGCCACAGACTGATCCTGTACCCCACTGACTCAGGGTTCCCATTGTACTCCGAGTCAGGCAGGGGCTATGGAGAGACAGAGTGGGCACACATTAACTTGGACTTGCACTGCAGATTGTTCACCAGGCTAAACCCAAGCACAGTATTACTCCTGTGGTGTGGAGCTTGTATTTAAGTTATTACAATGCATTTATTATTTTTCTATTTTTCTTCCTAATTCAGCAACCAGCATTTTGACATTCAGTTTAAGTTATGCTTCTTGTAAAAGAAAATCTGCATTATCAACTACAACAATAAGAACAATTATTATATTCCAAAAAAGTGCTCTATGAAGTACATACAGTGTATATACAGTTGGAGCCATTCAGAACATGGGGTACAATTTATTGATGCATTAAAGTGTCTGTGCCTTATCCTACTTCAAAGACAACTGAAGGACAGCAGCCACTGAAAAAAATGTCTAACCACCCATCAGATCATAACACTGTAAGTTTCTTAAATCTGCAATTAATGTACTACAGTACTTTCATGCAAATGCATAATAACTTGGTAAGAACGTAATACGACATGCAAATAGATATTGTTTCTGCTTTGAATTAAAGCATAAAGAATGTTGATGGTGGAATTTAAATGTATCATCATTTACAACTATACATCAGACCTCTTTGTTTCCATAGTTTGTAACAATGAACATTTTGAAACTCATAGATTTTAGAACAATTGTTAATAATAGCATTTTCCTGATGTAATGACTGATGGAAGGCTACATTTATTTTCTAGGGTTTTATACTAGACTATCAGTTATGTGGTTGAGTCTTCTTCATAAAGAAGGGACGTTAATATCAAAAGACATCCTTAATAATTAAAATACATTTGGCTGAGCCAAACCAAAGAAAAAAATGTATTCTATTTTCTTCAGCTGCTTCATTATTTTTCAGACAATACTGATTGTCAAATAAAACAAAAGCACTTCCCCTAGTAACATCATGTATCTAGTTTTACTGCACAGAGTGATGTGTGAGTCATCTGTAGCCCTTTATGAAAAACAATCTGGTTTTACTTTTTGTAGAAGACATGAGTACATTGTTGGACAAACTGTGCTACCCACATTTCAATTCCATAAGATTTTTTATTGTGCAAAATAGAGAGTAAGTTGCTACATATTTCTATTAAAATAAGTCTGTATGTTCACAATCCTAACACAACTGGACTCAAATAAACTCAAGATTAATACAACAATATGCGTGATTAATACAACAATGACAGCAGTAAGAGCAGCATGGTTATTTGGGCTATTGCCAACTGCAACAGTTTCCTCCTGTCTTCCAAAGGCAGGTTAATTGGTGCTTCTGTACTGTCCCCGCATGTGTGTGCCTTGTGATGGACTGGTGTGCAGCCCAGGATTTAGTTCATTCATGCTACTTATGCCCTACAATAAGCTCCAGGTTGCTGACTTTACCAGGAATAAATGGCTTTCTGATAAAGGGATGACAGCAGTATTGGGTGAAATAAGTCTTTCCTATGATTGCAGTTTAATTTACTCTTATAAACAATACTGCTTTTTCTTTCAGATACAAAATGCAAAAGATTTCATTCTCAGGCCCTCTATTCTGATTTGCCAGCAAGTAGAGCTATAATAAACACTCATTGGACTCAGTTCATTTTATTAGGAAGAGTTCACAATCTTGAGATGTTTGATTTTCAAGTACATACGAGCCACCCAGTTACTCCGATCAGGTAAGAGCATGCACAAATAATTCTCTTCTACAGCAAAGTTAAAGTGAAGTCATGGCATGTCCGAAACAGTCATCTGAACAGTCAAATAAGCAAAGCTTGCAGGTATTCTTTCTGTACGGCATGCTCACCACCCATCGTAACCAGAGGCTGGTCTCGCTTGCTGTGCGCACGGTCACGCTGCTGGGAGCCACGTCCGGAGGGGCCTGCAGAGTTTGGATGACCCGGGAAGGCTGGCTCACAGGGCTGGGGCCCACAATGTTAACCTGTCGCATCCGAAACCTGCAAAGGCACAGCACACCTGGTAGCTATGATGTGAATTCACAAAATAAATAGCATGTCTTTGTTTTAGAGATTGGACAATGTGTCTTGCTGAAAGGAATTCTAAAAATGTCATACTGTAATCTTAATAGCACTGGTGATGCATGCTTCTACTGCTTATCTTCTGTGATACCCAAGGAAAGCAGGAAACTATACATAGCTTGTGGGTCTTTCATTGCACTTCCAGTATTGTTATTGTATATTTCTCTATATTTTCAAAAAAACTTAGAGGTGATAAAAAATTAGTATGAATACAGTAAATGTAGAAGGCACTGAGTGAACTTTGCATGAACTTGCAAGTACAGGTGTTCAATGTACTTTCCTTATAAGTATACTTATGTCACCTAATTTGCTGCTACAATTATTAGTCATCGTATTAGTAAAGGAGGCAAAGAGTACCTAGAAAGAAAAAACAAACCACAGAGGTTTTATCTCAGAAAATGCTGCTGTCATTGTACTGCAAAATAATTTAACAAGAAGATACAAAGTAACCATGCTTATCATTTTTGCTAAGGCTTCATCGGGCAATACAGCCTAAGAAAGTTATGATATGGAAATACTGTTTAGATTAGAAGAAGCCAGAATTCCTTCCCATTATATGCTGCAGGGAAAGGCTCAGTAAAACAGAAATGTGGGTTTATTTAATCATTTTCCTATTGTCAAATATTTATTACACAGTATTTTGAAGAATAAAGAATCTGTTCCTGAACTCAAATTGTTTAAAAATGGTTCAGGCTTATAAAGGGTCAGTCAACAGCAATGAAATTGACTGAAGCATATCCCCTCTTAAATCAGGTAACTGAAAATAGACTAATGGTCTTAAAAGCAGTAGTTGAGGTGAGTTTTCAAAGCACAGAGCACTGGGCTTGTTTTTAGAAAAAGAAAGATAAAAAACTACATAAGATATTTACATATTTTAAATATCTACATATTGTTTGTTTGTAGATTATTGTCTTTCCCTTAGTGTGGAGAGGTTCATTTGAAGGATGATGATAATAAAACTATTTTATAAAGCACCTTTCATAATAAAAAATAACCCAAAGGGTAGTACAAAAAGCAAAGGATACATCAGTACAAGATACATTTTAACAGTGGCAAAATAAGTTAACATAGAACATACATAAATAACACAGAACAAAATCACGTCTATAAACAGGCCAGTTAAAACAATTAGATTCAAAAGTGTTATTTGAAAACAGAGAAACTCCACTATACTGGTATCAATGGACTCACTTATATGGAGTATTAAAGGCCTTCTCACCAATTTGTAATAAGTAAGAAAGCAATGTCAGAGGACCAGTGAGATGTCATGTATCAGGTGTTCAAGTAGTGAAGAGGTCAGATATATAAGGAGGATAGATGTTCTTCAAAAGTATGTAATCCCAAATAAGTATTTTACAATCTATCTGCAATTTGACAGGTAGACAATTTCAGACCTGTTTAAGACCCCAGCTTAACAGTATTGGAACAATAGTGATGTTTCTGTAAGCTTGAAGCTCCAGCACAAAGGGTATCAGAGTAATCTAATCTAGATCACAAAAATGCATGTACCTGTACTGTACTAGTTTCTCCACAGTAGTTGTTGATAGTATGAGATGTATCTAAGTCATAATCCTACAGTAAGTGGGAAGAAAATACTTTTTGTAATGTTCCAACCATGTGGCTCAAAGGTTAAACTCCCACCCTTTTCACTTTGTCAGTCTGAAGAACCTTACTAGTGATCTAAAGTTTGATGCAGAGAACCCAGTAGCATGACTGTTGAAAACATTTGTTTCATCAAACAATAAACATCAGCAGTTAGTACACAATGAACCAGTCACTTAAATATCAGGTGTAAATGCAAGTAAATCTGAGTATTGTCAGAACAAAGTCAAAATTCTACAATCATAGTATAAAAGGGAAATCTTCACCTGTAGTGAGTGAAAGGGGTGAGGTTGGGGATCTCTAACACTTGAGCTTCTGGTTCATTCTCCTTCTCGTACAGAACTTTCCACTCCTCATCATCTCCTATACTCCCAACCTGTGGAGAAAGAAGGTAGTGAGGGCCACTTGTTCAGTACCTGACTGCAGGTTGACCTCAACTGGTGACGGCTGTCTGGGCATTCCAACCAAGTCTTGTGACTCTGACATGTCCATGCCACTGTAAAGCCCTCTTTCAGAAAAGGGGCACTACTCAGCTGGCATTCCTAGTCATTGAAATAAATGCCTAAGGGCGATGCCTATCAGTTCTTTTTAAGGATCAGAACATTGACCGGCACTGTGCTCTGATACCCTCAGGCAGGCTTCTGAAATGGGCTTCTCTTGCCAGTGAGGGAGTCACAAATACTGCAGCAGATTAACCTTTTAACTGGCTAACGTGTTGAAAAGTTATTTGTTAATTCTATTAAATACAAAGTGGTACAAGATATCTTCCAAACCACCTAAGCTCTTTCAGGGTTTTGTATCTAAATTGAAAGAAATAAAGAAAGACAATTTATAGATTTAATATTAATTTGTATTATTACCTAGTCCTCTATTTGGGGGATTTTATTATGCTCCATTTTGATTCTCTGTAGTTGTATGCAGTCTGCATATGGTATCAGGATAACAGTCAGAGATACTGTAAATAATCTGAGGCATTTAATAAAATCAGTTTCTGTGCTAATTCTGCTTGTTTATATTTAGAGTTTACAGTTAGTCAGTAAACTCTGCTGTATTACATGTTGCATTTAGCAACATTGTTGTCAAGGTGCTGCTGTGAGTTTACAATATTTGTCACTTCTGCATTGCTTCCAGGGTGGTTTTATTGTTCTCCTACTGTCTCAAAACTGATACAGGCTTTCAACCCAAGCTGTGATCTGGATTTCCCAACACATACAAATCCAGAGCATTTGTAGGAGTCCAAATGCATGTTTGCTTCAGTCCTACATAGTCCTGCCATCCTGGGGGATCTTATGTTTTTTGCATGACAACAGTCATAGACATATAAATTGTGCTGCACCGTAATTGGAAAAGCTTTATAGAACAGGAAAGCAGCAGCAGCAACAAAGATGGGAGAATTTATAGTGCAATGTCCTGTTTCAAGAACCCATACAAATGCTAATGTATGTAGCAGCAAATCTTAAATGTATAAAATCATATTGCTCACTGTGGGATCCATAAAGTAAAGGTTATGAGGTAATTGTATCTGCCAACATAATATATAGGAAAGCAGAGGTGTGTTAAGGTAGTGGCCTCATTTGTTTTCAGTGCATGGTAAACATTAAAGTCTGTAACTTAACCCATTTCTGTAAGCTTGATTTAGGGTCTTCACTTTCTGGAAGTGGTTCAATGAGGCCAACCTTTTGGTATCACTTTAACCACAGAAAACAATATCACATCAGTTTTTTTGCACAACAGTATATGTTAAGTACATTTGCACTACATGAGGGTAATGAGCAGAATATTGCTGTTTAAACAGACTAGAATTTAAAATAGAAACATATTTTACTCCTATAGCAAAACTTCTGACACTAAACCAAAATGACACTTGTTGGGTGTTCACAATGTAAGGCCCTACAGTGTCTCCAGAACTAAAATCAAATTTTCAATAACCATTGCAAGATTTCAAAGTCCTATGTGGCTCCACAGCTGACTAGTTATTTTAAATGGCACCACAGTAAAATATCACAAAGAACAAATACTGTGAAATGATCTGAGTACATTTTTACCATTTTTTTCACAGGTCTTAAAAGGCGTGTTTGTCAGGTTCAGAAAATTGGCTGTGACTGCATTCCAGAAGCTGCAGACAGCACTGTGAAATTAATTCAGGGATTCCAGCTCTCCATAGTGTAATATGCAGGGCTAAAAGTAAGAGAAGTTCCAGTGTGTTTAACATGCAATGAACCGTGGGAATTGCAAATCCTAGCAGCAGCAAAGTCTGAACCATAGGTGACATTATTTGAAATGAATTGTGGGAAACTGAGTCTCAAGACTTATATGACAAAGGCAGAGAAAGTACAAGTAGCAGAGGTTAAAATAATGGGCTTAGTTATAGTCTTAAACTACCCATTTAATCCCCACAGAGCAACAGTATGGATAACTTTGTGCATCAGATCTGAACTGAATTTTAATAGAAGGTGGGAACTAAGAGGAAAATGTCAGAAACCACATCCATAAGAGGTCTGATTTACTTTTGTTATCAGGTTTTCAAAATGCAATATCTCTAAGGAGGTTCTTTGACAGTCGCAAGGGTGACGTCTTTTAATCTAACAGGAGAGGGGTTATGTCCCAGGAGTTTTGTAGTATTTGTTATGCAATGCTTGAAGATTTGAGGATATCCTAGCCTTTTGAAAAAAAAAAACTTGAGCTTTTCCAGCTACACACTACCATCAGGATACATACAACTCACTGTGTCCAGTCAAGCTCTCCTCTAATAAAGAGCTTTGCAGGTGAATAAACCAGCACTTCACTTGAGGCATTACTGTTGCCTGCTTTCTACCCAGCCTGTTTAAACTATACATGTGAAAACCTGTATTTATGAGTCCTTTACTTAAAAGACATTTATAAAAAATAAGATGTATGCAGGTCTCCAAAGGTGCTGCCTTCTAAACAATATCATGTTTCTTTCAAGATGGAAAACATTTCTGCTGCCCAGGAAAGGCATTAGCACAATAAAAAAGTACTGAGGACATGCAATCCTCAATAACAGGTGAAAGCCAATGTTTCAGGGTTCTGTGCATTCACATAGGGATTTCATGCTTGGAAGCTACTTTTGGATACAAATGTAGTTGATAAGGAACAAAAATAAGAACTTAACCAAAAATTGCCATTTTTAGAATTTTACTGCTGAATGTTTTACTTGGAACCAAAACTGGCATTTAGGATCAAACCAAATTCTTAAATGGTTTCCTTGTTTTTTTTTTGTGAAAAACAGCCTGAAGATAGAATAGGTTTTTGAATATTTAATTTTGAAATAATTGGAACTGTAATTCTGTTGCTACCATGAGGTCATGATGATATCCAACACTAACAATGTGTTAAACCATAATGGCTTTAACTGTGAATTCTATTTTTAAAAGTGTAGCAAGATCTTAACACACTTAAAATGTGTGGATGAACGAGAATTAATGTGTTTTATCTTAAAGAGATAATTATATAAAAAGGATAAAGATCTTTTTTGATATGCGTTGAGAAATTCCTGAAAGAAACATGCCAAAACGAAGAAAGAAACAATAAAAAAATCAAAATGTCAAATAGTCTAAGCATGAGCAGAAACAAATACAGTTAAGTGTATAAAACAAGTGACCAAATACTAAAAGGGTAATAAATGAATAAGACATTTTTAAGTGTTTATAAAGCCATCTTTAATGGTATGAACACATGGAAGAAAAGGGTCATGTACATATTTAGACACTAACCTGCCCCTCAACAATCCACTTTGAGATGGAAGTTTTTCCATCATCTCCGGCATGGAACTTCAGTGTGGCTGTGCGAGGGCTGATATTGGAGATGACCAGATTTGACGGAGCCCCAGGAAGTTCTGAATTTGAACACAAAAAAAACACGATGAAAAAACCTATGTTCACTGATTTTTTCTAAAAGCCAAAACCATTCAGGTGTTTTCTTCATTTAAATATTTATTTTGTAGGTCAGAACAAATAACTTTGTCCTTAACTTCCATGTAAACCTACTATTGACAGGTTTGTCTGACATTGACACTGAAAGATTAAGGTAATCAGTTTTCTAAAACAGTTTTCTAAAGAGTTTCACAAGAACAGATGTCAATTTATAAATGTATGTTATACAATATTCAGATTTACTGAGCTCAGTTGTGGTTCTCTTACGTTGTTCACTGCCGTTTGTAAGGAACTTGAGATTAAGAGTACTAATAGTTGGACACTGTTGCACCTCTTTTCTTTCAGCTCTGTAGCTCTCCCCATTTCCTTCAAAATTTACACTTTTCAGTTTAACAACAAGGGTAAGAGCTCATAGTTGGCTTTTTGCCACAGTCACGCATACATCACTTTACAGTGACAAACACTGTGCCTCTAAGCTAGTTTAAATTAATACTACTTCTCCATAGTGATTTTTGATTCATGTTTGAGCACAAACAGCAACTTATCAGCTTCCGCAAAGACAACGCCAGCTTAAAAGATCATTATTCACATTCACACAGAACCGTGTGTAGAGCCGCATGACCGCCGTCTGCTGTCTGCCAGATGCACAGCCGTTGAAATGAACTGGACGATTGTTTCTTTTCGGATAAGTGAGATTTGGATTTGCAGTGGGCTACTGCCGTTGAATATCAGGCTATTTTCAAAATAAGCTGTGGAATGTATTTTATTCTGCGATGGACTCATGCCCCATCCAGATAGTATTGTACATTGTGCCCACTGCTTGTTGGGCAAGACTCAACTCCCTCGCGACCCTGTATTGGATAAAGCAGTTAGAAAATGGATGGCTGGAATTTATTTGGGTTGGCAGAGACCTGGAGGCACCCCTGAGGAGATCGTAGAAGACGTAACAGTGCCAATTCCTGCTGCTGTGATTGCGGCCACCTCGATGTTGTATGTAGTAAGAGAGGTGAGTCCTGTGACTTTGTACTCCAGAGTGGTGTTGGCCATTGTTCGTGCCATCCGGGAGGCGTTGTTACCATGGACCTCCCAAGAAACCTGGTAGCCTGCAGAGAAAAAGGGAGATTAACCTGTATCTGCACTATTCTAACGGTTCAGGGCAAAAACTCACTTTTATGAGATAACTTACTTAAAAGTCAGCTTTTAATGCTCGAGTCACAGGCTAGGAATAGCTCATCACATGCCCCTGACCCTCGAACTGGTGTGATGATTGCTTTTTTCCTTAAACAAAGGCTATACTTTGAGCATAGTTTCATACTGTATATTGACAGAAATATTAACTAGAAAAGGAAAGGCATCTCAGTTAAGCTATGGGCAGTTAAATAGTCAATTTTCTCTTCTTTTGTGCTTTTAGCTGCCAGGGCCCGAAGAAGACATAAATCAGGACTTGTCACCCATGATACTGAACATGCAGTAAGGCTTTAGCAAGGATAGATGATCCAAAACCCATTCCTTTGGCAGTTTTGCCTCAATGTGACCTATGTCCAATTAATGGCTTTCTTTTTACCAAAATCAGCTACAAATTCTCAGGCCCTTTGGACACTATACCCTAAGCTGTATGTTACTGAAACTAATAGTCAGCATAGGTCTTGTATAATTTCATGTTTAACTGGAGTATATTCCCTTGCAGTCAGCAGTGTTTCCAATCACAGACTGTCCGTTTACATTGGGATACTCATATATCAAAGTTTGCACTGAAAGACCCTGCAAGAAATAAGGATACCAAAACATTCAAGAGGAAACAATATCTTATGTGCTGCTAACGATGGATGCTGTTTAAAATCATTCAAATTTAATCTACATCCATTTTCATTATTGTTCTTTTACTTTGGGACCCTCAATGCTTAATGGGTGCCACTTCCTTTTTATTGTAGTGAAAAAAACATATGTTAGCAGGTAACCTTCACTTAATTGGGTGCATCTGATTTTCTAGCAGTTAAAGCATCTGATGAATTGTTTCCTGATGGTAACTTGTCGGGTTACTGCACACAGCGTGTGCACTATATTACAGCAGTTTCATTATTTTTTCCAGTATTTTACAAAATCATTCTTTAGAAAAAATCCTTATATTGAATATAAAACCATATTTCTGTGTGAATACTTGCAACAATAATACTATTTAATGGCCTTTGTGCAAAAACCCAATGAAGTGTTAAATAGAAGCATATCCATTAAAACAGTATCAAGAACTCAGAGTACCTGCTAAATTAAAATGAAACACCTTTCAGAAAACCCATCTATGCATGCAGTAATGCAATGTTCAATGAAATTTTAACAGACGGAAGCCAGATTTCATGTTATATAGGGATAAAAATGTCCCAATATGCCATTAATCATTATGACAGAAACTTACGACTTTCTCACTGAAACCCACATTCCTTAGATAGATATAAAAGCAAATATATGGGAAAGAAAACAAGCAGAGACTTAAGGCACATTCAGTTCATTTGATTTGAAACAAGGCATGAATATGCTAGCTGCTCATACAGTACATTCCTTGGTTTCATTGGTTTAAGGAGGACTTCTATATTCACTACAATAACTGAGTGAATTCAGTTCCTTATTGAGGTTCATTTCACAGTACTTTTTAAGACTGTCAGTTACATTATACAAACAGTTAAAGTAGTTTTTCTTAGTACAGGGGTTCCCAAACTTTTTTGTCAGTTGAACCCCTTAAACCTACAGTAAATTATTTGTACCCCCTTAAGAATTTAACTAAATCACACTTTTCAATAAATGTAGATAAATGCTACAGTGACCCTCTTAACATGCATCCTTTCACTTTGTAAAATATTAATAATACTACTGTTGTTTTTCTTCTTATTATTACATTGTTACTTAATAATAGGACTATTTAATTTAACATTGATGTTTCCATCACAATCTCATGAACCCCCTGCAGTACTGTCACAAACCCCTGTCTTAGTATATCTTTTGGTGCTTCTTTAATTACTTTCGCCCTGTATTGTTCACCTCTTAAACCCTTTCTCTTTCAGTCTGAGAAAAAGAGTAAAAACTTTGTTTACATGCTGGAGTTACACCCTTGCTATAGATAATAGAGACCATGTAGAACACAAGAAAGGTTTCAAACAAGAGGAAGCCATTTGAGCTATTTAGCTCAAATCAACTTTTACTAGCATTGATCTGAGAGTCTCATCCAGCTGTTCCTAGAACGTAATGCACCAGTTTCCACCAACATGGCTAGCATAAGTATTAATTCCTACATGCCTATAATTTACATGTCATTCTCTTGTACCCTAGAGCCCAGGCACTGCTGGCTGTGGTCCGACCTGCAACACTAACCATCGGTGACTGGAATTCCCTAGGGGGTAGTTCACAAATTGACCAAGATGTAGGCTAGATTTTCAGGCAGACTGTGGAATGGAACAACTGTCTCCTTAAAAATAAAGCATTGGAATCACCAATTATTTTTACACATATATCCACCCAGTTTAGAACTGTCAATTATTTAAGACTTGGCTTTTTGGTAGTGATTCCTCCCGTATCGCAGAGGGAGAATGAGAAAACACTTGCATGCTCCACTGACACATTCACCTGTCAGAGCCATTCATACAGTAGTTTTACAATACATGCTGCAAGCTCCACACTGTCTTACGGGAGTGCTTGTGCCAGTGGTTACCAGGTACATCTCCCTGCAGCTCACAACAGGCAATCTACTGAAACTGAGCATGTGTGAGCCTGCCCAATACCTGGATGGGAGACCTCCTGGGGAAGCTAAGTTTACTGGTGGAACAAGAGTTAGTGGGACCAGTAGAGGGTCCTCACCCTGCGGTCTCTGTGGGTCCTAATGCCCTATCATAGTAATGAGGATTCTATACTATTAAAAACGGTGCCTTTCTTCAGATGAAACATAAAACGGAGGTCCTGACCCCCTATGGTTATTAAAAATTCCAGGGCGTTTTCAGAAATGAACAGAGGTGTTAACTCTGGTGTCCTAGCCAAATTCCCCCCTGGCCTTAACCAATCATGGCCTCCTAATAATAACCACCTACGAATTGGCTCCATTACTCTGTACTCCTCACTGAGAACTGATGTGTGGGGAGCTAACTGGCGCACTCTGGCTGCTGTTGCATCATCCAGAAGGGTGCTACACATTTCTGGTGGTGGAGGGAAACCCCAATTCTGTAAAGTACATTGAGGGGAGTGTCCAGAAAAGCACTATAAAATATTATTATGAAAAACTAGTAGACCAGTAGAATTTTGCAAGCCAGTCTCCAGTTTCCAGTTTCTGTTTTGTTGACACTCCCACTATACTCTGATGCCACTCTGCCAAATGTGGGAAGTCCCAGTCTCTGTCAGGTAGTGCCATGATCCAGGCTTGAACCTGCACCATGGAGCTCAATCGGTACTGTAATACAGCATCTTTGCTGGATGCGCCATGGGAGATAAAATTATTTTCTTGTGTGAAACTACAGGAGCCACTCATAAGACAACCGCCTCAGGTTTTTTTTTACCAGTGATGATCCCATTCTTATTTTCAGGCTCCTGCCAGCTCACTCGTAGAGAAGTGTCCAGGATCTCTGTAAAGCTCAGGTGACCCACTGCTCCTGGCTCTGGGAAACACAAATGAAAAAAAAAAGAAAGAAATACTAATTAAACCCAGTCGACTGTGAAAGAAGAAAAACTTGTGCCCTCGGTAGGCTCTTAGAACAGGCTTTTTTTTTTACAAAAACAAGATATTTGAGATACATCACCGACAATATTGATTTCACGGAAAAGGAAACCTGCTGGCAGAGGGAGAGCAATGAATTTATAAATATCCCTGTTTATGAAATGAAACATCCATATATTTGTTATAAGTTGTAATTCACTGAACAGGGGGAGAGAGAGAGTTCTGGAGACAGACAGGACATATATTATTGCATTTCATCTGTCTGTTGCTGTTTCCTTGAGAGGCAAGCAGTAGATCACTGCTACAAAACAGTTGACTCTAGCTGAATGCACAGTGTCATACTGGATGGCTACTGTATCTATAGCACAAGTAATTGGATTTCTAGCACTGTAATTCACTACCTTGCAGTACTTACATGTACTGAAAATACATAGTCTCAACATGTTGACCGTATCCACCTTATTTTATTGAACCTGACAAGAAGGTGATTCAACTGAGAGGTTCAAAAGCTGAAAATTATTCAGAGCTTGGGTTGGACCCTAAAGACCACAGATCACTCTTCTGAACCTTTACAATACCATTAACCAACAACAAACAGGATTCCCAAATGCTGACTTACAAAAGGGCCCTGCGCTTTTGGAGTTGTGTTAAGTTGAAGTCACTAATGACATTCTTGGCTTACAGCCCAATGATTACCCCTGTGACTTGCAAATCTGTTACGAGCTTGTAGTGCAAAAGGTTAGGGCCCCAACTGTCCTCTCTGCTCCACCTTAGCTTTGAGGTTGGCGCTGTGGGAATTCAGTGCAAAAAAAAAGCATGAATAGCCCATTAGAGATCCAACCAGTGTCTGTTGTCTTCATCAGTCCTTTGCTCGCGAAATGATTCTACTGGTTAATCTGATGAAACCTGACAAAACTAGGTGACACATAAAAAAACAAAAGCTGATTCTGATGTGAAAAAAAAGTTTAGAAGTTTGTGAAACATAAGAATGTCTTGCAGATTTTACTCAATAGAGAAATAGAGAGATCTTACTGTTCTTTGCTCGGTGTTCTAGGATTTTCTCAGTTGTTTTAAGAAATGGAGTTGTGAGAAATCATTCAATATCCACTCATTTTTTATCTCTAAAACAGATGTTTTAACTTTTTGATTTCATTGTTCTGCACCAGTGTTAAAAAAACATTTTGCAAGGAAAAAGGATCAAGTGTTTTTGTAATATTAACATTTATCTATATGCAATACATAATCAATTAAATTCAAAGGAACATATTATACAATTTTAAACTTTGGACTTCTCTAAATTCTGGAGTTTTAAAAATCCATTCTATTCATTTAAAACTACTGTACTGTTCTTTAAAGTTAATTTATTTTATTCAGAAGCTGATCAGCACTACAGCACAACAATGTGTGATTTAGGATTAACAGTTAAAACACATGAATCAAAACAGTCAGTATCAATTTGACGTTTGTTAGGAATGCAGAAACCCATGGTGAAGTTATGTTGTGATATTTTAAGCACTGCTGAGTTTAGCAAATGTTACCTTGTATCTTGACTTGTAAGACCTTATCATTACAGTTGCACATTCGAATTAAAATGTCTTTTTTAGCCAGATAAGACTTCATGGCTGTCAGGTAACGGCATGTGGAATTAGGAACTTAACATCGCTATAGTTATCTCTCATTCACACATTTGTCTTCCTTTAGAATACGCTGTACATTCAAATCAGATACACCACAGAGTGGTTTATCATGGCCTCATCATATTACCGATACACAGATTGTATGAGAATGGAGACAGCTAATCACTAGTTTGGCTAGCTTTAACATAGAAATTGAACATTCTTTTATGTTCATCACATTTCTCTGCACTAATGTTAATTTGTAATTCTTACTATATTAACATCATTTTAAAATATAAAGAGTACTCCTTTTCTGTGCTATGCTAGAGGGAAAAAAAGATATGTGAGTGTAGCTGAAAGCAACAAAAAGCACAAGAAAACTCAAAACACAGAGGCACGTTTAAAACAGCATTCTGTTTACAGTAAAGGATCAAGTAATAGGTTTATTCCATGCTGAAAAAAAGAAGAAAGAGAACACAACGTTTCGGCTGTGGAGCCTTCTTCAGGTGTCAGTTTCTTCTGTTTACAGTGCTACCAGAGAACCCTAAAAACAGAATCCATATATTTTAAATACATATATTAATTTATATGGCTTGTGCTTTTATCCAGAGAAACCAGTATTTGCATTCAGCATATGACTGAAAGAATGTGAAGGACCTTGCTCAAAGTCTTAACAGCAGGGCCGCACTCAGGATCTGAATCCTCGACCTCTCTACCCCCGTGAAACATAAAAAAACCCATTATCATTGTCAGACAAGTTTTTCTTGTTCTACCGTTCTCTTTTCACAGTCAATAAGAAGTTTTGATTAAGAAATGTCTGACACTTACTGTCTTCATGTGTCTGCACAAGCTGTGGGGAGCTGCTGGGCCCGTCTCCTGGTGTTGTGAAGCACAGCACAGATGTCAGGTAACGGGTAAACTTCCGTAGCCCGCTAATATATCCAACATGGCGGGCCCCATGGAAATCAGGAGTGATTGTTACTATAGCAACAGTTTCAGGTGAATGCTCCGGCCATGCTAGGAGCTGAAAAAAAGAGTAATCATACAAATGTGTATAATGTAGATTAATTCATTTTATGTATTAAATGTATGTAGCCAAACAACAGAAAATTTTTTAACACAAATTCCTTTATAAACTGAATTGTTTGTTTTGAAGAAAAAAATAAATACTTCTATATTGTATAACTTTCTTTTGATAGAAAAATAGGTCAAAAAGTAGGACTTTGAAAAGACAGAGACATTCAGTGGCTTCAGTTGCATGAAATAAAAATTACGATTTTGGACAGTAACACTGGAGAGTTTGATACAGAAAGTGAAATGTCTGTTACAAACGAATGTAAAGAACAGAAATGGATCTGTTCTGCTTTATGGCTGTTCGGCATTCTCTTGTCCAAATGCCTTTGTTATGACTGAGTGATGGATGGTATATCACATTATTTCATCCGGAAAACTGTTTCATTCGCTAAGAAGCTCAAGCTTGTTTACAAATTGACTTTCTAGCAGGATTGGCCTACCATCCAATAGAACGCTTGTATGAACTAAAGATAGCAGTTCACAAGCACAAGCTGCATAATCTGAAGGTGCTGGAGAAGGTCTGCTGTAGGAATTTTTAAAATACCTACTGAATAGTGCTCAAACGTATTACAAGGACACAATAAGCACTTTTTCTAGCTTACTTAACATTAAAAATTTAACAAACACTGATCGCGAGGTGAGAATAATATTGAACACAAGTAAAAAAATAACTCATATCAATTTTCTTTGGAAACCACAGGGAAATATTATCAACTATTTTCAGCTGAATACCAATGCTGCCAAGAGCTTCACTGTAGGTTACATTGTACAACTGTCAAAAATAATTTCTACACAGAGATTTTCTTTAGGTCACAGCTGAAGCTGTCAGTATAGGGTAAACTCAGGGAGTACATGGAAACTGGCACAAAAACTTATCTGTGTGAATACCATGTAGAAGCAATTCCACACATGTAGTAAAAATGCTTCCCAGAATATCATTAGTGAATTAATTTTACAACAACTGTCAGTGCTGTTTTTCAATGACAAAAATAAAATAACATTTCAAACAACAACATAACCCATAAGATAACTGGCTTAGATCCTTTTACAAATCAATGAAAGGTACTTCTGCCATAAGAAGAAAGAAACATCAATTAAGCCAGCTAAGCAAAAAAAAGACTTTCTTTGACTTCAGTATGCTCCTAGAGTAACTGAAACTTCAATTTAGGCTTGCAGGCTCCAATTCTTCATGTGTCAAATTTCTAAGTTTACCTTTAGCATGCCTACCAGATCTGGATGATACTGAATCTCCATTAGCTTCAATTTGAATCTACCCGACACTGAGAAATAGCCCAAAGCTCTGCTGCCTTGTATTTTTATAGTGTCAGGTCTAAGAAGCTTAACAGAGTCTGGCCAGGCTAGCACTTGAGTCTCCTTAAAGAATAGAAGTGTTGAAAATCCAATGCTGCAAATTAGGCTTGGTGTTTAAAAATGTCCTCAGGTGGTGTTATAGGTGCAAAGGTTGATGGGACAGATTTTCCAATTGAAATTGTGAACAACAAATCTGACTTAACTCCAGTCTAGAGTTAGAGGCATTGTTGGCAGCTAAAATGTATTGAAGAAAAGTTTGACCTATGCTCATTGGCTCAAATCCATCTTGATTAAATGAAAACAAGCAAAAATGAAAGCAAAACCTAAAACCAAAACCTAGTCAGACAAATTGCTAGGCATCACCTGATTTTTAGTGAACAGTCAACTGAAATACTGTATGGTATTGAGACAGCTTACCTTGTAACCTTGATTGATCCCATTAATAAACTGTTGCGGGGGAGGAGTCCAGAAGAACTTCACAGTGGTTGAGTTTATGGCCTCTGCCTCAACATCCTGAGGTGGGGCTGTAGGTACTAAGGACAGACAGGGGAAAAATAAGTCAATGCCACGTGGAAAACTGCAACTGTACCAGTATGATGGATAAAACAAAAAAGGTCAAATGTTTCCTTTTAATAACATTCATGTTTCGAAATAACTTTGTAATTGTGTGATGCCTGGTGATATTTGGATTTTTGGTCTCATTCAACTGTTAGTGATTTTATTTCAGGTAGCTGAAGAGTGATCCAGTAGTATTCAGTGATGTCTCTCTTTTTTATCTAGAACACTGGCAAGCACAGCAGTGATGTGAAACTGTGCAACATAACTAGAGGTTAATTTATATCCTTCTATCAAATCTGGGTGCAATGTGATCAAGAAATGTTTTCACCATATATAATGGATTTTCATAAAAAACAACTGTCATAGAAAAAGAAAAATGGTTATGCACTTTTTACATCACGCTCCACAATGTTTTTTTTAAAAATGTTCTGAACTGGGAGGAGATGCACAAAGTCAAACACAAAGCTTCTTCAGGACACTCTTCAGTCTGCTGTGTGTGACAGCCACTGCAATCTGATGTATCGCTCTATGCCAAGTGAGTTGAGCTCTAACGGCCCCATTCCAGTATCCACTGCATTCAACTAAAAACAAATCGGACTCACACGTTACTTGGAAGTATAAAAAACCTGTCACAGTGATTGAGAGATACCCTTCAGTAGAATACTAAAGATGTTAATTATCAAGGCCCACTCAAGTAACACACCCCTTTTCCTCCACACTCCTCATATGTTAATTGACAGCTGTGTGATTCTGAGCCAGTAATGTGAAGTGACTTGTACACTCCCCTACAGAATTACAGTGAAAGGTGTTAGCTTGGCTTCATTCTAAAATAGGCCTCCTGACTTCATGCATTCCACTTTAACCACTGGGCCACACGGAGTTCCCCAAGGTAAATGTGCTACTTTAATATGATCTTCTTTAGTACACTTTTGCCATTGGGAGTGAGCATGTCAAAGCAATTTCAGTGAATCCTTTCTTTAACCTTTAGATGTCATTCGTGGAAGCAGAGAGCCAAAATAACAGTTGATTCAAGTCCCTGATGGCACACAGCTACAAACTACTGGAAATAATTGCATACATGACAATGAAGAGTTTTAACTTCTCACTTATGTACAGTATATGCATAAAAAAAGAGAGCCTTTAGGAGGGGGGATAAGGAAGAGCTCAAGCGCGTACAGAGGGAGCTAAAGCAGAAGTTAAGAGAGAGCAAGGACGCCTACAGGAGGAAGGTAGAGGACAAGCTGCAAAGGAATAGGGTGAGGGATGTATGGAGCTGCATGTGAGAGATCACTGGCTTCAAACAGGCTGGGGGTGCAACAGAGGGGAACCTGGAGATGGCCAACGAGTTGAACCAGTTCTTTAACAGGTTTGATTTTGGGTCCTCTGTGGCTCAACACCCATCCCCCCACAGCCCCTAACCCTCCACAGCTGCGACTGCCCAACACCTCCTCCATCCCTCCACAACCATGGCCGCCTACAGCTACAACCCCCGACAGCTACTCACCCACCCATCCCCCGCAGCTGCCACTGTCCAACACCTCCCCCATTAACACCTGCAGCACTGAAAGCGCTATGAGCACCATCCCCCAGGCCAGGCTGACCATCACGGCTGACCAGGTGAAGAAGGAGCTGAAGAGGTTTCACCAGGGTAAGGCCACAGGACCAGCTAACATCTGTCCCAGGGTTCTGAGGGCCTGTGCTGATCAGCTGAGCGGAGTGCTCCAGCGACTGTTCAACCTGAGCCTGCGCTTGGAGAGAGTCCCGGTGCTCTGGAAGACATCATGCCTGGTCCCAGTATCAAAGAAAGGGCCCCCCTCTGTCCTCAACGACTACAGACCAGTTGCACTGACTTCACACGTCATGAAGACACTGGAGAGGCTGTTCTTATCCCACCTGAGACCCCTGGTCAGCTCATCACTGGACACCCTACAGTTCGCCTACCAGCGCAGTGTTGGTGTGGAGGATGCGATCATCTACATGCTGCAAAGGGCCTACTCACACCTGGACAGGGCTGGCAACACTGTAAGGATCATGTTTTTCGACTTCTCCAGTGCCTTCAATACCATCCAGCGCTTACTTCTAAGGAGGAAGCTGGAGGAGATGCAAGTCGATGCCTCCATGAACTCGTGGATCACCGACTACCTGACAGGCAGACTACAGCCTGTGAGACTTCAGAACTGTGTGTCTGAACAGGTAGTGAGTAACACAGGGGCACCTCAAGGGACAGTTCTTTCTCCATTCCTCTTCACCCTCTATACTTCAGACTTTAAGTACAACTCAAAGTCATGCCACCTGCCGAAGTTCTCAGATGACTCTGCAATTGTGGGATGTATCAAGGGTGAGGAGGAGGAGGAGTACAGAGGACTGGTCAGCAGCTTTGTGGAGTGGTGTGGGGTGAACCACTTGGAATTGAATGTAACAAAGACAAAGGAACTGGTGGTAGATTTCAGGAGGAAAAAGGTCAAACCTACTCCTGTCTACATCCATGGGAGTGGCGTGGAGATGGTGGACTCGTACAAGTACCTGGGAGTGCACATCGATGATAGACTGGAATGGTGTAAGAACATCGAGGCCATATATAAGAAGGGACAGAGCCGACTTTACTTCTTGAGGAGGCTCAGGTCCTTCAATGCATGTAGTAAAATGCTAATTATGTTCTATCAGTCGGTGGCAGCGAGCGCCATTTTCTACGCAGTGGTATGCTGGGGCCCTGGGATTAGAGCAGTGGATTCTAAGACTGAACAAGCTCATCAGGAGAGCAAGCTCTGTCATTGGGTCTGGCCTGGACCCCCTGGAGGTAGTGGCTGAGAGGAGAATGGTGTCCAAACTAGAGGCCATCATGGATAACATCTTCCATTCCCTCTATGACAGAAATGAAGAGCACGTTCAGCAATAGACTGATTCATCCATGGTGCGACAGGGAGCGCTACAGGAGGTCATTCTTGCCTTCTGCCATAAGACTGTACAACGCATCCACCTCGCGTCTGGGCAGAGGCAACATTGACAGTGACCTGTTTCTGGACTGAATGCATCTACACATCTACTGCTACATCTGTTCTCTTTCTTTTCTTTTCCCCATTTACAACCGTTTTTTGTGCAATAAATGCCAGGGACCCGTGCAATACATTTATATTTATATCTATATCTATATTTACATCTATATTTATATTCATATGTGTGATATGATTTTTCTGCGTACTGTTCTGTTCTAGTTTGTTCTTTGTGTGTCCGGACTGTGAGTAGCTCTTTTAGTGCACCCCTCACCGTACTGATTGTAGATTGTATTGTATGTATTGTACTATTATTATTATTGTATCATTCGTTACACTGTGGCTGTGTTGTCTGTGTAAAGCTGCTGTTGCACTGCCATTTCCCTCACGGGATCAATAAAGTATCTGTCTATCTAAATGAAAAATGATCTTTTTTAATTTGGAATGACAGTATGGGTTATTACTAGCCATATACAATTACTTGTATTAGGAATTTGTCTTTTCGCATACTCCAACTTGCTCTCCATGAGACACACAGACAGGGAGAGAAGCTATTTATACGGTACCCCTTGAGCAGTTGGGGTTAAGGGCTTTGCTCAGGGGCCAAAGGAGTAGGATTCCTCTGCTCAAGATATGAACAGGCAACCTTCCAGTCACAGACGCAGATCCTTAGCCACAGAGCCACCGCACTGCCCCAATCTTACAATCTCATTTATATGTCACAATGAAAAGAATGAGAACAGTATTCTCTTTTCTCACACCTGCATCTGTAAGAGTCAATTGGCATTTTTTGCTCTCTGAATCCAACAGAAACATACTGTACGTGTGCAGTAGCACTATTTGGAAGAGTAATGTGGATCTGACTGGCAACAGAACAAACTGACAGAGTTATGTTAATTTAGCCAGACAGGCAAGTGGGCACATATGGGATCCTACATCGGGAATCCCAATCACACCTTACTAATATCATAGTTTAGGCTTGAACCAGTGATGTCTGGACTATAGGACTCAACCCATACATTGTTTTCAGTGTCTTTAATGGTTGCCACACACTGGTGTTAATACAAGTACTATCTGAGCACATTTTCAGAGGTGACTGATAAGGGATAACAGCTGTGAACCTGTGTACATTAATAACAGATTCAAGTCACAGGGGTGCCACAGAATTAAATTAAAGAAGAACTGTTAAGAACCTAAGATGATGTAACTGAAATGGCAGTAGCTAGATCTGACAAGAAGTACGGTCTTACTGCTTTGGCATTAAAAATTCAGGAAAACTGATAAAAAAATCTTTCCAAAGTAAACACTGATAGCATGCAAAGCTGGATTAGTTGAAATTGCAGCACCTCTGCTGAAGAGCACAGATTTCTGTGATAAATGAAGTGTTCTCTCCCCTTGCCAGTGGCTCAAAGCATCAGAGGACTGATGTCTGCGCAGATTTCAATCCAGACTAAGAATTATATCTCAACAATGCTTATTGGATTTACCATTTTATTTAGCTAACTTCAATATACTTTAGATGTGGTGAGAGCTTGCTTATACACAAAATCAGATGAATTCCATAAAAAGTGTATGTTTGGAAAATAATCCTAAATGAAACATCACAGTTCAAAACACATAATATAATATTACTGCTGTCTCACTACAGTGATTTTGATTTATTTTCTTGCCTCCATTAAATATAATTTCTGGTAAATAAAATTAAAAAAATATTATTGCTAATTACATCATCTGGAGTTTGCTCTATACAGCTCACAGTTTTACATGCACTTTCATAAGGTCATTCAAATATTATGTACTTAGATATAAAATAAATTTAGGTCCCTGGACATCAGAGCTGGAGAGTTATGAAGGGAGCAATTTAAACTGATATGTGGTCAAAAATATGACACAGAGGCAATCTGTGTCAAAAGAAGGGAATTTAACACTTATTTTGGTAAGTAATTGCTTTCATCCGGGCCTCATGAAGATGCAGAAACAGTGGGCATTTACTTTCTTTCCTTTCTTATGTGAAACGGCAGGCATGATGCATTTAAAAACACTGTCACACAGAAGTACACTGTGGTTTATCCTCACAACAGGCCATTCTTATCTAAAGCAGATTTTTAATCTTCTTATTTTATTTGCAAGGAAAGTACATTTCAGGCTTTGATAGAAGCACATGGGAAATAAAGAATTAAACACATAATACATTATGTATTATGGTGCATATCCATCTCCACGTTTACTATCTAAAATAACATTCACAACTGGACACAAATTTGATGACAAAAGTATCCTTCCACACTGCCAGTTTGGAGTTTGGTTTCACAAAGGGCATACAGCACATCCCCAAAATACTGATTAACCATAATATTGTAACTAACCATGACAATTCCAAAACATGTTTGGCCAACTCAAACCAGATAAAAGCCAAAAACGGGTCTTCTGACTTTATAAACATTACTGATAATATTTCTATGAAGACTGCATGGTCTTCATAACATGCTTATGAATAACACGCTTATACAAATGATATGGGTATTACTGGTAATGCCTATTTCAATTTAAACATTCTTACTGATAACACAAAATGTGATTGTGCTGTATTTCAATGCTTGGGTTGCTCTGGATATCTAATCTGTAATCCAGCTGCAATTGTACACAAAAAATTACAGTAAGTGGTGTTTATTAGCAAACAAATTTACCAACAACCTTTAAAAGTCAAGATTTTCAAACTTTCAAACTAGTTGAAATTATCATGTCAAAGCAATATCACACAAACACAAAGTAATGTCTTCTTGTCTTACACAGATGGAAGATACTGTGAAGAACAGTGATTTTAGCTGAAAGGGATGAATTTTTGAGTAAATAACCAATTCCAAGGCGATCCAAGAAAGGAAAACTCCTTGGTGAACTGGTTAATTGACCTTTCCTAATGCGTCCTTGTATCAGTGGATAGGCTACACGTGGATGAGGAATTATATTGCAACAAAAACATCAACTCCTTGGCTATTCTACACTAGATTCTTACTCACTTTAATAGAATGCTATCAACTAAATGTGAAACGTGAACATCACCCATTAGTCAAAGCTCTTGCAGTCAATTGAGCTACAGTATGTGTCATGATCGTTATCCCTCCTCTAGAGGGCGCTCCGACTCTTATGTGTTAATTTCATTATCACATTCACCTGCCCCTTGTTCTGTTCTTTATTTAAACCCGATGTTCCGGTAGCTCGGGGCTCTGCATTGGAAGACAGACGCCTGGAGGCCCACCTAACATCAAGTCGCCCTACATCAGCGGCTTGAGGGCATAGGCTTCAGATCGGCCTCCTGATTTAGCTGAGTCAGGGACTCGGAGCGCCTGGCCTCGTCAGTCTATTTAAACCTCCTGTTCCTGTTCCGGATCCCGCTCTGAATTTTAACCCTGTTTTGTCTTGGACGGATCACCTGGCTTTGGATTTTGGCCTGCGTTTTGGACTTCCCTGGACTTGTTTGCCTGCGCTCCCCCCTTGCACCTGATCACTGTCAGCACGGCCCCCTGTTCGCCATCCCTTCCTTTCCTAATTGTGTTTTCCCCATAGTCCTTTTCCAGTCACTTCCGGATTATATAATTTGCACAGGGTCCGAAACTATTTACTACATGGAGTCAGGACCGGCTCCCGTGACAGTATGTGCCTGACTAATTAAAGTTTAGCTTCCTCTCAGTGCCTCACTTGTGCTTACAGTATGTTATGTTATACCTTGTATCCATGTAGGTACATACTGTATAGTAGTATATAGACAATATATATAGACTATTATATGCAACTGTTTGTTTTTTCTGGACTTTTCTGTTGCTTGGGTGTAAGATTAACAAAAGGATAAAGAAAAGGAGAGAAATGTTGTCACCCAGTCCTTTGGAAGTAATATTTTGCATGGTAATGCCATTAGATACTGTATGTGGATTGAAAAGACTAACAATGACAATAATAAATGATGGTGGCAATGTTGATGATAGCTTAGTTTAAGAATGTTTAATGTACACTATGATGTACATAACAGAGACTGCGGATATAGTATAACATGTATAGTTACAGGTTTAGGTGAACGTAAACACTTCCAGGTTCAAAGCAGAGAGGACGTTTGTTGAGATGTGGGGGACCCTAGATCAGAATTCATTGTAAAGTTTACCTTGATATACCTAGGTAAATTGCTGGTTAATGATTGTTAATGAGCAGTACAGAAACTCACAATATAAGATCACACTAAGAACAAGGAGAGGGGAACAACAATAAGCAGGGAAGAACAAGGAGAGGAGAGAGACAAGAAAGAAGTCAGGAGAAATTGGAACTTGAAGCTTGCGCTAGGCGAGAGTCCCTACTTCATGATTATCCAAACAAAACCTGACTGGAGCTAAGTATTTGAACCTTGCTAGAGAGAGATTGTTATTCTATGTGTTGGGGAATGTGGGCTGCCTGGGTAAAAGATACCTCAGTTAGAAATGTCTTTCCTGCTTATCGTTCATTTTTAGGATAGGGTGATAGGCTCCCATTTATTTTGAAGAATCCTGGGAGAGATTCAACTGCAGGTCGTATTGCGTTCCTTTAGGAAGGTAGCTTATTTCTAATTTGGCCTCTGTAGATATTAAGAGTTTCATACTTAGTAGGAGTCTGGAGGTTTTACAGGGTGATTAGAATGTGAGGCCTCTGAAACGTCTTGTCTGTAATTACTCTACATAGAGTAACTTGTGTGTTGTTTGTTTTTGTTGTGTGTAGTGCAGTTTGTATGTTGTCATTGTAATAAATATTTTTTGACCAAGTGTACTTGGCTTTCTATTTAAATGAATAAAAAAGTACATCTGATTAATAAATCCTCAATAATGGAACCTGCAGGACACTTTATCATTATTAATGTGTCCATCAACAATAGCTGCTTGACCCTTGCAAACATTTATGGCCCAAACAATGATGACACCGCAGTTTTCCATAACTATTTTCACATTTAACAGATTATTCCAAATGGCCAATTATCACTGGAAGTGACTTTAACACAGTCATCAATCCTATCCTTGATTTATAAAACACCTCTCCTAATCCCAGAATTTGGCATTCTTCCAAGACAATCAAAGAAAAAATGAATTGATTTTGGCCTTGGTGGCAGTAAGAAACTGTAAAACTCTTCAAGAAGAGAAAATTCCTAGTTCTCACCTCCACATGATATTCATAAACTGGCTGCTAACTCTATACCTGATATATCCAAAACAAAATTTAACCCAATTATCATTTCAGACCATGTACTGTACTTATAAGCTTCAATTTTTATACATATGCGGCCACTTATGTTTAGAATGCACATTAATCCTCATTACCAACAGAAGTATTACAGCAGAAGTATAACATCTCTGAACACCATACTGTATATAGCTGGTAGTGGTAGCTAAAAATAAAAAAGTGCACAATGGTATTCCGCCTTCTTCATAAATATTTTGTGCATCAAAGTTTTTTACTTGGTTACTTTCTGTGGTTATTTTTGAAAAGTTTCATTCTAACTATAAAACATTTACATATTTTACAAAACAATATAATGTTATAACCTTATCTATAAATACTTAATATTGTTGTTAAAAAATTGTAGTACTTTTTAAATTAAAAAAAATATGAGGGAATATTAATAGCCATGTAATCATGTAATTCCATGTAATCATGGAATCATGTAGCTGAAGGGAAATTTTGGTAGCTAAAAATAAAAATAACTGAAGTTTAATGTCGTCTCTACTGAAAAATAATACACTCATACCCCGGTATCCAAACCTAATTTGTTCCTGAAAATCTGTTTTGAAAGCGGGAGATCCTAAATCAAAAATAAAAATTCAATTACTTCTTATGGGGAAATTCTACTGTTTCAAACCGAAAACAAGTTCACTCAAAAACCACCGTAAACATATAATACCATACAGACCATTATAGCAAGCTTAGTGAACAACGCAGTTCTACTCAAATAAGCCAACTGTAGCTGTAAAATAATTAATTATATCATATTTAAATTTTTCATTCTTTTGTAATAGATTGCTATCCAAGCGATCAGCTAGAATGACGTGCATACTGTTGTTGACTATGATGCTACATAATCTTATTGTCTCTTCTTTAGAGCCCATAATGAAAAGCAACTATGAAACAAACACAAAACTACAAAAACAAACTAACTACAAAAAAACACTTTGAAAATGAGAGTACAAGCTTTTGCTGTGATCATAAACAAAGGACTGCTGCCTCATGGTGTCTTTAACCATAATGCCTTGTGCCCGCACAGAAACAAACAGTTATTCAGTGGCACTGAATTTAAATATTTGTGGAACGTTCTCAGCCAAAGTCAGTCACTTTCGAATTTCAAAGTTTGGATTAGTGAAATTTCGTTCTTATAACAAATTACAAGGTACAAAATCTTCGTGTTCGGATTAGCTAAGATTCGTATACCGAACATTCTTATATGTGTAAACTATGTCTACTATATTTTTATAATCAAAATCCTAAACAAACAAAATCATTCTCTAAAAATTAAATCTAATTAATATGTATACTATATTTTATAGTTTTATTAATTTTATATATCACAGTATGTTAAATATTCACTTTACATTTACAATCTCTTAAGCCTGTAGCAGTAGTGGGGACATAGATATTAAACTAAGGAAGGGATACGGTAACTTCAGCCCCCACCTCACACCCCCAGGACAGACAGAAAACAAATCTGAGACATTAACTATCCAGTCATTGCAAAGGGTGCAGAGTCGCAGAGATGAGCATATTAGCAAGGTAATGTGTGGCTATGAACTGCAGCACTCATGAGTTCTGAAAAAAAAACTTTTTAAAATTATAACTGTAACAAATTACATAATGTTTCAATCATGACATTTCCAAAACATTCATCTTCTTAATTTATTAAGTATTCACACTCACATTAAAATATTTTTCTTAATTTAGTTTTAAAACAAAATTGTGTGGCTGGCAATGTATTCAATTTAAAGATCAAATAGCGGCATCACAATTATAAAACAGCATATCAAATTTAATAACATAGCAACATCACAGCAACATCACAGAATGATGCATACCCCGAAAAATAAGACACTACTGTATATCTTCTGAGCGAAATATGGAAGTTGTCACTGTTTGTACTGTTTATAGTGCAGGGGAACACTTCATGTGAAGGAGGGGCAGATTTGCAGGTGTAACTATTCCTGGGGTGCTTTCTGTGTAGAGTCTGCATGTTCTCTATGTGTTCACATGGCTTTCCTCCCATAGTCCAAAAACATTCTATATCCTACTGGGTGCTGTCCTAGTTTGCGCCAGTTTCTTGCCACAACTCTGTACTGGATAAAACGGTTGGCAAAATAATTGTCTGGTGATTTTATAATTGTAAAAACGTTCCATTTAAAATACAATAAGGAAGATATTATCTTCAAAATGTATTTACTTAACTCCTACATATTTTTTTTAATATTACTGAAGTGTGTTTCTAATGTTGTTTTACAGATTTGTTATTAAGTGAATTTAGAGGAATGAATACACTTTAACTATTCCTATGTCCATTTTAATACAACTCTTATATCGGTACTACTAAAGCCAGATAAAAACCCACATTGTGCTCTATCTACCTTCCTCTTTTCTCATTAATATCAATATTAAAATTATAAGCAAGGCATAGCAAACAGAACAAGTCATCCCATCACTTACATATCCAGGTCAAACTAGATTGAAGTCAGAATATACTATCAATAACAAGAGTTGCCTAATCAATAAATATTTCATAACAAAACAAAATAAAGATGATATTTTTATAACTAGATGCAGAAAAGGTCTTTGACAGAGTAAACTGAAAACTTTTATTTGCTAATCTAGAAAATTTGGTTTTGGAGTATAATTTGTCCAGTGGATTAACATTACTTCACAACTTTACAAATCACCCATGGCAACTGTTTTCACCAATGACCTCACCTCACAAAGCTTTAGTTTGCACAGAAAGAATGTCCACTCTCTTGCTCTTTTTAATATTCACAGAAACATTTATAAAAGCAATTCATCCAAATAACAAAATACAGTATACAAATCCAATATATTCCATAAAATCAGTTTGTGCGAAGATCACATACTACTTTATCTACAAAATCCATCCAATTCACTTCCTGAAACAATCAGACTAATCAACATATTTTCAGAGATAGCTGACAACTCAATATACTGGACAAAAATTATTATATTACCTCTACCAAGTTGGAATACTGCAATTCTCAAACTGCCTGTGTCCATCACCTCAGGCAACCTCAAATACCTTGGAATCAATATCTCTCCCAACCTGTCAGAATTGCTTCATTTTAACTTCGACTCACTCTTGAAAAACATTGAAGACAATCTTAATCATTAGATGAACCTTCCATGAACTATTATTGGATGAATAGCATTAAATTAAAAGATAACCTAAAGTTAACTACTTATTCAAAAAGATTCCAATTAATACTAAAAATAACTGGCTCAGCTATCTGAAATCTAATCAAAATTAAGACTCTCTCATCACTAAATTTTACTGGAATAACATAAAACCTTAAATTGGCAGCATTACACAGAGAAAATACCTTCAATACTAAATATGTTGGATCCACTCAAACCAACAATATAATCCCTGTATTAAGAATGAACAAGTAGAAATCAGTGGAGAAATAATGATTAATGATTTACCCTTTCTCAGCAAATTCATAAGGCATCACACTCTTTTTAAAAACTGTAATTTCTATGATTCTTCAGGCGTGGTGGAAAATAAATTAAATCAATAATTTTACAATGACAACTTGTAAATACACAACAGTTTAGCTCAATTTTGCTTGTATGTATCTCTGTTAAAAATAATATTCAATAATAATAAAAACATATTAAAAATCCTCAAACATATTTCTCTAAAGAATCATTTTTCATTCAAATTTAGTAAATAAAGTAGGATTCTAGATCACATGGAAATGCAGTACCAGTATACTTTTGTCTACTGTATAAGTAGAAGGCTGTGGATCAGGGGCCTACAAAAAACTGGATTCTTCAATTTGCTGCAATAGACTGAGACTGGTTAGAAAAAGGAATCAAGCAGTGAGATTTTGTAGGAAATACAAACATCATTTAAAAAGCTGTAACTATACTATAAAAGAAGGTGTGTTACTAAAAAAAACTGCAAACTTCAAGTTAATACTGTTCCAGTTTGAAAGAAGGCCAAAAACAATGTTTGGGTCAGTTCAGATCATTATATCTTTAGAGAATAGAAATAGAGATGATTGTTTACCCCTTTGTTGCTTTATTTCCAACAATCTGCTCAATCAAGTCTTACATGAGGTTTCATTAATGAGGATAATAAGCACAAACTAATTTACCATACACAAACAAAAAATACACAAACTTTTACCATTTTTGAGTACTATATATTAAAAGGTAAGATTTTAACTACTTTACATAAAAAGAAACAAACCATTGACATTTATATACTGTATATGCAATACAAATAACATAATAAGGGCTGTGCATCATAACTGTATGTAAGCTATTCCTATTTCTCTTCTATCACAATATGTTAAATCCCTGAGATGATGAAATTTTAACCATCCTCTGCATCCTCTAATGTCCTCTACAACTTTTGACATTATTCCTTTTAGACCTGTTCAATGTTGTGATGACTATGAATATATCAGAATGTTAAACAAGACCACATTTTGAACCAAGGCTGAAAATGACAAGAAATCATAATTTCTTATTTGTTCAAGCATATTCACATTACTACTTCGAACACATGGACTATACAAGCCCAATATAAAATGGATAATGACTTATAGTTCCAGTAGAAACTGTGAAATATTTCACTTGTCAAAGATGCAAACAGCTATGCATTTTTAAAACAAATGAAATGATTGAATAATGCAAAGCATCATAACCTTGTAGCATGATTTTATTACCTTTTTGCAAATTCATACGTCTCAAAATACAATTTCAGAAGACAATAAAATCAAAAATGCCTTCCTAGCAGTTACCTTGTCAATAAGATGAAAGAAAAACAGTTTAATGTTATCAGCCTTTCCATATGGAGATATATTTGGACTTTTAGTAATCCTGAACCCATGATTGCCTTGGTTGTATTAAGAGCTTTCAACTCCATCATTCGTGCACTTTCACATAAAACAAATTAGATAAATTAATGGTCTCTATTCTCTGTTGCCCCGGAGTCAATAAATTTACTCTTCTTAAAAATAATCATTTAAATGGCCCATCAGGCTAGCAGTAAAATCTTCTAATGGTTTTTCCTGCTTCTGCTAAGTTTATTGCATTTGAAAAGCCACTCCAGTCAAAAACCCATGATTCATTATTAGAGACTGGGTCTGAGGCATCTAATGAGCTGACAATACGCTTTAACATATTTGTTTTGAACAATATTAACCTTAAAGTCAGAAGGTTATGGCTTTCACCATTCAGTCTACAGCAAGGGAATTCATGTATGTGTATATGCAGACCTTTGAGTAGGAACTTTGAATTTGGGGGGGGCACAGGTTCAAAGGAAAAGGAGCACATGTTGAATATAAATTTAGGCGTACAAAAAATGTCACCATGACACTTACGTTCCTCTCAATTATTTCTTGCACGATTTTATTTAGAAGAAACCTGTAAGCAAATCAAAAAGACTAAATCTCCTACCTCCCTGCAGCGTGTACTCTGTCACAGGAAGACTGAAGACTCCCAGGCCTGCTCCAGTATAAGCAGCCACCTGGATTTCATACTGCGTCCAGATGATGAGGTCCCTAATCAGGCAGTAGTTAATCTCAGGGCTGGTGATGTTCTTCTGCTGGTACTCACCAGGAAGGCCAGCAAGGCGATACCTAAAATCATGGAAATGAATCATGAGACAACAGCTGGCAATATCACTCCACTACTGATTAATTGCAATCCACTTCCATGAAAGCAATTAAGACTGAAAGTCTTTGGGCCAACTTTATGGCATACAACACAAGTCATGTAATCCAATTTGGAGATCCTGCTGTTTGAATGTTTGAATTTTAATAACCACAAAATGGAATTAAGTACCAATAATAAGGTCTATACTGAGAGATGCAGAAACACAATTACTGTAAAAATTAGGATTAAATTATTAAGTAATACTCAAAACAAAACGCAAACACTGTGTTTTTGTTTTACAAAACCAGACCTTGAACTTGTGAATCTCACTTTTTAGAATGGAAGTTTTAGAAAAACCTATAAACAGATATACAGAATATACATTACAATTCCCAACATTTAATGTCAAAACCTATAAACAGATATACAGAATATACATTACAATTCCCAACATTTAATGTCAAAACCTATAAACAGATATACAGAATATACATTACAATTCCCAACATTTAATGTCAGAGAAATTAATTCTTAATTTTCTGGTAAGTACCCAGCTAATTTAAAATCCACACAAGCATTGAGCAAAACAGTGTTACTTTTAACGAGCAACAGCAGAAGTCAAAGAGATGACTAATTCTGGAGCTTTTGCCAAAGGTACAGTTTGTTATTCAAAGAAATCTCTTTATGAATACTGTTAAGATATTAATTTAATCCAGAGTGTTACAGACATCTCTAATGGAATTATAAGAATTACTTAGGTATGTGTATATGGAAATTTTAAATGTTTCTTTTTAATTTTCTCCAAAGCTTTAATGACAAAGCAGCACTTTCCTGTTTTCACAGGCTTCAGAATCCTGTCACCTCAATTTACTACACTTTTGTAAGGGTGACAGGAGAGATTATGACCCCTAAAATAACAGGTGAAAATTTGACCATTTGATGACTAATAGATGCAATTCCCCTGAAAACATCTCTGAGCTTCTACAAATGGACCACCATGTGTATTGAAGAAAATATGAGAAAAACATATTTCAGCTCCAAAGTCCAAAGTTCCTTTTCACTCTCTTAAATTATTTCCCTTTTAGTTTCCAATTGTAACCCCATGTCCATGTTTCAATAGTGAGGGTGTAACAGTTCCCTGGGATAACCCCATATATATCTCTTAGGATCTTATATACTTAAATTAAATATCCTCACAATCGCCTTTGTTCTAAACTACACAGACGTAGTACCCTTACTCTGTATATGTATACCAGTAACTTATGATTTCTAAGGCTATAGTGACCAAACCTGATACTACAATTTCCTAAGTGGGATTTTACTAGTGCTTACTATTGTATTGTGTGTATAGTAAAGGTTTAGCAGAACACCCATGTATTTAAATTCCTTTCTATAAACCCAAGCCTTCTGTTAACTTTTGTAATTGCTTCCCCACATTGCCTCATTGAGGACACTGAAGAATTGAAACACCCAGATCACTTTTGTGATCCAGAATCATCCATGTTATATGTGTAGTGTACGTTCCTAAAGTTTAATCAGTGGGGATCTCTTTGACCTGACTGATGTTAAATATAATTTTTCCAAGTCATTGTTTAATTCTCTTGGCTTTTTTAATTCTTCTCTGCTGTAGACACTGAAAAAAACACCTTATGGACTTTTTTTGAAATCATTAAGCTCGGAGACATTAAACTCATTTGCTATATTAATACAAAGAGCTGAGAGAAGATTAAAACATCATAAAGCATCAAACATTACTTTGAGGTCTCAAAATGCTTGGATTAAAGCTTCAATCACTTCAGGTTTACCGTCAAACATTTGAACATGTAAGCTTGGAAGCACATTGATTGGTTTGTTTTTCTAACTCCTTACATTATTAATATATATGTAAATACATATTAAAACCAAATTGATGTAGTGATGCCTTAGGAAAAGGCAGGTTAATTACTATGCTGAAAAGTAAAACAAACATCATTTCAGCTGTAGTGCCTTGTTCAGCTGTAGTGGCTTGTTCAGTTGTGCAGGGTAATAAGGGAGAGCAGGAATAGGAGGAAATGGACGGGAGACCACCAGTCTGCAAGAATGACACAGGAGGTTCCAATTTAGCTTCCCTATTGTGTCTATGGACTTTCAAGACACAGCCTTGCAGTCTGCTCAGTGTCACTTTAGATAAGAAAAGCTGAGTCCACTACTTGCTAATGTTTTTTTATCCTTCTTTCTGGCAGTGTGAGGAAAAGTGGACTGTGCAAGCAGGCATTGTGTCATCTTACTTTTAATATGTCATTCCTTAGAAGTAAAAGGGCAATATTTCTTTGTTCTGAGTACTTTTGGCTGTAGGTTTAGATCTGTTGTTTTAAGGGAATGAAAAGGAGGAAGACTACAGAAAACAGGGTTTATACGTCACTTTAACTTCATAGTTAGCCTTAAAATAAAGCCCTCTTGAATATTACAATAACAAGACTTTTGGCAGAACTGCAAACTGGGTATGAACTTCATCACGTATTTGATCACACTGTTTTAGGCCACAGACCAACTCCTAAGAAAACTTCTGATGGTACTCACTAAGACATGCTACCACACACTTTAGTGATAAGGATACATGTTTGTAGTAAAATGGGTTTAACTTAAAATCTTGTTTTAATGATGAGTTAATGGAGTAATTTTGGAGTTTTATAACAGTCTTTGGTTAATTTGGAATTTTACACAAAGTTTAAATGTAATGTGTTTTTTTTTAATCTGGGCAAAGTATGAAGAGGACATTAAAGTCATAGTCACCATCTCTACTTATAGATACTGATTTTTAAAGTTAACAAATATGCTATGTAATGAAAATGAACACAAAGGAGATGAGTACATATTTACTTAGCCTAAAAAAAGAAAGTATTAAAAAATAATACACTGTATACTACAGTTTACACATTTATAATAATCTTTTTGTTTACATGTTCAATAATTTATTTAGCTTCTTGTCTTGAAACTAAACACACTGTATATTACAGGGATAAGCACAGACTTTCTTTTCCCAAATGTTTTGGAACACCTCTCCTTGCATCCCCTGAAAAATAAGCAGCAACATATGTGACAAAGCAAGAGTAAATATAATCTGAAACACAGAAGAAGGTCATATTACTAACACTACTAATAACAATTTATTATAGATAATAATATTAATGTTTAATGACCATGGAGAGACATGACCTCACATCATTCAAAGGACTACACCTTTTTACAGTGGGTCCCCGTCACTATACTGTGGCATGAGGACCCACACAAGACTGCAGGGTGAGCTCCCCCTACTGGCCCCACTAACACCTCTTTCAGCAGCAACCTTTGTTTTCCCAGGAGCTCTCCTATCCAGGTACTGACCAGGCTCACACCTGCTTACCTTCAGTGGGTTGCCAGTTGTGAGCTGCAGGGTAAAATAGCTGTTAATGTAACCTGAGATGTGACCCGAAACACTCCCGACAAAGCTCTTATCACTCTGGGTCAGTGTAGCCCACCTGAGAACGTATCCTCTCAGCACTCCGTTCAGCTCTGGCTCTGGGGGAGGCTGCCACTGGACCATGATGGACTGGTTGGTACGCCCGCTGGCAACAATGTTCTTCGGGGGAGCACTTGGGGGTTCCTCACGAAGCATCAGTCTTCAAAGAGAACCCATTAAGGACATCATATTTCATTCAGCACATTAAACAATCCAGGCATTATTTTAGAGCACAAAATGACATTTCCACCATCTGTTTGCTCTTCATCAGACACTAACCACCAGTTCTGCTACTCTATGGACACATAACAGAAAAATGCCCATGACTGAAAGCATCCATCATCTTGTTGGCTTGTCAAAGACAACAATTTAAACACTCCTGAAGGACTAAATTTGAGGTACTACTCCAGCATTAACACTTTTCCATAATACCTTAAATTAAGATCTCGTAGTTTTTTGTGTTTTCAAAGACAAAATAAAGATATTTGGAAACAGCCGGCAGCTGTTTTGTTTATCAATAAAAATGCAGATATGCCGATTGCAAAATAGTGCCAATGCACTTATAATTCAGGAAACAAACTCAAGAGGGAAATGAAAAACTAAACAAAACCCGGTCATTAATGAAAAATCAGAGTGGCATGTTTGAAGTTGATAAGTAGCTGAATGAGCCAGCTTCTTTAGATCCCAAATTCTGTGCCTGAGGTATCTAGACTGTCTCAGTGCCAGCTGTCAAAGTAAGTGCTTATTAGGCTGTATATCTAATATGCAAAGTAACCCTGAATTTATTTCTGCTTAACAGTCACTGGATTGATTATCAGCTATATAAATGACTTCCTTTTTGATCTCCTTTGCCACATTTACTTCAATTATGATGTGCTGCTTGTTACTCGGATAGTGCATGATCTCCCATAACACTTTAGACTCATAGCCTAAAAAACTGCCCACGATGTCCTCAAACACAAATCTTGTTTATTTCTTTTTGATGCTATTCTTATATCAGCGGAAAATTTGAAATTATCTAATACTCTAATTAGACTAGTTATTACATGCAATGAGTTATACGCATCAAAAAGAAATGCTTAAGATTCATTGTACGATTTGGTTGTACAGTGACTTTCAAAAGAAGACAAGTATCTTATTTACACCATACAAGGGAATGAACAGAATACAATTACAAAATACAAATCAATGGGCAGATTTGGGAGAAATGTGTTTTAACATGTTTCTAATAGGTTTTCCCTGACCTGAAATGAACTGGATCACTGATATCACTCAAAAGACTTCATAATAATATAGCATAATAATCCAATATTATCAAGGCGTCTTACAAAAGCACAATGTACAATACATATTAATTAAGAATTAATCTGATGTTTTGGCTATTATGTCTATTCCATTCAATAGCCATTGAATGTCAAACACTGACAATGATGCTGTAGATACACAGTCTTGCAAACTATGCACTAGTAGACTTAATTATTTTAACGACTGTACTAAAGTCTTAAGCAATGATCACTGTAAATAATATAAATTATATTTAATAAATTATACCTATAGAGTACATATAGAAATACACTATATATAAATATCTATATTTAATTATATACCTGTATACTGTTATAAGAACATAACTGTAAAGTAAATTTTCAAGGACAGTAGTATTGAAGATTCACACATTGCTTATTAAGTCTTTTCCTTTGTACTATAGAAATGCATTCTTTTATAGTCCATGTACTGAACATTGGAGCATTATTAAATCTGAATTAGCAAGTATTCCTGAATTCACTTATCTTGAGAATTCAAAGTTTAATGAGGAATCCTTGGGTTCTTTTAGATTTATAGTTGGTGTCTTCTTAAATCTGGCTTCATTTATTATTCTTTGCTGGAAGTGCTTTTCTTAATTAACACTTTCAATTTCAAACAATAGCAAGCATTACTCCTATATTACTTTGTAAATCTGTCCTGTCTGAACCATATGGAAAACAATCTCCAGCTTGAATGCAGCTGTGCTCTTTGTTGATAGCATTTGCACTATAAAATACATACTAATTAATGTATTCACATTTTATACATCTGATGTGTAACATCTTGCTCTTAAAATAAGATATTTTTATGAGAATGTCACAAATCTTACAGTACAACATAATTCTGATGACAGGGTACAGAAGTCTACATTTCAGTAGTAATGTTCTGCCAGCCATATGAAAATGCTCTCTACAGTGTTACTATGAATAAAAAGTAATATGTACTGTACCTCTATAGACTATGCTCCATATCTTTGTATTCTTTCTTTTGCGTGTGCTATTAAGCCAAAAAATACAAGTACATTTGTATGAAAAATATTAACTTTTTAGTTCCATTCTTTTTGAACATCTTTCCCTGAATAAAGAACTGCAGCTTCTTACACAGACAGCATGTAGCAGAAAAGAATAGCTGTGAGGCATGTCTCTCTGACAAGTCTCTAATAGTCTGCATTGCTTTCAGTCACCAGGAAAAAAGCATTCCTATAAGTACAGCTATATAAAGTAAACACCATGGTTCTTATCAGTTTTATATAATTTTATTACACAAATTCTCTCTATATGCTGTTTATGTCTATTTTCTTCAGCAGTTTCAGGTGTAGCATGTGAGATTTAACTCCATCACTTCTTTAAAGCATTCATTGCAGGGGAAATCAATTAGAAAAAATGAGAAGACCTATTATTTGACTTAAGGTGCTGTAATTAGAATCTAGTTTTAGTTTAAAATATTAGAGACAATGTGTCCAGAAAAGATTTATTATGCATATTCACATTTTAAATTCAAAACATGTCATAATAAATTAATTTCAACTGTGTATAAAATTAAATAATTAAAATGAGTAGAAGTAAGCGGACATTTAGGCAAATGCACAATTGCAACAGCATATGGCTTAGTTACTAGATAATAGCACATACATGAGTATTTTAAATAAAAATATGTACTTCTTGTTGATTATGATCTTTTTCTTAGCGTACCACACATATTATTATTTGTTGGTAGAGTACCACATGAATTTTGTTTCATTTTCATTTCATGCTTCAAAATATTTTGCAGTTATCAGCATTGATATATTTCTAGATGAATCAACATGGTTAATATCTGCACTCCAATGAAATCTCAAATAAAAGCAGGCCTGGAACAATGAGATAAAATAAAAAAGCTAATACTTCTTCCCACATGGAATGTCCAGTTGAATGTCTGCAAGCCAGAACTGACAACAGTGAAAGTGAAAGTTCATTTATGAGTGTTGTGGCATTATGAGAAAAATCAACCTCAGGAAACTTTCCCACACAAGATGGGCAAAACTTACTTTATTAAATGTCTACATGTAAAACTGGGAGAGACATCCCGTCTATTGATGAATTCAAATGTGATAGCCAATGGCCATGGGATCTTCTAATTTTGTTTCCATATGTTTTCTTGTCTACTTAAATTAAATAAATACAAATCACTCTATCCATCTATCCATTTTCTAACTGCAATATCAGGCAACAAAGGGTGCTGTCACAATCATAATCCCTCCTCTAAAGGGTGCTCTGGCCCTTTTGTATTTTAGTTGATTTCATGCACCTGTCCCGTTTTGTCCGTCATAGCACTCCTGCAATGCCGGGTTCTGCATTAGAAGACGGATGCCCGGAGGCCTGCCTAGCATCAAGTCGCCCTACGTCCGCAGCTTGAGGGCTTATTCTTCCGATCGGTGTCCAGACCTGCCGAGTCCTGGGCTCGGAGTGCCTGGCTTCGTTACTGTTTTTATCCTTCTGGTTCCCTGTCCCTGTTCCTGTTCCGGATCCAGTTCCGGTTTTAATCTTGTCAGTCTCGGATTGGATCTCCTGGTTACCCGGACTTTGGATTGCGCCCTGTTTTTCTCTTTTGGATTCCCACTGGACTTGTTCGCCTGCGCTACGCCCCCAGAGCACCAGATCGCAGCCGTCACGCCACCCTGTCTGTCTTCCAGTCCCACTCCTGCTGTGTTTCCCTAGAAGTCTTTTTCCAGTCACTGCCGGATTATAACATCTGCACAGGGTCCTAAACTATGCACTGTGACAGGTGCAAAGTAAGATACACCCTGGATGGTACACCAGCCCATCACAGGGCACACACCGACACAAACATGCACACACTCAAACCTAGGGAGATTTTCTCAGAAGCAGATTAATTTACCTGAATGTCTTTTGGGAGGAAATTTATGTGAAAAAAGGGAGAATATGCAAACTCCACAGAGATAGCACCCCTGGAATCGAACGCAGGGTACCAGAGCTGCATAGCAGCAATGCTAACCATTGCGCTATTGTGCTGCCCTACAAATCATTCATTGATACTTAAACCCTTCACTAGCTTTTCAGTAACTGATTATTTGGAGCGACACAAATGTAAGGAAACTAGTTATATATACTGTGGGATTTAGGCACTGGAGGACCTCATACATTCCTGATGGATTGGCATATTCAGTTTCATCTGATTACAAGGCAGACAATCTCCAACTCTAGGAAAAAATATCTATTAACAGGCCTAAATAGAATCAGAGCTCTAGCTGGGTTCTTTACAACTTAGACAACCTAATTTAAAGTCCCTTTACTGGATGGTTACAGGTGTATCCAGAATTTTAAAATGCATTTGTTTATTTATTACATATATATTTGCCTGAGATTTAATTCAAAGATAAAAAAAAATCTTTAAAATAAAATGTATACAAAAAAGTATACAAAATAAAATTGTATTAATACAAATTTATTTAAAAAAATAATTTCTACCGATAAAAGAATGAACATATTTTATCAGGATGGTAAAAATTGTTTCATTTCAAAGTTAAATATTTTCACCTGTCAAAACATTTAAACAGACAGTTCAGACATACTCCAGAAGATCTCTTGCTTGGTTTCTTGAAGTGGAATTAAGAGCTTTTCACAGTGAGCAGCTTGCTGACAGGCTTAGTAAATTTAAAAAAGATACAGCTTGCTTTTTCATATACAGAAACAAATAATGGTAAAGTAAAACTTTTAAACAAATAATGTTTTTTTAATAAGTTCATAATCAAGTTCATTGTCTAATACAATATTAATTGGGGGCATGAAGCTAAGCAGCTAGGTGTTCAAATTTTAATACCTTCATCAATGTTTGATTTTTCAGCTGACAAGATTAAATGGGGTGCTATGATTAAGTAGCACTGATTACTTGGTAAGTAATATATACTCATGCGATATGATGACAAACTTGTTTTGTAAAGCTGTTATTCAGAGGAATTTAATGGTTGAGGTAGCCTTATTATAATAAACATGTGAGAATAACAGAGTCATTAAGACCATCCGAGAAACATTAAAAAATACTGCATTTTTTCCAAGACAGTATTTATTTCAAATTCTATTGTCAAATTAATCTCGTTGTTCCATCATTTTCAAATACATGTTAATTCCCTTTCAAATGAAGAAAAAAGAAAAATCACTGCCTGACATTTCTTTGTGTTTTTTCTGTGATTTTATTTGCTAGATTAATGAAATATGAAATAAAAATCAATGTTTTAATTATTCCATTATGCTGAATCAGTGTTATAAATTAAGTCTGTACCCCTTCTAAGATGTGTTGTGGTTTTGGCAAAGACAAGAAATGGGAAATTTAGGAAGCTCTGTTCAATAAAGTCTGATGAATATAAATTGCTCAATATGGAGTAAATGGATGCCACATGCCTTTGGAACAAAAAATAATGCCACTATTTTCCTGTGCAAAACAACTACAATTTAGTATGTCTTGCTGAAGGAACTGTGGTTATTTCCACAGCATAAATGCTGTGCCAGATTACACTCTGTACATTAACTGTAGTGGCACTGTTCTAACTCAGTGACAACTATAAAGGAACAAATGCTTTACTTATCTATAAACAAAGATATCTACTTACAAAATTAATTGTTTAGTGTATAAATGAACAAAATACAACTCAAAATAGGAAAAATCACACAAATCAGACAAAGGTCTTTTCTTGACCCCCTTAATCATTAAGGCTGATGTTACAGTATTGTGCGATCTTACAGGAAATTGATTCAGCTTTTATTCAGCGATGAGCACTAGATTAAGTTACAAGTTATTTTCTGATCATAACTGAAATAGCTTTACCTTCATGGTAAGTTACAATGAGTTTTTTCTGCCCTAATTAACAAGGCAAAAACACAGCCATCTTGTGGATGAATGGTCTCATGCATGTTATATATTTAAAACTTTTGTAGTTTTTTCCTGCTAAATTACTTTAAAATCGCATTATTTTATTTAACAAGTTTTGAAAAGGACAGCATGGTGGAGTGATAGTTCATACAGCTTTCTCGCAGCTGTAGGGCACAGGTTTGGATTTGGGGCTAGGCTGCCTTTATTTGCGGTGTTTCCCAGCTAGTCCTAGTTGTCAAAGACACTCTAGAACACTAAACAGGGAACACTAAATAGCTTCTCATGATGGATGGGACTTCTGCACCCTCTTTCAGACCAAAAACAGATTGTGACAGCAACAAAAATATTTTGCTTATTCTTTAATAGTGATCACAACTAAGAATAATAAAATAAGCTGTTCTATGCTTGACAAGGCAAAGGCAAAGAATACATACCTGTTAGTCTCTGTGCTGTACTGCCCCTTCCCAACCTGGTTAACTGCACACACTCTGAACTGGTAGGTTCGAGCTGGCGTTAACCCCTTCACCACTGCCCCTGTCATTGCGGGGGCTACTTTGGGTAAATAGACCTTCCATGGGGAGTCTACAATTCAAACAGAAAATAGTTTTGGACAGAAAAAAGAATAAGTAACATTTTTAGATATTTGTAAGCATTTTAAAAGCATGTTCACCTTTGTAGAATTGTTTAAACAATTTCAGAGGGAGGCATAAATTGACAGTAAATGTCTTTCACCCAAAAAAACGACAGTACCAACATGTGTCACAAGGAATTATGGGTTAAAGCTGAAACTGAACGATTCCAAGAAACAATTACAGAGAATGGAGTTTTAAATTTAAAATCTCAAGCATGCTATACAATATTTTGTAGAAAATATTTCAGATGCATTATCTATCCCTATGTCCAATAAAAAAACCTACATCCATCACTGTGCCTTTCAAATTGCATTCATATAGACTTTGCATTATTTTAAATTTGTAGCATGGCCTGAAACAGCTGTTGTTGCTCTGAGCTCTGTACAAAGGGTTAAGCAATATAATTTAACATCTTGAGATCTCCATCTGAAATTCAGTAGGCAATAATATATTTCATTATTTCATTGTATTTCATTCTCGGTTTTGTTTAAAAGATCGATGAGTCTTAACCTGTAGACAAACAGAACCTTAATTGAGCAAAGGTTGCAAGCCATCACTTCTTCACAGTTGTATTTTCTGATGTCCTTCTGAAAGGGGTGAATGATCCATCAATAAAAACTCTCCACTTTACAAATCTTCCAAAAAGTACGAGTATTGCGAAAAGGAAGTTTAAGAATTTGATGGGAATCAGATTTACAAGTAAACACCTGAGCTGATCCTAACGCTGAGCAATCCCAATGTTCAATCATATCTAAGATACAGTAGGTCCTGCGCTGACTCAGGATTGCCCTGTCTTCTAAGTACAACCTGACTTTTAGGCAGTTTTCTTATAAGAAGGGGATGTTAACAAGTAATACCTCCCACAGTTGATAAAAAACACCCTATCAAGCCAGAAAACAAAAACTGGATAGCCATCTGCATATTTGCCAAAATAACGCTTACGCCATGATGACACATGTGCCTTTTGTATCCACTGCTTGCTTCTTCACTGTCCTTTGTGATTTGTTATTTGGTTTTCTTGATAATGACAGATGCAGCGTGTGGTTTTTCTGATGCATGCTCCATTTTTGACTCATTTTTACCTTTTTACAGGGATCAAATTCTGCTTTTTGTAAACAATAGCTAGATGGTTGCTCTTCACTCCTCTGTTTCTGGAAAGAAGAGAATCTTTCATTTCAGGGTGGTGAATGTGATGATTGTTGGCACATTTTAATTAAAGAAGTATGCTTGAGCAGCTCAGATTGGAGCTGACTAAAGCCCCCTTCAGTAAATGCTGGAGCTAAAATGATGAAGATCACTGTTTGGACAGAAGCCAGTTTAAGTTAAGGTTCCACTGCAAATGGGGCATGAATTAAACATTTGTCATTGTGTTTTCTTATCTTTGCAAAAGTCCCAATCTCGGCACATTACAGGAACTTCACCCTCAGTTCTATCTTATTACCCTGCAGTCTCAAGACTTCATACACCTGATACAAGCAAATTAATGGTCTATAAATCAAATAAAATATCCACGCCATGCTCCTCAGAAACACAGGATTTGAGTACAGTATGTACCTGAACAACTCTGACTATTACCTGCCCTGCATCGTATGTTTACTATAGAACTCAAGATGGCAAGCATATTTTATTTCATTTGTTTTTGGTTTCACAGACCCCTGCCTCAATTAATTCAGAAATATATTAAGTGGTAGGTGGTATAGCGGAGCACTGGTTAGCATTTTTTCCTTGAAGTGAAATCTTGGGTGCTCTCTGTGTGGAGTTTGTACTGTATGTTTGCCCTATGTTTTATACCCATGCTAAAGTATTACATAAAATGAAATAAAAATATTGAAGATATAAATACAAATATATAAAATGTAGTTGCATACAAATTAGTCTACACTGTCGAAAGATGTACTTGCATGTTAATTGGTTTCTAGGAAAATTGACTCTATGACCCTATGAAAAATGTGTGCTCATGTCTGTGTCTGTGTGTGCCCTGTAATGGACTGGCATCCCATCCAGGGTGTGCCACTCCTTGCACCGATTGCTTGCCAGGATAGGCTTTTCCCATGCCCATGACCTTGAATTGAATGAAGCACTTAGAAAATGGATGGATAATTTGTCGAGTTTTTAATGCCATGTCAATCAAATGTATATGTTAATCAATTTCTCAGTTCAATGCAGGCTTTTACTGCACATACAGGAGTAGTGTTCAAAACATGAGCAAGAGAAAAATTGTTTTTGAAGACAAAGACAAGAAATAGTAGAAGACACTGGTCATCAATTACACTACATGGACTCTCATTCATGACTGTGTTGGGAGAACAACACCATTCAAAACTAACTTTATTAGTCAATAAGATATTGTGACCTTTTGCCTGAAAAGATATGGGCAACTAATGTAAAAACTCCTGGGAAATGTAATTTCGAGGGAATGTTTTTCAATCTTTAAGGCATTGGCGACAAAACTACTTTCCAGCTTTTTTGCAATGCAGTATATTAAAACACGCATCATGCAGAGATCACCCTGTCTTTTTTAATTGGCACCATAAAGGGACTGCTGTGAATGGCATAAAACCAAATTCACTGAGACAATCAATTATCTAAATACATGTGGTGGGATTTCAATAACAGCTTTCTGAAACACACTGGGTATAATAGGATAACAGGCAAACCTGATGCAGCAGCCACTTCAATGACATTCTAGTTCCTATTACAGTCTATGCAGTGCATGTGGCACTATGAGTCAGGTTTACACTGAAGAAGTGCTTTAAGTTCTGCTTATAAGCAGCTTAATGTAGCACATAGTCGAATTCAGCTCTATAGTCTATTAATCCCCATGTCACCTCAGGGCTTGGCTCTGTTTATACACTGCGTCTGTAGAATACTTTATTTATTCATTCCTTTCCTTTCCCTGTCTCAGTCTCACACACCCTTCCCTATGCAAGATAAGTGATCTAGGAGTAAAGAAAGATTAAACTGAACAGTAATGCAAACCAACTGCATTTATCTCATTTTCAGTGGATTTGCAGAGGGTAGAAGGGTGTTATTTGTGTGTGTACCTGTGTTGATGTTTGTTGCTATAGTTGCAAAGTTAATGGCTAAAGCACTTCTTTAAAAAAATGACAACTTTGCTATAGTGGCAATAAAAACAAAGGAATGCCCCACTCCCCTGCCAAACACAGGATAGGGGAAGGAAGTTAATGTATTGTTCAGTAACCAGTTTTATCAATAAAACACAGAGATATGGTTTCTGAGTTTCTGCGAGACAGAGCAATAAAATTGCAATTCACAAGCTGTACTTCATTTCCAGTGTCTGGGAAAAAGCAAGTGCCAGACATTCATTTAACAGCTTATATCTCCATGTCACATGTTCCAGGAGCTGTTTTAGGAAACATATCTGCTTAGGTGCCTTGAAGTTCGTGAAACAGGAAGGAAACAAGACAGGGAGAACTCTTCCTTTGAGGGACTGGTATCCTGTCTTTGAGAAACACACAAAATGAACATTAATTGACTAACTATCGTTAGTTGAACATTAATTAAGTTCAACTATAACCTGGGATACAAAAAATTCTCGTTACAACTACTGAGTATAACAGGCACTACCATTTTTTCCAGACAGGGTAAAAGAGAATTTAAACATGTCCTAACTGTAGTTTTTTTTGTAACTTAGTGTCTTTAACACATGTCTAACATAAGAAATTAAAGTTGTTGTGAAAAGCTATTGCTGTTTTTCAAATATACTGTATGCTCTTTAATCTAGTTGTTAAAGAAACATTTTAAAAGATACCAAAATTACAAATTTGCAGGCCTCTATAATTCAGATTCAGAAGAGACAAGATGGAGAACACTGTACTCTGTCAGTAATTATGAAAAATAATCTAGACAATTATTCAAATACTGGACCACTACTGTGCTCTTTGCAAAATGTCTCCTTGAGATGAAACTGGCCTAAAGTATTTTAGAAATAAAAGTGAGGACATATTCTCAAGCATTTCAATTTAAAGATCTCTAGGTTAGGTTCTCTGATTATCTTCAGACAAATCTTTTTCTGAGAATGCATTTAAAGATCAATGTATGCACTGAAGACTGGTGTTGTTACATCATGTATTATAGCCAACATGTGAGCTAACCTAGCTTTCATGAAGATCAATGCATGCATCACTTAGTGTTAATAACTGGACCGTTAATAACAGAAGCATTCTTGAATCTGATGGGAAAGGCAAACACAGAGACCGTCACCCTGAAGCAATGTGACAGAGCTGAACAAGGGGCTTAACCATCTTCTTACCACCTAAAACAAACTAAACACACTACCACTACTGCCAAGACAAAATACCACCATCAAAAATAAACAAATAAAAAGACAAATAGAGAAATAAATTACATCTGATATAAGCTAAATATTGCTGGAGTACAGAAGAATATTTTTCTCAGAAGATGTGACAGTGTGGACTGTTTCATTTGATTACACTCGAAGAAATGACAGAGAGATAGAAAATAGTACATCGTTGCTGAAGGCATTCTTTCAGATCTTCCATACATCCTTATTTTTCAGGTTGACTTACTGTTTTCAGACAGCTCCACAACATAGTACAGGAGGGGACTGTTTCCATCAAAAGGGCGGACCCAGAAGAGATCCACTGTGCGGCTGTCAGAGGCATTCAAACTGGCCTGCAGATTACGAGGGGAGTGGGGCAGTTCACTGGAAAAAAACAAAAGACCAGACAAAAACATGAAGCCCAGTTTGCCTCTGAACAACCAGGGCTGGCCTCTCACCAGCAATACCACATGCAAGGACCAATCTGGCTGAGAGGATCCACCGATTCTGAATCTAAGGAGCAATAGTTTAGCTAGTTAAGAGAGAATCAGCAATGTTTCACATTTTTATTAGTCAGTAAATAAATGCATATACAAATAAATAAAGATTTTGCCACACATTAACTATATTTAAAGCTTTTGTAATGTAAAACCTTAAGTTAATTTAACCTGCGCTGTACCTGGATCATGTTTAAATATTCAAGCTTATAATGGAGAGAAAAAATGTTAAGTAGATTTATTGTGCTCTCAACAGCTGCTGAGAGCTCTCGTTTTTTTCTTTTTTATGCAAATAAGGAATTTAAACATGTACTCGCTGAACTCTCAGCACTGCAGTTAACAAATTTCAGATCTGTAAAGCTATATGAGATTATCTGTAATTGCAAGTACCTGTAGTAAAATTATTTGTTGATATATAAAACCTGATTGAGAATAACAAAGGCAAATTGATTTTTGTATCAGTTCAGCACAAATTCCATTTAAAGGACAGCACCCATAATTAACAAGTTAATATCTGAATAAAGTACTCCCTTTCCTAAGTTTACTGTAAATATTCAAAGTATTTCTACTTTGACAGAAAACAAACCTTTAATTTGACATGTAGAATTTCATCCAACTATAAACATTCATAGCCAACCTACAATATGCTTAATGGTTGATCTCTACTTTTTTAATAAGAATATAAAACATCTTATTTCTAGGAACACAATATTTCTCTTTCTTTTCAAACTAATGATGATTTTCCTATTAAATTCATATAAAGTTCTGACTCACTGTATAAATATAAGTTATTATTAAATTCCTACTTGTCTAAGCAAAGCCTTACTCCTTAAAAATAAAGTTTAATTAAAAAATATGCGCTCCAATAGTAATTATTAATTTACGAAGCTGCTCTGTGAATATGACAGGAATGTTTTATTAAAATGCAGAGATGTTCCTGAGAAGTAAAGACTTTTCTTTTTAATGTGCCCTGGTTTGATTAAGCATTATGGTTACGGGGCTGATATTTTTGTGAATTACTTATCAGCCAAGCTGGACAGGTATAGTGTAACAATTCTAGCGACCACTGTGAGGACCTGCAGGGCTCAACAGTAGCTATAGAACAACTGGTATCCCTCTGAGAGCCATCAATACAATTGCTACATTTGTGGGGACTCCTCGAGAAAAAAATATCTACCCCTCAAGTTGATTTTTCAGTAATCCTTCCAGAACTGAACAGCAGAGCTGCAGAAAGTTATATTGTTTATGCAGAGAACACAATATACCAGAAACTCATTATATATAAAATTAAATCCTTTAACTTAGTATTATAATGTACATCTATTTCAAGGCACATGCAGTGCCTTGCAAAAGTATTCAGACCCTTGCACAATCTTCACATTTTTGCTATAAAGCTTGCAGTCTTGATAATTTAAAACAGCAACTGATATTTGTTATATACACACCCTAATCCACATGTTCAAAGCAAAAACAAAAGAAACGGAGGATATGAAAGAAAAATAGAAAAGTCCCAATTGCATTAGTATTAAAAATGACCTTAATGAGCCATACAACTACAGTAGGTGAGTAACCTCTAGTTGACCCCTAAGTGCACTCATGGTTTTCATGATTTCAGAATAAAAAAAATAAGGTTGCTTGATAATATAGAGAATTCAAGAAAATATTCAACCATGAAGACTAAGAAGTTTTCAAAGCAAGTCAGGGATAAAGTGGCTGAAAGTACAGATCAGGAAAAGAGCACAAAAAATATCACAGACTCCCTGTGAGCTCAATCATCAAGAAATGGAAGGTGCATTATAACACAGAGACATTGCTTAGATTAGCAATGAGCTGGTAGGAAAGGTGGAAACTGGCAACTAAACCAATGGCAACTTTAGAAAGAGCTACAGAGTTCAATGGATGACTTAGGGAGAACACTTCACAAAGCTGGCCTCTAAAGCCAGAGTGGAATACCCATCTCGTATTGGACCTGGAGTTTTCAACAAAACACCTGAGTAATCTGCAAAAAATTGCCAAAGGTTATTGTTATTTTGCAAGTTTTTGGTCTAAGTGCCAAACAGTATGTTTGGTGCAGACTCAACTCCAGACCCAAGAGCAGTACATCTTCTTGTCAACATCATCATGATAGTCAAGAGTGAAAGTCCTTAATAAGATCACTTTATTGGCCATATACAATTTATTGTATTAGGAATTTGTCTTTTTGCATACCCCAACTTGCTCTCCATGAGACACACAGACAGGCTTGGGGGCAGAGCACAGGGTCAGCCATTTATACGTTGACGTTAAGGGCCTTGCTCAGGGGCCCAACGGTGTAGAATTCCTCTCCCCGCCAGATTCAAACCGGCAACCTTCCAGCCACAGGCACAGATCCTGAGCCACAGAGCCACCACACCACCCAGCCCAGCCAAAGTCCTGATTTGAATCCTATTGAGAATCTGTGGAATATCTCCCATCCAACTTGAGAAAACCTGGGCAAATCTTCTCAGATGAATTAGTATAAATTGCACCAAGCTGGTGTGAGTTCAAGGAAGTTAGTTAAGACTTATCCATTTGCTTCCACCAAATATTGAGTTCAACGATCTGAATATTTATGCAGTCAACATATTACAGTTTTTTTCTTTATTGCTTCTGACATTTCATGCAACCTATCTTACCATAGAAGTCTTTAATTCAAACATTTAGCTTTTGAATGATATATTAAGTTAAACAAATATGTATCATTTCATTATTTCATAAAACAGGATAACAAGGGTCTGAATACTTTTGTTAGACACTGCATGTCACATTCTGATAGAAAGGGTGTGCTGTAGTTCGAAGTGGTTTTGTTTGCCATCGTCTTGGCTAATATATGATGGCAAACCATTAGCAGGAATTCAGGAACGCGGGTATTTGTGAGTGAGACGTTACTCTGGCCAAACAGGACCGTCTGCAAAAGTTAGTGATCGGGAAAGTTAGTGAAGTTCTGGTATTTAATGAATAAGGAATAATATGAAGATTAACGAAGACTGAGAATTGGGCAACAAACAGTAAATCTCCTATTAAGCGAAGACCAGCTGATGGAAGAGGACCTTGCAGTCTTCCTTAAGAGAGCACCAATGGATCAAAACTAGGATCCTGGACGGGGTCCAAATAAACATGACAGACCATTTAAATTGTGACAAAATGTCTCCTTGGTAGAATCTTATTTGCAGAAAACAAAGAAACAACTTAGACATAGCCTTTATCTTCTTTAACAACACATGTATGTAAAATAATAGAAATTACACTGTATATGCAAAAATACAATGCTATTGTGTCAAAATAAGCAGGCAGGTGGATGCCCAGGACTTGGGTGACATTCAAGTGGAATTATACAATGCAATAATGCAAAGACATTATTATCTGTCACTGATGTTTCCATTGCAGGATCCAGTTGAACAACATAATAACAGAAGGAATGAAGAAAAAAACATGTCTTTTAAATCAAAGAGTGAGCCAGTAGTAGAGACTAATTTTATAATCATCTCAGGATTCTGTTCTGCTCCTTAAGGGGGACAGGAACATAAGAAAGGCTGAAAACCTATTGCTATCATAATACCATTGACAGTGACCCCCCCCTTGACGGAGCAAAAGTGCACTCTCTGTCTCTACCCTCCTGAATTTGCTAGTCAGGGACAGAAATTACTGAGCAGTCTGTGGATATAACCTCTGATCCCACACTACTTTGAAGCAACATCTTCCTATGACAGTTAATAGAGTCTTTTAATGCTACTTCTGAGAATTTTCCAGTTCAATATACGATAATTAGCAAGTCACTGCTACCTCAAAATGAGATTCACTTAACTATTACAAATAAAAAAAGGAAACTGCAGACATACAAAGAAATATAGTAAACACCGATACTTTGTTTTAAAAAAGGAGCAGTTCAGTCTAGCACAAGGCCGTTCAGCTTGTTGTGTTTTACAATCCACTCCTGGGTAAGATCTCAAAATAGCTAGCATCCTAATCATTACACTGGTCCTGGTAATTGTAGAATCAACTAATTAAGAAGCTGGTTGTAGTAACATTCTGCAATGGAGTATAATGCAGGTGCTGTATTTTCGAGCGAACCTGATGTAGTGGGTTGCCATGTTTCAATTAATTAAAGCACACACAGTAAAAACCTTCCAACATAAGATAAGCATTTCAAAACTGAAATACTCACATAACCTCCAGACGAGCTGATTTTGAGTCATTGCCAGCCTGAGACAGCACCTCACATGTGTAGTCTCCGATGTCCCCTGACCAAGTCTGGCTGATCTGGAGAGACCCCTCCTTCACACTGATCCTGCCACCCTTTGTGCTGCTGAGAACTGTTCCATCCTTTTTCCACACAAACCTATGGATCAATCAGTCAATCAAGGTATATTTATCAAATGCACAACAATACAGCATATAGCAGTGGTTGTCGGCAATTAAATACTCTTCCGCAAGCTCACAAGGAGAGATAGGACAGAAGTTGATAGAATTAAGCTTACAGAGTTGAATACAATAAATTATATTGTAAATTTACAAGATTTACGCAATTAATAACATAAGGAGATATGGTAGGGATATGAGGTGTCAGGGTAAAAAAAACGCAGGTGCCCCTTTCAGTTTCAAGTGGACTGACTATATATCAGTGGTCGTTTGGGTAATTGCTGATGGCTGCCGTGGTTGGCTGTTTTGCAGACTTATTGCCTGAGAGAAAAAGCTGTTTTGAAATCTGTTCGGTCTTTGTATGCTTCGGTATCGTTTTCCAGACGGTAGTAGAGAAAACAGATTATGGTTGGGGTGACCAGGGTCCTTGAGAATAGACCTGGCCTTCTTGAGGCATCTAACAGAGTAGATATCCTCTATGTTCAGTAGCACGCAGCCGGTGATGTGCTGTGATGATTTCACCACCCTCTGCAATGCTTTGCGCTCAAGGATGGAGCAGCTCCCATACCAGGCAGTGATGCAGCCAGTCAGGATACTCTCAATAGTGCACCTGTAGAAGTTAGCCAGGATATGTGACGGCATGCTGAACTTCTTAAGTCTGTGAAGAAAGAATAGGCGCTACGGTGCTGTCTTGGCTACGCAGCTGGTGTGGTAGAACAAGGTTAGGTCTTCTGTGATGTTAACACCTAGGAATTTAAAAACGTTGACCCTTTCCACTGCACTCCCACTGATGTAAATGGGTGCGTGGTCTGCTCTTTAATGTTTTCTGTGAAACACATTTCTAAATGAAGCCCCATAAATTAAGTACTACAGTCATGAGGGTTGTTCAAAGGAATTAAAAGTGTTTTAGTAAGTGACACATAATGATCAGTTATGGATATGGATTTTTTTAATGGGCTCTATCTGTAAGCAAGTGTTAACAGCTTTTGTAAAAAATGAAACACATACAAACAATGAATAAAAATAGTAAGCATATAAAATGGTCACAGCTGATTGTGTCGAGATGTAGACAGACATACTGCTAATATCTTTAAAGGGCATATCATTTTCTTTCACCTGACAGACACTCTAGGGTCATAGGTTGCATGGCACTCCAGCACTGCGGTTGTTCCTTTGATGACACGCCTATCCTCAGGAGGCTTGGATATGGAGGTGCGGCCTGGCAGAAACAAACACATTAGACAAAACAGAAGCAATTCCCTGACAAGCCATGCAAAAAAGAAAAAAGAGCTATGTGACTAGATAGAAGGGAATTAATTTGGACAGGAATACTTTAGAACACTGCTTCTTCTTCTTTCTTATGTGTTACAAGTCATTGAATAAGAGGGCAAATTTTTTTCTCAAGAAACATAATCACAGTGTAAAAAACAGACATATCATGAAGGAAAGACTAAAATAATAACTTTGCCAATTGGATGGTTAAATTGCTGTTTTTTACATCATATTTATTCAGCAAATGATCAGAAACTTTCATTTAATTAAGTGAAAGACTTAGTCTTGGAAAGAAAGACTTGGTAGGCCTCTATTGTCTTAACAGGAAAAATATTGCACGTGCATCCTTACTCCACACAATCATTGAGGCTGTTGCATTGATGGCTCCCTCGGAGTTTGTGGAGTAGCAGGTGTAGTTCCCCGAGTCCTGGAGGAAGACAGGGCTCACCTGCAGCCCCCCAGACTCCAGAAGTGTGAATCGGGGTATCTGGACAGAACCACTTGCCAAAATCTGACCACCTGTAATATATAAAGGGATAGGAGTCAGATTCATACAGGGCTGGGAAACTATGTTAAAATCCAGCATTTCTGAATGATTGTAATACTGACCGAGAGACCCATTCACAAGGGAAGTCCCTTTGAAAAGGCAAATTAATGCTACCTGACTCAGAATGGCTAAATAATATCTTATTTTATCAATTTGCAAATTACCTTTTTTTCTAGTTGCAAAAGCTTTTTACATTTGATGGTTAATGAATACAGCAAATATTGCGAGACAATAATTACTTTTCTAACAGAAGATAATAATTTCAGTAACCCTGCAGTGGCAGCAAAGATATATATATATAATGGCTAGTTGCAGTGGCATAGAAAATAGCTCTGCATTTCACGTATCAGTAGGTTGTAATAATGAAGATAATGGTACCTGAAGAGAAAAACCTTTACTTCCTTAGTTATGTTTTGGTCGTATCTACATCCTGATAACATGTAACTAGGCAACATTACACTAAAAGCGTAAACACTGTTTAGGCAGTGATCTAAATGAGGTAGACAGTTATAAGCAGCGGTTAATTCCAAACTAAAAACCAAAAAAAAAAAAACATATACACCTAAAAGAAGGCTCTCTAGCCAAAATGCTGCTTTTGTCTCTTTCTTTTGACTTTTGTCCAGTAGCTTTCCCTTGCAATATGTAGCTAATATGCATTAATTATTGAATTAAACACAGTATTAAAGGGCCATCCACTATTGTTTAGGCACAAAATCAGGTTCCTATTAAAATATACAAAATAATAATTAAAATATAAGCTGTTTTTGTATGCCAGTTACAATTATAGTAAACACTCTGTCTTATTAGGTTAAATAAATCATTCTTAATATGTCAAAATAAATTGAAAAAGATTCCCTTAAGACATATACAAAATAACCATGAAAATAATTTATTTCTGCATTTCTCAATGGAACTGATGGTAGATTATAGATGGTAGATGGTAGATGGTAGATTATCATAGCTTTGATCCTTAAAATGTCTGCTTGGGAAGGAACATACTGTAGGTAAGTTCTGCATTTGTCCATCTACTTGATACATAAACTCTTCTGCAGTGCTGTTGATAAAACGGTTGCCTTGTTGCCTATGTTTCAGTCCCTTAAGATAAGATAGAAATGATGCATGCATTTTAGACCCTCAGTTTGACAAAAAAATAATTTGGTGATTTTCAACAATTCACCTCCTCAGGATGCCAAAGGCTGCACTTTTAAAGTGATGGGTTTAAAGTGATGTTGTGAGTTTTTGTCAATGTCAGCATTCCATGAAAGATAACTGCACAATGACACAAATGAATCTGAATCAACAGGGCCATAATATTTGCATTTAGAGCTTGATTCTGGAGTTTAATCTTGTATTAGTTTAATTCTCATCTTTTCGTAAAAAAATATTTACCCTAGTACAAATGTTGACCATTGACTGCAGATCATTTCTATAAATAATAATACTGCAGTATCATCAACATGCTGGGGCATGTTTAGTTTAGAAGAGGAGTCGCTAAAGATTAAATTACCGTCCACTAGTGAGTTAGGTACCCTACAACAGTGAATTTATTTGCAATCCAATGGAACATGGGACATGTTGTGAAATATAATATAGCTCTGGTGATGACACACCTTTTTATTAATCCTGTTCAGACTTCAAAGGGCTCTATACTGAATCCTTGCTGAAGATTGCTCCATACATATCATGATGAAACAAGCATAGCATGTGGAAGATATTTTAGGACATCCATGGAGCAGCTGTATCTTTTAAAATTCATGATTCATGATTCATAGACTCAAATGTCTTTTAAACAATCCATGCAATGTAGTGGGGTACGTTTTGCTCCCAGTATTTTTCCTGCAATTAATGGGTTAAAAAATAATAACAGACATGCCTCCTCAACCACACTAGGATTCTGAGACAGTTTAGTTTATTTTGTAGTGATCTTGCCTGTGATGGAGAGCAAAGGGATAACACTGCAATTTCCACAGCTGGAGTTGTCACCTTTCCTGAAAAATGTAACAATCACCCTTGATATTTAGAATTACCTTTTCATTTTCGATATGTATGATGAGGCATGGAGGTATAGTGTTAGTTCCTGTCCACCATGCTGAAAAAAACCTGAAAAAATTCCTTCACCCCCTGCTGCTTTGTTGCTTTTCATTTATATGAGAGGTTTTATCACCTCATTAGGTGTTGGCAGAGTTCCTAGTGTGTCTCTAATTAGGTTTTGTGGGATGGAATCAAATATACTATTGTTGACAGTGGATTCTTGATTGGCCTCCGTGCCAGATCATGACTGGAGGCTCATCACTCACTAATGTGCTCTCGCTACTATTATTTGATCACCAAAGAACTTTGAAAATGTACTGGGGATGGAAGACTTCTGTTAGAAATATCTTTTATTTTGTAGAAACAGTTTCACACCAGTTTCCACACATATCTTGACAGAAAGCAACCTTGATCCAATGTTAAGGAGACCAAGACAATTAGAGGTCTCATTCTAATGCAGCCTTTATCTTTCAAACAGTATTACATATTCCAGGTGGTACATTTCCATCCAGCTATTCTGTCACTAAAGACAAGGCTTAATAACCTAACCTTTGGTTGTGATCTCAAACTGACATCTTGCTAATTGTATCAATTTGAAGGGCCCACACAGTAAAAGATCACTGATAATAAGTAATAAAAATTTTTTTAAGACTTACTTTTTTTCCAAGTGATGGCAGGTTTTGGTGCTCCATTAACCTCACAAGCAAAGATGGCCAGAGTCCCATCAGTAACTGTGATATCCATAGGGGCCCGAGTGAAGACTGGTGCCATACCTGCAAAATTCAATTAGACGTTTTAACTTGAAGTCCCACTATCCAATATGAAGGCATTTGAAAACAGCAATGAGCTGACAATCTGCCACCAAGCAATAGGTAATGAACAAAAATGAATTTCTCCTGCTGTCAAGACACTGCCATACCTTTCAGTGTCTGCCCAGTTCTGCACGGCCTGCCTGCTATGACAGGAATTTGTCTCACAAAACCCATCATAAATACTACCTTATGTATTTTTTTGTCTGTGTCCAAAAACATTTTGATTTTTCAACTGATTTTTATTAATATGATATAGCATCAGTGTAAACAAGACAGACAGGTAAAATAAAGGAACTCTGTTTATAGAGCTTGAGGTTTATGCTGTGTTTCTGTCAGGAACCTGATGGCTGGGGACAACACTGTTTATATTTGATTTGATATAAAAAGTTATAAATTTCACTGTTGAAACCTTGTCATGATAAGAACATCATAAGGCTCTCAATTGAAAAAAACAACAACAAAACTGTATTACTATTCTATTTCCACCTGCAGCTCCAACACAGGTCTATATAGTTAGCAATCCTAACTTTAAAATACAGATCAGAAAGTATTATTGTTCAAACTGTAGTAGTTACTGATGGAATTCTTAAAAAAATGATGCAAACTGAATATTATAAAGGCAACTATAGGTGTTCAATTAATTTACAATTGTTTGGCAGACAATTTAATCCAAAGCAATTTACAATTGTGCTAATACTATGTATACTGGAGGGCATTTTAGTGGAGTAATTCGAGTGAAATACCTTTCTCAGCGGTAAAACACAGTGTCACCACCTGGATCTTTTCTGTTAATATAATCAAGAGCTAAAATATAATCTTTGCTAATTTCACTTAAATTACAAAATGCTGTTTGTTGAGTAGGATATCTTAATCTGAGAAATGCATCAGAATCACTAACATTTTAACTGAGATCCACAACTGCAATTTAATCAATTCAGTGTCACTCACACTTCAACAATCATGAACAACTTTCAATTCAGAAAACATTTCAGACAAGTTTAACTGCTCAACTAGTTGGCCTTTCATTAAGGAAAATAACACTTTTGTTGAAATACTTTTGATTTAAAATGAAAGTGCTGGTCAATCGATACAATTAAGTTAAAGATCAAAGAATGGCACACAATTGCACAATTAATGCGAATAAAGCTGAAAACTAATTCTCCGCTTGTAGACATTAAAAAGTTTATACTGTCTATGTTAGATTTATTATAAACTGTGCACATAAGCTATTTAGAAACAAGAAGTGTAGATATGCTTTTTACACTGGATAGGAAGCTAATTAAAGGGAGAGGATTTATGCCTTAGCTTCCTAAATGTTTATTTCTCATTGAAATCAATCTAAGCTCTAAAACGATGACCTGGGGGAATGATTGACATCCCTTTATTTCTTTTCTATATTATTATTACTACAGTCAACAAAGTCAAAATGTACAATCAACTCATCTCCAGAGAACACAATTCAAAGCAAACCAAACACAGTTTCTAAAAGATCCTTTGTGTATTTAAATAATCACCATCATCAAAGGTTTGTTTTGTTTTTGTAGGTGAATTAAGAAGCATACAGCTCCCTGAATAACATCTTTACATGAAAGAGCAAAGATAGTTACTATCAAAAGAGATCAAACTAAGTTTCTTTTACAATAGATGTACAAGAAAATACAGGGGTAAGCACAAAGTGTTTGCTGGAGTTTTATAAGACACTTTTCTTGTTTCATGTACCCAGCAAATCTACTTTTCCTACTCCTAACGAGAAAGCCCTCGAGTTGCACACATAATCAAAGCCGTCACCAAACCCAGAAATCTTCACCAATTACACCAAGAAAAAGAAAAAGCTGCAGAGAAGCTTCAAGCTACTCTATAATCTGAATTGTTAACTACACTAAAGAAGTAATGTATACACTAATTATGCAGAAATGAAAAATAAGCTGTTCTGTATAACAATGTGGAAGCTTGTCAGTATGTTTTATATTGCAAATACAGTGTAATTTAGCTAGCAATTTAGAGATTAACATGTTTTTAATATCACCCATTTTGAAAAAGAAGAACACTGACCTAACTTACAAAGGAATAGGATTTATAATTTAAACATTTAATTTTATGCCGAGCATGAGCTCTTGTGTGGGGAATCGGCTGTGAACTACTAGTATACTGAAGACCCTCATAAAGAGCTACAGAACACTGCAGGTGTTCTTAGTTCTCCGTTTGTAGACATTATAAAGTTTATACAGTCTATGTTAGATTTATTATAAACTGTGCACATAAGCTGTTGAGAAACATGAGGTGACTCATTGCATTGTGTACTTCAAACGGGAAGGACAAAACCGGACGTTATATTTTAAATGAATTCCAAGTTCCTAGATCTTTAAACTTACTTGTAACATCAAGGTAGGCATGTGTTTGGATTTCTCCAGCTGAGTTCCTGGCAAAGCACTGGAAGATTCCAGAATCATCTGGTTGAACCCTTCTGACTTGAAGGCCCATATTAGATACCACCTTGTATCGAGGGTTATTCAGTTTATTGAGAGGCACAGAGTCTTTGTACCACTCCAGTCTGGGCATTGGAACACCTGTGAAAGGATAAAGGGGAGTCCCACAGTTTAATCAATTGAAGTACTGAGTTTCTCATTAAAAAAAAACAACAATTTACTGGCTTTTAAAGTAAAACAAAAAACTAAAAATGCATTAAAAATCTTTTTTTTTTCTGAGGGGCTGATACTGTTTTAACCTTTTGTGATGTTCTTCTCGGTGCAATATTTTTTATTTACTAATAAGCTAGTGTTAGGACATTGAGTCACAAATACATTATTTAGAAATTACAACAACCTCGTACGGCCTATTAATGCTTCATATTACTACTTGAAAAACACAAGTTAAATGACAGCCTTGTAACAAATGTTTCCCTGTATTTCTTTTCACAGCTTTTAAGACATAATTGATAGTAACAGAACATTACTGCAACATCTAATTTCAAGATCTTTTTCTTCACAAATTCCATTTCTCATTTTACAACTACATTCATCCTGAAATTTAACTCTCTGGACCCTTTAAAAAACTGCAGTCCCCATGACAACTTTCTTAATCTTAAATCTTGCCATATTATGTCTCTTATATTGTATTGATTTTAAATGGTAGAATAGCTCTTTGACATCCGTTTCCTTTTTCTAAATGTATACCTTTTAATAAATTGAATTGGTATGTTAAGCAAAGAAAAGAATCTCCAGGGTGCATGATTGTCAGGGTATGATAGAGTTTTACAACCTTATATAAAAGAATGTGTTCACCTGAAGAATCTTTACCCCTTGAAATGTCTGTTAAATGTCCTTTTTCAAAAGACACAAATAATGGCAGGAAATTTGATTCTTCTATACAAACTCAAAGCATAACATCCATATTTAGAACACTAGTGGCATTTTGAAAGCAAAAACACATTTAAACACAAAAACCCCTAAGCTGATGAAGCACTAACCATTGACAATTGTCTTCTCACTGTAGATGAATATAACTTTAAAATGCGTGTTCAATCAACCAGCAACAAACAACCGTCATTTCCATCTTACTCATAATAATAAAAATAAATGTTGCAAAAACAAAGTTGTTTAAATGTGTTTAATTTATTTCTCACATTTGAATAGTACTTTTTATTTTTATAGCATAGGAAGGGACCCTCTTCATCTATCACTGAAGTACAGCACCAGGCAAAGAAGTGAAAAACTGCTTCACCAATTGAATTGAGGGAGGCCAGACCGTATAAGCGCAGAATTTAATTTAGCCATCGAGACATCATGGTTAACACCCCTTCTCTTATGAACAGTGCCATGGGATCCTTAATGACTAAGAAGTCAGGACCTCCATTTAATGTCTTATCTTAAGGGCAGAACCTCCCACAGCATAAAGCCTCTGGTCACTGCTATGTGCCACTGTTTAAGAAATTGTGGTCCAGAGGGAAGACTGCTACCTATGGGTTCACCAACACCAGCAGCAAACTGGTTATCGCTAGAGGTCTCCCATCCCAGCACTGACCAGGCCCAGCTTTACATGTGACTGAGATCTAAGAAAATCAGACAACAAGGTGGTAAAAGAGTCAGATTCTACCAGTACTGTACCATTAGACAAAAAAATACACATAACATCCTATAAAGTTTTGAAAAGGCAAGGTGAGAGAACTAAGGGGAAGAATTCCAATTCAATCCGTTATCACAGCAGTGAAGTTTCAAAATAGAAATCAGCTCCTAAAGTTTGTATCATGGTTCCAATAGGAAATCAGCTAAGAAATTCTACAATCCTACCTAACTGACAGAATGTCCTTACCTTATTTAATCAACAAAGCAAAATACTGACAAATGCATATGAGGAGATTCACTACGTTTTTGTGTAGCATACTTCTTTGCTGGCTATGGGTGAATGTATTTATTTATTAGTGGTAATTTCACATTTTTTACATTAATTTTTTACATTAATCATTGACATTTGTCAAATTTTAAAAACTTTATTATATATATACATTATATCAGCCAGCAGCCATATCATGCAGCTCACAACTAGCCCCACACTGAAGCTCAGCAGGTGTAACCCTGATTAGAACCTGGTTGGGAGACCTCCTGGGAAAAACTAAGGTTGCTGTTGGAAGAGGTGTTAGTTGGGCCAGCAGGGGGTGCTTACCCTGCAGTCCATGTGGGTCCTAATGTCCCTGTATAGTGATGGGGACACTATACTGTAAACAGGCGCCATCCTTCGGATGAGACGTAAAACTGAGGTCTCATCCTCTGAGGTCATTAAAAATCCCAGGGTATCTCTCGAAAAAGAAGGTGTGTAACCCTGGTGTCCTGACCAAATTTCCCATTCGCCCTTACCAATCATGTCCTCCTAATAATCCCCATCTATGAATTGGCTTCCTTACTCTGCTCTCCTCCCCACTAATAGCTGATGTGTGGAGAGCGTTCTGGCGCACTATGGCTGCCATCGCATCACCCAGGTGGATGCTGCACATTTGTGGTGGTGGAGGGGAGTCCCCATTACATGTAAAGCGCTTTCAGTGGAGTGTCCAGAAAAGCACTATATAAGTGTAAGCAATTATTATTATGATTATTATAAAGCCTCTTTAAAGGTGGCTTCTCAAAGAGCTTTACAGAATGACAACAACAATAAATAAAAAGAATACACAAGATAAATCACAATTACAATATACAGAGGAGACCGTGGATGGTGGTACTAAGTATAGTAGGAGCAGAGATGTAAAGAATGGAACCAGTTAAGTACAGGCTCTTCAAAGAAGAAGGTTTTGAGTCTGGATTTGAAGGAGTTTAGAGAAGTGACTGAGAGAGTTCCAGAGCTCTGGGGCATAACAGGAGAAGGCCCTGTCACCCATAGAACAAAAACGGGCTTGGGGAACAGTTAGGAGACCAGAATTTTAAGAGTGAAGGTTGTGAGGTGGGGAGTAGGTTTTTCAGATTTTATTTTAATGAAGCATCATTTTTTGAGAACATTGAAACTTTTTCATCTAGAATATTTAAGCTTTGTTAATACAGTACAGAGAAAAATACTAATGACATTGCTTTCAGCTCAAAAATGACAGGTAAGAAAAAAAACAGAATATAAACACCACCTAGAGCCTATAATAGATAAATTATTTCTAATTAATTAAATTAGATAAATTCAATTACATAGTCTTTATGGTCATACTAATGTGTCCTTTGAATAAAATTAGCGAATCCATTAAAAACTCTAATTATTACAAAAAAACATTTCTTTTTCCATTTTCAACCCAAATATAATGTAAAAATGTATTTCAAAACACCATAATTTGATTCATATTTGGTGTAACATAATGCTGTAATAATTAAGCTGGTTTGTTACAGCTATAATATATTATTTCATATTTTTAAACGTGTGGGTATGTACAGTACAGAGGGAGATTGGTCTTCCTGTGTACTGTATGGACTGTACAGTACATTGGCCCTCAAACAAAGCCCTGAGGAACCTCACTTCACTGTACGCTTTAAAAGGATTGATTATTATTGAAATTGACAGTTTATTATTCAGTGATTATTATTATGTTTCAAGTCTTATTAATTAAATTTCATTTAAATAGGACAAAAAAGTGATAATCTAAGAGACTCTAAAGACAGTGTTTCTATTAAACTGAAATTCACCTCTATCTAGTTGAGAATTTATTCTTTTCAAGAAAGCTTTGATATGACTCTGAGCTGCAGTTAATGTCTATCTTTTAAATGTGCAGTTCTGCTATTAAGTTAGCAATGCTAAAGCATTCATAAGAAGGGCAATACTGGTCAGTGAGCTTTCAGATATGATGTACAATATTCTTTTCTTGAGATAGAATGGATATCTAATGGAACTTATAATTACAGACTTAAAATAAAGTCTGTGCTTTATGTATGCAATAGGTTTTCTTATCAAAGACTATTAACACAGTCTATTGACATTTTTGTCTTGACATTTTGGAGAAAGATTTGTCATTCATTTTTATGAATGTAGAACATAATCTCAGGAACCTGTGGAGAGACACTCCTGCACTATTGTATGAATCTCCCTATCTTGGAGAACAGTAAAAGGTTTTCATGCTATCTAGAAGTAATGTGACAGAAATTCAGCACAGAGACCTGACATGTATCACAAGAAGAGAACAGCAATTTTATTTAAATGTGTTCACATTATGTATACAAGAACTACATAACAAATATCAAGGGATGCTAAATAGAAAGCTTTTGAGATTCTAAGCCTTTGAAATTTAATTAACTAGTTTCAATGTTCGATTAAAAATTAAACAAATACAGTATATTGTTCTTAAAATGTGAATATACAAAGCTGATGTATAATATACAGTGCCTATTGAAAGTCTACACCCCCTTTCAAAATGTTCATCTTTTTTGCTTTATAGCCTGGAAATATAAAATGCATTAAATTAATTTTTGTATAAATCCACAGACTGTTTTCTACTCCACAGCTTCTAAGTGGAAAAAAAAATTAGACGTGTTTAGGATATTAATAAAAAATAAAACTGAAATAGCTGGGTTGGATAAATGTCTCTCCCCCCCCCTTTTGTAACAGCAGTCCTAAATTAGCTCAGGTGTAACCAATCACCTTCAAACTCACACCAAGTTAATTGGCCTCCACCTGTGTTAAACTCTAGTGATTCACATGATTTCAGGATAAATTCAACAGTCCCTATAGTTTTTCTCTGCTGGGTAGTGCATTTCAAAGCTAAGAGCACCAAGGAGTATTCAAAAGAACAGCTTTGGGACAAAGCTGTGGAAATGTTCAGACCAGGGAATGGGTATAAAAAAATAACACCTGTGGGCACAGTCAAGATGACTATTAAGAAGTGGCAGGAGTGTGGCATCACCAACACCCTGCCTAAATCCTTGTATTCCACCAAACTTTATAACTCTGACACACTGTTACTCTGTCACTCTTCATATAAAATCATCTGTCACCCTTCATATAAAATCATCACATGGTAAAGTATTTTTTTTTAAATAAACTGAAAACTTGAACTGAACATACAACATAAGCAATGTTTATATTTTTTTCATTTATAATATACAGTAAACAATATAACGTATAATAATTACATTATACTTTGTAACTCTTTTCACCCTTATAGTTATCTTGAGTGCAGGCACATCTGTTGAAGGCATCCCACACAATACACAATATCCAACAACAATTTCAGCATTTTGTAGTCTTCAAGGAGGAGGTCTTTCCCTTCTTTTTTTACACAATACAGCCACACTCAAAAATCTAACGCCTTCTGACAACATGTCATAGGAGCAAAGTATTAAGCAAGATTAAAGGTTAGGAAACCACTTACCCTGAGCTTGACACTGAATGTTGATAGTTTTCTCCACTTCTCCCATAATTTTTCTCTCAGGTTCTGCAGTGAAGTAGGGTGACTCTGTCAAAAGCAAACAGAAAGTGAAGAAAATACAGCTTTTTAATCAGGTTAAGTATCACAAGCCGTCTGTGATGTGGAACTCGATTTGGCTGGTTTGCATTAAGTTAGACCATCGCATTCAGTTTGTAAATCTTCTGAACCACTGAAAATAAATGACAAAGAGTTAGCCCTACAACCCACTGGCCCTTGAATAACATGCTGTAAACATGTAAGACTTTCTAAAACCTTAAAACAGCAGAGAACTAATTTGTAAAATGTTCTCCCAAAGCAGGACTCTTCAAACTTTACCTTGGTATGCTTTAGGTTTCTTATTTATTATTGAAGGTAGAGTTAGTGTAATGTAAGCAATAGACTATCCTAAGTTTTTTTTAATTCTTTCTCTTTATATTAAATAGTAGCCTTGTTTTAATCTAGTTGACACTGTGTATTTGTTTTTGTAAATGGATTGTTTCCAATACATTTAATAAAGAATACAGTTGCAAAACTAAATATTTTTAAAGTGAAAGCAGTCTATTTCCCCATTTTGTATGAAAAGTTATGGATTAGAAGTGGTATGTACTGTATAAACATATTTACTATAAATACATAATATAGATTTACATTCAGACAACTTATACGAATTGCTGAAAAATCATCTTAATATTGTGTATGTCACTTCAAGCTAAGAAAGTGCAATATAATTGTTTTTTTCACATTGTGATACACAGTATAATGGGCATCAAAAAGAGGCTAGCATTTCTAACAGATTCAAATGTAAAAAGTTATTAAGAGGAAAAAAATAAACATCCAGATGTTCAATGGGGCCTGAAGTCTACGATAAGACATGCATGCTACAAATGTCACATTCTCATCTCCTAGAGAAACTGTTGTTACATGAGTAGTATGTGGACTCTTGAGCATATCAATTAGTACACCACACTCGCTGATATCCAATACAAAATGTTGACCATTACAAAAGTGGACATCACACAAATGGCAACATATTTCAGACTCCAACACACACAGGCATCAATGCATCATTTGCCTGATAAACGGGAACACTGTTTCCTTTTCTGTTTTTCTTTCCTGAATTTCTCCATCTTGATATTCAACAGGTGAAATTATCCCACCACCGGTGCCCACTCAACTCTTTTACTGATGAGGCTATTTAGTGCTCTTGCAATAGTCAAAGTCACTTGATTGTATCGCCATCAGTCATGAATGATTAATAAAAATCTCAAAAACATTTAATCATTACTCAAAATCTGTTAACTTTATTTTTCTAATAACATTTCTGCATAAAAAGAGTGATAAGTTTCTCTGATGCTAATATACATAAGTGACTTTTCTTCTCCTATCACACTGGGCACAACTATGAGCTTAGTCTATAAATGAATGCTGGCTTTATAATGACTATAGAGTACATGACATAAATATTCAACATGCTGTTTAGTTCTGTACATTAATCTGCCAGAACTATATAAAGGACAACTGTTATTCTATCATGGGCGTGTCAAGATAATAAAGCCCAACAGACAGGACTGTTACCTGGCTGTTATCTCACTGCTGGTTCTCTTGTACAGATTATCTCATTTAAGTCCTCATGAGACATGATGTCCTTGAGAAGCCCAGTCAAAAGACTTGAAAACTGTCTACATCCTTTATATTTCTACAAAATAAGATATTACTATAAGAGAATTAATACATTTCAAAGGCATTGTATACACAGCTCAATGACACTGTAAGTTGGATTTGATTTTAGAATTTAGGAAGAAATAAAGTCTATTGTTCCAAACTTAATACACAATCCTATAAATAGATAGGTTCACTGATAAGAGTAAAGAAGGTCGAATACAGGACCTTGGAAAATAAATTACTTTCTACAAGCAGAACAATCCTGTAGAAACAAATAAAATGCAGGCAATTGTTGTTTGCATACACAAAGCTACATTTATTTAACTAAAACTGTGCCATGTTGAAAAAAGAATAGCTGACATGCCTAAAGCCTTAAACTTTAGGTTCCTTTTAAACTCATCTGAATCCAAAATACAAGACAACAAATGCCTGAGGTCTGAAAAAAATTTAAAAGACAAGAACAAAAACCAGAAGGGCTGGCGATTAAAACTAGTCCGATTCATTCTATGTTTAATGTCATAAAGGAAAATAACACCTTTGCAAAACACTTCTCACAAAATGACAATTTTATTGGTATAATTTTTTCAGTGTTAGGCAATGCTATTTAAATCATTGGGCACTCTGTACATGAAGAAATGGAAACCATTAAACACATTTTTCCATGCTCTTTTTAACCATACCCTACCCAGCTTCAGGAAAAAACAAAGCTCCCCCTTTGGTGTACTCCATGGCCATGCAAAAAAGGTCACTACAAATGATTTCATTATCAACCAAATGACAAAGAGGTACACGTTACTGTGAAGGTCAAGGTTATGCAAAGGCCAAACAAATATATTTGAAAGAAAAAAGAAGGAAAAAAAAACATGTATAATGGCAAATCCAGACTGTAACTACAGGTTTACCTATGATGGAGAGAAACGCCTTTGACTCCACTGTCTTCACACTGCTGTCTAAAAGAGTGGCCTCACACACGTACAGGCCCACGTCTGCTGACGTAGGATTGATGATGGTCAGTCTTCTCCCAAAGGTGCCAGTACCTCCAGTTAATGTCATGCCATTGCGCTTCCAAGAAATGCTCAGCTTTTCTACAGGTCTGTGGGGAAATATGGAATAGGAGACAGTGAGATTTCAGAGACTGCAGAGCAAACCACCAAATGCAGGTCCATGAATCTGCATTTTAAATAAAGCTTTGCAAAATTGATACACAGTTTCCATGTAGCTGACCTGGTTTTTGGACGTTGAAACAATATTAATTAATATCAAAAAGGATTTCAATAGGTTACACAAGATAGGTTCACATTAGATTTTTGTTTTTCAAGCAATCTTATGCATTAGATCAGGCTGTCTTTTGCTAAGCAATTTCTCCTATAAATGGATGGAAAGAGACTGTAATGAGACCTTGCAAAAAATGACGCTGCGTCTCTCCTTTAAAATTCAATCCAGTTTAACTATTTGCCGAAATTGGTGCAGTTACTAGATCCGGTATGTTTTCCTTTTCATCAAGAAAAAATGAGAAGGGAATCTTCAAAAAGGCTGAAAACACGTCACTTATGTATAAGATTATCAGATTTTATTAAACACTCTTATGGATAAAAAAATGAGACATGAATTTTCTTGAACTATAACTTCTGTATTGCTGCCTTTGTTTTTTTAAAGTAATCCCTACTTCACTCTTTTGTAATTTTCATTTAACTCACAGTGGTTGCTCCCTTTCAGTCCCAACAGTTTTTACATTACAAAGCCTTACCATGCTCCTTAATATGCAACAGTTTTGCTCAGAAAATTTCTCAGTTGGAAGACATGATTAAACACAGTAAATTGCTTTGATGTTCAATACTAATAGGAGTGTCTGTGTTTAAGAGGGAGACCCCAGAGGGGCTGACCTTGCATTTGCCACACACTCCAGCGTCGCTTCGCTGATCCCCGCCACCACGGTGGTGTTTCGAGGTGGAATTACAATAACAGGAGCCACAGGGTCAGCTGGAGCGTCTGAGTCTGTCCAAGGAAGGATAAAAACAGCCTAATGAACCAATAGCATATACAGTAAAAGCTTTGCCATTCTGCATCCATGGGGAATAAGGAGTGCTGAAGAGCCAAATACGTTGGTTAGTCAAGAGTAAAGATGCTTTCACATTATCAATAATACTAACATTCTGCACAACCTTATATAAGCCAAAATCTAAGCAAGATGGAATGCAGTTATTGGTATGTCTGCACTTACAACTGTTATTATCATTATTATTATAGTACTGCAATAATACAAAATTACACTATTACAAAACTCATATTATTGTGCTGTACAGTTCTTTAATAATAAAGAGCACAGCAAAAATTATGTGACACAGAACTTCACATGTCTTCATCCTTAGAGTTGGTTTGCTTTTTAAAGGACTAGAGCACTTATCAGCAACGACTAAAAGCGTGACTCTGCAAACAAGGATTCCGGACATCACACAGGTAATAACAGAGATACTGTACATTGCAGGATAGCAAAGCAAGACTGAGGCTGTATGTAGAATGTCAGAAGGTTTAAATATGTCAAGATAAATCTAGAATAAAGATGAATCACTATGTCTACACTACATACAGTACTGTATATGCTATACAGATGCAGACATTCAAAGTTCGCGGCACAAACCCGTACCACACGCATCTACCCACAAACCACCATACTGTACATGATTGACTGGCCAAAATGATCGACAGGGGCACTCGTAGTCCATTGGTCGGTAGTGAAAAGATTTAATCATTTAATCTCTTTACTGTGCACATTTTAATCTCTTAGTATTGAATATTTATATGGAATTTTACCACTAAAGGGAAATTTTAGTAGCTGAGCATAAAAAGAATAGGAGCATAACGCATCAAACAGCAAGATCTCACACACTGGGACTGATCTGTGAATTGTGGTGCTCCAGCAGGTTGAAAAAATAAATAAAAACCGGTTTAACAACTCTTAAGCATACTGTAGTTTTTGTTAACACAACTTTATCAGTGAAAAGACCACAAGCATTTTTCCTCCCCTCTACATTCTCAGAGTAGAACGTAATTTATTATTATCACAATTTATTGCAGTGCTAAATTGAACATTATTGATTACTAATAGTTTATGCTAACACCTAACTTTCTTAATTAGATGTATTTAAAACAATGAACTAAGTGTAACAGCATTCAGAAATACAATCGAGAATAATTTTGTGGTGTATGTATAGATTAATCTTTTCTAAAATGTAGAACAAAATTAAAATCTGTAATCTTTCCACATGTTTAATTTTAAACACTAAGTTATGAATGCAGACGCAATTGGTGCTTTACGGCCATTGTGCAATACTGAGCTATGCGCTTTCTCCCTCTCTCGTTGCCGCCTCCCCCTCTGACACAGTTCAGTGGGCAGCACGCTGTTTTCAAAGCCTTTGATTGCTGATCTGTTCTACATACAGGAAGACAACAGAATATTATTTTTTCTATTCGAAACGTGAATTTTAAATGTTTTATTAAGAAGTAAAAACCTTATAGCGTACACAGAGATTCTAAGCTGATCAGGAGGAAGAAAAATCACCCGTTTTTTGCACATAAAAAGTGGTTATTAACTATCGAAACCTGTTTTTATAGCTTTTAAAGTCGTGCAATGTCTAAGGAGGAACACATCATTATATCTTGTTTTTGCTTTATTTTTTAAGAATTAAAAAAACAACCTAATTTTAAAGACCTCTACTTGTGAAAGTTTTCGCAGCCTGCACGTAAAACTACAGATGCAGCTATTCAAAATGCGCGGGCGATACCGCATTATTTTCCGGCACGCTGTACGCAGTCTACCGCGAGTTACCGGTAAATACCGCGAGTTACCTGTAAATACCGCTAGCAAAATAATAGTATCCGGAATTTCCACAAGGTGGAGCTAATAAAGTTCAACCTCTCATGTTTGAGCTGTCGCCATCAAAGTCTTTAGCGAAGATATTACTAATAGTATTAATAATGAATTACCTTGGACAAGCTGTAAGTGTAAACTCAAAGTATTGCCTTGGTCCACATTCCTTTTTTCATTGACCGTCTTTGTAAAAGTAACACCACAGCATTTTGCAATCATGCATTTTTTTCCAATCATGCAAAGTACAGTAATTTTTGAGAATCGATTCACCATGCCTTTCACATGCTCATAAAAGAGAATGATTTAGGAACATAAATATATTACCGTATGCAAACTGTACTGTATACAGTATGTATATGTATATTTAATGTCTTAACTGTGCCCATTTAAGTATTGAATATTCATATGGAATTTTACCACTGAAGGGAAATCTTAGTAGCTGAGCATAAAAAGAATAGGAGCATACTGCAACGCGTGTGAAGGCCATAAACGATATTAATTTTGGAACATTAACATACAGTATATGGCTGGTCTCGGTACTTTAAAGAAAACATACACGAAACATGGTTTCATTATGACCAGAATCAGTCTTGAGATATTTTTAACTTGATTTACAGTATTTGAGAGGTATGTCTTGACACCGATACTACGCAAATACTGCTCACGTATATGTTTCTAGGTTTATATTATGCATTTCATACGGTCAAATTACTTTTGAGCAACTAATAAGAAGCGCGAAATGGTATGCCCAGGGCGTTCTAGTTTTCGTTTTGTTTTAATGCAGTGCAGTGGATTGATTAGAGATATCAAGTACATACAAGTCATTTTTTAAATGTTGTAGTTGGTCTTGTAAAAATGTTACGAGTACATCATCTGTCAACAATTACACAGGTTCTGTTTCCATATTGCGGATTTTGGTTACGTAATATTATTTTCTAATTTCACGTTGTGAATATATGATTTGGGCAAACAGAGCCGCAAAGAAGTACATTATGGGTTGTTGTTTTTTTTTTGCAGTTTTATCTAGAACAAGCGATGCTTAAACCTTTGTCTGATTCTTGTGAAACTATCCACACGACAGTTACAGTACCTAGGAGTTGACTTCAGTGATGTCACTGATGGGATGTTTCTAAAAATCCATCCTCTGTAAAACGTCTTCTCCACTTGTCCTGCATATGTATTCGCTAATGAAGCTGTGTGTTCTGAGCCTGGATCTCTACATTTCTGTATGAACCAGCTTAGAGGGCTAAAGACAGCTTGCGTTTAAATTGAGTGTAAGGTAATTTATGCTTCTAAAGTCATGGTCAGCATTTATTATTGTACTGTGCTGTAAACTTGTTCTGTGCCTAGTTACATTATTTTATAGCTTTATCAAATCTGTACATCGTCTGTCGATAATGTTTCTGTAGTGCTTTTTCAGCCCTCAGCATGTGACCGCGCTGGTGGCGCTGTTAGGTTCCTGACTTCCATGTCACACGGTCTGTGATTGAATCCCATGGAACTATGACTTTATTTTTTAACAAACATTTCTTTGAAAAAATGAAACGTTTCCCTTGGTCAGAGATTAAATAAAACCTCACTCGCACCAAACAAATTTATATTTCTAAATATCACAACATGATCGAATTTAAGTCTTTTAAATAACAATGAATAGTCACCTATGTGTTACAAAATAAACATTTATATTGATTTGAATCGCGTTTTGATTTAAATCGTAAACGCATGTTTAAATATATGTGTTTAAAGGCGATATACTGTATAAAAGCGCTGATTCTTATGGAATGTGTTCTGCCGGGGATTCAAAAAAAATTTTTTTTTAATCGCGTATCTAAGGAAAATTGCAGTATAACTTTGTTCATGCACAAACAGTGGCATGTTATATATACACAATACTGCTGACATTCTTTACTCAGCAGCTTATTAAAAACAGCAGCCATTGTGTTCAAACCATTTTTTTTTCACAGAAGAGTGACACAGCTTCGCGTTGTGAATCTGTTTTTCCGTGTTTACAAAGAAAGTGGAATACAGTAATACTACCTGCTATATAGATACATATATTTAGATATTTAGATCCTCAGTGCTTGTGCGATCGATGGAAATGTTCAAATAAATGTGCTAAAGAAAGAAACAAAAAACAAGTCATTTATTCCTTTATCATATTGGCTAGCTAATATCCTGTCCTTGTTAGTTAGCTACTTATGGCTATGTTTCTGCATTGCATAGCAACGAGGGACTATATTCTCAGGCAGAGGAATGTAAACAGCTTAGTTTTTGTGTTAAATAAATTTGTTAAATTATAATTCATTCTATACAGCAATCACATATTTGGGGACCATTTTATAAAAGCAATAAGGCACTCGAGGCCTGTGCTATATCGTGGATATAGTCACAGTTAAAAGGGTTGCCGCCCCTCTGCATCGTGTCAGGCCTAACAACACCTTTTAACTGTGACTATATCCACGATATACAGTAGCATGGCCTCGAGTGCCTTATTGCTTAAATAATTAGATTCTGAAAAGTATGAGTTTCTTTTACTGCGATAACGAGCGCAAGTATTCATGGAAAATGGTAATCACTTAACTCACTTTAAACGTTTTGTGATATTAAGAAAAAACAACAAATTCAATATAGTGTCGGTAATATTTAGTCAGTAATAATATCAGTTGCAGTTTTAAATTATTTGTTGTTATTATAAATGACTAAGCTTCTAACTTGCTGTGATATTTAGAAATATAAAAAATGTCAATATACAGGAGTGTCCATAATATTTGCTACTTTAGTTTTTCAAAGAAATGTTTGTTAAAAGAAAACTCATGGCGATAGCTGGATTTGAACACCCGACCTCACACTTATAAGTCAGTCACTTAAGCCATCATGCCACTGACACAGTCACATGACAAGCAGTAAAAACAGCCATACACACATACTATTGTTTGTGCAACAGTATCTGAATATAATTATATCGTTATTAATTTATATTATTAAATCATATTAAGGTATGTGATTCCATATTATATTCCCTATTAATCAAATTCTAAAAGTATGCTTTTGTTTACTCCGATAACGAGGGTATTCGCAGAAAAGGTTAAAAGGATCAATTTTCACAAAGTATGTAAACGGACAGTAATATGGTCAGTAGGAGCATGTAAAAACGAAATAACCACATGTAAGACTTAAATGCTTAAAATGTTTAGGGAGCAATGGAATACTGGTGTGTATTTTTTCTTTAAACTACCAAGACCAGCCATATACAGAACAGTTTACATACAGTAATGTGTTTATGTTCCTAAATTAATATTTTTTATGAGCATGTGAAAGGCATGGTGACTCGGAGATTTGCATGATTGGAAACGAATGCATGATCGGATCAAGGAAATACTGTGGTGTTACAGATGCAGCCATTCAAAATGGGTGAGGTATTTCGCGGCATACTGCGACACGCCCACCGGGGTATCACGCAGTTCACGTGTGTCACGTGACTAACTATCCGGCGTCGCCTTGTAAAACCGCCAGGGGGAGCTTAACCTCTCATGTACAGCATTTGAGCCTTTAATTTTGAACTGTGTATTACAGCATGTTAATCATCAGTCATTAAAATGTTGGTATATTTTATGAAAGCAAGATTGCTCAGTTGGACAAAAGTACACAACCTACCTTTATCAGAAATATTTATGCATCAAAGCGTTTACTGAAGATATTACTAATAGTATTAATAATGGATGACTTTGGACAAGCTGTATACTCAAAGTATAATTTCTTTAGCACATTTGTACAAGCACTTGGAATCTGTCCAAGCCATACTTTGTCAGGCATTTTGTTTTACTTCAAGGGGCATAAAAACTTCCTTGCTTTTAACAGGGCGTTTCATAATTTCTAACTACGAAAATGATTTAAAATGCGACACCTATCATTCAACTAGAGCTTAAAATATCACAAGGAAAAATACACACCGGTATTCCATTTCTCCCTAAACATTGTAAGCTTCGAAGTCTTTCACTAACGTGATACCGGAGTCAACAAGCTTACTTTTAGAATTTGATTAAAATGGAATATAATATGGAATCGCGTATCTCAAGAAATTAATAACGATATAATTATATTCATGTTGCAAAAGAACTGCAACGGACATAAAAACTCCCTTGCTTTTAACAGAGCGTTCCATAACTTCTAACTACGAAAATGCCAGGTGAAAGGATTTGTAAACATATTTTGTTAAAGCAAGTCAGTTTTTTCCGCAGCACATAAAATACATTTTTCCAAGAAAGTTTAGCCTTTGTCACTAATGAAACCACTAAATAAAGACATAAATATAGAAATCTTAAGATTTGTTTTATTTAATGTTGGTAGCAAGATGAACTGTCAGAGTGTATATTTTGTGGCGGAGTTGCTGCAAGATGTTAACAGTGAAAAAGGTATTTAGAAATGAGTTATTTCAAGATGAAAAAGAAAACATACACGAAACATGGTTTCATTATGACCAGAATCGGTCTTGAGATATTTTTAACTTGATTTACAGTATTTGAGAGGTATGTCTTAACACCGATACTACAGTGCTTAAGTACTGCTCACATATATGTTTCTAGGTTTATATTATGCATTTCATACGGTCAAATTACTTTTGAGCAACTAATAAGAAGCGCGAAACGGTATGCGTTTTACTTTCGTTTTGTGCTGGGACCCGTGGATTGATTAGAGATATCAAGTACATACAAGTCATTTTTTAAATGTTGTAGTTCGTCTTGAAAAAATGTTACGAGTACATCATCTATCAACAATTACACAGGTTCTGTTTCCATATTGCGGATTTTGGTTACGTAATATTATTTTCTAGATTTCACGTTGTGAATATGATGGGATGTCTGATGGGATGTTTCTAAAAATCCATCCTCTGTAAAAAGTCTTCTCTAGTTGTCCTGCATATGTATTCGCTAATGAAGCTGTGTGTTCTGAGCCTGTATCTCTACATTTCTGTATGAACCAGCTTGGAGGGCTAAAGACAGCTTGTGTTTAAATTGAGTGTAAGGCGATTTATGCTTCTAAAGTCATGGTCAGCATTTATTTTTGTACTGTGCTGTAAACTTGTTCTGTGCCAAGTCACATTATTTTATAGCGTTTATTATAGCGTTATCAAATACGGTGTTACTGTAGTTTCCTGACTCCCATGTCACATGGTCTGTGATTGAAACCTGTAAAACCGGTTTAATTCATCACAGCCAGCACTCTTCAGGTGTGAGGGTCTTCTGCTCAGAATGAAACGCTAAAATGTTTGTGTATATTCTAATGGTAGTGGGGGCAGGGTGTGTGGGAACAGGTTTGGTTGAAATTGCATTGGAGATCTATGTTCTTCACACCTGAAACATTTTCTCTGAAAGCATTTTCTTTGCAGTTTAACCGATCTTGTTACAGCATGTTACAGTTTACTATTATTAACCATATTAATTTTAAGTGCTTAATCTAAAATCTTGTAAAAATATATTTTCATTGTTCAAATATACATTAAGTCTGACTATCATATAATAAGTTAAATACAAAACTAAAGAAAAAATAGGGTTAAATATAATTCAAAATATTTTGCTAACAATGTTAACTGTTTATGAATAATAAAATGTATTAACTAAGGAGTAGGATGGCACAGTTGTTAGTATGTTTTTTGTTTTGTTTCTTTTTCATAAATACAACAGTAGTACCTGATGTCTCAGTGGCTTTCAAAATTAAATTATGCATGCAAACCTGTGAATTAGAAAGATAACTAAGATATCCATCCATTATATTCCATAATATCCATGAAATATACGGCGCTGAAATATGTGTGACGCAGTGGTGGCTGACACAGTGAGGTGCCCTGGCAGCTGTATGATGCAGTGGTAGCCTGGCACGGTGAGGTGCGCTTGCAGCTATGTGACGCAGTGGTGGCCTGGCACGGTGAGGTGCGCTGGCAGCTGTGTGATGCAGTGGTGGTCGGGTATGTAGAGGTGCACTGGCAGCTGTGTGTTGTGACGCATGGTGGCCTGGCACGGTGAGGTGCGCTGGCAGCTGTGTGATGCAGTGGTGGCCTGGCACGGTGAGGTGCGCTGACAGCTGTGTGGTGTGGCGCAGTTGTGGCCTGGCACGGTGAAGTGCGCTGGCAGCTGTGTGATGCAGTGGTGGCCTGGCACCGTGAGGTGCGCTGGCAGCTGTGTGGTGTGACGCAGTGGTGGCCTGGTACGGTGAGGTGCGCTGGCAGCTATGTGGTGTAAAGTACCGAGACCAGCCATATACTGTATGTTTATGTTCCAAAATTAATATCGTTTATGGCCTTCACACACGTTACAGTATGCTCCTATTTTTTTATGCTCAGCTACTAAGATTTCCCTTCAGTGGTAAAATTAGATATGAATATTCAATACTTAAACGGGCACAGTTAAGACATTAAATATACATATACATACTGTATACAGTACAGTTTGCATACGGTAATATGTTTATGTTACGCGATTAAAAAATAAATAAATAAAAATGAAAAGTCCAGCACCAGCTGGATTCGAACACACAACCTGCCAGTTGGTAGTCACGCACCTAGACCAGTAGGCTACAAGACAGCTCGCATGAACAGGAAACAGCCCTACACAGCCCTGCCGCAGTACACGGATATAATCATACTGTTATTAAATTCTTGAGATACGCGATTCCATATTATATTCCCTTTTAATCAAATTCTAAAAGTATGCTTGTTGACTCCGGTATCACGTTAGTTAAAGACTTCGAAGCTTACAATGTTTAGGGAGAAATGGAATACTGGTGTGTATTTTTTTCTTTAAAGTACCAAGACCAGCTATATACTGTATGTTTACATTTCAAAATTAAAATCGTTTATGGCCTTCACACACGTTACAGTATGCTCCTATTCTTTTTATGCTCAGCTACTAAGATTTCCCTTCAGTGGTAAAATTCAATATCTACAACGGGCACAGTAAAGACGTTTACAGTAAGTCTTTCTACGACAGACCAACGGACCACGAGTGCCCCTGTTGGTCAACCAATCATGCACCGCGGTACCCCGTGTCATCTTACCTGCAGTACGTGTCTGTACCGCTCACTTTGAATGGCTGCATCTGTACATTTTGTCAATGAAAAAATAAAGTATTTTCATTTAAAAAGACGGTCACAAAGAATGTGGACCAGGGTAATACAGTACTTTGAGTTTACAGCTTGTCCAAGGTCATTCATTATTAATACTATTAGTAATATCTTTGGTTAAGACTTTGATGCATAAAATATTTCTGCATAATCAAAATATTTATGATAAAGGTGGTAGGTTGTGAGCAATCTTGCTTTCATAAACTATACCAACTTTTTAATGTATAATGATTAACATGCTGTTATACACAGTTTAAATTTAAAATTCTAAAGAGTATACAACTTAAATTCTTAATAGAATAAAGATTGTCCCTCAGCAGTGATCGGGATTCTAAACCAAATGATTTCTGTTGACAGCTCAAATGCTGTACAGGAGAGGTTAAGCTTTATTAGCTCCACCTGCCGGTTTTACAAGGTGATTCCTTGTAAACAATCTAATTTGCATACGGTATATTGCGGTATATTGCGGTGTACTGCGTTGAATGGCTGCATCTGTATGTATACACTGGCCTCTGTTTGTGGTAACTGAATGAAACAAAAGATGACAGCAACAGAGAACGCAAGCTGGATTAAACAAGAATTTTTTATGAATAGTAAAGGATGATTTTGTATTGGTTTATGGGGCAAATGCCAGTTAGTAATGCATTCCAGTTAATAAAAGGCTGCATTATATAGCTTTACTTTATTGATCAACAGCCGACAAACACCATGTACTGTAAGTATTTAAGGGGCACTCCCCAACTTTTGATCACAGAAATATGACTATGACTACATGTAAATAGGTCACCCAAAAACACACACTTGGATCTTTTCAAGTTATTTATCTTACTAATGACCTCCAAAACAGTTTTAAATGAGACACAGACTATACATACAGTATTGAAATGTTTATTACTTTGGTAGTATTGGTTTTAAAAAGTATAGTTATTTCCATCATGGAACTTTCCATAGCCACTAAATATGCTTGAGAGAAAAAGCACATCATGTAAAAACAAAGAAAAATCTTTGTTTAAACATATATGACTAATATAAAAAATATCTTCCAAGATACTAGATAAAACACCAATCTGAACCATTTTGCTGAATGGATTTAATTCTATACACTATATCACATTTCACTTTTTAGACTGCTTACACTTTTAACCACAAACTGAACATAGGAGGAAAAATACACTTTAAAATGACCCAGATGGAACAAAGCTTGAATTATTTTGTTAATTAGTGGCGGGTTCTGAAAATTTAAAATCATTAAAGCTCCACAAGATACTGTAGTACTATTTTCCATATGGAAAAAAAAGAGACTTGAGACTTGATCACAATCCTGGCTTTTAAAATTTCCCTAACTTTACGCAGGGATTAATTACATCATCAGGGAAAAACATACTGTTTCTGGAAATATTGCCAATTTCAACCAAGTTTGGGGAACATTTGATCAATATCTTGTGTGAGAAAAATGGTTTCTTTCCTGTTTTTACATTAAAATACAGTATCATTACTATGGAAAAAAGTTTAACTTTAAACCAGACATGTAGCACTTGCTTTCAAGGAAAAACCCATGAAGTCATTCCTAATGTGACTGTTCTACTGAACTTCTGTATGTTACTGTATAATATCCAGTTTTTCTCAAAGATAAGTTACAAATCAGATTCTGGGACAGATCCTCGGTACCACAGTGTAGTATTAAATCAAAGATGCCAAAAGGATAAACATGACTCATGTCATGGAACTGTTGAGATTGTTTTAAACAGTTCAAATTAAAAAGAAAGAAATCCCCTTCACAGTCCCTTGTGAACGTAAATTGTTAAAACAGCTTGCCACACTCCATTGTGTTCAGATAAACCCCATGTTTTTTAACCTCTTTCATTAACCAAAGACCTTTTAAATGCGTCTGTTTCTCAAGGGATACAGAAAATCTATGTGAACAGCAGGCACATTAAATAATTGATAGATTACTTGGCTGCAGGGTTATATTGGAGACTGAAAGAAGAAAAAATCTACATGTTTACTAGGAGATCAATGGAACTTGATCTGGAACAGAGCAAGCCACATACAGTATTCTGAAGGTGGTTTAAGGGATTTTTGGTTTTATGACTCATATGCTACTTCTGCTTATGTGCCTATGTATTTAATTAACATTCTACATTTTTGCCCACTTCTTTAAATTATATTTTTAAAAATTAGATTTTTAAATGGGAGTAGGTAACTTAAAAGGGAGGCAAGTGAAAGACCTCAAGCAATACACCTGATCAATGTTAGGCAAGAAATTGAAAAGTCAGTATCAGAATCAGTTCAATTTGTGTTATAGGGAATCAATGAGAAGTAAAATAGTGAGATCTTAAGAAAATTAATGCAGGAATAAAATTAGGTGCCAAAGAATATGAATCAAGCCTTTGATGTCGTCTTTGAGGAAATGTATAAAGGAGGTATTTGAATCGAACTCATGAGGCTTTTCAACTTTTTAAAAAAGCTGAAAGATTCATTTGTCATGGAGAATATGTGGAAATAAACAGATCATAGTGGTAACTAAAACTCCAACAGGATGACAAACTTTACAAAATAAAAAAGAAGGAAACCTTTGGAGAGTATGGGACAAAAAACAAGTTAAGAATCCCCTGCAAATTTTGTTCTAGTATGCATTTCCATATTTTGTGCATAGTTTAACTGAACTTTATTCTGCTCTGTAGTTTAAAAGATTATGTTTGATAATTAAGCAAAATATCAGTTTTAGTTTACTGATGCCTAATAGCTGGTCACTAGGAGACTTACAGAATGTTTAGTACTTTTGAGTACAATTCCGGGAGACAAAAAAGGAGGCTAAATCTGAGTAAAAGACAAACTTGTCAAAAATCTCTTCCAATGACTAGGAATAAAAGCAGCTACTTCAGTTAAATTCAAGACCATATCCACAAAGAATTATTAAATGTTATTTTAGTTGATTAAAATCACTGTAGGCCTACTTCTTACAAATTCACAAATTGCTTGGGCAGATTTTCTTTGTAATCTAGCAATAGCATCTCAATCAGTAATGCTATTTATACAATGTTCCTAGACCAGATTAATCGAATACGCAGTTTCATGGCCATCCGGAAGTTGGATGCAAATCAGAAAATGACACAAATGTTGCACAACAGAAAAAAAAATATTTGAGAAAAATATAGTATATGTTACAGACATATTAATATACACCTTGTCAAAGAAATACTATTGCACAATTTTTTTCTCCATACATATATACATACAATGCAATTTATGATTGCATTTATCTTGGTGTTCACAAGCAAACACACTTCCCTCTTAAAATAGCATTAATCATAAAATATAGTACAGCAGCTCTGAGACATATAGTGATGTGTCAGAATCCCAAGTAAGGTAACGAAAAACCAGACTTTAACAGGAATCAATTGAGTAAGTAATAAGATTCATGATGCATTACAGGAATAACCTCACGCCACATTATCTGATCAGAAAAATTGTTGTTTCTGTGAGAACTCATTCAAAGATTACTGATGTCAAGCTATTAAATTTGTCTGTAAAGTTATTTCTTGTATTTAAGCCTTTGATAAAATCACCACCGCTCCATGACTGGCGGAGGAAGTACACAGCGTAAACAGAACACGACAAACAGATGCACTTGGGAGGATTGTTGAACATTACCAAGATACTGATAAAACAGCTCATATCTGCCAGGAGTGTTATTAATAGAATTATCACGCCTGCATTTAGGACCTCACACTGTGGAAGAGGTGCTCAGCTACGCTGCTGTGTGGAAACAGATAAGAGTGACAAGTGTTTGAATGCAGACAGGGGTATCTAAGGTGCGAAGAATAATTAGAAGTTGTCTGATTGTTAAAAAGAAAGTCCCCAAAGAAAATAAGAAGTGCTCCAAACAAAAGTGACAGGCTGAATTTTTCTACCTTCTATTAATGGCCTTGAATTCAATAGCTAGTTTTCTGTAAGGGGGGGGGGGGGGGGCTTTTTTCCTGTCTTTCTTAAAGGGGGAGCAGAGAAACCAATAATTTGATCCTATCCACAAGGGATCTGTTTGACTCAACTCATTAGTCTTCTGTGTTGACAGGTAATGTCATGAAGCATCCTTTAGCCTAGGCAGTTTCATCTCCTTTGCCAGAATGTCACAAAAAAGCCATGAATAAGGTTCAGAATACATTACTAAAAAACATATTTCTTGCAATTCCTCTTTTTCCTGCAATCTCTGAAAGACATGGCTTTTTTATTTCCGGCAACAAATTCATTACGTCTAACATTGTGTACCATCATCTGTGAGTCCTGCTCAATCTAACATGTCAATTAATTTAAGTTAAGAACTACCCTGTGTTAAATCTGATGGCAGAATGTTTCACTGTATTTACAATGGGAGGCCACAGTTCCACAGTGCTATTAATGAGTTGATCTCTTGAGGTCTTCCTTGTCAGATTTAAAAAATGATTCCAACAGGTTCGATTCAGCATCACAATGAGATCCGATGTGAATATAAGCCTCTCTTTCCCAGTCAATCATGAAAACTAAGATCTTCAAGAATATTGATTTCAGTTGAAATAGGTCTACATCTAAGCCCTCATTCTATATCTGGCTGAAATGGACAGTAAGAAGACATTTTTATATTCTAAACACAAAAGGTATGGGAAGAGTTTTTGTTTTATATCTTTGCAGTTAGATACAAACCTATATATCCAACTCTGGGCATATCTGTTCCACTGAGAATTCAGGCCGTCATCTGGATAGACTTTCAGAGACAGAAAGCATCCTAATATATGGATTACTAATTTTCCACTATTTTTAATGGTCTGCAGTATCTACTTGCTGAATAGTACTTACTAAAAGAACATTACATATGTAATAATGAAGCACTAATCTTTATGGTTTTCGGTAGTGTTTAAGTTGTAATTCCGTACTTAACTACCTCTGTATATGTACTGCATAACTGCTGTACAAGATCATTACTTCTATACACCTTAAACAATATATTAATAACTGACTGTAAATATAAACACAGCATTAGTTGCATTGAAATCTACAAATGCACTAACAATGTCGAACACTACTTTGCATAAAACACTGTGAATCAAAGAACTGTTAATGTTATTCAGTTTCAAGTGTTTCCACCACAAAGCTTAACAATACTGTCTAGTCCCAGTATCAGTGCAATCAACCTAGACAACATGTGTTAATAACTACTCACATTCAAATGAAGACTTAATATGGTTTGACTGGCGTGGAAAACACATGGGCATTTGGAATATCAGACAGGTGAGACAATGGCAACACTGTACAGTATATAGAAAGGGCTCTATTTTTGAAAGCAGCCAATGAAGCACAAGGTAAAAAAAACAAACAGAACTGTTTCAACCAGAAGAGGGAGCTAAAATAGTTAATGATAATATATTACTTGAATTGAAGAAGGGCAAATTCAAGTATTCAAATATTTGCACAGGTCACTTAGACAGAAAAGTACATTAGCAACTTTTTGGAGTTTTAAACCCCCTATTGTATTTTAAAAGTATCTTACCAAGAGATCCTCGATTCTTCTTGCTTACTGTCCAGTGGCATGAGAGGAAGAAAAAAGAAACAACAGCAGATGCTATGACTTTATTTAAAACATTAGGTTTACATTTATATTTGTATTTAATTTCATCCATCCTTATTAACAAATATGTACTTCACCGTGACCTTAATCTTAAGAGCTTGGTCTCCAGTCAGACAGTACGCATGGCTGGAAATAAAATTCTAAGAAAAAACATCTAACACATGCTGCATTTCTAAGTGTAATGCATATTTTGTGGACTATAATCACATGAGAAAGGCCCCTAAGGCCCTTTAATATAAATTTCTACTGCTTAACCAGAATATTTGTAAATTGTGAAGAAAAGGAAAACGACATCTGTTTGTACTAGTTATTGTAAAGACTGCCTTTTCATTGTCAAACAGGCAAAACATTTTCCATCCTCTCTTCTTGCATCTCCATACAGTACACTTGCTAGGAGAAAGTCCCATGATATGCAGAAGAATACAAATTTAAATTAATAATCTGAATATGGTGAGTCAATGTTATGTGGTCTGCTGGATCTGTTTTACATGAAGGTTGGAAACAATAAAAGTTGGGCAACAGCAGAATCTGAACCATCACTTATCTGTGATTTTAATTTATTTACCTGAATGTGTTTCACAGACTTAATTTAAACAGTGCGTAATTACATTAATTCATCTCAAGTGGAAAACACTGATTTATGCAGTTTCCACTCACTGCGCTGCCCAAACAGTCCGATGAGTGACTACAAAGCTGCCAGATTGCAGATGAAACAGTAACACTTAAGTCATGAAACATTTAGCGCTCCAGGAATTTGGAACCTCTCAGTTCCACTTCCACAGAATACTGTAAAATAAAAACTAACAGGTAACAACAAAACAGTAGCAGATTACTCTGAAAAGAAAATCACCAAAAGCCTTAGAATCTACAATTAAAAAATAAGAAAAGTAGGAGTAAAATCAGAATTAAGATAATCAGTCGACATGGCACTAAAATGGTAGCAATCATTATTCTTCCAAAGGAACCCATATAAATTTTACTTGCAACAAGATAGGACAAGAGTTGCACTTCAACATTCTTAAAAACACTGGTACTCTTATCTACTAAATCCAGTTTGGTCACGTTTAAACTACTGTATTAGCGATAAACCTCTGTAATAAATGTAATGTATATGTGATCCATTCTAATTCAAATCCACTTATTCAAACCATGGAACACATAATGTAGCAAGCCCAACACAACACAGTTTTTAGCCTTCAGTCTCTTTAACTATTTCAACCATTTTAATCTTTAACCAGGCTCTTCCAAGGCCATGGAAAATTCAGGATGGATTTATACCTTTGCATTTTGATAGATAAAACAGTCAGATGCTGTTTACTTTGATGTATATAATATACACATATTGTTCAAGTAGGTAGCTGTGTCAGCATGCATAGGCTGCAAAGGAACAAGTAAAGGTTTATTCCATGCTGAAAAGAGAAGAAAAGAAACACAGGATTTCGTCTCTGACACACCCGAAGAAGGCTGCACAGTCAAAATGTTGTTGTTTTTCTTCTCATTTCAGCATGGAGTAAACCTTTACTTGTTCCTTCTACAAATATTGTTGTTTTTATCCAGTTTGTGGATATCCTGCCACTTTTAGGCTTAAATTATACTTAGTTTCTACTTAGTAAGGATGAAAACATGACACAAAATACTGTATAATGTTTTTTCCATAACCAATGACTACTTTTAACCCAGTTGACTAAATAAAACAGAAAACCTCCGTTTTCATTACACAAGAGGTTGGCACAAGTAATTTTTTTCTGTCATTCAGCAGTCAAACCATGTAAAAGATTGTACGCCTATGTGAGATGGACACCAATCTAGATACAAAGATCCAGAAAGAAATCTAGAAACATTTAAACTAAAATGGAAGGGGGGTAAGCCAATGAAAATCCAAAAGGAAGTTATATAGGGTGCAAAGTAAAAGAAAATTAAAAAAAAGTTTTATTGGAATAGAAGCATTGGAATTACTAATATGGCTAAGCAAAACAATATAGATAAATGCAACATTAATGAATTCAATCTTTTCAGGAGAGACAGGAAAAATGGAAAAGGAACTAAACCTTAAGGAACAAGAGAACCTGCAAGTCAGACTAATAAAAACACTCTAAAGGTATTTGGAATAAGCTGTAGTCCTCCAAATGTAGAGGTTAGTTTTAATTCAAATGTATTATGAAATTTAAATTTAAGTGTGAAAAGGAGAAGTGATTTTTTCGGAACAGTTAAACCTTTCCCACATAAACTGGGAAAAACCTAGGGGAATGTCTGCAGCAGAAACTGAAATGGTTGATGGTAATGACTCCCTTCTTACTCAATTTGTTGGACCACCTACAAGAGGAAATGCTAGTATTGATCTCGTCTTTACAAACAATCCAATCAGGGTTAGGCAAACAGGCGATATAACCATTATAGAACTGTGATCATAATACATTGTGCTTTGAAGTATATTTTGAAACTATACAGGTTGAACTTTACAATTTCAGGAGGGCAGACTGAAGAAATAAGAGCTTAAGAGAAAGAAAAAAATAAAGGAGCCAGTTAAAGAAAAGGAGTACAATGACTTGCAAAACTAGGTCAAAAATTGAATATTGCAATGGGTGCTTAAATAATAAAAGGTTAATTAAGTAGTTTAAAAGCAAGAAATAATTGTAAACGGTGAGGTAAACTGTATCAGAGACAATAATGGGAAACCTCTAGACAAGAGAAATGTCTGACGTCTTAAATTAGTATTTTACTCGGTTTGCTAAAGAAGTCACCATGCCCCAGGCAGCAAAAGGGACAAAGCTATGTATTAAATAGTTTTAACATAGAATAGGTGGAAGGGTTTGGGGTACTGGACATACTCAAGATTAAAAGAATAAAACAAGTTAATATAAGGCCCAATGGTAATTTACCAATTGTATTCATGAAATAAGAGATGTTATCTAGAAGCCATTGAGGTGACAGACGTAAACCAAGTAATTGTAGACGAATAGGTCTGACTACTTTTACATATGACATTGTGATAAACAATTACCGGATAGATAAGTAACCACTGTAGATGGAAACAGTAAGTTTCTAGGATAGTCAACAGGAATTAAGAAGTGGTTACTTTACTAACTTGTTAGGTCTTTGAACAAGAAACAACTATGAAATGTATACACAGATTATACAATATGGTGTATTAAGATTTGCAGAAGATTTTAAATAAACTACATAATAAAATATTAATTCTCAATTTACAGGAGGTAGGCCATGGTACAAATGTGTGTGTTTCAACTGAGAATTAGTTAATGGATAAAAATAGAGAGTGAAGATAAGAGGCGAGTGCTCAAACTGGGGTGATGTCATAATGGGATCGCTGTTTTTCCTAATTTACTGTATATCATGATCTAAATTTAGGTAAAGTCACTAAACTAGTCATTTAGCCAAGGAATACAGAAATAGGAGGATTAGTGAACAGTACATAGGCAGCAAATTAAATTTAAAAAGATATAGATAGGGGACCGATTCAAGTATTCATAATCTTCAAAGGCTTTGACAAGGTCTATCCAGTGGACTTCCTCATAATAAACAGTCAGACACAAACCAGAGGACACATTTGGAAAATTCTTGCAAATGGATTTAAAAAAGAACAGGAGATAATTTTGATGCATGATTTGCTGGAGCTGATACCCTGGTTGCTTTCAAGAAATGCTGCATGTGAATCTCCGATCAAATAGCAACTGGTAATCAAAGAGGAGAGTGGAATGGCCTCCCCTCATTGGAAAACTTTATGTTCTTATGTATATCAAACTAGGCACAGTCTCACAGCAGCCTTGTATTGAACAAAATACTTATTGAAGATGGATTGTTGACACCTCATATATTTTTTATCTCTTTATGTTCAAAACCCATTCAAGAGGACAGAATGTAGAAAGTACAAAAAATGTGACTTCTCTGTTTCTTTCTCAACAAAGTGGAAACTAAAAAGGTTTAATTCTCCTGAAATGGCTAAAATGTCTGCTCTGCTAGCACAGTTAACAGATTACAAATGCAGTTTGAAAAACAAAGATGGCAGAATGGATTGAACTCATGCATTGTGCAGGTCTTAAACACTGAGATGTCAACTGCTCATCAATTACGCTTGTAACTGGACTATAATTTGGGTGAAGAAAGGAACAAAACAGGCACTGTATACTCATACAAAAAAGTTAGTAACTCGAAGCACAAGGTGGTCAAGTTGGAAGATAATTTATTATTAAATAATGTCAGCACTGGCGACTTGCTAGAAGAAAGTGAACATGATTGTCCTGTTGGATTCTTGAAAAAGCAATCACTCATCCTCTGTCTTATACACCCAGACAGAAATTTTATTGCAGGCTTCAGGTAAGGCTGGAAAAGGGACCTGAATGCTGCACTTGGTGGAAATTCCCTGGGACAAAATTTGGAAAGAAAATTCAGTCTTTAAAAATCCTAGCCACAGAGACTGATTGATCCCTCACAGGCTTCATCATGCAAAGTTGTTTGGGGTGCTTTAGGGAACCCTGTCACACTTGTAATTAAACAGCTTTCTAAAGACAGCTTTCTTCTTGTTGGTCCAATGTTCTAAACTGGGATATTCCCTGCTCATACTAGGTACTTTTGCTAGATAACGACTCTGACCTAGGCCTCACAGCGGCAGAGACCGATCTGTTTGGCCAGTCTGACACCAGATAAAAGATGCTGGCACTGCACTGGGAGCCTCCTTCCAGCATCACTGGATCTTGATTTCCTGGCCTGTGTTGATAATATGGATATGGAAGTCAAAGCCATGTTGCACGGAAGCTTCATCCATTCAGTTCTTTTAACTATTATTTTCTATTTCCCTAGGTAGAATCTTAGATAGGAGGGTGTCAACAATTAGTGGGGGGGAGGGTGCATATTACGTTTTTTTTGTGGCATTTTATTACATATCGCCAATTCAAAAAATCATCATATAAAAAAGCAATACTGACTGTGCGGAGGTTTATTTTAGCCTTTGCAGAAGTAATATCATTGACGGAAGCCGGTGTCCAGTCTTTCATGTTGTGCTCCAGAGCGGTTAAAGGTATATCAGATAGGAAGATCATCTGTTATCACTGGCAAAGGAGGAAGAGGAGATCATCATCACTTGAGCAGATTATTTTACAGAAAATGTTTAAATTCTCTGTGCATTATTTAAATTGTGTATGTAATTAAGACCTAGCCTATTTCTAACTTTACTTTTTTTGTGTGTGTTGCATTGTCCTTTTTTCTTTTTCCATTTGGCAATATTTTGGGGTAACTGAGATCTAATGTTTTTTTTTCTGTGTTTGTTGTTTCACCTGAACACCATACAATCAGTCTGATACTGCTCAGTCTTATTTTTTACAGGGCACTTTTATGTGTGGGGGGGATTTGTTCTATGATTTTCTCATTTTTTATGGATGGGTGCTACAATTTTCTACTCAGTGGCTATTACACTCTGTCTTGAGTGACTGGAAGAGTTTTGCTAATGGTCTATGATTCACATCTTTTTTTTTTACTTAAATGAAATTGGTAGAATGTCATCAGGCCCTGGAGAATTATCTTAAATGCCTGCAGTACCTGTATCACCTACTCCTGATCTATGTAAAATACAACAGACAGAATTTTGCCTTTCCTTGGCCTAAGGCCTATTGTCAGTTTCTTCCTTGGTGAAAACCTGAATGAAACAGTAATTTAATACATCACCCATTTCCTTATAATAATCTGAAACGTTTCTTACTATCTCTGAGACACTTTACATTTTCTTTTGCTGCTTTAGTACTGAAAAGTATTATTTAAACGAATGCAATACTCTTTTCTATCTCTCCCTATAATCACTTTTACCTGGACCCTGTACTTTTTAAACCATTTTATAAAGGGTTTCCTGTCTCCTTATATTTCTCAATAGTAAATTATTAAGCTATTCGGGTTACTGTTTTCAGGCCTTAGATTTACTGGTTTTATGTTTTCTTCTTTCTGAAATTCTAAAATGTTTACAATATTTACACTAATGAACATTTACAGTATGAATGAATGAATACAATATTTACAGGGGTTTCTTTTCGAAAAAAATAATGGTACAGGGGAAGAAATGCCATGGAACAACATTTTGACAAAGTCAAATTTGACTTCCAAAAATCATGATTAATGCATGATACACTCTTTAAAGAGCGTCCGTGACCCCAAGTAGATGCTATTATATAAACTTACTAGTAATGGACAAAAAAATGGAAATACCTGGGTAAATGTGGCATGCCAAGTATATTGAAGGTAACGTGTGGCCTAATTCCTTTCTGAATCTTGATTTATGGGTGCTTTGGTCTGAATCTTAGAGATGAGTAATAACCTTGGCATTATCCAAAAAGAGACTGAACGATAAGTTGTATGACAGTTCTGTCTTCTAGGGCACTGTGACTGAACAAAGAGCTAATTAATATTCAATGTCTATAGTATACACCCACATACACACTTTGTATAGTATATACAGTATATCTAAAAATAAACTGTAACCTTCTAGGATATTATTAACTTATATCTATACAGTAAGTGAACTGTAGCCTCTGTGCATCATGTTCAGCCTTGGCTATGTCATTACCTACAAGAACAAAGTAGGAGAAAGCTAAACGAGGGAATTCAGTGCATTGCAATAAAGAATGTTTGCAATAATTGACTTATTTACATAGTAAAAGAACACTTTCAAGGTAAGCTCTTCCAGGCCTAAAGATGTTGTTTTACCTTTGCTCTCAGCTTTACATACAGGGACTGGTTCAAAGCCTTCAGTAGAAAAGGGTGACAAGTATGTTAAATAAAGTCGAGTGCCCAGCAACCTCCCAGCAGCAGCATAAAATGCCACCTTAATACATGCATATCCCGCTTGGTATGTAGCTTTTGCATCTTGTTGCTATTATTTTACCAGCTGAGCAGAACTGCTATTTCATTAGTTCGTCCAGACTCCAGTCTTGACTCCTGCCCTCCGAGGACTTTCACATAGCGCGTTATGCACTCACTTCTCATTTAGAAAACACCTACGTAAATACAGCTGTACAGGGTTATAGTCCTGGGGTTGTGTATTCATTTCAGGCTTAGTTCTTTTGCTTCTGATTCGTATTCATTTATTCCTCATTGTTTATTCGGCTGGCTCGTTGCTCCTGGCCACCAGGGTGGCAGAAACCAACTCCTCAAAGCCTTCTTTGCTGTGAAGCGGCATTCTGCAACTGAGCTGCTTGTGCTCTGGGGGATGGAGGTTCAAGCCAGCAGCTATCCAGACTAAATTAAGGCGGGCCAGCACGTCAATATATATTTGACTTCAGAGGACTAAAACACAGTGAACTGCAATAATCCTGAAGCTATCTTCTGCAATCCAAAACCCCACGCATTACTGTGCTCATCTAGCTTGACCCCCCCCATCCCCACCCCTCAAAGCTTACATTGTGAAACTCTGAGGGCAAATAAACCTCTGGTTAACATATTTATTGTCATCAAGAGTGAATGCAAGTCTGATGAATGGCTTTTCTGACTGTAATCTACAGTGAAACAGGCTTTGTTTCTCAGCTGCACTCTTTGTCTGTGAAATGCACAATATGATTCATGAATCCTATTCTTGTTTTGAAGCCAATTCGGGTTGCCTATTATGCACATGGCTATTTTATCCGATCATAAGCTATTTCAGAGTGTTCATACTGCACAAGCCAGTAGAATGGAATAATAACTTTGTATTGTGTTTCAGAACTCTTTGAAATCCATATCTGCACATGCAATTTCATTTTGGTGCAGATATAAAGCAAGGCAGTGGCTCAAAAGAATTGCACACTACTCTGTTCTCTGCACATTCACAAATGAATACATGACCTCAGCCTAGTCCATCAGTATTGACAATTAAACCTTTCCTAGTGATTTGCTGCTGTATCATTTGTTTAGCTGACAGGTAGAAAAGATTTTCATTCCAATTACTGTCTGGTTTATCTTTAATGAAAAATCTTAACTTAATATTTTAGAACACTAACAACCATACTTTTTATCTAAACTCCTAGTGTTAATAAATGGATTAATAGTATAATTTAAGATGACAACTTTTCTCATCTCTTTTTAGGATCTATAAAGCATAGGGACCAGCAAGGAAAATATTTCAGCTCTCTGTGTGTATGTTTCTGAAGCTCTGTAACCTACTCAAAAACCAGAGACATGAGACTAAATCATATTTTAATTGTGTATGGAAAAATGTACCTGTACCAGTTTCCTGGGTATCATTTAGTCTCTGTAACCACTGAGTAATAATAAAAATTGATTACAATATTTTGTTACAGCTACAGTATGACCACTATCAGTTAATATGCCACAAGTGTATTCATTATGGCCTTCACAAAGCTGTCTGCAATTGCCTTAGGTCAAAGAAAAAATAATTCTCTAAAGGATATTCATTCTCTCAAGTCATATGTATGTTTAACCCTAGCTTGAGAGCTGAGTCTGAAATCCAGAAAAAAAGCATGCAAGAATTATTTAAGAGAGTATTGTTCACTTGCAAAACGTGATGTTGGTAGACTGCAAAAGTACTTCATTACTAAAGCAGAAGAAAGAGGAATAATGAATGATGTGTGGGGGGCTCATTAAAAATGGAAAATGTCTCAAGTTCTCATTGCTTCAAGTTTGTCTCCTACATTTTTTTCTTTCTTCTACGTTATGGTCTTATCTTAATCTTGTATTCTGTCTGCATGTCCTCACCTCATTGATTGACATCTCAACCTTCATTATAAAATAGATTGCTCAAATGGAATCCAGACAAACAAAAAAAAGTATTCTGCACTTTCCCCAACAGTGCTTATGGAGACTCTTCAAAGTCACAGGGTCTACAGACAGAAAGGCTTCACAAATTACACTTATTTGCCGACAAGCCACAGAGTACACAGAAAAAAAAATGTATCTTAACAGCAACAGAATCAGTACAGTATGTAGCCTGCTAATATAATCATTAACAGTTATGGGTCACCTTAGGGCATTTTTCATAGGCATTTTCTATTTTTCATATAGACAGGCTGTTGTTATTTCCATATTGCAGGTTATTTTCTCCTCCCTGTTGAGAACAGAAGGAAAGAATAAGAATCCCATACAGGTTGTGGATGAAGCTAAATTTACTGCACCCATACCGACACCTGTTGACCTGTTCCCTGTTCCCAATTTACCATGTCAATCATCCTAATGAAGTACCAGCCAGCAGCTCTCAAATGTCACATTATTTTGACATTTTAACTCTTTATTTCTTCCTACAGCAAAGAAATTAACTGCATCTATTTTTTTGCATTTAGAAAAATACTCCATTTAGTTTTACAGAATAAATTTAGCAGTTCAGAAGCCCAAACATAATCACAAACCACTCCTGCTTTTAGTTAGTGAACCAGAATCATGAAAGACATTGGCACCTGATCTAGTTCCTTTTCAGCTGTGTCAGCATGCGTAGGCTGAAAAGGAACAAGTAATAGGTTTATTCCATGCTGAAAAAAAGAAGAGAGAAAACACAACGTTTCGGCCGTGGAGCCTTCCTCAGGTGTGAGAGAGACAAGGCAATAGGCAAAGGTAATGTAGCGGGAGAACAAAGGCTGGGAGGGAGGAGGAGTGAGAGGCGGGAGCAGGGGACAGAAAGAGAGGCCAATCAAGAGGTGTGAAGTCAGAATAGGTATAGAGCAGTGGTTCTCAAACTTTTTGGACCAAGTACCACCCCTAATCCAACCAAAGCATCCAAGTACCACCTACAAGTCATCTTCTCATAGGAACCCCAGAAATTCTCAATGACCAACATGAGCGCGCGTGCACACGCTCACACATACATATAATAAATATTATAATAATAAACTTAATTTGATATAGCGCCTTTAAAGGTGGCTTCTCAAAGTGTTTTACAAAAAAAAAACATTAACAACAACTAATAAAAAAGTACCATTTCAGTGAGAGGGGTGAGCCTGTTTAGTTGAGCAAAGCAGATGTGAATTAATTTTTCGAGCCTTGATACAATTCACAACAGAGTCTAACAGATATTAAATCGTCAGGCATTTTCTTGACGGCAAAGGTCTCGTGGTGGATGTTGTAATGCGTACATTAATTTCTGGAGCAACCTCTCTAATTTGTGCAACTACACCGTTATGTTGGCTTGTCATTGCTCTAGCACCGTCTGTACAAACTCAGACGCATTTTATCCAGTCGAGGCCATTCTCTTCGATAAATTCATTCAGAAGCTGAAATATGTGCTCTCCTGTAGTTCCTGTTGGTAGCGGTTTACAGAACAGAAAGTCTTCATGGGACATACCCTCAAACTCGTATCTAATGTAAATGAGCAAATTGGCCAAATCGACTACAGACTCATCTAATTGCAGTGAAAAACATCTGCTCATCTTAACGCGCTCTATCAGTGTACTTTTGATATAATCCTTCATTTCAATAATTCTATGAATGACTGTCTTTCAGGGGGAGGGGGGCAGCAGGTCGAGCTGTTTAGCAGCTTTTTTTCTACACATAATACGTGTCAGCTCTTTTGCCAACGGTAAATAAGGTTCTTCAAAAATAGTGTAGCTTACCTGCTTTAGCAATCCGCAAGCTTGCATTTTTCCGCGTTTCCATTTTTATTTCCGTATTTATTTAAAATTTTTATTTCATGCGCATGGGAGCAAAACACAGAGACGCTCGGTGTATTTTTCTCAAATTAGAACAGTTCTTAAATATTTTTCTGTTATCATGCTTTCGTGTGCTCACAAGATTACCTGCGTTCGTAGCATGTATTTTTATGCATTCCTGTGTTTACAACGTTAGCATTGTTCCAAAATCACGCACATTCTCCTTTCTCCCTATTTGCTGGAGATACAGTAGCTTTTTTTAAATACAATTGGTCATTTGCATCCGTAGCACGCATTCCTATAGAGTGGTATAGAATTACAGAGTATCTCTTGTGTCCACTGAAGTATTACAAGCACTGTATCGTAGTACGTAAGCTGCGTATTCGACATGTATTAAAATACAAAATATGAAAACCCGTCCCGATTTTTCAGCGCACAGGACACAGTTCCAAGGTCATTTGGCGTACCACTTGGCGGCACTCCACATACCACTGCCGGTACGCATACCACAGTTTGAGAACCACTGGTGTAGAGAACCTATTCTGACCGAGCACCTAATCTGCGCAACCTTCTTGTTCACAGCTCCCTTGACTGCCCTCAGCAACCATCCACACCAGGCACTTTCCCTTGCAACAGAGCTTGCTGTTTCACCTGCAAGTATACATCCAACACCACACTCATTCAAGAACCCTCAGGACAATTCTGCATCACCCAGAGGGCATCTTGTACCTCCAGCAACCTCATTTACTGTATCTCTTGCAGTAAATGCCCAGCCATCTACATTGGAGAAACTCGGAAGGAGTCCGAGTTTGTGCTGGTGTACAGAGCCAAACCAAATATTGTCACTGTCCAAATACGTATGGACAGCACTGTATATGGTATTTATATTCTTAGATGGCACAAAAGCAGATTATGAAGAACAAAATGTCACAACTGCTAGTATTTGCCTATTTATTGAAGAATACGCTTCATGTAGCTCTTTGCCAGATCTATGGCTACTTTTTGAGGTCAAGGATTTCTTCCTTTATTGGAAGGAGACTCGGAGACCGCTTCAGAGAACATGTCAGGGCTGTGAAAATTAAAGATCTCTCCAAGCCCATTGTTTCTCATTTCACCTCTGACGGCCACGACCACTCTAATCTCTCCGTCTGTGTTCTCAAAGATGGTTTTCCGAACTCATACATCAGAAAGACTATCGAAACCAAACTTATCCTGCAGCTAGGATCACACATTCCCCCTGCTCTTAACGATAGACTACTTTTCTTTTAAATTTTCTTAATTCATTGGAAGTTTCATTTCACACCTCTCTACACCTATTCTGACTTCACACTTCTTGATTGGCCTCTCTTTCTGTTCCCTGCTCCCACCTCTCGCTCCTCCTCTCTCCCAGCCTTTGTTCTCCTGCTACATTACCTTTGCCTACTGCCTTGTCTCTCTCACACCTGAAGAAGGCTCCACGGCGGAAACGTTGTGTTTTCTCTCTTCTTTTTTTCAGCATGGAATAAACCTATTACTTGTTCCTTTGACCCCTGATCTAATTTAGTAAACATGTTTTAGCACACAGCCACACACTCTACAAGCTAGCGTTATCCATGGACCTGAACTGAGCTTCGGAGGGTCCTAAATTATATACATCTGTAACAACTTAAAAATGCATCAGCAGGCTGTTACAATTTTTGTTGTAACTGATATGTGAAAGAAAGATCTAACTTTTTTGCACATTATATGGCCAACTACAGTACATCACCTCTGAAACTAGTTAATTAGCTAAAAAAAGCTGGCAAAGAAAAAAGTGAAAAGTATCTAAAAGAGAAAGTAGACATAAGAGAAACTTGGTAAACTTTTATACTTGGTCATACAGAGAGGAGGATGTGGAGAAGAAGTTCACATATACAGTATTTCAGAATAGAAAAGACAAATGAATTCTGATGCATAATGAAAGCAGAATTATTGTCCCAGCAACAAACAATTACTGACATCTACCAACTGATGATTTGGAAGAAGATAACAGGAGAGCACACTATTTGCCAGTGGTACAAGAGGTCTTTGCTGTACTGCTCTAACATTTTAAACCACTAACTCCTTACAACACACTAAAGCTATAATGCAGGCATGAGCCAGTCAACTGTATCATACACAATACATGATGTTACTGCAGCTTTTGTAAAGGAGGCAGGGGAACTATTTGATTTCCCTGTGTCTAAAATAAGGAAGGCTTTCTTTGGAGGTATGGGTGTTCCTGGTTCCCTAAGAGCCACTGATCACACACACACAGCTGCATATACCTACAGAGAATTGGAACCCCTACATAAACTACACAAAATGTAAGAGTATCTCTCTTCTTGCTAATGTGCAAGTAGTGCACCAGCCAAAAAATACATCACACCAGTGTATGCAAACTGCTCATGACTTATTCCTTCTCTTTTCATTTCAGTTCAGAAATTCCCTCCATTCCATTCCCTATCATGGAATGTTGAATTGATTGGTTATGCTTTTTAGTACACTATTAATGAATATTTGTCCTCACCTGAAACCTGATTTCTAAATAACATTTTCATGCACAGTTGCAGAGATTAGTTAATGCTCCTATTTTTGCAGTAGCAAGAATATTTGCTTGAAGCAGGATATACATAGCAAATATTCAGCATTTCCGCTAAACCCCATATTGGAAGGTATTAGAGTAATCATTGGGATCTGATCATTTAGCATTTACCAAAAGGTATGTTAAAGCTGACTTTAACAACTGCAACAATTAATGACCTCTTATAAGTATTAAGAGAGGAAATAATAACAAACATACTGAGCCTTGTTTCATTGCTGCACTTATTGGGCTCAATAAAGACTGAAACCACACAAGACTGTCTCTTGCTCTTTTGATAAAGAACTTCCCACAATAATAAATAGGGTCCTTAATATATTTTAGTAACATTAAAATAATTAAAACCATTAAAACAGAATAAGTTCTCTATTGTGACATCATCAAGAGATAACATGTATCTTCTGATTGGGATAATGAAAAATATCAAAATAATTGAAAAAATAAAGGCATATTCCTCTCCATCTTAAAAAATATTTTAATAGTCTTTTAATAGCTGTTTTCCCCTTTCAAATCTTTCCTGGGTAGATATGTGTCTTCGTATAGTATTAGAAAGTTAATACATTATGGTTATTAACACCATTTTTTTGTACTTGAAATTGAACCACAACTTATTTTTTGGGCCAAATAACCCACTGATTTAGCAAATACGGCACCAAAGCCCTTCAACTTTCTGAACTGTGACAGGATAAATAAAATTTATTTGAAAAGAAGTTGAACCTTAGTTAATAATAATAATAATTCAATTTATATAGCACGTCATTACAGTGAATCTCAATATGTGCTCAATATATGAATTCACATAAAGTTAGAACAGAAGTTAACAAACTTAAAAATTATAAAGAAGGAAAATGATAGGTACTGTAATCAAACAATTTATAGTTTTGGAAGTTGATAGGCTAGCTAATGGGTGGGAGGCTGGAAGGATTTTAAGATCTTAGGTCTCAGTTGAAAATGGTTGTCTGAGATGATCACGGAGACTATTCCACAAGTGAGAAACAGATGGAGAAGCACATTGGGTGACACAGGTCACTTATAGTACGTAGTTTGGTTTTGGGGACCTGTAGCAGACTCAATTAAACTGATCTTGAAGTTTGGGTTGAAGTTTGAAAAAGAAGGTGAGTGATCTGACAGGACCTTTTAGAGCCTTAAAAACCCAGAGGAATACTTTAAAATCCACTCTGTGGTAGACAGGGAGCCAATGGATCTTGGCTAGAATAGGCGTAATATGGTCTGACTTCCTTGTTCTGGTGGGTACCCAGTGATATGGTCTTAAAGTCCTGTCTGCTTAGAAGTCAGACAAAGGGTGAATGACCAAAGATGGTGTTTGACTAGGAATGGTGGACTTTTGATACTGGACCCACGTCAATTGCTACAGACTCCTATGATTAACTGCCTGAGGATAAGCCACATTATTATGCATTTGTCTCATTCAGGAGTTTTTTGTCCTTGTCGCCACTGTGTGTAATTTAATATATTAAATTAAGCAACCGTTACACTATCCTCTAACAACACAAATGCCACCTATCGGTCTTCTTTGAACAGTGAAGGGCCAAATTCTGGAATATGCTAGAACAGACTGCAGTCTACTGCAGTTGGCTTTCCTCTGATGCCAGTTTCAAAATGTAGATTTTAGATGGCTGCAAGTGATTTTGCATCCAGTTACAAATTTATTTTGCTTTTACCTATTTTAAGACCTTAAATAAAATGAGGAAAAAAACACAACTAGTTTATCAAAGTTCACAGCAGTTCAATAAAGGTCCGGTCAAAAATGTATGCACTGTCTTTCGTGTAGGTTCTCCCTCAGAAACAGGAAGCGAAGGTTTGCACAAAGTCTGTTAATCAAAGAAAAAGACTACACAGACAAAATTCCCTTAAAACCTAAACTTTGCAGGTTAAAAATAATATTTAAAATTAAATATTAAATATTAAAATTACACAGGCAAAATTGGTAAATTTACTATTGATTTACTTATCAATGTACACATAGCTTCAGGGTTAGTTTATGAGATTTTTTAAGGCAGTCAAACATATACAAAATAACACAGGCTTTAAGCCTTTTTTAAGCCTTGAAACAACACAAGACACAGGTCTATTATGTGCTATGAGTAAGGTGCAAACTGAGGGACCAAAAAAAGCATCAAAAGCAATACCATTTTTTGGATATTAAAATCTACCTTACCACAAAATGGAAAGATTTCAGCAGTTAGTGAACAGGGTTCATTGCAGGTTTATAGTGAACAAGAGTACAACAGTTTTCTGAGGGTGTTTTCCAAATATCCATGTAGTGCATGTCAGGCCCATTAAAAATATCTGGGGGAAACATTACACATTTTAATGCACTCTGTTACACATTGATAGACCCTGGCTGCCTATTGTTTTTATCAACATCCATTATAGAACCTGACTCTCATCTTTGACATTAGCTCCCTTTCCTTGGCAAACACTAGATTGACAGGGAATGGTCTGGAAATAATAAAATAAGAGAGACTATCCTGAATTCAAATTTTTTAAAAACTAAGATCTCTGTGAAGACAAAGTAAAAGTAATATACATTGTTAAATTGCTGTTTAATGTGAAAACTGCAGACTTGAATACTTTTATCGTTTAAATGCAGGACCTGTGTATATCACATTCATACATCCTTCTTCAGCAACTGGAAGGCAGAAAAAATAACATTAATAGCACTTTTCTATTAATTTTCTATTTCTAACTGTTGCAACAGCATTTTTGGACTGATCAATCCATAAGAATTACAGAAAGGGTTAATAAACCCCTAATTTTGTAAATAAATACATGCTTGAAGTTGTACTTACCCTGTGAGTTTAATTTTAAAAAAAAGATGGTGTATAAACTAGATTTGAAGGTGTACTTCAAATCTGTAATGGCAAAAATTAGACTATATGGTATGACATTTGTGAAGCTTGAAAAAGTTAAGTTTAAACATTAAGTTTTAGCAAACAAGATTCGCTGGATAACCTTATAATATTCAAAAACTGGGGGATCTAATTATATTCTGTAAAAGAAGAAGAAATGGCTCACAATCATGATCAGCATTACAAATTGTTAATTGAAAATTTAAATTTTCACAGAAAATATATTTGGAAGTAAAGTAAACGGTGTGCTTTACTTAAGTTATTACTTTCTAATATCCATGAGATGTTTCTTTACACAACTGTTATACTGGTGTTTATAATTATAGTTTGCTTATGTATATAAGTCTCGCACCCAGGACTGTCCATCATGTATCACTCTCTTGTCACCATGCCAGTCCATCTACATCACTGCAGCAAACTCCTTAGGTCACTCCTCGGCTAGACTGCCATTCTCTCAGCTAGGAGAGTCACACCAAGTACTGCTCACATATTACATCTTGCTATTGCATTTCTTAGAATGTAAACAAAATACTAAATTTGTTATTGTTGCAAACCCATAACCTCTAATTGGTTAATGTACACCTCATCTTCCAAAAAAAAAGCTATGTGGGACGATCAACTGACTGGGCAAGAAAAAAACACAAGCATCTGTTATAAATATATGAAACAAGTGAAAAAGGAGATTCCAATGGACCAGACATAAACATTTTAACAAACGAATTAGCCATAAAACAGGATTTTCACTCATAAATCACATGTTCAACAATTTCCATTTAGTGAAGACTGAGTAGCAACATTCTTATAAGCATCACCAATCATTTCAGCTGGCCTGTTTGATCTTATAGTGCCACTGGGCTGCTTTTCACTCAAACAGCACATCTTTGGCTTCACTGGCAATGTCCTTCAGGTAAAGCTTCAGAAACATTAATGGTATGGACAGAAAGCTAATAAATAGAAATCTTCATTATTATTTGCATGTACAGATCCAGCCATTCAAAATGCACGACGTACGCTGTGCTTAAATGCGGTGGACGATCTGCAATGAACTGCAAAGTACCCCGTGTTTTTGTTATATAGGGTGAAATATCTTGTAATACCACGAGGTGGAGATGGGCTTTAGTGAGCTTAATGTCTCATGTGCAGCATTTGGTGTATTACAGCATGTTAATTAAACTGATTAAAAAGTAGGTATATTTTATTAAAGCAAGATTGCTTAGTTGGACAAAAGTATACAACCTTCCACCTTCTTCATACTGTGAATATGTAAATATTTTAATTAAGCATAAATATTGTATGCATCAAATTCTTTAACTTGGTAACTTACACTGGCTTGTAATTTAAACATGCTTGTTCTAACATTATACAGCTTATATACTGTACTTATATACTGAACAATACTTGCTGTTTTAAAGTAAAAAAAAATTGTACTGATTTAATACCTCTTGATAGTAATATTAATATGGAGTTGTGTAACTAAGCAGCTAAAATATCACAAGGGGACATTTTGGAAACATTTGACATTCTTTTTTTAAATATTATTGTCCTAATAGTGGTAAAAGGCAATCTACTGTCACATAGTATGCTGCACCCAGGCAGTTCAAGCCCAATCAGAAAATTACTTTGTTTCTTATATAGCCGAATTTAGTCCACTATTACTATAGCTTGTTGTTGGCTACGGTTGAGTGTGTGTATCTGGATGAATTATTATAAGTGATGGTTTCGTGACTTAGGATTTCTTCATGGAATTCTTTAAGTTAAAGGATGGAAAAGGGTTATTTTTACACATTTGTGTATTGCCACTTATACTTGTACAAAAATTCCAATTTAAATGAAATACAGAATATATTATTAATAATATTGTAACCAATTCAGATTCTTGGGCTTGTGCCCTCGCTGCTCTTGCCCCAGTTTGCCCTTCACTGCATGAAACCCGGGTCTGTGTTGCTCAACAGAGGTTTTCCCAGCTGAGCTACAGAAGACCTCCTTCAGCACCAGCGGCCAGCAGCCCTGTTATGCGCAGGGGAGCAGAGGGCTGTACTGTCACCATGCTGCAACCGGCTTGTACCATCTGTTTGCTGGCTTTTTGTTACAATATCAATAACCATTGACGAGATCCGAACTGAAGAGTAAGAGAAGACACGTTGAGTCTTGTCTTTTTAGCTTGGTATTTAACCTTTACAGTGATCCTTCCGGCTATATTTTTTTTACATAGCCGGATGAGTAAAATAGATTGAATGAATAACTGGAGTAAGAAAATATATTTCACTTTGAAACAGTGAGAGGCAAGACCCGGCTGTGGGGAGGGGCGGTATTTTGATTTAACTGCCTGAAACATATTTGCTACAATACTATAATGAGTCCCTGAAGCATATCATTCAAGTTTCAGAATTATAAAAAATAAACCTTTGTTGAGTTTGCACGAGAGACAAAAAGTACCTTCTGAGAAGTCGTGTACAGCTTGCAAAGTAGCTGATTTTGACAAACAGCTAATTTTGCTTGAATAATTTGAAATCTGAACTGTAGCTTTAATTGAACAGAAAGTCACTTTTGTCTGTTGTAGAGCGGTGCTGGGCAAAGTGAGGCCGAGTGATAGAGATTGTTTTAAAAGTTTGTATCTTACTTACAGTAGTTGCTGATATGTCAGTTTTAATGTATATTTTAACAAAGTCTTGTAAATTAAAGTTTTTACAAGATGTGGAAGAAGTGCAACAATTTATCACAGTGTGAATTTTAATAATTATTGATAAGTAATAGTTTATGCTAACACCTGACTTTCTTGTTTAGATGTATATAAAATATTGAACTAAGCGTGAAATAACATCCTGAAATATAATCAAAAATAATCTGTGGTATGTGTTTAGATGAAGCTTTTCTAAAATGTATTAAAAAAATAAAATCCACATGTAATGTCATTAGGAAGTACAATAAGCAACTGCTTTGTTTAAAGATGGTTTCAAATATAAAAATGATTGATGAGAAAGGCTATGTTAAATGAAAATTAAAAAAGACTTCAAGTTAAAATATATTATTTATGTTCCATTATTAAATTTTAAAGGCAGACGGACACGCTCATTGTAAACCTGAATTATAGTCATGATATTGCTGAACTCCACGTCTTCTCTCAGGTTCAGCGGGTGGTGTCCTGTTTCCTCAGCAACCTGCTGATTGCTGATTCCTTCACACATCAGGAAGAGTTGAGAAGGAATGGAATTTTATCTGCACGATATGCGTGTTGCGTTTACAAAATTAAAATGTTTAAAATGTTTAATTAAAAAGTAAAAAATACATCTTACACAAAGATTCTAAGATGAGCGTGCCTAAAATGTGTCAATAACTATCTTAACCCATAAATAACTATCTAACCCCATTTTTTAATGGATTTTAAAGTCATGCAATTTTAGATAGGGACACACTACGTTTTATTTTTTTCTTTAAATTTAAAATAATCAGTTGCCCATTATACCACAGAATGTTACAATTTTATGTTTTTGGTATTTATTGAACACATTGTGATATATAAAAATAAAACATCAATATAATGTACATAGTATTAATTACTTTAAATGCGTAATTGTTAAAGGAGAACAAAGACAGCAGGGAACAAATTAAACCCCAGTTTATGATAAAAATCAGTTGTGCTGGATGTGAATGGATGCACAAAAGAAAATCTAGAAACCTACAAAAGAACAGGGGGTAAAATAATCTATTCAGATGTGATTTGTGTAATTTTCAAAGTAAGATTAGATTAGATTACCAGGACACAAAAAAGGTCAGATTAAGGAAGTGTGATTTATTCAAGGGGGGTACAATATATTATTTTTTTTATGGCCAGCAGCCATATCACCCTGCAACTCACAACTGGCAACCCACTAAAGCTATGCAGGTGTGAGCCTGGTCAGAACCTGGATGGGAGACCTCCTGGATGGGATTCCCATTACCTGTAAAGCACTTTGAGTGGAGTGTCCAGAAAAGCTTTAGATTTGTGTAAGCAATTATTATTAATTATGACTTTAGGAATGCACAATGCAATAGGAATGTTCTTTTGTCAGTTCTATTAATCTAGGACTCCTCTATGGGAGCAAATAACTCCTTCAGAGTAAAAACAAATGATGTGACAATCGGTAAATCTCATACATGAAACCAAATATATTGCACAGTTAAGTACTAGTGATCCCTATAGTTACTACCAGCTGCTTAGCTGAATCTAAGTCAGCCTTTTTCAGCATCTATAAGGGTGTTGCCTATTGACAGAAGATCATGGAAGAGTAGTTTTTGTAAACAATCTATTCTTATCTGACATGTTCAGTAAGCACATCAATCATTTGTCAATTTGAAATACTGTGTCTTCTGAGCAGAGAAAAATCAGCTGGGATGAGAAACACACAAAATAATCTGCATTCATTATTGCTACTCCTTGCAAAAACAACATGTAATTAAGAAATAATATGCCACAGCTCTTGAGTCTCTTATGTCATATGGCTAAGATCCTGCTCTGTTTTCTGCTAAAACACAAATTCATTTTCTTTTGTGTAGTGACTATTAAGACTGAATAATACCCAATATTACCCCCACTCACTTTTTCTAGCACAACAGGAATACATTCATTTGTACTGTATCTATTGAGAACTGAAGGGAAAATAAAGAAATACAAAAACTGCATTATAAACATGAACGATTGCAACTTGGAACTAGATCTCAAAAGGTAATGCCGATGGAAATGACATGGTCAATATAAAATCATGCATCCTCCAGAAAAAACAGCAATACCTCATATATTTTTATGCCCAATGAGGACCAACACACTTAACTTTGAAGGCTGATCTCAATAATATATTGGAACTAAAACAGGTCCAATGTGTTACATTATCACGTCTGATTTAATGAAGGAGAAATACTTTCTGTGCTTGTTTAAAACAGCTGATTGATCACAGGGCTGACACATCTTTCAACCATGGTTCATTGAATGCCATCAGTAACCACCAAAAGGTTAAACCAACACCATTTACACTGTAAAGCACTTTCAAAGGCTTTCCTATCATAACACTCAGAAACTAATAATTTAGTCCTTTGATGAGTCTCTGTAGAAGGCACATTTATCAAGGCACTAAGAGGAAGATCATATACTACTGCACAGTACATACATAATGTATAATTTGTTAAAATACATAAAAAGAGTAACGGGTTTGGGCTGGTCCACATAGCTGATCTCAATTTGTTCCCCAGCATTTCTTCTTTCTGAAGCTGTGTTCCATAGGGAGGCATTTGTGAGGCACTGGTTGTTTCTAATAAAATCTGAAAACAATCACCAAATCTAAAAAATGTACAAACTCCTCCACATTACAGACACAACATTTTTCCCCATTGACCTTGCAAAATAGCTTCTTGTAGTATTTACATATTTATGCATGTAATGTATGTACAGTACTGCATTTTTTCTTTCATGGTTACTGAAACTTGAAGGGTTGGGCAATAATTAGACATTAATACAGCCCTGATTGAGCTCTCTCCACTTTGGCCTTTTTATCTCTACTGATTTTTTTCAAATTTCTTCAAGTGAAAAGGCAACAAACATGTTCTGTATGCAAGCTGGTACAAAGAGGTACAATATCGGCTATACGCATCAGCTAGCAGTGACAGCCACACACAAATATTACTTATGTATGCTGTATATCGCTTTAATCATGCACTGCTCTGGCTCAGGGTGCCATCCTGACAATAACTTTCCTTGAGTGAAAACCACTGAAGTACAGAAATGTTTGCCTTGGGAGGGAAAATGGTACATTAGACACAGAAAACAAAGATCTTATAAAAATCAACCACCTGCACACTTCCTTAGACAGCCCAATATGCCTTGCAATTTTCAGCTAAAACGAGGTGGATGTTGTGCAGTGGAAACTCATACAACCTTCACAACCCTGAAAGGTCTAAGGGAGTTTCTATAAAGCATACTTGAGATAACTTACTGAATACTTCAATATCTTTCATTTTCAAAATGCAGTCAGCAGAACAGAATGGCTGCAGAAGATGTAGGTTTCAAGAGCTTAATTTTAAGTGTTTATGATAATTATTTTTCTTAAAAGTACACAGTAGTGGCTCTAAAGTGAAGGCAGGACTGAATGTCAGATTTAAAAGACCAAATTTATTGTAGCATCCAAATGGAAGGCGAAAAGCCTTTCCAGTAAAATGCACTAAGTATTTTGCTTCCTTTATTTAAGCAACCTTATTGTATTGCCACCTGTTGAGGGTTTTGGTCTGTCTGAGGTGAGCGTCATGAAACACGTTTTGGATCTCCCATGGAGGCTGATGCTTCAGCAGTGACTTGCCTGTCCCTAATGCAGGAATGCAATCAACACTTTTCAGAATCTTAGCATGAAGTTTCACTCTCAGCTTTGCCTCCGCTGACAAAGCATTATGGAGGCACACTTTCTCTGTTTACTTACAGGTAAGAAATGGCGAACGCCCATATTTCCAGTACAAGAAACTGCAAGAACTCTGATTTCCAGTGGTGACCCTTCTTAAACTGAAAACCTGGCAATTGGTGATTTGATGTTCTGATAATGCAGTAAAAGAATGAAACAAAAATTTCAAAAAAGGGATTTCAAGCCTTTTTTGAAGGATTTGACTGAATGGATTTTTAAAAAGAGAAAAAGATGCATTTTATTCCAATCCCCAAAACAACAGTATTTCACTATTTGTAAAAATGTATTCACGCTACATATTCTCACTTTAGTGTACAAGAAAACTAACATTGACAAGGCATGAGAAATTTTTAAACTTCTATGTCACTGTTAGTGTGTTGAGGGTGTGGGGCTTCAGTTTACTAGAGAAAGGAGGTAGTTTAGCTGCATCTTAGTAGCTAACTTATCACGAGGACCAGACGATGAGATATCAGCTTCAACAACATAACTGGGTAGCTTGCCTAGATTCCCACAATCTTTTGTGTCAAGAGGTGTCTCCATTTCTCATTATTAATTGCACTTCTCTTCAGAACATTTCCCAATTTACTGTGATTCAATATGTCAGTATCAGTACTGCAGATACTACATCTGTGGTAACTGCTACAAAATCGGGATCCTGCTTGAAAAAGTTAATACATTAAAGAACTAAAGCTACTCAAAGAGCCTTTTGTAAAGGCAATAAAACATCCAAGAGACCAAAGAACTGATAAAACTAAGATTCAGGGAGGAATGCACCCTAAGCTATCGGTAAACAACAAGACAAACTGTCTGAGAGAGATCAGTGATAAAAGAAAACACATTTTAACATGCCATCCAAATTATACCTCCCAAAATAACCAAATGAAAAACTTTCCAGGACATAAAATCAGATGTGGGAGGACACCTGCATTGCTGACCTGAGACTGGTCTCTACTGCTAACATGCTAACTCCATCCGTAACGAATTCATACAGCAAACTAAAGAAGAAAATTAAGGAATATTATTAATCAAAGTATGGTTTGTTTGTAGTATGTTTTCGTTAAAACGGGTTGTGTCCAGACTTTGAGGGAATGAGCGTTTAAAAGAAGAAAAATTGAATAGGATACATATGAATTCAGTGGAAAATGGAAAGCAACAGTTTATATACATTTTGCTTGAAGATTTAGCCAATAAATCAAAGCCAAAAATGGTCTCCCAAACATTTAAAAAAATAATTTATGAAAACTATAATGGAAAGATTAAGCCTTATAAAATGATTAAATAACAGGATCCAGTCAAATAACAAAAGCACAATGAATTGTAAGCACTGGTTAAAGATTATTAAAATGAATTGGTTTGGTTTTGTCAACCTTCTTTGGGATGGGCACTATATACAGTAAGCATTTTTTCTGTTCAGGTGTAAGGAATTGTAAGAAATACTGTAAAGGAGGCTAAAATAATAAAAAAAAGTTACTTCAAAGCTACAAAAGGTATCTGCGCCTGTGACTGGAAGGTTGCCGGTTCAAATCCCGCGGCCGGCAGAGGAATCCTACTCCATTGGGCCCCTGAGCAAGGCCCTTCACCCCAACTGCTCCAGGGGCGCCGTACAATGGCTGACCCTGCGCTCTGACCCCAAGCTTCTCTCCCTGTCTGTGTGTCTGTGTCTCCTTGGAGAAAAGCTGGGGTATGTGAAAAGAAGAATTCCTAATGCAAGAAATTGTATAGGGCTAATAAAGAAACATAAAAAAAAGAATGAGGAAATATATCCAGCATAATAATAGGAAATGTCTAGAAAATAAAAAGGAAATAGCTGATGTATTAAATGGGTATTACACTCAGCCACATGTCTTAGGAAAAGAAAGCTCTATATTAAACAGTATTGCCATAGTAGAGAAAGAAGTGTTTTGAGCACTAGAAGTACTCAAGATAAAAGAAATCTCAGTACCCAATGGTATCTTAACAATTGTACTCAAAGAAACAAGAAATGTTATCCACAAGCCACTGAAGCAATTCTTACAACAGTCACTCAAGACAAGGGGTAATACACATGAACAGAAAAAATGTTTACTGTATGTAGTGATGATGATCCGGTTCCGGCTGGTGATGATCCAGTTCTGGCTGAGAGGGAATTCTGGTGGGTTTGGCTGCCGCTCCTCTCACCAGTTTTTCATTTTTTATCTACTTTTTTTTCTTCTTCTTCTTTGCAATACTGGTTTCTAATTATTTATTTTTATCCGCTTCATGTTATCCACTCCACATTGCAATTTAAAAAGGCAACTTCCACTTGCATTGTGAAATTGCTCAACTGAAGACTTTTACCACCTGCTACTGCCTTACTCTGGATTTCCTTCCCATTTTGTTGCACCGTCTTGGATTCATCGAACATGTCTCTGAGGTACACCGCACTGAAACTTCTTCAACAAAAACAAAACAACTTCCTGGTAAAAGACACATTTGATTATTGCCGTATTACTGGGATTTTTGCCAGGGATTACTGGGAGGATGTCGGCGTCCTGTGCTGCTGGACTACATCCACCGCAGCACAGGACGTCGTTACCTTCATTCATCTGCCAGCAGAGTCCCTATGATGTTGGTGAAATAAGTGACTCTGACTCTGAATAAATGACACTGCACAACCTTTTTTACAATTTAAGTCCTATTACCATACCTCCTCCCTCTTCTTTTGAGTGCCTTTTTTTAAATTTCTCTATCCCCCAATCTACTATCATTTGCACAGTTTAAAGACCACCCAAACCCAGCGAAGCCTTTTAAGGTGACTTTGCTGATTTATTATCACTTTTATGCCTTATTTAGATCCTTATTCTAGGGGACTTTAATATACACATTAACTCAAGGTCTTCCAGTCTGACTAAAGACTTTCTTTCTCTATTGGGATGTTTTGATTTTACTCAGTTTCTTTATATCCCTACAAATAACAAAGGACACACCCTAGATTTAATCATTGCAAATAACTCGTTTGTCTCCCACTGCTCTTCCCTTGACCTAGGCCTCTCTGACCACTGGGCCATTCTCTTCAATCTGGAATTACCTGTTTCTAACACTTCCCCCTCACTCTCTGTAAATTTCCGCAACTGGCGATGAATTGATCACCCAAGGTTTCCAAATTCTGTTCTGTACTCCTTATCTTGTTTCTCTTCCTCTGATTCCCCAGAGGACAAAATACAGTTACTTGACAGTGCTTTTTTATCTACCCTTTTAATACCTTTGCTCCTTTAAAAACTTGACCCATCTCCTTCTCTAGCCCTGCCCCCTGGTACAACGATCTATGAAGGCAGCCTCCCGGAAACTTGAGCGTAGGTGGCGTCTTTCTGGTTTAAATGTGTATTATCAGGCTTGGAGAGATTACTTGTCTGAATATAAGGTTACAATAGAGTCTTCTAGATCCACCAACTTCTCTCACATCATTGAAAATTACTATAGCAACCTCAGACATCTTTTCTCCACCATCAACAGCTTACTAAAGTCAAACTGCTCCACCACATTACCTGCCTCACTGCAACTTTGCAACACATTCCTAGATTTCTTTAGCTCCAAGTTCGACAACATCTTGCATCACATTCTCTCCACTATGCATATCATTTCCATACCTCCTCCCTCCTTATCCAACATTTCTGATTCCCTGCTCTCCAACCTCTCTCTCTTCTTGACTCAGCATCCCTCAATAAACTAGTTACACACATGAAACCCACCACATGTATTTTAGATCCCATTCCCACCACTTTATTTTAGTCCTTTTTCTCTTCTCCCTGTCCCATTGTCCTCAATATTATAAATGAATCCTTGAGCACTGCATTGTACCAACGGTCTTCAAAACTGCTGCCATTACCTCCGTACCAAAAAAGCCTAACATGACTCTCGACAATCTTCAACAATTTTCGCCCCATCTCCAACTTACCCTTTCTTGCTAAAATTCTAGAACGTGCTGTCACATTTCAGTTACATAACCACCTCATGGCAAATAACCTTTTCGAACCCCTCCAATCTGGCTTCCATCAACTTCACAGCACAAAAACTGCCCTGTTTAAAGTCACTAAAGATCTTCTAATAGCTCCTGATTCTGGTTCGCTTTCTATACTCAACCTTCTTGATCTCAGTGCTGCTTTTGACACTGTTGACCATGACATCTTACTTTTTCATTTTGAGACTGTGTTTGGAGTTTCTGACAATGCTCTCAAACGGTCCAAGTCTTACCTCACTGATCACTGTCACTTTGTCTCTCTTAATGGGTATAGGTCTGAAATTGGTCTTGTTAAGTCTGGTGTTCCTCAGGGCTCAATACTGGGCCCCTTGCTCTTTATTACATTTACATGTTTACATTTACATGTTTCCACTTGGTCAACTTTTAAGTTCACATGGCCATAGCTATCAATTCTATGTTGATGATACTCAAATATACATCCATACCAAACCTGACACCGATGTGGCTGTCTCTATTCTATCTAATTGCATCTCTGACATAAAAACTTGAATGACTCAAAATTTCCTTCATCTTAACTGTGACAAGACTGAAGTCACGCTTATTGGCACCCCCATCAACTTCGTAAAACCAATCCTGTAACCCTATCTGTAGATGGTTCTGTACTTGAGCTTCAGTCTAAATTGAAAAACTGGGGGTGATATTTGATTCTGGCTTAACATTCCACCCACATTTGCAGCATATTATCAAAACATTTTTTTTCACTTTAGAAATATCGCTAGACCAATCCCTATGTTATCACTAACTGTGGCTGTAGAGCTGATCAACACATTTGTGTTCTCTCAAATTGACTACTGCAATGCTCTACTTGCTGTGTTATCTATTTTGAACAAACTGCAGTATGTCCAAAATTCGGCAGCCAGAATCCTGACCAGGTCTAGTGCAAGTGATCACATTACTCCTGTCCTGGAGTCCTTGCACTGGCTTCCTGTCAAATTCCGTGTGGATTTTAAAATCCTCATGCTCATCTATAAGGCTCTGCTTGGCTTGGCACCTCAGTACCTGTCTGAACTACTATCACCCTACTCCCCACCTCGCAACCTTTGCTCTTACAATTCTGGTCTCCTAACTGTCCCCCAAGCCCATCTACATTCTATGGGTGCCCAGGGATATCAGAGAGTCAACTTCTCTAAACTCCTTAAAGGCGCTATTTAAAATGATTTATTATTATTATTATTATTGTTATTAGTGCCCATCCCAAAGAAGGTTGACAAAACCAAACCAAATAATTATGTAATTATAGACCAATATGTCTGACTTCTATTTAAAGTAAGGTAATGGAAACAATTATTAGAATTAAATTAGATGATCACTTATTTGAAAATCAGATACTGAGTTATTTATAATGGATACACAGAATATAGTATTTGATATATTTATTTACAAAGGCGTTTCATAAAGTTTCTCATAAATGATTAATTCTCAAATTACAATCCATAAGCAATAAAAAACAGAGTACTCATAAGGAGTGAATTCTGAAATTGCACTGATTTAATCAGTGGAGTTCCACAAGGATCTGTACGAGGACCACTGTTCTTCCTAATTTACATTGTTACAGCTTTAGGTGACTGAGAAGTGTCTCTAAGCTTTTAGATAAAGTTTGTGACACCTCGAAGAGTAAACACTTCTAACTTCAAAGCAGAGAGGATGTTTGCCGAGGTTAAGGTAATAGCTTAAGTGTAAGCTATTGTTATAACTTCTTCCTCTCACCGGATATTTTTCGGCGGTATTTTGTAGATCCAGATCTCAAAATAAGATCGTAGCAATTTACTCTAGCACCTTATGAAGGATGTTTGCAGTGGCCATTAGTGCAATCTTCTGCACTTCGGCTGCTGATGGATGGCCTTGGAGCAACAAAAGGTTATGATCAAATCCCTTTTTGAGTGTCATATTCCTATTCCACATCCTGCTGATCTCAATTTTCAAGTCCTTGAATTTACTCAGTTCCTCAATTTCTTTCATCATGATGTTCGAGTCATCTGGAATGGCTATATCGATCAACAGGCATGTTTTCTCTTTCTTGTCATACGGCACAATGTCAGGACAGTTCACTATTATTATTATTATTATTATTATTATTATTATTATTATTATTATTATTGATTGTCAAGGAACAGTACAGATGCACACAATATAAGATCACATTAGAAGCACAGAAGGGGGAGAAAACAAGGAGAAGGAAGAAGGAAGAAGAAACAAGAAGCAGGGACGAAAGAGAAGAGAGACAACAGTCCGGAGGAGTTGGGACTTGAAGCCTGCGCCAGGTGAGAGCCCCTAGCTCATGATCATCCAAATCAAACCGGACTGCACCTAAGTATTAGAACCTTGTTAGAGAGAGCGTGCTATTCCATGTTTTAGGGAACGTGGGTTTCCTGGGTAAAAGATACCTCAGTTAGAAACATCTTTCCTGCTTAGGGTGGATTTTTATGGATAGGGATATAGGCTCCCATTTGTTTTGTGGCATCTGAGGTGCAGAGAGAGAAATTTAACTGCAGGTTGTATTGTATTTAGTTAAAAGGCAGCTCATCTCTTCATGTGGTCTGTGTGGGCATATCAAGAGTTTAGTGCTTAGTAGTAGTCCGAGGTTTTCTGGGTGACCAGAATGTTAAGCCTCTGAAATGCCTAGTTTGTAAATACTGTACATAGAGTAACTTGTGTGTTGTATGTTTTGTTGTGTGTAGTGTAGTTTGTGTAGTGTCATTGTAAATATTTGTATAGCTAAATATGCCTGAATTATTGCTCCTCTCAATAAAGCTGTGCCAGAAAACAAAGAATTCACGTGCCTCTAATTATACCAACCGCCCAGGTATATTTCTAGAAATCTCTTACAAGTTGGGCTGCTGTGAATAATTATTTCAGTTGGTGACAAATACCAAATCACACAGTAACACTGGAATCTCTCTTATAGAATCAGGTGGAATCTTAAAAGTCTGAAAGCCTTAAATCTTGAAAACTTAATTTAAACACTTTCCTATTGGTTTCTTTTCACTGAATTCAACTTAACATGTAAGTGTCCAGTGATTCCCAGCCTTGGACACTTAAATTTGTCCTTCTTTGTTAGGTTTTTTTCATCACAATACTATTTATTGTATCACCACTACTATTTATTTTTAACAATACAGAAATGAAGACAAAGAAAAATGAAAAGCTTTAGCCAAGCATTACACATCACATCAAAATAATTAAAGCCACAATTCAATTCATCATTTGTGTTTACAAAGTCAGGGCATCATTCAATTTGTAAACAGTAAGAAAGCCGTGCCACTGCAGATGGATGTATAGCTATTCAGACTTTGGCAGATTTTGTCCCAGCTTTCGTGTTATCACAATTGGGTATCATATGACTGTAAAAGAATAATCACCAATTGAACAAATGCATCTCCAAAAATGTCAACAACGCTGGAAATCCATGAAATGATTGTTATTAGGCCTAGGAGTGAGAATGAATTGCCAAATACCAGTAATATTAAAAGAAGTGCTCTTCTATAGTTATTGCATTAGTGTTCAGTGTTTCAGATAACATTATGAAATGGCTTTCTACAATTTATTTAAAAAATAATGCAGACAGACTGCTTTGGGATTGGGAATACAAATTTAGATCAAATACCCTGCAACAAAATTAAACGTCAGTGACTGCCACAGAAGATATACATAGCTGTTAAATACTTACATTTTAAAAGAAATAAAAATCTAGATGCAGTAATCATGAATTGCCTGTAATTTAGTAATAAATAAATGCATAAATAAATAAAACATTAGCTAACCGGCCTCTTGTAACAGCATTTAGTGAAATAAACTCTGGCAACTAAATAATCATTATTTTTGAAGAGTGCTTATACAACTCCTGCACAACCTTGTCATTATTAATTCATTACTAATAGCTTTGACAATTAAATGATTAGGAATCAGCCATTACCATGTTACCTACATTAAATGCCTAAATTGTCAGGAACAAAAACAATATGTCAGTCCAAACACAGCACTGTAAATGTGCTTTATAATTATTAGTTTTAATGAACCATTTCCTGCAAAACTAAATTAAATATCAGCTGAAAGAGGGTGATGTCATTCTACGAAGTTTGTTGATTGTTCCAGGAATACTTTTACAAAACATACTCTGAGCTCTTATGCTTTTAAACATGTCTATGATCACAGACAAACAGGCCACATATGCTGACAAAATTAAAACCTCAACCCACGAGGAAATAAAGAATCCAAACAGTGCACTTTATGATGGCCTTCTGTTACTTTGATTTTTACCTTCACCCAAAGCCCCTAACTGCTGGTAAGTAAATTTATCTCGATTCCACCTGTGCTTCTGCAACTTCCTCAGTTTTGCTGCAAATTGTAATGGGTGGAGATCATCCCTCGTCCAGATTCGATCACCACCTCTCAGGAATGTCCCAGTCCCACAGAGGCCCAGAGAGTGCCTTTAGAAATTTTGACTAGTAATGTCAACTTAATCGCACTGTCCACACATCAACTTTTAACTTTAATGTAACTTTCACATAATAAACATTCTCAGTTTTACATGGGCACAGTTCCTTAAATTTCTTCAAATTAAAAGAGACAAAATGTCTCTGAATACTATTAAAATACTGTATACTGTGTAAATATATATATTGTATACTGTACAATGCCTTGTTAAAATAATGCTATAAACCATTTCTTACAAATCATTTTTGTGTTAATGAAATTATTTTATATAATACATTCTTAAATACATTTTATAAGCCACAATTCTTGTAAGTGTGAATTAGTGTTTTTTTAATAATAAAGCTTCTGACTTTTCAGTGTACAGATTTTAGTCTACTTCCATGACTGCCAAACACCTGAAATATTTTTTCTGCCATCTACCAGGATAAAGCAAAATGAACTGCTGTACTTATACATAAGTTCAAGCCAAAAAATGTAAAACTTTGGGAAGCTAATACAAACATAAGAAGAGATTTATTTCTTTTCTAGTTATCACCACAACCAATTCTCTTAACCATATAATCTTAGATTTTACAGGTAGTTGCCAAAAAAATGGAAACGCCATTTTAAAATCACCTAACAGGACGTTGGGTCACCACATGTGGCCAAGTGCAGTTTGTATATAGTGTGGCATAGAGGCTACCAGCATCTGAAATCCTGCAGGAGGGATGCGGCAGCTCACTTCCAAAAGAAATCAAGTCACACCTACTCGGTGCATGAGGAAAGTGGTGTCTCAGGATGTCTAGTAATTGCTAAATTGGGTTCAGAACGGGTAACAGAGGAGTCCATAACATGGATAACATCACTGCCTTCAAACTACTGCGTGATCATCCGTTCTTTGTGGATGGGGACATTGTTATCCTGTAAAACAGCAGCATGGGGTGAAGATGACCACTTATACCATTATGAAATGATAAGGTTTCTAAGGAAAAAAGCATGCTAAAACTGTGATACTGTATGTTTGTGTTGGTCATGTACTTTCTAGCTACACCATGAGCACTGTTATTTTGATGAAACTGCACAAGCTGTTCAAGGACTTACTACAAAGGAAGCGATGTCATTAAAAGGAAAACAATAAAAGGATGGCAGTGCCACATTAACATCTATGTGCCTTGTAGTACTGCATTTAAGTTTTAGAGGTAGTATACAATAAAAATCATGCCAGGAAAATGCATCCCACGGTATTAAAGAACCACAAGAACCATTCAGGGTTTTAGAGTTCATTAAGTTGGCGCCACACGTGCACATGTCTGTTTGTCAAGATCGTGGTGAAGGGTGATTCATCTGACCATATCACCACATTTCTCCACTGCTTGACAGTCCATTGCCTGTGCGCTTTTAACCAATGGACTCGCAAATATGCATTGCTAGGTATGATGAACGGCTTGTACACAGCAGCCTGACTTTGGCTCTGTGCAGTTCTCAGCTGACATTTTTTGATTAAACTAGGTGCTCGTGCATTCAGTGAATTGACCTGCATTTTCTTACCTGTTTTTCACTGCATTTTGAATTCAAGCACAGATATCATATCCTGGAGTATGTGCTTCTGTCCCATAGCCCTATGCTAATGATGTCTTTTTCTCTGAGTTCCATGCTTACAGGTACATTACCTTAGACAACATCACTCATGAAACATCACCCAACAATCAACATAAACCATTATTTGAAAGTCACTTACTGTAGGCCTCCTCTTGCTGCCATGCTATCCTTTATTATATGTAACCAGACCTGTTTACATTTTTATACATGACCCTTACCATGTTGGGATGTTATTATCTTAATTAACACATGTGCCACATCTGTGTGGTATCCCTTATTGTCAATATACAGTGCTTGGTGTCCTCATTTACCTAGGTGTTTACATTTTCTTGTCCACTACCAGTAGCTGTCACCTTATTGCTTAATGCAGAATTATAAAATTTAACAAAATACAATTTCAAAATTGACCAGCAGCCATACTGTATCACCCTACAACTCACAAATGGGAACCCACTGAAGCAAAGCAGGTTTGAGCCTGATCAGTAACTGATTGGGAAACCACCTGGGAAAGGTTGTTACCGGAAGAGGTGTTACTGAGGCCAGCAGGGGATGCTCATCCTGCAGTCTGTGTGGGTCCTAATGCCCCAGTATAGTGACGGGGACACTATACTGTAAAAAGGTGCTGTGCTTTGGATGAGAGGTAAAACTAAGTTCCTAACTATCTGTAGTCATTAAAAATCCCAGGGCATTTCTCGAAAAAAGAACGAGGGTTTGGCCCCAGTGTCCTGGCCAAATTTTCCATTGGCCCTTACCAATCATGGTATCCTAATAATCCCCATCTCTGAACTGGCTTCATCACTCTGTTCTCCTCCCCACTGAGAGATGGTGTGTTGTCAGTTTACTGGTGCACTATGGTGCATAGGTGGTGGTGGAGGGGAGTCCCCATTAAAAGTAAAGTGCTTTGAGTGGAATGTAAGGAATTATTGTTATAAATAATAATAAAAAAACTGAAATATGTTAATGTCAAAATTGTCATGTTGTGGAAGTTTGTGTGTTTTCTTTTATTTGTATGAAAGAGAAGTTAAAGAGAAAAAAGTTTTGGTTTACCCTGAAATATATGAAAAATATGAAATATGTTAACTCTTTTAGTTCACAGATTATATCAATATGCGGTATGCAGTAGTTAGCAGTAATATTCTATGAAAATATGTTATTACAAGGTTTGTTAATTTGTTAGTATACTGTAGTAGGAGGAAACTAAAACTAGGAAAAGAATGGTAAGACTTACATGTGTAGCATGCTAAGACAGAAGAATGATAATGAAAATATTGAACTTTTTTTTCATTTAATGATAAATTTTAAATATGTCTGAAGCAAAATATTCTAGGCAAACCTTATTAAACCTCTGTAATTAAGTTCAGAAGACTAGTCTTAAACATTTACAGATGCCTGGCAGCAGCACTCCAATAGAAATGATTATGCCAGAATAACTATATTATTCATTATTCAAACATAAATATGATTAGTCTGGGTCACAGCTGACAGCTGTTTTAACGCAACAAGTAATGTTCCTCGAGGTTATGGATTCTTCTTAGCTCCAGTGGTTATCACATGGCCTTGCATAGTTAAGTCAGAAGAATTTAAAATGAAAGATTACATTTATTTCAATAATATCACCTAACTCCTTAAGACTTTAGTTTAATCACATTTCCAAACATATCTCAACCAATATATAGGAAATAATAAAACACTTATTGTACATGAGACATATTATTTATAAAAACTGATTAAAAAGATATTCCATATACCCATATATTTTTCAATCTAACTCAACTAGATGAAGATCTATTCCTTGAGTTCTTTAATATAAGGTGTCATGGGATATGCAGTATTTATCTAATTTATAAGTTATTATATGCTTTATCCTTTCTTATTTCTCAGAATCACTTAAAAATATTTTGATACAGTACAGTAGCTGCAGCACTGTGTTTAGTCAGATGGCCTTTGCTTATTTGCACAAGCTGCAAGTTCACTCTGCACATTAACCTCTTCAAAGGCTCATTCAGGGACTAACTGACCCTGAGCAGACTCCATTGGTCCACCTTGTACTTCTCATCTGTAGAAGCTCAACAGATCTCCAGATACTGTAGATGATCTGACCTTCTTAATTCTCCAGACTCAAACATTGGGTTCACAGAGGGCTTTGAAATTTGGTTTTGGTTTTAGGGCATCCTTTACATTTAAATACCTTACTTTCTGCAGTCAGAAATGTATTTTGAAAACAGGGAGATTCGGATAGACAAACACTACATGTAATCCGTTCTGGCTACATACCTAGCTGAACGTGTGCTAAACCTCCAAGGCTTTTGTTTGATAAAAGCTTAAGAAGAAGAAGACGAAGATGAAGACGAAGATGAAGACGAAGAAGAAGAAGAAGAAGAATGCTCCTCCTGAAATATCTCACTTTGGCATGTGAACTGAGTGATAAACCTCCCCAAACAACTTAAAACCCACTACATGAGTAAAATGCACAGAATCGTGTAAAGGTACAACATTAGTCTCATTAAGAGAACAAGAGATGCTGAGGCATGACTGGACAACCAATAGTAAGATATTTACAGCTGGTAAGTGAATCACTTTGGGGAAAAAATAAATTCAGTATAATCCCTCTTCATGAGATTACATATATGTTTTATTTTACTGCAGAAAGAGTAAATAGGATATATCTGAATGCTCATTTAAGGATTAATTCTTTGCAGTTTGGTTTTCTAACATAACCTACAGATAGTATACTGATTTCACGGTTTCACTGTATCTGGTATTTTTTTATTATTGTATCAGAGATTTCTAAGCGCACAGATATGAGGTGCTCAGTAGAGACAAAAGCCATTCAGTGCGATTCTTTTCATTGTAAACTTCATATCTGTGAGTATGTATGCGCTGAGGCATACACAAAACCTCACAACAATAGACAAAGGGAGATTATATCACAGCAAGGTTATAAATATAACCTGAATATAAGCAGACACTATTATTATTTAATTCTGACCTAGTAAAATTCACAACAACATTCTATGAAAAACTGATCAACATGCATGCTTGGCCAGGTTATATAAATATTTCTTTACAAAAATGTATTTCCTCTTCGTGTGAACTTCCTTATAGCAGAATTGATCACACTCTGAAAATAGTTGAAGAGTGTTCTAAAAAAGAATTGATCAATGTCTGTTTGTGACTTCCCGAAGTGACAGACTTTGAGTCTGAACTATATACCAAAAATATACAGTAGTGTGTGTTAGTACAAAGCTTTTCCTGGTGACATAGACAAGAATGTATTAAATTGCTGACGTCTGTTTCACGTTATTTTGACTCCTTCTCGAAGGTACAAAGATCTTTTTGACAATTATTAACTGTATAGACAACCAACCTCAGCCTGCTCTCTCAGAGAGTGCCTTCACTGGCTGAGCTATATGGTGGCAACTTATACTGTAGATGGTATCCCAGTCATGAAATTAATGTTTGCAATAAAAAGAGGTGACTTTAACCACCCATAGCAAATTTGGGTAACCCTAATTCCCAACTCTTTATGGTCTGAGAACATTTATTCCACCAAATACCCCAATTGCTTAACCTGACCCAATTTGCTGAACTAAGTTAATTAAGTGCTGCCTAGAGGCATGAACCATGCAGTGATTTAAAGGGACCACCAAAACCTGCAAGGCAGCTGCCTGGACCTACAGTAGATTGCAAATCAATGCCCTCATGTTAATCCTTTATTAAAATTTGCAGAAGACTTCAACTAAGATTATTTCATATGTTCTAACCCCCATAGACTGTATATGTAAGATGTTTATTTTATTTCTGAAAATGCATTTAAACAACGTTATATAAAATATTCCTTTATATTCCATAGATTATTGAAAGACTATATTTCGCCAATAAAACAATAAAATTCAACACTAATAATTTTTTTAGATTAGAACATCAGTGTTCTGGTCACAGTAATGGGTCAAATTAAACAAGTATGAACACTCATTTTTTCAATCAGTTATTTGCAACTTGAGTACAAATCTGTGAAGCTTTTATTATGTACGTGTCTACAGATGATAGATATAGCATGAACATTTTCTTGTCTGGTATTTTTAAAATGCTGAAGACTCCAGTCTATCATGGTTTTGCTAATCATGGAAATACAGTGTTTCCCTGAGCACCCTGCAAACCACAAAGCCTCATAAACCACCAACTGCATTCACTTTATTTAAAAGGGCTCTATTCAAAATTGCAGATGACAAGTTACCAAATCACGAATATTGCAAAGCTAAATACAATCTCTCAAAGGACAAATACGTTCAAAATACAGCCTATTAGAGTGAATGTCAGAGAGGGGAACTATAACATAATCCAAAAGCTAATACCTTATATCCATTGCTCATATGGAACATCTGGCAATGTATAAAATAAAAAAAGTAAATCAAATAAAATGTCAATTAACACTGTGTCATGGTAAAAAGGCAGTGTTTCTCCTTTACATTTCTAACCAAGATTTAAAACAATCATCATTTCAATCATCTCTTGTCCCCTGAGACAGCTTTCAGTGCAGAAAACCATCTTTGCATGAGCCTAATCGGCATCGAGGAAGAGCATTATAAAAACTTTATGGAGGTATTCATTAAATCTTAACAATGTGATTTACATCTTAAAACATTCGACATGCTGTACTTCCTTCTCTCTCCCCCGATGGCCCATATGTCCTCAGCACTGATTTTTAATCCTGTCAATGGGTTTGGAATAACATCTGCACAAGAACTTATTGTATGTCACCTCGCACTGTAGTTATTGCAACTAAACATCAGTCACTTAACATTTCTCTACTGGTCACATTCCAGTAAAAGTCTAGATTGATGTTAATCAGATAATATAAAAGCAATGGTATAAATCAGAGAACAATGTTAAGATCAAATAGAAAAGTTATTTTAGTGTTCTTTCATAAACTCTGACATGTTTCAAAATGTGTAGCTAAATGAAGTATAGTTGTAGAAATGCAAAATAGTATAGATTCTCAAAGGAATGTTTTCACTTATCTAGCATCCTAGTTTAACTGCAGCGCATGACAGCTATAGTCTTTGTTTTTTGCAATTGTTTTGGAATTTTTATTTTTCCTTCATCAAGATGATGTCCTGCATTCTGCAACAGTCTCCAGACTGCAGCTGCACAGTCCTTACCTTGAGTGCAGAGCACAAACAATCTGGACTTCTTTTAACTCAGCAGTTCAATGTAGATCTATTATTTTTTAATCAATACTTCTACAAAGAGGGAACCGCAGTTTGAGATTTGCTATATCTAATGGGGAGACTAATTTAAAAAGCAGAAGCAATAACTTTAATGTTCAGGGATTTGAGACAAAGGAACTTGGCACTGCTGGAAAAGCAACATGTCATCAATACAGTACTTCATATGAAACTGGTCCCCATATATTTCACATTATTTATTTGGTGTGTATTTTTATTTGTCTGATTCATGTTTCTAGTCAGAGAGATACAGAAAATACATATATTTAAATCCTTGTGCATTTTTGTTTTTAATGATCAAGTGCACTTTGTGAAGTACAAATAAAATGATACATGTTCTCTGTGTAGCACACCACAAATATCAGGTCTCCTACAGCTAAAGTAGACTGATGGTCTGAAGCCATCATTACTTACCTGCTCTAACCATTAGAAAAAAGAAGTATATAATATAAATTGTGATACGTGCTTTTTGGTACATTGATTCAGTAAAAAATCCTTCAGACAAAACTGGACAATTATGTCCATTATATCATCTTCTGCATTTGACAGGAATTAGTGGTTCACATTGAATTAAACATAAGTAGGCAATTCTACATGTTGCAGTGAGTGAAAAGGCAACAAGGGAAAAAGAACAACAGCTCATAACTCAAAGCATGCTGCTTCCAACATGACCCAGGTACTGTAAATTGGTCAAAATTCCATAATACCTCAGCAAAACGTCCACTCCCTTCCTAACCTAGCTGTGATGTCGGCCTAATGTATTCCACAGTTACTAGGGGCTTTTCTTTGTTTCACACAAAGAAACAAAACTGCAGCCCACTATTATCAATGCAGTACAGCTTTAGTTGTGTTGATTGACCTTCAGTAAAATTGGGTGTTGCCCTCTTCCTTATTCCATTTCCCCTTCATACTGAGATGCAACGGTGTCTCTACATCCCACCTAGAGAACACTGCTGCTTCCTGGCTGTGCTTCAGCTCTTTCAAAACTTCTATTAAATATTCATAAAACAATATGTTGCTGATAGATCCCCAGTACATCCCCCAGCATCTGGTAGCACTGTTCTACATTCACTCCTCAAAGGAAGCGATCTTCCTCTTCCCTGCAGCATGCCAGCTTCACTAAATACTCCACTGTTTCCATCTCTGAGGGAGTGTTCCTGCATTTCTAGTCTCTGAGTTCATTGTACAAAGAGAAGTGCATTCTTCTGTATAACCTGTTTAGTCATTGTCTAAGCTCCCCTAAGTAACTTTTACCATAATTTACAGACAGGTTCATTCTGAATTATGTTTGCATGAATTTGGCTCAGGGCAAAAATAACGGCATATGGAAAAATGCTGGGAAGCCATGTATTTTTCTATTTAGTGGAAAAGAAGTAATTACATATAGTAATGTCTGAATGTACTGTAAAACTTAAAACTATTTTATAATTTCATTTTTGTTCTCACTGCAATACTGATCTGCATGAAAAAAGCTGAATACAGTTTTTTCCTTTTGTTGGAAAGCTACAGGGTTTGTACTAACTCTGATATAAAACTCTGAACAATGATTTCAACAGAGAGCAATGGAGCTGAACTATGCGTCCAGCTGCTTATATGAATGAGATCATTAGCAGCAGCAAATAATGACTGAGTAGGTTAGTCTAATGGTATTTCCTTTCAAATAGCTCAAAAGTCACCCAATGTTAAATATAACGCAATGTCAGGCTTAGTTCAGATCTGGTTACAATTTAAGCTAATGGCCCAAATCAATGCTCTAAAATCTTGAAAGGAATAACTGCCCCACTGATTCCAAATGTACTTCTCAGAAATTAAGCTAAATACTGCAAAATCCAGGAAAGCTTGCACTTATTGTTAAGGTTCATACTGATTTTTTTTCTACCTTCAAATGTCTATCATGGGAAGCAAGGCTGACTGCCATCAATTTTGTATTTATTATTTTTGTAATACACAAATGAGAGCTTGACATCTCAATGGGAATGTCTCTGTACTGCAAATCTTTATTTACAACAAGGTTTGTTTACTGAAACGGTAGCAGCATCAGATAAAAGCTGGGGTACCTAACTGTACTAGCTTCTGGAGACACTTTTCATTTTGTCAGGATGTAGAATGTGATGTCAGCAACCTGAGGAACTTGAAAGAAAATATACTGTATCTCTGTTGTACCTGACAAGGAGCTATTTGGAGATAAGAATGACTCAGTTGCTATAAACAGGCTGAAGCAAACAATCACAATCTAAATGTTTCAATCTTAAAAGACTTAATTAAAGTACCAAGATTAACCCCCCAAAAACTGCAGTTTCTACATATTCTATATACTGTATTTCCATATAAACTGAGATTATACTTATTTTCTTCTAAGAATCTCAAATTTAGAATTCCACTGTATCTTACGTTATTTTTGAAAGTCCATTAAGATTAATATTTTTATACATTGTATTCTGCTCAGCAATTCAATACTAATCATTCTTTGTAATGGCCTGAAATGAATGGGAGGGAGATAAGAAAAATATCAATAGAATCATGTCAGTATTTTAAAGGCTTTTATTCAAGAAAGTTCAAATATCACAAGATGTTCCTGTTGTCAGGCAACAGTTTCAGTTTCAAGTACTAATACTGTATGTCTATAAAAACTTGAAACCAAAATAGATACGTATCTAAATTAATATATTTAAAAGCTTTAGATTTTGAATAATGCTAAGAAAAAAGGTGGCTTTATTACCCCCAAATTATATCACTGCATATTATTAATAAAGTTTAAACAAGAAGATCTTTGTAAACAAGACAATTATTTGTAAGCTTGATTTTTACAATAAGACGCGTCTGTTCTTGACACGTGAGTGGCAAAATAGGCACATTTCAAATAACTGTGCTTGATAGCTGAGCTGAGTTAAAAAAGTAATAATTTAAATAACTTAGGAAATTAATTCTAAGTCTGTACAGTGCTGATGGGGTCCATAAGTGGGAGATTGCATAATTTGTGTTTCCTGTTATTATTGCTATTGGCATTTTGTTCCTGAGATGATTTACAGTGCCCACAAGTCAAACTTATAGACTTGAATGGGATTCAAAATACTTTTCTACCACTTTAAAGTTGAGACTACATCACTCTTAGACTTACATTTATATTTTCATACAATTTATTAAAAAGATAGGAAAAGTTAGTAATAAGTAATAAAGAATCCAAGTAGAGAGTTGTAATGTTTCATGCTTATTTTGTAACATTAATTTGCAGTCAAGCCTTTAAGAATAAAAATGCAAAAATGCAGTTCAAGCACAGGGGTTTAAGATGTGCTGTTGTGCTGTTTTAGCTTCAATTAAATAAAGACAATAATCTAAAACAACAGTAAAGCAAGATCAGCAGTGTAGGTTTTGTTTCTAACATTGATCTACTGCTTGCTTTCTCAGTATGACTAGAGGCTGGAAGTGTCTCTATTTAAAAAGGTAATAAGACGATAACTACATAATAACTACATTTGTTTCTCATATTAACTCTCAAATTAAAATTGCTTAAAGCCTTGAATCATATATGTCAATCATCAAAATGCCAAAGTGGAATCACGGACATGACTTTGTTAAAAATGAAGGCGAGCAGGTTTGACCAAAAGTGTGTACTTTCTGGATGTATTAAATTTGCATATCTTATTGCATCATGGACATTATTAGTTCTAAAGAAAATTATAAATTGGTAAGTGCTTACATTTTAAATAGTTAAAATAATATTTAGATTTAATAATAACATAAACCTTTGAGATTAAGAGAACTGTATTTTGTAGGCTATAAATGAGGACATGTTGAAAAGAGGCAATAATTATTTATAGCATTAATCCCAATAACAGCAATCATAAAGTAACACTTATAAGATACAAATCAATATATTCATAATTCAAAGTGCATCCAAGAACTGTTGTCATGGATCATTTATTGATTAAAAATACAATTGTGGTTAAACAATTCCACTAAAACACCCTGAAGCTTTATGTTCAGCAGACTATATTTCTCTTTAGACTATTGCACCCTACCTGTTGGATCTCCACTCTGCCCCTGTCTGGATTCAATCATGTCTGCTTGTACGCTCAGAAAATACAGTACTCTGTTACATAAAAAGTGCAGGTCTTGTGCTATTGGAGAATTTGGCACAATCCAGGTTTCAAGACAGTGATGTCACCTTCCGTAACAAGCTTAGTGTCACCTCTTCTTAAACCTGGCTTCTGATATTTTATGTTACCTTAGGATTCCCTGTTTATGTTCCAGAAGAAATGGGGGAAGTAAAACAGTACATAATTTTCGATCATTAGTCCAGAGCTCTTGTTTTTTTTCAGCTTTGCAGTCAAATATATCATGAAAACTTCTTATATTATTCTCAAACTATCCACACGATGCAATGCTGTATCCTTGAGAAATGCTCCTTAAATTCCAACTTTTCTCACTTTGTATATCATATCAAGAATTTCACTTTAAAAATTATTTCAGCTCCTGCTCTCTGTCATGCTTTTTACTGGGAACTTTCAAGTCAAGCTGTATTAAGCGGAAAAGAGAAGCTTAGACCTTTCACATTCTGATACCTCACCATAACAGGCTGCACTGAAAGAGCAGAACACTGTGTATTTTTGTTTCAACGAAGTGCCACTGCAGCTTTGTACCAAACAGGTTCATGATCCATAAGGCCCCTTAATAACTTGACAGATGATATGACATTTTCAATGTTACAGGCTACTAGGTTTCATTATTTATGGATGTACAGTTTTAACAATAACAACAAGTGAAACGGGGATACGCACACACACATTTCCATCAATACAAGTGAACATGCCTAGCTACACAGGATAACATAAATTATATAATTTCAATGTGCTGCATTAGAGCCCCAACATTATTTATCAGGCGAAGCCAGAAAACGTGATGATCAAAAGTCCAGATGAAAAGGGAATGAAATACATATTAGCACAAGATGTGATTCAGAACACTGAAAGAACAAGGCTTTAGGTTATAAAGGGCACCTACCTCTTTCATTCGCCTTCCCCAGGTATTTAATTGCTTACGCTTATATAGCACTTTTCTGGACACTCCACTCAAAGCACTTTACAGGTAATTACAGGTAAAGATCCACTCCACCACCACCAATGTGCAGCCCCACCTGGATCATGCGACGGCAGCCATAGTGCGCCAGAACGCCCAAAACACATCAGCTATCAGTGGGGAGGAGAGCAGAGTAAGGAAGCCAATTCGTAGATGGGGATTATTAGGCCATGATTTGGAAGGGACGCCGGGGTTACACCCCTACTCTTCTACCAGAAATGTCCTGGGATTTTTAATGACCACAGAGAGGCAGGACCTCAGTTTTACATCTCATCCGAAGGACAGCTAACGTTAACAGTATAGTCTCCCTGTCACTATACTGGGGCATTAGGACCCACATGGACTGCAGGGTGAGCGTCCCCCACTGGCCCCACTAACATCTCCTCCAGCAGCAACCTTAGTTTTTCCCAGGAGGTCTCCCATCCAGGTATTGACCAGGCTCATATCTGCTTAGCTTCAGTGGGTTGCCAGTTGTGAGTTGCAGAGTGATATGGCTGCTGGCTATTTATAAAAAAAGACATATTAAAAGACCTGATCTGAAACAGGAGTTTTGTGAAAGTCAGCTGTTGACAGAAGGGATGAACACAAAAAAAAAACAGGTGAAGCAAAACTGCAGAAGCACAATCTTTAATGGAACATCAAATTAAAGGTGCTTAATTTAAAACCCTACATTTACACACAGCCTTAAAAAGCATAATCAGAACTGTGCTTCTTACTAAGGATGACAGCAGATCTTGGTGACATCTGTCACCAACTTTTGAAAACACACTGGTTTTCCAAACAACCTCAACAGTATAATTAAATATACCTCTGTATTACATATTGTGTGGAATATCTTGGTTTTTAATATATAAATATTTACCTAAATATTTAGGTACTGTGTGCACTTACTGTACATATCTATTCTGTATTAATAGTAATAGACTGAAAATAAATATGTTTGATTTTGGGTGAACAAAGCAATGCACTGGACTACCATGTTGAGTTTGATTCCCATCTTAGCACCACCTTAATGCTTACAGCTGATGAATAATTACATGAACAAGACAATCAGTAATATACAAACATACGGTACACTGTCTTAGCAAACCTCTAACTTCAAACACTGTTATTAAGAAGGACAATTCCAAAATAACAAAACTTGTAATCCCACACTGTATTTTGTAACATGAAAACTTTCAATAAATATTAAAGAGCCGCCTACAGTACGTTATTCACAAAACTAGAGTAACTCATACCTCCCACAACCTTTTTGTATATCTTGCAGTGGCATAAAGTGCACAATTTACTTCCAAGTTTATGGAGATTTTCATAAACTCTGCTTTATGTTTCTACCAACCACAAGGGTTCCGCTTTCTGTGAAACCAAACTTTCTCAATTTGAATCAAGCCTTAGAAAAAACACCCAGAACAAGAAGAAAACAAAAAGGGGCTAGTGACTACAACACCAAGTAAAACAATGAAAATGCTAGAGTTAAAAAAAGGAAAAAACACAAAAATACTAATGCGTTTTCACATGACAGGAGAATATTACTGGGTTTTTCTTTAATTCCAAGCAAATTAAGACTTTGGACACTGTTCCATGGTCAATATCAGCATCTTGTTTGTGTCATTTGCTAAAGTTTATAGTTACTTACTTGCTATACTCAGGTAAATGGACGGACTTGTCTTGTTTTCCCCATTCTTTTCATTAACTGCCTGCACATAGTACCTTCCTGCATCGGCTGCAGCTGTTGAGAGAACCACCAGCTGATTGTCCAAGGTTATTGCTCTGTGGAAAATAATAGAAAAGAAATCATTGTTACATGTGCATAGTCCAAATACAATTAGTGCAGCTACTCCTGAGAACAGAAAAAAATCCCTTTATATGATTAATTTTCTTCCAAAATGTATTTAATTTCAAATGCTACATTATGCTTACTACATCCAAATAGTTTGCTATTTATTTTATTTACCGCATTTCTATTTCTCACACTGATCATCACAGATGGCATTTACATAAATTCAGCTGTGAGCAGCTCTGCCCTGATGGTGTTTCTTTATTTTCAATTAAATCCAAAATCAACTTCTGGACCTCAAAAATAAAGCAGAAACATAAAAACAGAGGAGCCCATATAAGCACTACCAACATTCAGAATGTACTTCTACTATAAACTGCATTATGGCTAGGTACAGACTAAAAAAAACTGGAATCCAATTGCTACTTTTGCCTTTTATTTGTCAGAGTTTCTTGATTCTCTCCAATGGAAACGAAATAAAGTACCAGTTTTATGCTTTAATGCATGATTGGATCAAAGTTCTGACTTAATCTACAGTATACCCATCCACTGTAGTGCAATGTTCAATGAATTATCTTTAGCTTCAGGTGCTTTCTGAAAGAGTAGACTTACAATTCAAAAAAGTTTAAAAGAGGGGAAAAGCTCAGCACAATCTTTGCAGATCCATTAGTGGAGGATCACGCAGTTTATTTGTCTATTTGAGAATCTATGCTCCTGCTGTATATTAAATTCAAAGGGGTTGTTATTTTGTTTCCTCCCTTGACTCTAATTAATCAGACCATCAATTATGCATTATCTCTGTCTTTGAGGCTGTCACTCTAGCTGATTTGAGTATTACAGATGCATTACACAGCAGACAAACACATGAGAACTCAGTGTGTGGTAAGCAGTTGACTGCTTTTACTTTGAAAGCCAGTAATTTATACTAGTGCTTTCATATATGACTAGTATATATACAACTGTTATACAGCTTGCGACTATAACAAATTTGAAATGTTGTTGTTACTTAATTTGAATTTAATATTAAAATGTTAACATTTCAAACATAAAGTGACTTCAGGGCTAATTTAATGACATTCAAGTGATTTTTTTTCTATATTCGTATGGACATCTTTGGAAGAGTGAAAAAAATATTAATACACACATTGGAAGTGGAATATTATATTATTTATTTGATAAAGGCGAGATTTCACATAGCAATCACAAACTCAAAGGTCTTTATGAATGCCAGAGTGGCAGAATAACGTGTTGATTACCTCTACTGGAAATAAACAGTTTCTGAAAACATTGAATGATAAGAAAGCAGGTCCCTATTTCTCAAAACACTAAGTGTTCGATTTTCTCATTTTTAAAATGGAGAAAAACAGCTGCTCAATTTTTCAAAACTAAACTGAAAGCCCAGCCAGTGTAATATCCCAGATAATAAGTACAATATTATTTAATCAATACCTTTAACAGTGAAGAACAAGCCCAAATCAATATTTTCGTCTTACACTTATCATTTCAAACCACAGAAGTAGCTTCATACAACATGCTGCATAAACATTTTTTTCTTTTTGCAAAAGTATCATATTAGAGTGCTTTTTTTGCTTACTTTGCATTAGGTGAACTAAAACTACTGGGATAAATCCTACAATTTAGATCTTGTAAAATATCACTAGACAGGCAACAATATTCCACTGAGGGCTATTTGTAGGACTCCAAGAACAATAGGAGCAGTTAGGCCATTCCAAAATACAATAAGCAAATATTTCCTTCCATGGATTTACCGCAAGATTCAGGCAAACCTTGTGTCTGTGTGCCCTTTCTCTTTTTTGTGAATACATGATGATTAAGAAGAAAATCTGTTAAAACAAAAAGGCAATTGCAGGAGGACCAAGGAGTGGCAGCTGGGCGATTTTGATGAAGATGTATTACTTTCCTGTCTGCACTTTGAAACCTGGCTGAGCATCTCGTTTCACAACATGAGAAGTCTGGGACACAAAGGCTCTGCTCACAGATGCCAGAGACACAGACAGCTTGAAAAGGTCAGAATAGCCCAGTTTGATTAACTTTTAATTAATTATGTTCAAAACTGAAGATGGCTCAGTCGGCATTTTATCTGCTTGTTTCTGTATATGTAACAAAGTTTTATTTCTGCACCCACACAGACTGTTTCATCTACTGCTTCAACCATGTCAGCAGAGTTTACACATAAGGTCAAGTATTAATTACTGTAGGTATAAAGAAGAATATTTAATTTGGTCGGTGTTCTTTTATTTACAGTGCCTTGCAAAAGTATTCACCCCCCTTGGACTTTTTCACCTTTTATTGTGTTACAGTATGGAACCATGATGTATTTAACTGAGGATTTTTGCCATTTGTCAACACAAAGTATTCTATAATGTCAAAGTGAAAATAAATCAAGACATTTTACTTGTCATTATTTAAAAATAAAAAAAAACAGAAAAGAAATGAATGCATAAGTATTCATCCTCCCCCAGAGTTAATACTTGGCAATTACAGCTGTGAGTCTTTTTGGGTAAGTCTCTATCAGCATTGCAGATCTTGACACTGGAATTTTTACCCACTCTTCAAAATTGCTCAAGCTCCATCAAGTTGGATGGGGACCGTTTGTAAACAGCTATTTGTTAGTCATTCCACTAGACATCAATCCAGTTGAGCATAACCATAGAATCTTCCTCCAAAAAATCTTCCTCTCACATGCCTTTGGGCAAACTCCAGCCGAGATGTGAAATTAGCTTTTTCAACAAAGGCTTTCTTCCTGCCACCCAGATTTATGAAGTGTGCATGCTATTGTTGTCTCATGCACAGTTTCTCCCATCTCTGTCACGGAGGACTGTAACTCCTTTAGAGTTGCCGTAGGCCTCTTGGTGGCTTCCCTTACTACAGCTGTTCTTGCCCGGACACTCAGTTTTGGAGGACGGACAGTTCTAGGCAGATTCAAAGTTGTTCCATATTTTCTCACCGTTTTAAAGATGGACTTCACTGTGCTTCGAGGTATATTCAATGCCTTGGACATTTTCTTATACCCTTGCCCTGAATGGTATTTTTCAAGAACCGTGTCTCGGATCTGCTTGGAATGTTTCTTGGTCTTCATGCTGTAGTGTTTCCTTGGAAATGCATTAAGTGGGGAAGCTCCCAGACACAGGTGTATTTATTCTGAAATCATATGAAACACCTCAGCTGCACACAGGTGCAGTCAGGTAATTCTGTGACTTGGAGAAGAGAGTTGGTTACTTCAGAGGTTTTTTAGGTGTGTCAAGGCAAGGGGGTGCATTCAATTATTTTCCGTTTTTTATTTTTAATTAATTTAGTAAAATGTCTGAATTTTTTTTGCACTTTGACATTATAGAGTACTTTGTGTTGATGATTGGGAAAGAGTCTCAGTTAAATACATCATGGTTCAATGCTGTAACACAATAAAATGTGAAAAGGGGAGGTGAATACTTTTGCAAGGCACTGTAGTTTAAAAAGTTCATTTAGAGTGCATAAAAAACATATTTCAAGGAATTTATGCCTTTTGTAAAATAATCAAACTCACCCCTTTGATATGCACTACAGAAGACAAAGAAGGTAGCAAGGATGTGACCGACCTGTGGAATTTGAAAGTGTTTTTTAACCTAGTGGCTGTGTATGAAAGTCTGTTTACCCAGACCATACTTGCCCCCCCACAAAATATAAAGGCACCAAATTTAAAGGCAAAAGTTCAGATCCAGACCAGTTCATGTTACATCTTGAAACTTGGTCAAAGTGGCATAGATGTTTAAGGACTGAGTAATGATTCTTTGTGAACAAAGTCAAATACTATCTGCATATAAACAGACTTTATGATTAGTCTGACCCATTTGTATTCCCCTGATACAATCCTCTTGATGTATAGTAGCTGTGAGGGGTCCAATAAATAAAGGGAAGGAGTAAGGAGGATAATGGGCAGCCTTGTGTTATACCCCAAGGGATTTGAAAGGTTCTGCGATTAGTCCTTTAGTAATTACAGATGCAGCATGGGAGGTATATAAAATTTTAATCCAGTTAAGAAAGGTGCTGCCAAGCCTTAGGTGATCTGAAACTGCAAATAAAAAAGCCAATTTTACACTGTCAAAGGCCTTTTCTGCACCTGGAGACCATATTTTGTAGTAACGTCACTTCATTGACTTTCTTAACAGAAAACGTCAGGTTTAAAATATTCAATAAGAAAGATGAATGTCCAGTAGGAACATAAAACACTGAACTACAGATTCACGTTTCACTGTCCTGTGCAATTTATCATTATTTTATTTTGCTTAGTACAATAGTGCATATACAGTGCCTAAGAAATTTTACAGCCCCCTGAAACTTTTTTATTTTGTCTGTGCCACAGAATTTCCACATTTAAATGAGGATATTATTCCTCTTATCTACAAACCATACTGCACACTTTTAGGGGGAAATCTTTTTAATTGGGAAGAAATTGAAAATTAAAAACACAAAACAGAAATATCATATTTGTACCTTTCGCAGCTCTGAGTCTTTTGGGAATAGATTCTACCAACTTTGCACATCACGATTTGGCAATGTTTGACCATTCTTCTTTACAAAACTGTTCAGGCCTGTCACATTCCTTAGTGTACATTGTTGGACAGCAATCTTCAAGCCATACTTTTTCAATTTGATTCAGCTCGGCGCTCTTATTGGACATGTACCATTTTGTTCCCCAGTCACTCTAATGTATCTTTGGCTGTTTGTTTCAGGTCTTTATCACCCTGAAAGCTGAACTTTCTTCCCAGTTTCAGCTTTCTTGCAGGGTGCAGCAGGTATTCCTCAAGGACTTCTGTACTTCACTCCATTCATTGTCCCTTCTATCCTGACAAGTGCTCCTGTCACCGCTGATGTGAAACATCCCCAGAACATGATACTGTTGCAGTAAGTATGGTGTTCTTTGGGTGATGTGTTGCAGTTGTTTTGTGCCAAAAGTAATGCTTTGCATTTAAGCCAAAAAGTCTCATTTTAGGTCTGCGAGACATATTTTTTTAATCACTTTTGCATTATCACTTAAATGCTTTGTTGGCCTTTTTATTTCCAGTAATAGCTTCCTTATTACAATCATGCCATACAAATCAGATATGTGGAGTGTACACTTTGACCAATCTTGGCCATAAAAGCCTATGCCTTTTTTGAAGCTGCCTCTCGGTAGCCTCACAGCTCAGTCTGTTTCTTTCTCAGTTATCTATTTTGGAGGGACAGCCAGATCTTGGGCAGGGTCTTGGTGACGTCATACACCTTCCACTTCTTAATAATCATCTTGACCACGCTCCAGGGGATATTTTTTTTATATCCATTACCTAATCAGTGCCTTTCCAGAAGGGTTCCCAGAATTATCTTGAAAGCTTCTTAATAATAACTACCCAGCAGGCAGAAACTGTAGACACTGCTGAACTTATCCTGAAATGATGTGAAATCACTACAAACTAACACACAATTGGAAGTCAAATAACTCAGTGTGTGATTTGAAGGTAATCGATTATACATGAGCTAATTTAGGATTGGCATTACATGGGGCTGAACACCAAGCTATTTCAGATTTTTTTAATTTTCTACATTTTTCTAGAATATTTTTCACTTGAAATTTGTGGGGTAGCATGTGTAGAATAATGAAAAAATGCATTCTAGTTCCAAGCTATAAGGCAGCAAAAGGTGAAAATTTAAAAACAGGTAATAGAGTTTCTATAGGAGGTTCTGGAGTGGATCGAGACAGAAATTTCACTTAAAGGAAAGATCACCAGACTCCGGCTCACTTATTTTGGTCATGTGATGCGATCAGATTCATCGGAGAAAGCAATGATGCTTGGAATGGTCAGTGGAACAAGAAGACGAGGCCGCCAAAGAACGCGGTGGCTCGACGCCATCAAAACGGACACTGGCTTAGGCATAGAACAGCTGAAAGGGAAAGTCCAAGACCGGAAAGTGTGGCGAGAGATGGCCTATAGAATCGCCGAGAGTCGGATCCGACTGACCGGATTACATCATCATAATCATCATCATCATAGGAAGAACCTGAAGAACCTCACACCTGAAGAAGGCTCCACGGGCGAAACGTTGTGTTCTCTTTCTTCTTTTTCAGCATGGAATAAACCTATTACTTGTTCCTTTGCGGCCTACGCATGCTGACGCAGCTACCCACCTGAACTACTATCATCATAGGAAGTCTATCAAGTGAACCACAGGCTACAGACTTTATTTAAAGATTTACTGTGTGCATCCCAGACATGCCAATGACCACACTATGAATGGCAGCTGCAAAAAAGGTACAGTGATGGATATTCATTACCAGAACATCACACAATATTACCATAATTACAATTTGGGAGGGTAGTGGGAAGGAAGTAATTTGGACAGTAATTCAGTGGAGGCAGGAATGAGAAATATGAATTTGCACAGAGAACACAGTAAGCAAACAGACATAGTGTCTAAATGACTAGGGCAATATAGTGACTTTCAAATCCTACACTTTCTTCCAAATTATCCCTTGAAACTAACTAAAAAATCACAACTTAAGAGACTAGAAACAAATATTTTTTCAAACAAACCAGCCATTCTTTCCACATGTTTTTAAGTTAACAGCAGGAGCTTGAATGATCAATGTGGGACTCACTGTACATGTACCAATAATCTGTACTTTGGGAAGGAGAAATCCCCAGCTAAACAGTTTCAGGTGGACTGCTTAATTGCCACATAATTAAAATGAACACCAGACTCACACTACGTTATCAACAATAGAGGTCAGAGCCATCTATTTCAGCTGTTTCAGTATCTTTCCATACACAACCCATGCTGCTAATACACTGATCAATCGCTCAATTCAAAACATCAAACAAAGTTCTGTACGGAACACTGTAGATATTGCTTTTTTTAAATTAGCATGACGGTTGTTAAAGTTAATTTATTTCCATTGCTTTTAGTTTAACATCATCCACATGTCCTTTAGCTGACTTACATATATGATAACAGAACAACATTTACAGTACAGTACAATTCACACACAAATAGTATCTCTAGGCATTATGGATATTTTATTTTATATATTAGTGATATATTCATTTAGGAAATGATCCAATTTTTTTAACAACTTAATTCAGATTTGTTCTAAAATACAATGATAATTCTTACAGGCCCACTTCGAATTACTATGCGCTATCCAACCCCTATGCAAATAGAGTCAATTACTCTTCTTAGGGAACTAAGTCTCCTTTTGCATCATGAACAGTAATGGTTCCTTACAGCTTACACTTTCCCTTAAAACATATCCTACAGGAGCCTAGCCAAAGTAGTGGCAATTGTACAATTAGACAATGGCTCTAATGCCAAGAAAGCTAAATGGTCTGAATGGCTTCCTCTTGATTGTATTATTGTATAATTGTATATGATATATTATTGTATAATTACATATTATTATTATGAGTGTTCCTAATATTATTCTAACAACACTCAATATACTCAGCAAGATCTGACAATCATAGCTTGCGGTTAATAAGACATCCAGGTGCTACATTTCAGATTGTTTTCTGGTTAAAGATTTTTTTGTTAAGGCTAATCACTTTGAAGCTCACAACCCCCTCAATGGTGTTGTTTAAGATATGCATTCCTCGGTAATCAAACGTTTGGCACATCTTTGACCAAGGCACTACAACTTTATTTTGCCGAATGAGCTGCTGACCAGTTTTTGTTAAAGTTATGGGCAGTCTGACCGGGAGTTTTAGGTTTGGAAATAATGCAAAAGCTCTATTAGCCTAAAGATCGGCACAATAAAGTATTCAGTCCACTCATACCATGCCTACAACAGGTATGGATCTCATTTATCTACCTATTATGTTCAAACTTAAAATAAAACATATTTGTGTAGATTGTCTAAAATACTTGTGTGTAATATGTATATCCTCACAAAAAACACTTCTGCAATAGCACACATCTAGCATTAAGTTAATCCTCTCAATAAATATAATTTTAAATATAATTCAAAAGCAGAATTTAAACCAAATCTTATTTGGTATTTATGTGGATCTCAGTATCAAGAAACTGCAGCAAGTTAATGTATACATTTGTCTATACTCTTTAAAATCTTAAGCCGAGTGCAAATAAAAGGGGACATTTTCAAGGGATGTAGTACTAAACATTTTTAATAAAAACACCTTAAATGCAAAATATATATTTAAGAATAATAAAATACAACTGAAGAATTGTGTTGTAAAATACAGTAGTTAAAGGTAATTAATTTAAAGTAAGAACAGGACACTTACTGATTATTATTTTACAGATAATAATAGATTAGCTACACACAGAGTAGACATAAATCAACATATTAGGAAGAAATGTGAGGAAATGTACACAGGCATTTGTGAAAAGTGCTTTTGAAAACTAAAAATATCCATTATATTACACAAAATGTTCTTTAAAGATCACAACAATTTAAATACCTCATTATTTCAAATCCTTAAAAGTTCATTGGCCTATTGAGACTGACATTTTTAATCATAAAACTGTAAGTAATTCAAGAAAGAACAGCATCTGTAGAGAGCACTGGAAGCCTGCTTTACTGATTCATGTTCACTGCAGCTAGCAAAAATGAAATGAAAAAAAAATACCATTAAACATAACTATTGCAACCTGCAAGCAACTGTTAAGAAAATCACAATAGCTAACTGTACGGCATACAATATTTTATTGTTCAAGTATTCCTCCATCATCATAAACTTTATTGTATTTTTCAAAGGTTTGCAGATACAAAATGTATATTGAGGCAGGTAATTAAAATTTCAGCATTTCAAAGGACCTTGTATTTCTTACAAAGTTCATGGAATGCATGTTGTAATTTATGATGATGATTACAGACTGTGCCTGAGACATGCCTACAAATACAGTAGTAAAGGAAATGTTTCCAGACTCATTATATAGCCCTTGTTTTAATGAGAGAATAGAGCACAATAAGTAATGAGTAAGAGGGGACTTCTCGCCATTCAGATCCTAATAACCAACTTATTTAGATCAAACAAGAACATTAAACCTATACAATGCACAAAGACTGCTGTATAATAAGAGTAAGGCATTCAGGAATAATAGCCTGGCTAGAATCATCTGTAAGAATTTGATTAGTGGTTAGAAATTCACAAAGTTATTATAAGGAAAATGAAAAATTCATTTTTGGAGCAGGTGCACTGATATTTTATTGTCCAGACATTCATTGCACTGATTAACATCTGTCATAAACAGGGTTGATCGTCAGGAGGTCTGCTGTGAAAGTCACAGGCTAACAGCATGTTTGGCCACTGCTGGAAGAAATACAAGCTGTACATCTGCAGCACATGTTATGCACCAGATTTGGCAAACTGTCTTGTGGGACTCTGTTCCATTCCTCTCCTAGGTCCTGGACAAACATGCCTGTTTGCTGGTCTCTGAGTTGTATAAGTGCAACATGCTATACAGGTCTGCCCACAAATGTTCAGTGGAACTGAGGTTTGGTGAATGAAGCATCTAAAATAGGTCATATTCTCATCTTGTAAGAAAACATTTGTTATACAAGCAACATGAGGATGTGCGTTTTCATGCTCTGTCTGGATGATCCCAAAGGAATAGCAGCAAACAAAGTCTCAGGACTTGTCCAATGTAAGACCATGAGGCCAGGTTGCCGTCAATCATTAAAGATGATGTTCTTTACAGAATAGAATACAAACTCCTGCTGAGCACAATAATGGTGAGCAGTTACTCACACCACCTCACTCTATAGCATTAAAGAACACTGGTCAGCACTGGGCCCATGTGTGGTCATCTGGTCTGCAAACAGTGACCATTAAGCAATCCCATCACAGCTGAAATTCTGGTGTGGCAGCCTGGTGTTTCTTATTCAGTAAAACCATCACTACAATAACAATCACATTCATTATTCTTGGCTATCATTGACAGAAAGTGATTGTCTGTAACATCTGGTTAGAAATTGCAGGCTGCAAACACTAGACAGCAAACAACAGTACTCTGACTCAATCCATTCTCTGGGTGGTAGAGAAAGGTAAAGCTTAGAGAGCTTAAAACAATGGGTGTCTTTTTGAGGTGTAATATTTCTTTTTTTTCATTTATGACAGTGGCAGATAGTGCAGAGACAAAGTGAACTAATAACAGTGCTAACAGAAAGAAGAGGCAGAGGACAATTAGTAGTTCTTCAGTGTGCTCTTTTCTCATTCACAACAATGAGGAGCCATCGGTGCCCAAAAATTAAACATATCTCCATTGCCATGCAAAATATCTGGTACATAGGCACTAAACAATGCAGACACACAATTGTATTTGCGTTTCCTTGCGTCTGGGTTATAAACTCAAGAGCAGCTTGATGAAGTTCAGAGGTTAGGTTTCAAGTTGCTGTTCTGTGTAGGTTTCAACACAACTCGAAAAATAATTTTCCTCTATCCCTTTAGGCACTATTCTGAATATGCAGATATACGAGAATTGAAATCATCAAGATTGGGCTCTTTCTCTGTTCTTAATTTTAATTAATTATTCAACGTTGCTAATCAAGGTGCTTTGTAATTTTGACAATTGTAGTTTAAAGTTTTTGGGAAATACAACACTGTCATTACAGCCAGTAAACCACTGAACATTCACATTTATCAATCAAAGGTTTAATAGGTTAAATCAACTTAGCACCTGTATCCAACTGGAAGTAATGAGTAACGAATTAATAAAAATGATGCGATAACATTCAATCAAAATATAAATTCTTTAAGACCTTGCCAACTGTGGGGTTAACATTCCAGAAAACCGATGTGGTTTGCAAAAATATAGATGGTAAATACTTGAGTATAAGACAATTAGGGAGTTACCTTCCCACAGCCCCTGTTACACTCATCAATGGTCAGTTAACATTAGATTTAATCAAAGAAATTAACACATACAGTGTTAGCCTCAGGGCCTGAGAATTTGAAACTCTGATCTTCTTTGCAAGATCATGTAAGATAAGTTTGTAGTAATTGATATTTTTATCTGTAAATAGATATGTCTGTTAAGCTCAATAACTGACAAATCTTTTGTCATAATAAATTCATCCATAAAATCCATACGTGTATGTCAGCACTGACAATAAATCTCTTCAAGAGTTAGCAAAACTGTTTTCTTTATTACATCTATATACAGCATAATTGCAAAGAAGGGTGAAATTCTAGGACTTGCAAGGCTTCCTCAGTTAAATGTCAATCACCCTGGTAATCAAACAAAGGTTTTGTCAATCACTCGGCCAATCAAAGAAGCAAATCAGAGGTCATCTTTAAGATGGCTGGAGCTGTCATAAATGTTTAATAAGATGTAGCTTCAATGTGTTTCTGAGAAGAAAGAAAAACAAATGTACTGTAAGTATAGTTAACCCCGAATGGTGAAAACAAGAAACTATGAAGATAGTTCCATTTCTTTAGTTCATCCTCTACTGTTTAATCAAAGAATCAAATCAACATATTATGGATCTACATGGACCTAAATTTCACTGAGAGGCTGCAATTTTGCTGCATGTGTGTTTTAGGAGACAGTACAGTTTGTTGAGGACCACAAACCTAATACTATGGCAGTCAAGCATTTTAGACAGCAGGTTCAAAAAACATTTGCAAAAAGCTATGGAGAGGTGAGACATTTATGAACAAAAATCTGAACGTTACCTTTTGCCAATCCTCTTTTATGTATGCTACCTCACAATGCTTAAAATGGAATATTAAAAACACTCTTCTTTTATTCTACTAATTTTGTCTTTTGTATCCAAGAGCATAAATAAATCATTTACAAAATCGAACACTGTAGGTACAGTGTTTTATTTATACCCAGACTGATCATTATTGAACTGTGGCTATTAAAGGATATTTCTAATGAGTGGCACTTGTCCCAGTTAAGCTTGGTTTGGAGAATTTCACTCTGTATTGCATTTTGTCTGTAAATAAGCTTTCAATGCAACATTTTTTAAATGTACAGTAACCTCCCGGGTCTCATTAATAACTTCACTTCCAACCTCTTGTTAAACCTTGTTTGCTGCATCATTTTTCATGCAGAGGATGATAAAGACTGGAATAAGATATTCCTGTGGAACAGATAAAATAATCAATTGTATGCAAGCAATCCTCACTAGAGAAGTAATGACTGAGAAGTCTGAAAGCCCACGGCAGTAAGCATGTTTTATTTGGCATATTAATAACTATAAAAGGCCAATGTTTCCTGTTCAGTCCACAAAAAATGTTTGTTTACAATAAGCCTTAGGTTCACCACAAAGTTTCAACACAATTGTATTACTCACATACTGATGTGATGCCCATTGCTTTTCTATTCCATTCTTTGCTTGTTATACATTCATTCCACTCAAACTCAATCTCATCAAATCTATGGCTTCAAGGTCTTAATGTTTTGACAACGCTGACTAGACATGGTACAACATAAATAAACATGCAATAAAAAAGGGAGATCCTACTTTATTGAATAGTCTAATATCTGCCCTGCAGACAGGGTTACATAGAAAATTGCTTTATTTCTTCTTTAATTTTTTAATGCTATAACATATAACATGGTGAAAAGTTATATCTCACCATCATATATCCTGACACCCTGCAAGATATATGGTTGTTAACTACTGTGAGAAGATTTAAATTCAGACTCCATATCACCATGAACACAACTAATATTTTAGAATGTTTATAACACTGTCATGGGTGTTTTTCACAGCTTTAAGGGAAAACTTAAGATTATGACTATTTATTCACATACTGTATGAAGAAAAAAATATTTTCTGCCACAGAAAACATTTTAGCGTTAAACAAGATAAAAGAAATTACAGCATTCCTTTCCACAAACTTTCAAATGACCTGTTGGTTAATACCAACAGAAAACAGCAATACCTGTCTTTAAGTTTCAATTGAGAACCACAGGGACTCCAAAACATGCACTTTATTTACAAAACTCGAAAAGTTGGGTAGTATAAACCTCTAATGTTACTCTCAGAAAATATCAGAGAAAAGCGAACAAAGAACAAAGAGATATTTCTGTCCCTGATACTCATTATCTTTTGTAGTAATTGTTCAAATTTGCTCATTTTAAAAACCATTCTCTGGGGGTGAAGTGTATTTCATTTACAGTACATGGTCATTATGTATAATTATCATATACTCATTAAATAATCAAGTGAATTAAAAAATAATAACTGGTGGGATCCTCTTCAGCTCAGGACAATGGACCTTGAGAAGACTGCAGAGCTCATTAAAAACCTGTTTATACACAGGACACTTTAATGGAACCCACTGGAAGCACAGCACATAATTCTTAGGGAGGAGGTTACATGTGGTCAGTTAACTTGAACTTTTAAATATTAAAGGGCATCATCAATCTGAAAGTGGCCAACTAAGAAAATAGGACATAGTATATCCCTGGTAATAATAATACTGTTTTGGTGTACTTTTTAAAATTTTTATGATGTTGTCCCTTGTATTACATGAAACCAAACATTATCATGAGGTTTCCCACATTAAATATAATTCCCAATATTAAGCTTTTGTCACAATGTATCTGCATGTTCTTTGTAGATTTACTGTAAATTGGGACTGACACATTAAAGTTTAAACATTTACATAATTAAAAGCTAACGTCTTCTGGTATCCATATCAAAATAAACATCATTGTTTTGAATGAGCTACTTTCAGTTATAGCAGCAGTAATACTAACAACAATCTGGAGAGAAAAGTGCTATACTCTGCACTTACTACCAGGGACCTAATTATGAAGCAACATTAACCTGACAGCTACAGGGAGCCCTGTGGCAATGCTGCTGCACATTTAAACTACCTTATAGTCTGTATTGTGTGATCTATTTGTCATAATTTAAATACATCTATTATTATAATTATTTTTAATAGTTTAGATATTTCAGATATGGGGGATAGATGCTGCAGCAATTCCCATAAGCCATAAACAACTTCTTTTGTTTTCAACAATAGATCTTTAATGTGTTTAGAGGTCCATAATGAATAGTAATACAAGAACCCATGAAACTAACTTTTTTATTCACAATACAAAGATTAACTTCCACAATAGAAAAATGAGACAACAGCAAAAAAGTGCTACTCCCATCTTCAGGGACAAAAGGGAAAAGTGAGTCAAAAGCTGAAATAATATTGAAAACATAAAGCAGAAGGGAAAAAATACATCACACACACAGAAACTCAAGGGGTTCCCTTGCCCAAAGAAATAAAATGTGTGTGTGTGATTAATAATATAGCTACAGTAATAATTCTGGAGAGCTCACTAGTATTAAATTAAAGGTCAAGTAATAAAGACTTGTTACTACATCCAGTCCCCAAACCTATTAAGGGCTCCACATGTTAAATATACGGGACTAATTAAGAATCTGAAAACATGTACCACTGTTCAAAAGCCATGACAAAATCTATGTTTAAAAGTCCTGGCAAATTCTATCTCTTCTGAGACTGAGTGACATTTATGTACAGTGGCTATTGAAATACTGTCCTTAAAAACTGGAAGAGATAATGTATTGCACAACCACAGAGCTCCCATTCTTTGCTTTTGGCTTTTAGCTTCCCATTAAAAGTAGCACATATGCTGCTTTTGTTTTTGAGCTAGAATATATTATTTTTTTTTGGAGTGGAAAAGAACCTTTCACCAAACCAAATTAGACTAAACATATCTCAATTGTTTGTGCTGGTTGGTGCCATTCGAACCAGGATTTGTGCCATTTTGGATTGTGAGATCTTAGCAATTCTTCTGTCAGGGAATTGAATATATAGTTTATACAGTTTATATTATTATTGTGTGTATTATGCATGTTTTCTCATGATCCTTTGTTAGCTTGACAGTCCTGAAGTAACTGCATCAAGGAATGCCTGAACACAATGCCACAAACAGTGCTATTAAACTCCTTCCTGCTTAAAGCTTCCCTCTGTTATCAGTTTTTCACTTGACCTTTAAGAAAGGATAAAGATCAGAAATAAGGACATTTTTAGACTGAAAAGATATGGTTTCTTATACAATAATACTTTGCTTAGTGCTATTTCTGTTAGCATTGAGCAAACATAGTGCTCTCCTGGCCATTTTTTAAATTATTCAAAAAACACCTGTATAAGAGCAGGAGTGTTCATCTGTGACTCACATACAGGTCAGGCAGAAGTACTGTAACTACAGCACACTCAGTGCAGGCTGTAGTTGTGCATCCTGCTACTATTTGAGCTAAAGGGAAGAAGCAATGAAAAATATATGCAAGCTCTTATCCAATGAGAGAGCAGTATGGCCAGGGCCATTTGTAATCACTCATCCACTTCTATGTGAGTACAGAACTCCGCTGTGCTGTGATCTCACTTATTTTGCTTATTAGTATTCCTGTGAGCCACAGCCTGCCCCATCCTATCAGATGTACTGTAACTCCTTCCATTAGTCTCCCACTGCTGTTGGGAGTAGGAGTTGGAAAAGTGAAGGCAGACAGGGGGTTAATTTAAAGCTCTGTCAAAATGCACAGGTGTCCAGGCAAATTTGTTCTTCTGTAACTATACACTCATTTCAAAATAAAACTCCTTTTTGTAATAAAATTGATTTTTTAATTACATTTGCGATACAAATATCAGTAATACCATTACCGATACCCCAATAAATCACTCATATGTTAGTTACAGGTATATGCAAAAAATAACACTCCTGAGAATGCATCTCCATTGGACTCATGCTGTAACTGCCCCTATTAGCCCTAATTTCACATAGCGCTCTTTTCTCTGGAATGCATCCCCCATGCTAAGTGAAGTATTACTGTATGTCCTCCATTATAACTCTGTCTCACCCTGTAATTAGTTCCAAGAAACATTTATAGTTTGAAGATTTTGTTCATGGACGTCAGGACATCTAGATCTACACTCACTATGGAATTATAAACTACTTTTCTATTCAACAAATCACATGACCAGTCACCTTTATACAGCTGTTGGCTATAATTACCATAGGTTACGATTATTGTGCGATCAATCTCCAGCCTACAATATGCCACCATAGATACCAAAAAATAAGAAAAAATACGCATATTAAAAGCAGCTGAAATGTGATTGGCTTTTGGCAGCCATGTTTTCTAATGTGTCGATTTGTTTCAAACAATCTTGAGATGCAACCTGAGATACTCTATGTTACTGCAACATTTTGCTCCAATTAACAAAACATTTTGAAAAAATATTGTTTGAAAGTTATATGGCAAATTTAATATGATGGCCAAATCAACCATTTAACAAGTCTAAATCTTGGACATGAAGTAAGACAATGCACCAAGTTCCAGATCTATACTTTCACTGGTTTAGAAGAAGAATTTCTTTTAATGAGAAAACCCATTAGCTTCACAGAATACACATACCAAACAAATTGTACGAACAATTAGCTTAATTTCCATACTCACCATAGTCTCCATATAATATCTAGGAATAATGTTCGTGAGTCTGGCAACACTGTACCATCACGGTATAATGAAATACTGTATATGCAAATTACCCACACCTTCAATTTAAGTATTTCAGAAGTATTTGAAAATAACATTAGAAGAAAAAAAAACAATAATAATAATATGGTTCCAGAAACGTTAGTACTTCTGGCCCCCTAATAATCTGCAATGTATACATTGGAAACAAAAATAAATGTGAACACTTCCTGACTTGATTTTCTTTTTCAATTTTACACTCCTACAGATATGCAACTAAAGCAAATAATATATAATAGATAAATAGATCAAACTAATTGATAAACAGTTTTTCACTGTACCAGTAGACAAACACTGGCTCACATCAGCAGATTTAGGCAGGAAAAACTCTAAAAGATGCATCTAATTTTTAAGGATGTTTGTTTCTAATAAGAAACAGTGCAAGTGAGAAGAGGCCATTCAGTCCATCACCCAATTCACATGTTCCAGATACCCACAATTTCTTGATGAAAACAAGTGTTTCTTATTATCTGTCCTGAAAAAAATTCCTAGTTTCCAAATGTGAGACCATGTCCTTTATTTCATTATCATTAAAGAGGAAGAAATGTTTCAGGTACTAGGAGCACTCAAGATAAATCCCTAGGGCATGATGTTTTCTCACCAAATTTGTGCAAGAAAATTATTGACTCAACTCTTCAAACATTAACCATAGCCGCCAAAGTAGGGGTAGTACCTGTGGACTGGAGAAAAGCCAGTGCAGTGCCCATTCAAAAAAAGGATGACAAAATTGAACCAAGTCATTATAGACCAGTACGGCTGACTATCTTGTGACAAACAAATATAAAAACTATTCAACTGCCAATATGGAAATAAGATCTAAGGTAATAATCAACACAGATTGATTAAAGGAATTTCAGAGGGTTTTTGATAACTTTTCTAAAAAAATATGAAATCTCAAATTATAGACAGCCTTCAGTGAAACACAATGCATTGAGAATTGATTAAAAAAACAGAAAGCATGGTACAAATAAGGGGTGAATACTCAACTTAGGTTGATGTAATTAGAAAAAATTAGAAGGTGTGCCCTTTGAGGTAATACACTGTTTTTGTTTGTTAACCAGTTTGCAATATCTGGATTCCCATAGCTTTTATTTGGAGAATCCACAATTTAGGATGGACCTAACTAAAACAATTTCTTGATGTATTTAAAAAACATATATTTTTAAAATATGACCAATCTTTTTTTATTGAATCAGAATCCAACTGTTCGCAATCCACAATCAGGAAGGTCAAATTCTTTCCTTAAATAGTCTGCTTCTTTAAAACCCCTAAGCATTGACTCACATTTTAGAGATCTAAAGAATAAATCAAAACATATAATATTAAGTTCATATTTCAGAATGCTTCCAGCATTGTTATTCTCTATGTCCTGGTTATTTGATAATATTGTGGTGATCAGCTCCCCCTAGCATTGGACTGTCCCCACAATCTCTACCCTTATACCCAAGTTCCACCCCTTCTTGTCTTTTCTCTTTATAAAACCAGGGATCAATCCCCATTCTATCTATTCCCACTTCTGCATCCAGAGGATGCTCTCTCTCTTCTCCCACTTGTACCTGCTCCATGACCAAGCACGGCCCACTGTAATGAAAAGGGCAATAAAACTGTCAGAAAGTCAGTAAGTCGTCTCTGCCTGTCACTCCCCACGCAGCTGCAGCCAAACTGGGAGTGCCTGTTACAATATTAAGACAATACATATTTTTAATAGTTGGTGTTGTTAAAAACTGTGACAGGTTTATGTAATTTTACATGTAAAATTATTACATCTGAAATTGTGAACCATTTCAGCCTTATCAATTTCAGCTTCTACAGTATATTTCCCATTATGATATCCCAATTCAAGTGTGGAAAGATGAAATCTCCCAGGAATATAACATCACCTTTGCTACATACCCTCCTGATTCCATCATACAGCAAGATACCTGTTTATATGTTTGCATTAGATGGTCTATAACTACAACTGTTGTTAATTTCTCCTATTTTTTAATTTTCTAGTTTAACTGACATAGATCTTAAATGAGCTGTACACTTCCCCTTTAGTTTCTAATCTTGCATATTATTTTTGGTGTACTTGTAGTCTCATGCCTGTCTTTCTAAAAACTTGTGTACACATTAAAGCATCTCATCTACAAAAGAATCCTCTACCTCTAATTCACAAGTAAAAGCCCAAAAGTCACTGGGGTGCAGAAGGCAGTATAACCCCTGCCTGTTTGTGGTGGGTTAAACACTCAGATTCAAAGAAGCCCTGTACCTAAAACCATATTATAACCTAATTTTATTAGGATAATCCAGACACATCTGAGATGGGTTTCTTTAGCAGGATGCTCGTGCTAGTAAGAGCTTGGCAGATGTCATGACATCGCCTGTTAATAAGACATTACCTGATGTCTTCCAGCTGCTTAGACATGTAACGTAGCAATTGAATCAGGACTGGGTATTAGCAGTATAAACCAAGTATTTTTCAACCACTTTTTTTACAAACCTCTTTGTGTCATCAAGAAGACTTCCTCTGAATACTGTGACTATTTTTAATTCTTATTAATTATACATTTTAAATACTATTAAATAAAGTATGCACCTAACCCATTAATAATAATACACCCTCAAGGCAGCTGTAACCTCATTCATTAGTACCTTTTTACTGCATTGTTTTTCTATGTTTTAATGAATTAATTCAGACAAAAACTATGGTTGAAAATTTAAACAACCAATTGAAAGATTCTAGCTCCCATTGACAAAGCTACCAATGACACTTCATGAACGTCTGGCGTTGGTGCTAAAACAGACACTCCTTTAAAAATTAAATGCAATGACTACATGCCAGTAGTCTTTTTAAGGCTTTTAATAATGTAAAAAGATCCAACTGGGCCTGCAGATCATTAATTGGTTACCTGTAGAGAATTGTGAAGCCAGCTGTCAGAGGAACTTTTTCTCCTATGAGTTCACAGGCAGCGATGTTTAAAAGTTCTCTCACCTGGTCACTTCAATTTTCAAAAGAGCAGAATGATTAAATAAAGAAAATAAGTGTCACTGTAATTCTGCAATTTTCTCTTTGTGACTTTCAGTACATCTGTAACTGTACTTAGTAAAGAAACATCATAATTCTACTTCTGTTAATCAGAATGTAGTTGAATTGTTTAAACTTTCTGTGAATGACTGAAAGACATAGCCACTGCTTCCCTCAGGTTTTCTTCTCCTTTGATTTTTTTTTCTCTCTTTCCACTTGGGATCTTCACTCTCCACTGCCATCTCTAGCTTGTCTGGGGATATGGATATGCCTATGAGACTAGAAAAGTACTGCATTCACTTTTAGCTTTACGTTTAAAGGATATCCTTTGTGTTTAAGTTATCTATGTTTTATAGTGAAAGAGCCTCAAGTCCTTTATCTTCTATCCCTTTTCATTTCTGGGCTGTCCTGTATTGGTGGTAGTTGGTGATTTACCTGGGAGTTTTAAAGCCAAGTCAAGAAGAGAAACTAAGAAGAATATGTTTCCATTTCTCCACTGTAAATATGGGCATTCATATTTTTTTAAACATTAATTATGATTTTTGTTTATTTGTATTTGAATTATTAGGTTTCGCCTTGATTTAGTGATTGTTTAGGGCTTTCACAAATGACAATATTTTTGCTTTCCTCTTCCACTGTAACACGTTAGGTGAAAAAATCCTCTTTTGGTTCCAAAACATCCAATTTGTAGTCAACATCACCTCCCTTCCCTGAACAGTTACTAGACACTTACTAGATTATTAATAAACATCATGATTTGTGCATTAATACATGTAATGAAGCAGTCCATGGTTCAAAGTAATACTAAATAAGCTCTCATATTAACTAAATGGAAAAGAAAAAATAGCAATCCTTTTGATAACAGCAGAAAAATAATTTGTTTCTGAAACAGATTTTTATTGCGTACATCTAAGGGCTTTTCAATTATAAATTTATCCTAGTTTATCATAAGGTTCAGGAAATTAATTAATTTGCAGACTAAAACCGGCAATATCATAATAACAACAACAACAAAGATTAATTTTACATAAAACTTTCCTTCATACTTACAGAAGTACTACTAATAATTTTTATATATAGGGCAGGATCTACTGAAGCTCCAATCACTGAAGCTCAGCACCCAGTTCGATGATCCACAGTAGCAATGTTATGTCAGCTAACTTCACTGTAGGCTAACTATGTAAGAGACCATCACTTCACTTATTAAATGTAAGGAAAAATTCCAAATAAGTTGATAAATATGGGGTAAGCACCCAAGTTATCAAAACCAATGCCATAGAATCTACAGTGTGCAGTACTGTGCCATGCAAATAAGTGAGAGAATCAAGACAAAATGACTTTGCTCAATTTTGTTTAGCACTGGAAAGTTTGGTAACCAATCTTGTATTGTCATATATTCTTGAGAAGGTCAAGACAACAGATTTTGTAGGTCATATAAGACAAAGGAACAGGAGAACAAAGCAAACCCGAGTTCTTTATTATTCAGAAGTTTGTGTGGCAATGTTATATGAATACATCCTCATCTAAAATGTGAAAGTTTTTTATGTGATACCATACACCAAAAGGAAATACAATAAGCATTCTGTTTGAAGAGTCAGTTGGGTTTTATTGTTTATTTTTTTCACTGGATAAAAACCAGCTACAGTCCCAGGCAATACAAACTCCTCAACTAGTAAGATAATAATCTATTCACGAGCATTACAAAAGTGACTTCAAAAGTTTCCTGGAGCCAGGTGGGGCAAAATAAATGCATGAGCTGCAGTGAAGTCACTGCAGTTTCCATTACATGTGAAGAGTAATAAACTAATGTAAACACTTCCAGCACTTATCACACAGAACGTGTTTTGTTAACATACTCACATCTGAAATTCTACAATAAGAAAAGTGAATTAATTTCCATACTCAGGCCCAGAGGCACATTTATCCAGAGATTATCCTGGTTTCTTTACCGTTAATGATTTCTCCCTGGATGGGATGCCAGTGCACAGCAATGCTGGTACCCATTTGCATGGTTGGACGGAGGAAGCAAATGGAGTAAAGTGTCTTGCTCCTTGACCTAAGACAGAACAGTACCATGTCTATCAAGAGTTGTGTCTAACCTTCTAGTTGTAAGTACAGAGACCTAATAACTACTATACTCAGGTCCACCAGTTTCCACAATGAAGTCAATTAACTGATGTGGACCAATGGATCAAGTGGCACAAGGCAAAGTAAATACACAAAGAGAACAAGTGACTGGGAGAAGCTGAACATAAATCAAGAAGGTCTTTAGACAACTGGTTCCAGCTTCCAAGACCGCAGTCAAATTTAAATACCTCAAAGAAGTCCAATTGAAATCTCAGCATTAATGTCTCTCTCCTCAACACAGGTTTTTCCTTTTACAATGAAACCAGGTGCTTTCTTGTCAAGTGAGACTTTTTTTTTAACTTCATCTTCCTGGAGTTGTTCAATGTGCATTGTCCTTGCTGACAAGGTTTATTCAGTTGCCTGGCAACCAGGTTGCTGCCAGGTCCCTATTTGCTGCTCTCTCAATAACCTGGCGTTCATTTGGAGAGCTGGGCGCAATTTCCCCGTCTGCTGTGCTGCTCAAAGCAAGTGCTATCTGACATTTCAAAGACTTTCTATGCAATTAATTATGGAACACTTCCAGAGCCTGATTAAAATGATTTGCTCCATAACAATTTAACCTTCTGATTTTACTTCCACAGGCATTAAAGAAAAAAAAATACTATAGTGTGACAAAATGACTGCCTAGGAAAGGTACAGATTATGTACCTTTAATAACCACCTCTCCAACTTATTTAAACTGCTTTTTGTTAAAACAGAATTGTCTACCACAAAATTGGATTCTGATTTATCTTACAGTTCTTACAAGAAGTTCTTAACATTGTGAATTATGGCTGAATTTCAAAGAGATACTGTTCTCTTAAAAAGCAACAAAGTTTTCAATCCTTCAGAATGGACTGAACTCCTCACACTGCTATTATAGTCAATAAATGTATTATCTCAAAATGCAAAATACTTACACATCATTTAAAATGTCAAGCATACATTTTGACTGGAGAGTGGTTTTTAGAGTGTGAAGAATTTTGCAAGGTTAGATACAATCTTTTTTAGAACAATATTCAAATATAGCACTAGACTTAAAATGTCAAAAATATATCCTCTGCAAAATACAACTGTGTTTTTCACATTAGAAGCTGGTGTAACTTGTTGAACAGCCAAATATGGTTTTCTCAGTCTGTACCTGCTCATCTCTTTCAAAACCATTTCTTAATCAAAACCTATACATTATTTCTACTGTTCAACAAAACTACATATTGGTTCCTCTAGGATGTCCATCAGTTCTTAATTAATGTTTTCCCTGAAATAATTCTATTTTATTCATATCCAGATTCTAGTTAAAACAGTACTGACAAAAATCCAGTACTTTGTGAATGTTTACCTTACTCTAAGCCTGTCCTCTGTTATTTATAGTCTTGCAAAATGGTTTTTAAATTTCACAACTTTTTCTGCTTAAGAAAAAATAATTCTGCATTGTCCAAAAGTCAGGTCAGTTTCAGGCAGCAGCTCCAAGCTTCCTCATGGGCATGTCAAATCAGATGATATTACAATCACAGAGCCCAATGCACAAGACACCTTAATTGTTATTTTTACTTAATTTGTTTTTGCTATATAATTTACATTAAAATCTCTTTATTTCAGTGGTTTAAATAGGGAACAGAGTACATAACGTTATTCGTATTGAAATATTTTCTTTTTTCACTTTGGAAGCATTTATTATTGGAATAAAATGCTGTATTACTGAAGTTAACTGACAATGATGATGACATTCTGGTCAATTCATGCTGTTTTGAATGGTTTAAAAATGATCCAAAGTCAGCCGACCTGTCAAAAGCATTTTTTAATGTCACAAACACTTGCTAGCCTCACAATCTGACTGATACCAATACTGTCAATTCCTGCTGCGTGCTATGATGTTGCTGCTGTCACAGATGACATCACATCCAGTGAGTTCCTCTGTGAGTTTCTTGTCATGTGACAGAGAGAGATATCATTCACAGCAGTGTCCCCATCATTAAAATTTAATGTATATGCACAGCCTGAGATATGTGAGCTGGATACTTAAGAGGGCTAGATGTCCAATGCAAAAATAACATAAACACCACTGATAAGCAGAATAATTAAATTTTGTAATGGCAGGCCATGGTTCGGAGAGGTTTAAAAGTAATGTATTCTATCTAAAACTTTCTTTCAATTAAGGCTCTCCTATGATCTCTTAGCTCTGTACAGTCAGTTTCCTTATTCAAAAAATCATATATGCAATTCTGATGGTTCCCAATTAATTAACACCAGCCAAAAAAGTACATACAAAATCCTATTTTTTTATGATAAAGTGCTTAATACTAATCATATTTATTGTTGTGCTTTTAACTATCTACCTATCTGAAAGAGAGTAATAGTAATATTTTTGTTCTCTCATGCTGGTTAAACTGAAAACAGAAAAATATAATGTGCTGCTATTAAACATGTTTGGTTACCTTTAGCCTGGAACCACCCCTTACCCTCATTCTAATGCTGTTCTTCTAGAAAACACTCAACTGTGGACCTCAATGAAATGGGCTATTACACAAGCCATATTCAACACAAAAATATGTGTAGGACCAAAAGGCAAACTATAACACAGCCAGCTTTATATTTTTTTGTAAGTGACAAGATTTCTCTCACCCATGGAAAGACTCCACACTGATTCAGCTTTAAAGCTGGGTAAAAAAATCCTTGACTTCACCACAAAACCTAATAATAAAATAACCTATAATAAAATAAGATGCTTTTATAAAAATATGAAATTGTTTTGCTCATAAACCCTTAATATATTTTAAATAGCTTCATTTGGCCACATAATAGTATAATTATCTATGCTTTCTAAAAATACATAGTGTACATATAGTTTCGATTCTGGGGTCTAGAAATAGTCAGGAAATGCATTAAATATAAGGCTCTTAGCAGGACAATGTCTTGATAATGGGCATGTGACATTTTGCAAATTATGTACCATGCCTTGCACACAATGAAATTCGTAGGCCTTTAATAACTACAAAACGACTGTCCTATGTGATCCAAGCGTGAAAATATAAAGCATACTTGACTGAATTTAATTATTCAATATATAACCACTATTATTTTAATTGCAGTGATTTGTGACGTTCATTATTTAAGTCAGTGGATTTGTCCAAGTCCACATACAAAGGTGTGCTTTGTATATAGCTTTTTTCTCAGACCAATGCAAACACCTGAAATATCCCAACCTCATAAAACAGAGCAACAACATCTGTAAGCACATTAATAATGAGCTCTCCAGCTTAGTCCACAAAACTCTGAGATGGGAAGATAAGGTTACTTGTACTGTGTTTCCATTATTGCCAAGAATTTGGAATACTAATGCAAAATGCCCCAGACTTGTTTAATTTTATCATGCATAACAAAACTGCTACACTTCAGTGAAACTCTCTTACATTCACAGACTCAGAAGGGCTTAATTACTTAAAGAGGCACTAGAGTTCAACATCACAATGGGGATAAAAAAGCAAGCTCTTTGTTAACCACATCCTCAGTAAAATTTGCTTTTTAACTGAATTAGAAACAATCTCCTTTCGTACACCTCTAAAACACCTACAAACACACCATAAATGTTAAATTGTAATCTTTCCCTTTAAAGCCTCAGTAACCACTTTTAGAAAGATAAATAAGATAACAAACGAGAGGAGGCCCATCCAGCTCCTATTGCCCCTCTTTGTCAGATTTAAAAATACTTGAATTGGGTCTTCTTTTGCCGCCGTCACACTACATGACTCAATACGATTTCTAGTTAGAGAGCAGGTCAAATTAAACGACCGCAGTTGCTGAATCTCACTGCCATTTCTGTCCTAGAGGGTGTCAAATTATAAGACTAGGAATCGCAGAGGGTGACAAACTACACAATTCCCTCATGACTTTTCATCATGGTTCCAAATCTCGTATTGCACCGCGGAAGTACCACAAGGTCGCCTCATTTTGGAAGCCAATCAATGTGGAGAACACTGGAATAATAAGAAGAGCACCGCATGAAAGAAAACAAACAAGAAACATCGAACAGACATCTGTGCTGGCTCCAAAGTTCGACGAGCCTTTCCTCCATTTCCACAGTCCAAAACATTCATTTTCCTCCTTGCCTTGCAGCAGCATTGTACTTCCGGTTGAGCGCTCATTGGCTGTTGACTGTCGCTGACACAAGAGCCCAGTCCTACAACTTACGACTACGACTCGTTATCTTTTGATTTTATCGTAATGAGTCGCAGAGGCTGTCAAGAGTGCAGTGACTGAGTCGCTGGGGGTGTCACACTACACAACCCATGGTAACGAGTGCACGCTGCAACTCTGTACGACTCACTATGATTTTCTTACAATTATGTAAATGAAGGCTACGACTGCAAATCCTAGGAAAAGTCACGTAGTGTGGCACTGGCATTAGAATCTTCTGTGTTCCAGACTAAAAAGTTTCCTTTGCCTTAAAGCCCAGGAATGTACAGTATCTACTTGCTCTTCTCTGGATTGATTCTAGAGCAGCAACATCTTTATTGTAAAGTGATGATCAATAATGCATACATTGTTCTCAATAAGTCCTTAGCAGTACATTACATAGTTTTAACAGCGCATCTTGTGATTTAATTTCTACACTTTTAATTAAATATCCTTACATTTTGGATCCATTGTTATTTCTTCCCCAGATTGTCAAGGAGATTAACATGTTGTGTCAACAAAAATATCTTAACCTTTTTCTTGGATAACGGTTTTCCTGATATTACATCAAAATTCACATATCTACTGCATATTTTATGGTTCAGCTACCTCTGTGTACTACGCTTTCCCTGTCTACATTAAATGTCATCTGCCAGGTACTTGCCCAATCTTACATTTTGTCTAATGTGTTTTGATTTTATATTATCTGCGAACTGCACTAGCAGTTCAGAATATACTGTAAAATCTGTCTTGCAAATTCCTGAAAAAAATGTTGTTAGATTTTTAGATCTAACCATAGATGACACCAGTATGCATATACTGTATACATATGCATATCTAGCATTAAGTTTTTTTTTTGTAGTACAAGAAATTTAAATTAAGCTCATTTTCCCCCATTACTTCTTGTTATGCAGTCTGTTTTATTGTTCAGCTCTCCAGAGATGCTAAGGAATCTTGGCATTTATGACTTCCATTAATCCTGTCACAATGTGTTACTGCATCCACCTCTTTCAGATTATAGCTTTTTAATGATTACCCATGAAAAAATGTCACACCCATAAGTCCTAGAAGGAAATCTGGATCCTTGACACAAATTCTTAAAACTATAGGGCAACGTGTGAATATGTGTACAGCAAGGCCCATAAAAAGAGATGTAATGCACAAGCCAATCAGCACTGCCTAATAACTACTGAGGACCATGGTGCTGGTGATTAATAGCATTAGTAAAAAAAATGCATGTTGTGGATTAACTGCAAATTGGTTTTGAGATACAGAAAGGCCTAAGAGAGAACAGCTTGTTAATTTACATTCAAAAATTTTACTTAAGTTAATTTGAACATAAAAATTCACTGTCCCTACCCATGCCATTACGCACTGGATTATTTAATAAAAAATAAAAAATAAAACTGACAGTCTAGGTCTTTCAGCTGTGCACAGTAAACCGATTCATAAACTTCATTAGCGTTCTCATTCTGGAAGAATGAAGTCAGCACACTAACACTGAGCCATACAGAAGTTATTCATATGCGTGTGCTTATTTGAGTGTGGGTGTACTGTATAAGTCACTGTTTAAAACAAGCTCTGACAGTATTCAAATCATAAAGTGCAAGTGAAATGAAAAGACCATATAGAGAGTTTTATATACAGTACATGAAAACTAAACTAGGAATCATTTTACTTTTAAAACAAATGGCTTTCAGTAAGAGTATGTCAATGTAATCCTGTAAAATAATTAAATGGCGAATATAGAATAATTATATGCAAATTAAAACAATAAATGTTGAAGCAAACCTATTTTTCTGAGCCAAGTTTATCTTTTCTGAAAGAGAAATGCTGAACTTTTTCACTTTTTTGACCTGTAGCAGAGCCTTTACTAAAAAAGGTAAAAAATGTTCTCTATTCAACATCTAATGTTATTTTAGTACAAGCAGTGCCTGGCAAAATGCCACAGCCAAGAGCACCCCACACAGCTAAACAGCTTCCAGATACAGGGATTCTTGTCCACCTTGCTACAATGGAACACACTCAAAGTTTATGAAGAATGTGTCCCTGTCATCATTTTTAAGTTAATAAAAAAACAGTGCCTTTGGAAACAGCTTTTTAAATCTATTTGTATTATAAAATTATATTGCTGTTTTTCTGCAGTTTCTCTTCTGAACTGAAGCAAGCTTAGAATGTTATTTGTCATCTGCTTTATTAGACAGCACAATAGGTTTATTCATACAATAGCTGTGAAAATAAACATCCCAAAGCAGAATACTAATATTAAACAGTAGGTATAACACATTATCAATGCAAACTAAAGAAGAAATAAAAGAAATATGATATTTTGAACAAATAGCAGATTAATTTAATAAAAACCATTACTTAAGTGATTAATTTATTTTAGAATTGGCAGTACCTACTGTAGTACCTGCTGAATAATATTTAGTGCTGGAGGTTTCTAATGGAGTACACCAGCTTCAAGAGATGCCATTAACAGACAGTAATTAAAGAAACTTTTTTATCTCATAATGTTCTTATGTCTGTTTTCCTGTCCCAATAATAAAAAAAATAGATAAGAAAAACTTAGAAATTGAAACAATGCATGAGTGCCTTGCGATAGAAAGAACCCACCCCACCCTCAATAGTATTCCAAAGGAACAGACACAGATTGTATCAACCTATAACAGGAAGTTGTCATTCAGTGAAGTTAAATGGCAGTAACAAAAGAAAATAATGAATGCTCACAATTTTATTATCATCTTAGTCTTTTCAATTAAATATCAAAGATAATACAAAATTAAGCTACAGATGCAGCCATTCAAAGTGCGCGGTACAGACACGTACCGGAGGTTTGTCTGGGTATTTACTTTGTAGTCTGTGGTTTAGATCTACTGTATTGTTTTGAGATGCCACTTTTAAAGGTGATATGTAAAATAAAGTTTTTTATTATTGTTATAGAGAAACATGATCAGATTTTCCCTGGTTCAGAAAAAAGACGATTAAAATCTGTAATCTTTCCACTTGTATGTCATCAGAAAATACAAGAAGTTTCTCCTTTGTTTAAGGATGGTATCAAAAAGTAATCTAAGTGGTGAGAAAGCTGTGGTCCCCAAAGCGCTTTACAGGATAAAAACAATAACAGCAATAGTGGCTGGGCAACCGATTTTTTTAAAGAAATACAAAATGAGATATAATGATGTGTTCCGGCTAAGACATTAACGAGTACAACCCCCCTCTCTGCAGGAGTGCTGGCTGTGACGAATTAAACCAGTTTTACAGGTATTTTCAAAGTAGAAGGGGGCGAGATTTCCAGCTTAATTTTCGAGTTAAATAATTTTTTTAAATTAAAATTCATTCTATACAGCAATCGCATATTTGGGTACCGTTTCATAAAACTTTCATGCTTAAAATGTGTAGGTAGAAATGGAAGACTAATAATGGAATGGAATGGAATGAATGATAAGTGTCGCAGTTTAATTTTTGTAGTTAGAAATTATGAAACGCTCTGTTAAAAGCAAGGGAGTTTTTATGTCCGTTGCAGTAAAAGAAAATGCCTGACAAAGTAGGGCTTGGACAGATTCCAAGTGCATTTTTGCAATTTACGTTGCATTGTCCAATGTGCTACTGTAATACAGTTTAAAATAAGTCTAAACTGTATCAGCTTTATTTATGTGTTGCAATTTAGAAAAAGTCAAAAAACGCACTCAAAATGCAATTTAGAGCTTTCTGGCAAGAGGAGACACCCAAATTAATAATGTAACATGCCACTGTTTGTGCATGAACAAAGTTATACTGCTATTTTCCTTAGATACGCGATTAAAAAAAAAAAAATTGAATATATATATCGCCTTTAAAGGTGGCTTCTCAAAACGTTTTACAGGATAAAAACAACAATAACAGCAACAACAACAATATTGTATTTCATTGCACTTTGAAAACCAAGTAATAACTTAACTATATGTGCAAACGTTTTATGATATGTCGCTGTTGTGAATGTCTGTGGAGTGTATCTTATTTGCATGTCTGTCCTGGCTCTCTCGCTCGCCCTCCCCCCTCTCTCCCTCAATTCAATTCAATTCAAGGTGCTTTATTAGCATGACAATCAGTGTGGGGTATTTACTTTGCTTTGAGATTCCACTTTTAAAGGTGATATATAAAATCAAGGCTTTAACTTGCTTTAACTCCGCAAGTCTGAGTTCTCGTGTCTGTCCTATCTGAACCGAAAGTATTACAATATGTATCTTTATAGCAGGTGGTGTACAACTTTTTAGCATAGATTACACTTTTATAAAATGTATTTAAAAATAAAAACGATTACAATCTAATCTTTTCACGTTTGATCTCAAGATCCCAAGAAAAATAAATCTAAACAGGGAGAAAGCTATGCTGAAAGTTTATTAAGATACTTAGAAGACAAAGATATTAATTTATGTTGCATTTGTCTTATTGTGAATCAAAAAACACATATATTTAAACACGCGTTTATGATTTAAATCAAAACACGATTCAAATCAATATAAATGTTTATTTTGTAACGCATAGGTGACTATTCATTGTTATTAAAATGACTTAAATTAAATCATGTTGTGATATTTAGAAATATAAATTTGTTTGGTGCAAGTGAGGTTTTATTTAATCTCTGACCAAGGGAAACGTTTCATTTTTTCAAAGAAATGTTTGTTAAAAAAAAAAGTTATGGTTCCACAGTGGGATTCGATCACAGACCGTGTGACATGGGAGTCAGGAACCTAACCCACAGCACCACCGGCAAGGTCACATGCAGAGTGCTGAAAAAGCACTACAGAAACATTATCAACAGACAATGTACAGCGTGTACTATTCTTGTGTTGCGGTACATGAATATAATTATATCGTTATGAATTTCTTTAGATACGTGATTCCATATTAGTGGGATCTCCTTTTCTTTTTATGCTCAGGCACTAAGATTTCCCTTCAGTGGTAAAATTCCATATAAATATTCAATACTTATTTGTAAAGACATTAAATATACATATACATACGGTATACAGTACAGTTTGCATACGGTAATATGTTTATGTTCCTAAATCAATCTCTTTTATGAGCATGTGAAAGGCATGGTGAATCGATTCTCAAAAATTATTGTACTTTGCACGATTGAAAACAAATGCGTGATTGCGAAATGCTGTGGTGTTACATTTACAAAGACAGTTAATGAAAAAAAGAATGTGGACCAGGGCAATACTTTGAGTTTACACTTACAGCTTGTCCAAAGTCATTCATTATTAATACTATTAGTAATATCTTCGTTAAAGACTTTGATGGCGACAGCTCAAACATGAAAGGTTGAGCTTTATTAGCTCCACCTTGCGAAAATTCCGGATACTATTATTTTGCTTGCGGTGAATTTACGGTAACTAGCGGTACAGCGCACCGGAAAATAATGCGGTATCGCCCACGCATTTTGAAGGGCTGCATCTGTAGTAAAGAAACAAAAAGAACTGGTTAATGATGGTATGGATGAATTCTCTTCTGTAAGCATTTTGACTCTAAATCTGAAGATCTCTTTACTGCGTTCTTTCCTATTTGCATTTTGCCAAGTAGCAAAACCATCAAGTAAAACTTTGCGTGACACGCAGGGTTGATCTGGCATGATGAAGGACAGCATACATTTCTAGAAAGCACTTGTGTGCCCTCCTAAGATGCTAACAAAGAGTTTCTTCCCTACAGAGCACAGCTATGAGACACCAGGGTGGAATTTACAAATCTGATGAGTACTGGGAAGAGACCCCGTTCAACATCCATAGCTCAGCCCTTTTAATAAGGCAGACATCATGAAAACTCCAGCCTCTGTGGGGAATGATGGTGCAGGTCCGGCCAACTAATACGTCATTGTGGCTCTTGATGAAGTAAGTACAAGAATTCTTACCTTCTGAACATAGAAGGCACTTCGCTCCTCAAAATAAAATATCCAAGACATTCTTTCATTTTCTTTATATGCTGATTTATTTCTCTAGCAGACATAAACTAATATAACATTAAACGTCCTACACACAAGTTTCGAGCCCCTATAAAACTAATCTAGTATTTAGATTCTTATACAGGACGGGAGATGTAAAGGATGTGAACAGAACAGTGCTTCCATCTGAGCAGTTTTATATGATTCTGTCAAGAATGCTGCGTAAAACAAGTGTGAATACAGGGTTGCTATAGACGAGTCTCCACATCTGAAGTATGTTTATCAGTCTAGTGAGATAAACAGCTCAGCTCATAATCCCAACAGAAAAGCTTGACTGTCTATGACTTGGGAGAGAAACATAATTATAAAGGAAACAAAGTGACTTTTATCCCAAATCTACTAACGCCCATAACACCACACCACCCAACTCACCAGGGCTTGTTTCCAGGCTTGATGCAATGGTGGGCAAATGCCAGGATATGCAGCAAACAGCCTGAAGTGCTGTGCACTCATGCTCCAAGGATAATGCACACAAGTAACATTAAGAATTTCTAAAGGTGGGAATTAACAATGACAGATACAGTGGATATAAAAAGTCTACACACCCTTATTGAAATTGCAGGTTTTTGTGATGTAAAACTAGAAATCAAGATAAATCATGTCAGACATTTTTCCATCTTTAATGTGACCTTGCAACCAACAAAATTCAAGAGGAAAACAAATAGATAATTATCAGGAAAAATAATTAAAATAAAAAACTACAACACCCTGGTTGCATACGTGTGCACACCCTTTTATAATGGAAGCTGTAGCTGTGCTCAGAGTTAACCAATCACATTCAGAATCATGTCCAAAGGTAAGTAGAATACACCAGATTGTCTCATCTGGCTGTCTGACTGACGACTGACTCAAACAATCACTCATATCACATGGGAATATCTGCAAATGTATCTCCTCTGGAAAACTCTTGACATTAAGAAAGTGACAAAGAACAGCTGTAAGAAAAAAATACATATTCAATCTGGTCTTTATAATGTTGAAATATACTCTTCCTATTCAGACAAGGACAAATGAATAGCAATTGTTTTGATTTAGGTTGTTTTGTTTTCAAATAACCCCACTGACATACAGTATATAGTAGTACGAAGTAGTATAGAGTATAAAAGTTGAACAACAAAAATAGAAAGGAGCATGTTTGTCATTGTTCAACTAAAAAAATGTCATTACCAAATGCTATTGCGCTTTAGTATTATTTATTTTAAAATTTCTATATTTCAGCTGAGATGAGCACAATCAATTGTTCATTTCAGGTGGCATCAATTGTAAACAAAGAACAAATTTAATCTTTAATTTCAGCTACTGAGAGTCTCTGCTTTGCCTGATAATGAAAATCTGGGAATAGTCTTGGGTTTTGTAAACCCTAGGGTACATGGAAGGGAGTACTAGCAGTGGATACAAGGATCATTATTAAAATTTCACAGTAAAATGGAAACTGAATTGTTATTATGAAATAAATATATTATTCAATATGTTAAAAATGTAATTTAATTTTACATACTGAGTTTAGCTATTGTTTCCTTATGTAATATTAAGAAAGTAAAAACTGAAAAGAATTCTGCTTTGTAACAGGTGTATTATATTCAATTAAACAGTAAAAAAGTCAATTATATACTATTTAATTTTTCAGACTTGACCTACTCCTCTTGGTCCTGCACACAAAAGGCCCTGATTTAAACATTTCACTTTCCTGACGTGAGATGAGGACAGCTGTCAACAGCACTGTAAAAAAAACAAATGATACTCATTTTCAATAGTAAGTGTAGTCTTTACTGACAAAATAAGTGGCCAAATGTGTACTTCTGGCAGCAAACAATGGTGTTAACCCTGGGTATAGTATGTACAATGCTCTCATTTTATTAAAAAAATACTGTATAGCATGTGTGTGGGGGAGTATTTTACAGATGTTTTTCAATGGTGATACTACTAGTTGCTTCTAACTACTTCTTTTTATTAGAACTCCCAGCATTTCACACTGGGAAATGGATGATATGAAAATGTTTTGTGAGTTTAACAAAAGCACTTAAGACCTGTAAAGGATGTTCAGTAGTTACAAAAACGTAATCCAGTTGTTGTACATCATTGCATTCTTCACAGTGGGTCTCGAAGTAGGGGGAAAACATTAGCACCTTCACAAATTGGGATTATTTGTAATATGTTTAGCAAAATTACTGTGTTTACTCTCTCTAATAACTGATCTATTATTAATTCAATGTGAACTAGGTCAGTCAGTCAAAATTACTATTTTTATATATATCAATTGAAAACATAGCAGGAGGAGCAACATTGTAGGTTCAGACAAAGAAGCACAGGTGTGTTATCTTTTGTTTACACAATGTACTGTATGCTAGCCAGATCAAACGTTTTACAGAATTTTAAACAAGCTGTATTGTATTAGAACATCAAAACCACTGATAGATGAACACTACAGTCAAAGGTGGAAAGGAAATAGGGCAATTGCTAAGTAGGTCTCATTAATTACTGGGACATTTTTTTAAAACCATGGACAAGCATTCAATATCTCTCTTGTACTGTACATATACCAATGCTTGACTGCACTGATAATAAGAATGACATCCAATAACCTAATTTAGCTAAGGAATATGCAATCAATACAAATCCAATATAAATAAGCCGATTAGATCATTTTTCTTTTTTAGTAGATGTATACTGCTCAAATCCTACAAAATGAAAGATTTAATTTAATGTAACTAAGAAAGGAATATCACTCAATACGCCTGCTATTATGACCAAGCTAGGTTTAATATGAAGATATAAAATCATAGATCACAATTTGAATCTGATGTTTTTTTCCTTAAAGAATCTGAGAACTCTATACATTTTAAATATATTTTAGTGTTCTTGGGAATAGCCTCTGTTGTTATTGATGAATTGGTACGGGACACAGACATCACTACAAGCTTCAAATCAAAGGGAATGGATATTTTCTTTAGGTTTTATTACTTCCTCTATTTACACATAACTACTGTATGTTGACTACATTATATAAACTGCAAATATGCTCAACCTTAGGAGTAAATGTTGCCCATACAGATACCACCATATGTATATGCTCTGCTGGTCTAGAGAGAACTATATAACAGAAAGCAAAAGGAAATCAAAAACAGTAAAGAATCTTCAATTCTGACATTGAGGACTTTCAATAACAGATTCACAGTATTGCTCAGATCAAGGACCTATCTGTATTGTAAATTGCAAATGTTAAACCCAAGACAGACAACCACTGAATAGATGAAATCACATTCAAACAGAAAGTCGACATTAAATTCTAATGTGTGAAATTATGAATGGATTCATATGTTGGATTTTAATAGGAATAAACAGTGTAGATCAGAGTTTTCATATTTTCAGACCCAATCCTTCTATGAAACAAAAACAGGGAGGTGGAGGTCTATTTGCTCTTTAGATTACTTTAACACTTACATAAATTCATTGTGTAATTCCACATTAGATTCATGACCCTTAAAAAAGTACTAAGCATCTACAAAGTACAACACAAACAAGCCAACCTAAGTTGTGAAGGTTAGCCTTAAAAGACCATGGCTAAGATAATCTCTCACAAGCTGTTAGTGGTATACTGTATAATGCAAAATGAAGCATTATTGTCTGAGCAAGCTTAGCTTGTCTACAGGCATGCAATGTTTTAAATATGAGTTGGTGAGAAACAAGGGAAATAAAGAACACTAGCTGGCAGCAAGACAAAAGTAATTTGCTGCAAGCCTACATGAGATTCCTAAAGTCGCTTTGTGATATAAACTAATGCAACTTTATTCACTCTGCTGTAAAGTATGCTAAATTTAGAATTGCTATGTCTAAAAAACGGTCACGTGAATACTTCTTACAGGCTTGTAAGATGGTTCTTTGTGTTTATTTCCATGGGTCTGTTTTTCTTCCCTTTTTTGGTGTTGTCCAAGAGACACACCTGCCTTCATCTCTGGAACAGAAACTGTTAATGGTCTGTGGTACAATAACTATTGCTTTTGCTAAGTAAGGTGTACTTGCATTTTTCTAAAACAGATCTTAGTTCTGTTTCTGATAAATGAGAAAAGATTACACTAATCTCTCTAAGGACTTAATTAATTGCCTGTCTGGGATTTTCCTTGCATGAAGACAAACTACAAGATATACAGTACTTTAAATAGGAATAGCTTAGGCAAGTTAAACCATAGATATTTTTTATATTTTAAATTTGACATTATTGCTTTTATTTCTTTTTTTGCCTTAAAATATTTTGTTGTGTGAAACAGTGGCATTAGCACCACAGAGACAAGGAACATATTTGTATGTCATTAGTTGCAGTCAACTATATTGTCCTTAGAGGTTACTTCCTAAGAACTACAAAGATCCCATTTGGTACTAAATATTAATTCCAATGATCATTATGTCTTTAAAAGTATTATGTTGTCATTTCATTTTCTAAAAATAACTATTAAAAATTTGATCCCACATTCTATCTAGTACTTGTTAGCATCATGATTGAAGAGGCAGTCAGAACATACATCAGTTGAAAATGTCATTCCATTTCATCTCATTAACTTAGATGAAGAAATCAGACAAACTTTGAAAAATATAATTCTTCTATGCATGCTAATTTTAAATCAACCAAAGGAAACAAATTTACAGATTCAGACCATATTAAAGCTTCCAACTGCTTATTAACTGCAGGATGCTTAGCTTCAAATGAGCCTTATTATTGAAATTTTATTTCTATAAAAGTCTCGAAACTTGTTAGTAGTGCTAACTGAAGGTCAGCATGTATGACATCTATAAGAATTTTGTTTGTTTAGTGTGGTTTAAATTCAGCATTTAAATTAAACTTATGAACTAACATTATCTATGAATTAACTCGGAACATAAGAAAGGTTACAGATGAGAAAAGGCTATTTTGTCTGTTGAACTTAGCAATATCTCTGCAACTCAGCTAGTGATTCTTGAAAGGAGCTAGGATTCTGGCTTCAACAACATGGCTAGGTAGTTTGTTCCATAATTTCAAACTCACTGTGTAAAGAAGTGTCTCCTGTTCTGCGGTTTAAATGTACTTCCACATTCATAGTTTCCACTTGTGAACTCTGCTTTCTGTTTCACTGTTGATACTGAAATGTTCGCTGTGGGGTGGCTCTGTTAATGCCTTTGAGTTCTTTGAATACTTGAATCAGGTCTCCTCAGAGTCTTCTGTGTTCAAGACTAAAACAATTCACTCTTTTACACAGTCAGTGTAAGATATTTCTTTAAGTCCCAAAATACACTCTATGTGATTGCTGTTCTCTGGACTGATTAAAGAACAGCAATATATTATTCTCACACCTGAAGAAGGCTCCACAGCCGAAACGTTGTGTTTTCGTTCTTTTTTTTTCAGCATGGAATAAACCTATTACTTGTTCTTTTGCAGCAATATATTATTTGTAACATGGTGACTAATACTGTAAATGAGGTTTAAAATTTTCTAAATGAGGTTTTGCTAATGTATTGAACAACTTTGTATCCATTGATTTAAATTCCATGCTGTTAACTACATTTTGTGTTTCTATTGCTGTTCGAAATCGTGTAGATGTACAGTAAATAATGTGAAACATCAACACTGTTTATTTTAACTGTTTTTCGAAGGTAGTCTCTTTTTAATCAGTGATTCCCATTTTTTAGTAATAATTTATGTTTGATACCTTTGATACCTTCAGCACTATATTAAAGTTGATCTGATAGAGTTATGAATTTTATCTTTGTTTATTTAATTTTCTCCCTCTACAGGTTTTTCTTCTTAATTTGGTATCATCTGCAAATTTAACTAGTTTACTAACACTTCCAGAATACAGATCATTCATATAAATTAAGAAGAGCATTAGACCTAGTACAGATCCCTGTGGCACTCCATTAATCACCCCAGCTAGAGCATTATCCCTGTTTTCCATCCATTAACTAACTCCCAATACAAACATAGACAAACATAGACATTTCCCCAAATGCCTACCACCTGTAACAGTTGGCATCATAAATAGGAATTTTACAAGCTTGTGTTGGTGCTCAGTGTTTTTTTGAAAGAATTAATCATTCCTGTGTTTTGGCAAATATAACAGCGTATGCAAATTGAGGTTATTTTTGTTGGCTAGTTTAAAATAAGGTCTGAAAAAATACACTTCATTTGGAAGTTAGAATTAAATCATTTCCTAGAAAAATAACTGCAAGCTAGCACACCAGAACTTGAGAAAGGTTCCATGTCTAATGCGTAGTGGCATGTATGTTAGAGGCTGCAGACAGTAAGCAACACCAGAAAACGCCTTCAAACTAAAATGTGACAAAAGGTTTTCCTGGTTCTCTAATTCCGCTACTGATCCCAGGCAGTTTACGTGACACCAGTAGCCATGCAGCAGAGAAGTAAACCAAGCATTAATGTTACATGGCGTATTTAGAATGTATACAGTTTGTTTAGAAAGCTGAAGCACACTTCAATACCCATTCACAATAATTAATCTGTTCCATCTCCACTGCAGCGGATGATAACACCTGACTGCATTATTGGCTCTTCCCAGCTTCCCTCATCACAAAGCTTGATTTATTTACATCCCCGCAGCTCATGAACAATTGAAAAAGCAAGGCTGCTGCTTTACCTGAGTGTCATGCTAATTATCTGCTGTGTTTAAGACAACGCAAAAGGAAATGCAACAAGCACATTCAAAAATGTTTTCCAATGGATGGGTGAGAATAAGGCCTCAGTGGCAGCTACTTCCCTAGGGAATGGGCTCTGATGTTATTTGCAGTTTCAGCTGATGATGCTTACAGTACCTTGTTTTGCTGCATGAGAACAAAGCAAAGCAATTTATCATATACAAAATAAGAGATATAATTTTATGCTTCCATAAAGCTGAAGGCTTCTTGTCACGCATGCTTGTACAGAGAGTTTTGATACTGTGGCTGCACATTAAAACCAATGTACAATATTTCATTTTTCAACCAATCACTGATAAAATGTTTGACTTTTAAATATTTGTATTTTTTCATCGGTTGGTCTGTGATCTGATTAGTTGGCTTTTAAGGTACTTTATGTTACATTACAACTACAGCAGGAAGCCTTTAAATACATGGTAAAACAAGATTCCATGAAGAACACAGTAGCAAGTAAAAATCAGTGTAATGTGGGTCATTACACAAAAATATTTTCCTGTGAATAACAAATTACAGGTTTAGCCCTAGTCGTATTCCTGTAGCAGAGAGGGAAAAAAAGATGGGTTGTGAACACTCAAAGGTCTGTCACACACAAGAACTGAAATATGTCATGGGAAATATATGTGTTTTTTATGCAAGTTCTCCTTTGTTCATGGGGTCACAGTGTAGCTTTGCTCACTGTGCTTTTGTCAAGAATGTAGGAAAGGTCAAGACTGACTGTCAAGTGGTACAGTATGCTGCATGTTTCAACTCTCTCACCCGGTCCCAGTATACTGGAAACTACTTTTAGAGAACTTTAGAAAAACAAAGCTTGCCAATTTTAATCATTCATTATTTTTTCAAGAATAATACTTGACAACAAAAATATACAGATGTTACAAATAAAAGTGTTCTGAAAATAGAACACATTCCAATCAAACTATATTTGGGGGAGTGGATTATTTTTATACTTAAAGAGTTTTGGCAGCTCCAGAAAACCCCTTGTCTGGATCACAAAATAGACAGCACTTTCATAATTTCTGAAAAAGAACAAAAAATGTATTCTTTGAAAAAAAAACATTGCTCAGTTTACAGTACCTTGCCAGTTTTAAATTGCTGAAGACAGTCCATAATTCATTAACTGAAAAATTGCTAAGGTACTATCTATCCATTAGAACATGACAGAATTAAACCAAGCAATTATGGACCAATAAGTCAGTAAGAGTTCTGTTACATGTAAGGTCATGGGAACATTATTATAACTAAACTAGAGAATCATCTTTATAGAAATAAGAAACTGGGGAATAGCCTACATAGTTTTAGAACAGACAGGTCTTGCTTAAATGTGGTATACTTCTTTGAATAAGCAACAATGGTAAAGGACACACACAAGGCTTTCATTATAGTATGTGAAAGGTTTTGATAAAGTTCTTCAAGATTAATTTTCAAATTGGAGATCATAGCCATTCAATTGATAGAATTGATTGAAGTAAACAGTGTGGATGCAGGGACCGGAAATTTAAAAACAAACAGGTAGAAGTTCAAACAAAAAGGAAGATAGCTTTTAATATAGACAAGTAGACAAACTATAATATATACATTATAAACTATACATAGACAAACTATAAAAACAAAATGGGAAACACTAAGTTAGAAGAGGCTACTTGAAAAAAAGACTTGAAGAAGTGTTTATGTTGACAAATGAATTATATCTTCTGGACAGTGTGGATAAATAATAAAAAACAGGATATGTAGTTTAAAGTGCAGAACTGAAATCCAGGGATGATATGTTAAAATTGTACAATTGCCTAGTTAAAATACAGTATGCAATGTAGGTCATCACCTTCAGGTACATTCCTGGGCTCAAAGGAATGTCTTACACTGGTTAAAAGACGTGAATATTAATAGTCTAGAATAAAGTACAAAGTGGCCCCTCTAAATCCAAATATTCAAAAACCAAAATATATCCAATATTCAAAAACTTCAAAGACTGACAAAATCAATCAATCCAATGGAGTTATTTTCAAAACTTAAGAAAATGCATCATTTTTTACACAAATAATTATGGGAGTTGATGAAGCTGACATGAAGGAAAGGTTTCTTAAAAAAGAGCTGGATGAGATCCTTTAACCAGCCTCCTTTGAATTGTTACATGTCTTGTGCTTTTAAAAACACTTTTTGCATGGATCTCTGTCATCCCCACTGTAATTTGTAATAAATGTGTTTAATATCAGATATAAACACAGATGTGGTTATTAAAAAGGGTCCCATCTTCACAACTTGATTTCTCTTTATGCAGCAGGACATTCTCTTACTCCTCCAAAAACACACAAGTAAATAACAAGGAACAACTGAAAAAATATATTTGGAAACTAGGGCAATACAAAAAAACCCACAAGATATTGTTTTAGAAGGAGGCAGTTCTGTAATTTTGATGAGACACTTCTAAAATAAGACAATAGTGGCTGTTCAAAATTTGTTCAAGAACCCTACCACACTTTGATATTTCCTTCCATATAAATGCAGTTACATCTTTTTCTTTACATGGTTATGCAGAATTCATGTAGAATTACAAAAAAGGAAGTTCAAAGGAAACTCAAATGTAATAAGAACAACAATAAAAAGGGTAAAGGCTTGTGAATATTCCATTAAAAACAAGCAAACAAACTACACAGATTCTGAACTGTAGTGTCTTCTATGGAACTCTTTCTGTCACTGCTTTCTGAATAATAAATGCATCCTTTGTTTTGGGAAATATTTGTTTTCTCACATGTCAGACTTTCTTTGTGCTTTGAAATCTCAGGTTTCTCTGTGAATACATTTCAGTTCATAGTTTGCTGATCATGTCATGAGTCTACAGTATATCAGCTGTACACTTACTGTACCTTTAAAATATTCATATCAGATAATATTTTAATGCTATATTGTTATTCTCTTACAGCAAATTAACAGGTGTCTAATAAGTCAAAGTCAAAACCTATTTGGGGAATCCCAGGAACAGTTGTCTAATGGCATTGCCAAGTCTTCAGTTAACAAAATCTGGATAATGGGAATTTCCCCTATTACTAAGTTTGTTGAAAAGGACATTTAGGTAATTCAATAAAAACAGTGTATACATACAGTGCCTTGCTGTATGTGTTCTGACACTTCCTATTGTCTTCTTTTTGTCCCACTACAAAATGAATCATACACAATTTGTAAACGTAATATTTTATTCCTTATGCATACTTTATTATTTTATAAACTGGATACTCAAACTGAAGACTTCTAAGTTACTGTATATGTCAGCAAAAACTAAAGAGAAGAAAGATGTTGATTGCAGATACTGTATATTTTGACCTTGACCAGCAATTACAGCTCAGGTCTTTTGGCTAAATTTCTACCAACTTTGCACACTGGCTTGGCACAATTGCTGCCAGTCCTTCTTGGCAGATTTGCTCAAGCTCTCAAGCTGCTTGGGGATCGGATATGAACAACAGTTTTCAAGTCTTACAACAGATTTTCAATAGGATTGTAGTCAAGACTTTGACTGGGGTATTCAAGGACATTCACTTTCTTATTCTTAAGTCAGTCCAGTTTAGCTCTGGCCTTGTCCTCTTTTCCAGCAAAAAGATTAATTGTTTGAGGTCTGAAGCAAGATTTCCACCAGGATTTTCAAGTAATTTGCTCCATCTATGTCCCCATCAGTCTTGACAAGATTTCCAGTTCCTACTGATGACAAGAATCTCCATCCTGCTTTGGCAATCTCCGCCAGTCACCCATCTCCGTCCTAATTCTGCAATCTCCGCCAGTCACTGATCTCCATCTGCAAGTTTCCGATCTGCTTCGGCAATCTTCGTCAGTCTCCAATCTCAGTCCTGTTTCGGAAATCTGTCAGCCTCTGACATCTGTCCTGCTTCAACATACTCTGCCAGTGTCCAATCTCCATCCTGCTTCGGCAAACCCGGCCAGTCTCCAATCTCCAACCTACTTCGACATCTCAGCAAGTCTCCGATCTCTGTCCTACTTTAGCAATCTCCATCTGCTTTTGCTCTCACCTGCTTCAGCTCTTGGATACTTCAGCCTGTCTGCCAGAGGCAACTTTTTCTATCTGCTCGATGTGTCATAACAGCCTGACAACAAAATCTTCTGTAATATTATTGGAGTAACAGGTAGGTGCATTTTGCTTTGTTGCATCCATTATTATCCGTTCATACAAAGGCCTCTCAATTAATTGTGTGGATTATTAAAGTACTTTTGTGAACTTTAATTAATGTTGGTATGTCTGAATACTTAGGCTGACATTACTTTTCCACTTTTCTTTCAGATTAATAATAATAATAATAATAATAATAATTGCTTACACTTATATAGCGCTTTTCTAGACACTCCACTCAAAGCGCTTTACAGGTAATGGGGACTCCCCTCCACCACCACCAATGTGCAGCATCCACCTGGATGATATAGCCATAGTGCGCCAGAACGCTCACCACACATCAGCTATCAGTGGGGAGGAGAGCAGAGTAATATAGCCAGTTCATAGAGGGGGATTATTAGGAGGCCATGATTGGTAAGGGCCAATGGGAAATTTGGCCAGGACGCCAAGGTTACACCCCTACTCTTTTCGAGAAGCGCCCTGGGATTTTTAATGACCACAGAGAGTCAGAACCTCGGTTTTACGTCTCATCCGAAGGACGGCGCCTGTTTTACAGTATAGTGTCCCCGTCACTATACTGGGGCATTCGGACCCACATGGACCGCAGGGTGAGCGCCCCCTGCTGGCTCCACTAACACCTCTTCCAGATGCACCCTTAGTTTTTCCAAGGAGGTCTCCCATCCAGGTACTGACCAGGCTCACACCTGCTTAGCTTCAGTGGGTTGCCAGTTGTGAGTTGCAGGGTGATAGTGCTGCTGGATTAATTATGAATTAATATATTTCTGTCTATGACAATTATTACTTGCTACTTCAAAGTGTCATTAGTGTAAAACTTAAAGCAACAAAATATGAAAACTGTGAAATGGTCTGTATGGTCAAGGAACTGTATAGATTTTTTTTCTTTTTATGTGAAATCTCCAAAGCACTCACACAATGGAAAATTGTTTTCATATATTAACTCCTTAAACATTCATAGCATTTTAAAAATAAAAACATCACATGTCAGTTTCTGGTCATTTACCAGTGCTATTCCTGATAGCAATTCTGTGCCAACTGATTGAATTGCATTTGCACTTTAAATCATATTTCAAGCTTGTGCACCAAAGAGTGAGGATACAAATCAATAGAATTTTGACACGTATCTTAAACAATAATTACATTGATCCACCCACCCCTATTCGCCATAGCCATGTAAACAATTACGTCAAACTCTCCCTACAATGATTGTTTATGGTTAGGAGAACAAAAATCAATGGTTTCCATCAGCCACAAACATCAGCTTCCATCTGTAACTAACCACTCTCTGAAAACCTGACTTAGGTTCAGACTCTGATTCTGACTTTTTCTGCAGAAATGCCCCCAGGTAAAAAAGAGCACAAAGCAGATGCAGTAACGTCAGTCAGAATTAGATACTTGTTTAGTGATCGATCTATCAGGACGACAGGTAATTAAGGGCTGATTAGCATTTAATTAGGGAGGTTTCTTCTAACATTCTTAATCTTGGAATATATCACTACAGCATATGGAAACAGGCAGATATTTTCTTGTCTGGTGAATATTTACTGAAAATAGTTATTTCGGTAATTTGTTCAAGCTCTCAGGGGAAAAATAATATCATGATAGCTGCTTTTCACAGTTTAATATTTTAAGATGATGAAAGAAAATTTTAATAGCTCAGCTGTGAGACAATGGCGGGGAGCTTTAAGGTTTTTCAAAAATGACAAACATACACTATTTATAAAGTCAATCTTATTACTTTGCAAATCACACCCTGAACACAATATGTTCATAGCATTCGGTACTACACTAACTCTGAAAATAAATTAATAAGGTGCTGTACTGCAAATGTCTCTAAACGGAAAATGTAGACATACAGATGCAGCCATTCAAAATGCACGGTACAGACACGTACCGTGGGTAATACCGCGGTATGTGATTGGTTGACCGACAGGGGCACTCCTGGTGCGTTGGTCGATCGTAGAAAGATTTAAATGTCTTTACTGTGCCCGTTTTAGTATTGAATATTTAGATGGAATTTTACCACTGAAGGGAAATCTTAGTAGCTGAGCATAAAAAGAATAGGAGCATACTGTAACGCGTGTGAAGGCCATAAACAATATTTATTTTGGAACATAAACATACAGGATATGGCTGGTCTCGGTACTTTAAAGAAAAAATACACACCAGTATTCCATTTCTCCCTAAACATTTTAAGCATCGAAGTAATAGCGTGTAAAAAAGTGGTTGTTTTAAGCTTTTCTGCTTATCTTCCCAGTGTAGCTGATTTTTTGGTGCCTGGGTAAACTATCACAAAGCTTTAGAGAACTTAACATTTCTATTATCAACAAATTGTAAATATGACATTTACATTGGCATTATTAATTTTTCACTTGGGTGAATGGAGGATTGTCAGCTGTCACTGAGAGCAGACCCCCCCTCTTAGGCTGCGTAAACGATCTTTTAAATTTTTAAAGAGAAATGGAGGCTGTACAGTATGCGTTACAATATAAACATTTATATTGATTTAAATCGCGTTTTGATTTAAATCGCAAACGCGTGTTTAATTATATATATTTTTTTTGATTCACAATCAGACAAATGCAACATAAATTCATATCTTTGTCTTCTAAGTATCTTAATAAACTTTCAGCACAGCTTTCTCTCCATTTAGATTTATTTTTCTTGGGTTTTTTGGGATCAAACTTGGAAAGATTAGATTGTAATCGTTTTTATTTTTTAAATACATTTTAGAAAAGTGTAATCTATACTAAAAAGCTGTACATCAATATGCTTTATAGATACATATTGTAATACTTTTGGGTTTGGATAGGACGGACACAAGAACTCAGACTTGCGGAGTTAAAGTTGCCTTTAGTTTTCTTCTCCGTCACCACCTGCCAGCCCGGCTCTCCCGCGCCCCCAGCCAGAGACAGACAGCCCCCGCCTGCCAACAGCGCGAGCCAACACACCGCCCGCGCGCCCGAGAGAGAGAGAAAAGAGAGAGTAACACCCAGGGGTGCAGAAGCAGGGAACTATTTACAAGGAAAACGGATATCTCCCCAGACTGTACGCCCGCTTCATTGTGGGACAGCCGCACTGGTCAGCGGCCTTCCTAAACCCCACCCTGACAACTTTCACTCCTGTCCTGCCCCTCACCGCGCACCCCAGCCGGGCGCTCTTCGGCCTCTGCCCGGGGGGAATGCGCTACAATATGTTTAGATATTTTGATATTTAGACCCGGCGCCGCACCGAGAGAGCGTCTGCATTTCTAACTTAGTTTTTAAAATTAGTCAAGCAATATGAAGCATCCATTTTTACTTTTAAGTCCCTTAATTATCATTAAGCACAGCTTCCTCACCACTTAAGACGACTTTTTGATACCATCCTTAGACAAAGCAGAAACTTGTTGTACTTTCTAATGACATACAAGTGGAAAGATTACAGATTTTAAACGTCTTTAATTTTGTTACCTTATACATTTTAGAAACATTTCATCGATACAAACACCACAAAACTATTCTCGATTGTATTTCTGAATGTTATGTTACACTTAGTTCACTGTTTTAAATACATCTAACTAAGAAAGTTAAGTGTTAGCATAAACTATTAGTAATCAATAATATTGAATTTAGCACTGTAATAAGTTGTTGCACTTTCCCCCACATCTTGTAAAAATATATTTTCATTGTTCAAGTATACATTAAATCTGACTATCATATAATAAGTTAAATACAAAACTAAAGAAAAAATAGGGTAAAATATAATTCAAAATATTTTGCTAACAATGTTAACTGTTTATAAATAATAAAATGTATTAACCAAGGAGTAGGATTGCACAGTTGTTAGTATGCTTTTTGTTTTGTTTCTTTTTCATAAATACAACAGTAGTACCTGATGTCTCAGTGGCTTTCAAAATTAAATTATGCATGCAAACCTGTGAACTAGAAAGATAACTAAAATATCCATCCATTTCAAATGGTGGCGAAGTGGTTAGCATTGCTATCTTGCAGCACTGGGGTCCCAAGTTCAATTCCTGCTGTCCTGCGTGTGTTGGGTTTGCATGTTCCCTCTGGGTTCCATGGTTTTTCTCCATATGTGTGATATGACTCCCTCTCGCACTCCAAAACATACTGGTAGGTTAATTGGTTTATGGGAAAACTGGCCCTGGTGTGTGTGTGTGTGTGTTTGTGTCTGTCTGTCCTGTGATGGACTGGCGCTATGTCCAGGGTGTATTCTGCCTTGTGTCCATTGCTTACTGGGATAGGCTCCCAATCCTCTGTACTGGATAAAGAGATTAGAAAATGGATGGAAGTAAAGGCACTGTGTGGATGGAACTATACACAGTGTTAGAAACCCACTATGAAATGGCCCCATTCCTTCAATTAATGTGCATCCAAAACACAGTTCAATGCTAGCAACTACACAAAATCTAAAATACAATCCTCATTTCAGTATCTATGCAAACATACAGTCTGTTATTTAAAAAGGGACCCCCCACACACACACGATAGAAGCAGGAAGCAGAAGCAGGGACAGTTGTCAGAAGGAAAGAAGGTGACTATTCATTGTTTTTTAAAACTGACTTAAATTTGATCATGTTGTGATATTTAGAAATATAAAAAGTCAATTAATTGTCCATAATATTGCTATTCTATTTTTTCAAAGAAATGTTTGTTAAAAGAAAAGTCACAGCACCAGCTGGATTTGAACACACAACCTGTGGGTTACAAGTCCGGCACGTAGACCAGCAGGCTACTGGGGAATTCACATGAGGAAAGGTGAAACAGCCCTGTCGCAGTACACGAATATAATTATATCGTTATTAATTTCTTTAGATATGCGATTCCATACTATATTAGTAGAAAAGCTTAAAACTACCACTTTTTTAAATGCTATTTCACATGTTAGTTAAAGACTTCGATGCTTCAAATGTTAAGGGAGAAATGGAATACTGGTGTGTATTTTTTCTTTAAAGTACCGATTCCTGGAATCTGACTGGCTGACACCTGTAGCGGCGAGGCTTATTAATAAGAAAGAATTAAGTGTTTTGAGCCTTCCCAAATGAGGCCCGATTTCTCTGTTCATCTCTGTGGTGCAGCCACAGAGAAACTATTCATGCAAGATGTTTTCTTTTGATAAGGACAGCTCCCAAAGGGGGATGCACTTACCTAAGCCTGGCTATCATGATCAATGGTCATCCATTGGCGCCTATCTGTCTAGGGAGTGCCAGTTGGACATCTGGACTGCATTACTAAGTGTCAGGACTAAGTGACTCATATCTCACCCTGATCAACCAATCAGGGACTGGTAGGGCCGAGTAACCCACGTGGGACTCTGATGCCCATGGAACTTTCAGCCAATCAACGAGCTGAAGTTCCTCCAGGTAAAAACAGGCAACACAGAGAGCCTGAGAGATTCAACAAGATTCAGAAGGGATTCTGGAGAGGATTCTGTGGACTGTTCTAAAGGGAATTCAAAGGAGAATTCCAGGGCAGGACGGCCCAGGAGCAGAAGGCTCCCAAGGGCAGGACATCCTCGCAGCGCGCCTCCTGACCATCCTGAGACTCAGCCCGGACAACCACGGAACGGCCAGTGTGTCCGAGTGCCAGAACTTTCCTTTGTTCTAAGAGTCTAGAGTGGAGGTTGCCAGAGAGTAACCAGCAGCAGGCCTCGTGAACAGGTCGGAACTGTGGACAGCTGAATCACTATTCAGAACTAGCTCTTCATTAGGAACAAACCGGTCCTCTTCCTGACTTGCTGGGACCCACAGTCATCTTTTCTCCTGTGCACAAACTTTGCTAGTTAAAGCCAACACTAACTAGCCAGTCAGTGAGCATCAGCAGCGCACCGTCGCAAGCCGCACAGCACAGCCTGGCACCGAGCCAGAGAGCGCGGATTGGACAGCAACAGCCTGCAACTGTTTCTTTGTGCCCGCAGGAGATCTGAATCCCCAAAGATTGGATGAGTATTCAACTTCAATGCATTACAGCTCGAGAATTCAATTGTTATCCCAACCAGTTGATATCAATTTAATTCCTAAGAGTTATGTACTTGTTTGAGTATCTAATGTAGAAGTTATAACTAAGTTCATTTACGAAACGGTCTTAATGAATGATATACTGAACGTATGTCCTCTTGATATGTGTAACACTTTGTAACTGACTGAATATATACCTTTTGTATTCTGATAACCCTCTCGATAAGATCTGTTAGGTTTAATGCATATTCTATGTATTAATAAATGTATCCTTGTGTATTAGTACCTGTGTGTGTGCGCGTTGTTTGAGTTATGTCGCATGGTTGGACTCTAAAGCCATCAAAAGAATCAACTTTGTGATTTACTGCTACAATTAATAATTGTCTCAGTAAATGCCCAAACCCTACAGAACTGGTGCCTTCAGAGAGCCACTACATTTACATTTTGGCTATGATTACATATTTGGCGTCCCTGAGCCGGTTTTCTTACATATTTGGCATCCCTAAACGGCTATGAATCACTACACACCCTTCTGAAGTGGTACCATAATATCTGGTATACGGAAAAGAAAGCGTAGATAAAAAAGCTTGGATTTTCATGTATCTGATACAAGTATCTTTTAATACAGTCTTTGTTGTGCTTTTGAGGATCCTTGTGATATTTTGAGCTCTGGTTGAATGATAAGTGTCACAGTTTAAATAATTTTCGTAGTTAGAAATTATGAAACGCTCTGTTTAAAGCAAGGGAGTTTTTATGTCCGTTACAGTAAAAGAAAATGCCTGACAAAGTAACTTGGTTCAGGGTGTTGGACAGATTGTACAAATGTGCTAAAGAAATTAGCAAAGAAAGTCATTCCTTTATTGTATTGGCTAGCTAATGTCCTGTCCTTGTTAGTTAGATTAACGAAATGCTGTGGTGTTTGTCAAAGAAAAAAATAAAAGTATGTTCGTTTAAAATGATGGTTAGAAAGAATGTGGACCAGCATAATACTTTGAGTTTACAGCTTGTCCAAAGTCATTCATTATTAATACTATTAGTAATATCTTCGGTAAAGGCTTTGATGCATTAAATATTTCTGCATAATTAAAATATTTATGATAAAGGTAGGTTGTGTACTTTTGTCCAACTGAGCAATCTTGCTTTCATAAAATATACCAACTTTTTAATGACTGATGATTAACATGCTGTAATACACAGTTTAAATTGTGAAAGCTCAAATGCTGTACATGAGAGGTTAGGCTTTATTGGCTCCTCCTGGCGGTTTTACAAGGTGATTCCCGATACTTTCCAGCATGACGTCAAATGACGCGATACACTGCGTGATACTGCGTTTTGATGCGACATATTATTATTCCTTTAACCTTGAATGTTGCTGAAATTACTGTTTAAGAGTTTTTCTTGTGCAAACAATATGCCTCCTAACTTTAGATAATTAAATATAGCTATCCATTAGTATAGGATTCTTTGTAACTTTTGCAAACAACAGAAGGAGTCTGGAGAACGTGAGAGGAGATATGACACGTGAAGAATGGATGAAACAGTGCAGCTCCAAGTGCCGCTTTGGCAAGCACAGGAAATCTGCAGACTCAGTGATCACTGGAGAGAAGCCAGTGTCAAGGGGGAAATGGCTGAGTGTTCAGGAATAAAGTTTAATAACATGCAAGAATGTCAGATACAATAAATCTACTGAAGACACGCAGGTGTTGCACTAGTTATTTGAGATTCATACCTCAGACACTATGCAATGATTCATACTAGAGCAGTTGGTATTCCATTTACTACAAAGATAGTTTTGTTTAACAGGTGTTATTCCGTGCACCTGGATAAAAACTGGGTGATCTTTGGAAGATTGTCAGAGATGTTGTTTGCATGATCACATGCACTGCGCTGTCTGAATGCCACTCTACAAGTGTTTTCGACCTTCGAGTACAAGTTTTCTGTATATATCATTGAGAATTTCTCAGTCACTATTAGCAGTTTCTGAAAAGTACATCCAGCTAATGATTGGTCAGCAGTTAGTTACCAATTCATTTGTAGGGCAAGACTGAACAAAAATTGCATCTGTCTTACAATAAACTCTGGTCAATCTCTTTAACATTATAGCACAAAACAAGAAGACCTGCAAATTAATTAAACAACACTGACTTTCCATGCTAACAGAATAAAAAGGAATAAACTTTCTGCCAAGTTAAGGAAATTCCTGAGCAAATGACCCACTCAGACAACCTCTGGCCTGCAGCCACATTCCAGACCTGCATTAAAACAAAGCAATACTGTAAGTGAAGAGTTGTCATTTATTTCCAAGGTGATGAGAACCCCAATGGGGTTTTGGTAATGCCTGTCTAGCCATGCAGGAGAATGGAGATTTGCCAGTCCAAATATTTCCAATATTTCTATCCTTTCTGAACAGGTCATCTAATCACAAAAAGAGACCCGCTTGCTCTCAAGTCTCAATCAAAATGTCAATGTATTTTGCAAAATCATGCATTCACGCAAGAGTGATGTCACAAACCACATACCTACGAGCTCCTCTCACAGCCAACACCCATGCACTAATTAATCAATTGTCATTTCTATACCCTATATCTATACCCTCTCACTCCACTCAGTCTCCGCTCACTATTGAGAATTACCCTTGGCTTTCTCTGGTACTCGCTACAACTCTCGACCTGACTTTTGGCTGCCTGACTTAGTTCTCTTGTTTCGACTTCGACTTTTGCCTTTTGCTTTTGGGATTTGGATGCCAATTGGTTGCAATCACCTTCAATCTCAGCGCCACAAAGGGTCCAACCTGGTGCTCCTAACGCTATCTCTGACAAGAGAACTCTCTAACAAGGCAAACTTTTACCATTATTTTCCTGGAAGTAACCAAACTCTTTATCTTGATAATTCATTTGTAACCCTTAAAAGTAGGGGGTGAAGCTACACAATAGTCCATTAAATCTATATATTAAACTTAATCTATATATGAACAAGTAATAGGTTTATTCCATGCTGAAAAAATAAGAAAGAAAACACTAGTTTTCCCGCTGTGGAGCCTTCTTCAGGTGTGTCACAGACGAAATGCTGTGTTTCTTTTCTTCTCTTTTCAGCATGGAATAAACCTATTACTTGCTCCTTTGCAGCCTACGCATGCTGATGCAGCTACCCATCTATATATTATCTATACCCTGTGTAGTGTGCTCTCTGAAGGCACCAGTTCTGTAGGGTTTGGGCATTTACTGGGACAATTATTAATTGTAGCAGTAAATCACAAAATTGATTCTTTTGATGGCTTTAGAATCCAACCATGCGATATAACTCAAACAACGCACACACGCAGGTACTAATACACAAGGATACATTTATTAATAAATAGAATATGCATATAAACCTAACAGATCTTATCGAGAGGGTTATCAGAATACAAAAGATATATACTCCGTCAGTTACAAAGTGTTACACATATCAAGAGGACATACGTTCAGTATATCATTCATTTAGACCGTTTCGTAATTGAACTTGGTTACAACTTCTACATTAGATACTCAAAACAAGTACATAACTCTTAGGAATTAAATTGATATCAACTGGTTGGGATAACAATTGAATTCTCGAGCTGTAATGCATTGAAGTTAAATACTCATCCCATCCCTGGGGATTCAGATCTCCTGCGGGCACAAAGAAACAGTTTCAGGCTGTTGCTGTCCAATCTGCGCTGTCTGGCTAGGTGCTAGGCTGTGCTGTGTGGTTTGCAACTGTGCGCTGCAGATGCTCACTGACCGGCTAGTTAGTGTTGGCTTTAACTAGCAAAGTTTGTGGGTCCCAGCAAGTCAGGAAGAGGACCGGTTCGTTCCTGATGAAGAGCTAGTTCTGAATAGTGATTCAGCTGTCCACAGTTCCAACCTGTTCATGAGGCTTGCTGCTGGTGCTAACCTCGGGTGGATCCTCTGGTTACTCTCTGGCAACCTCCGCTCTAGACAAAGGAAAGTTCTGGCACTCGGACACACTGGCCGTTCCGTGGTTGTCCGGGCTGAGTCTCAGGATGGTCAGGAGGCGCGCTGCGAGAATGTTCTGCCCTTGGGAGCCTTCTCCTCCTGGGCCATCCTGCCCTGGAATTCTCCTTTGAATTCCCTTTAGAAAAGTCCACAGAATTCTCTGAATTCTCTCAGGCCCTCTGTGTTGCCTGTTTTTACCTGGAGGAACTTCAGCTCATTCATTGGCTGAAAGTTCCATGGGCATCAGAGTCCCACGGGGGTTACTCGGCCCTACCAGTCCCTGATTGGTTGATCAAGGTGAGATATGAGTCACTTACTCCTGACACTTAGGAATGCAGTCCAGATGTCCATCTGGCACTCCCTAGACAGAGTGATGACCATTGGATCCATCGCCAATGGATGACCATTGATCAGGCTTAGCTAAGTGCATGCCCCTTTGGGAGCTGTCCCTTATCAAAGGAAACCTTAAATCAGCCTGCATGAATAGTTTCTCTGTGGCTGCACCACAGAGATGAACAGAGAGATGAGGCCTCATTTGGGAAAGCACAGAAACACTTAATTCTGTCTTATTAATAAGCATTGCTGCTAAACCTGCATAAGGATTATAGATCTATATATAATTTGTATATTAAACACAAGAACAGTTGCTATATTTTTCTTACAAGGCTCAGCGTACAGTACAAGTGCCTATTACGGAAGGTAACATCTGCCCAGGAAATGTGTTATTGGTCTTTTGGAGTAGTGGAAGTGTCTTGAAATACACCAGGTACAGTATGCTTTCAACCCATGAGCATCTGTGATCAAATCCCAGGCGATGTCACACTAGCATTAATGTTCTGAAGATGCACCTTACTTTTATTTAACCCTTTACAAGACACAGAATGGGATTATCAGGATAATAGTTTAATTATATTTTTGAGCCAAAATGCTTCAAGATCAGGAAAAAGAAAGTGTATACTTTTAATTAGTGTTTAAAAATGTGGCCCTATAAAAAAGATTTAATAATGATTTTATATTTTTTTAAAAATCACAATGAAAATAAAAATTCTCTTATAAAGGTATTATTTATAATTATTTTAAAAGAGTTTAGTTATTGGACAAAATGATCTATTCATTAGTTTCAAAGTATGTGTAATTCACTGGCTCATTCACCTAACAAATTGATTTCTGAATTAATTTTAATGTTTCAGTTAATGCTGAAACAGCTGGAATTGAGGATTTGCTTTCTTAAATACCTCTTTGTAAAGTATAATACTAAAAACTAGAGATCCATTCAGGCCCACAGAAGCAAAGTCTTTCTTTGATTTCTCTGTATCAAGTACACCAATGATTATTCTCAAAATGTTAGTAAAGACTCCTAGCACAAAGAAGCATAAGAGATAACATTCACATGAAATAACAAAATGTCAGCTGGAGTTGTTCAGTCTATTAACAGCCAGTACATGGGAGCACAAAGCTTCAGTTCCCAGGACACCTCCATCACTGACCCAGAATTTCAGTTACTGGTTTTGACTACAATTGCTGCTAGTGGCACAAAAAATGTATAAAGAGTAGTGGTAGTTGTTGAAGACTCCACTCGCAGGAACACTGCAATAGAGATATGTATCAGGGACCGTGAGACAGCAACAGTTTGATGTCTCCATGGAGCTGAGGTGGCTGATATTGTTCATAGAGCTAACAGCTCCTTGCTAAGGCAGGACACACCTCATTTTGTGGATATCCATGAACTGTAAATGCAAACTACATTAATATAAAAGCACAGTTCCAAACATAACATATTCAGATAAATACGGAACAAAATAAAGAACAAGACCAAATCAGCTATCTTCTCAAAAATCAGGGGAAGAAGTTCAAGTGTTAGTCCATCAAAACATGGATGAGGACATGTTGTACAGAAAAAGGCTTTTAGCTTTTTTAGCCACTGAAAATCTTTTCACAGCAAAGGATACCTGTACAAATGTGTACATCTAAATAAGATGGAAACCTGTTGTCTAGGCTCAAGGATTCAGAATAAAATAGAAAAAACATTTAAATTAAGACAGGACAGGGGGAGGAGCCAAGGAAAATCAAAAGTAAAAGATATGGAGAACAAAGTCAGAAGAAGAGCCAAAGGCAAAAGCAAAAAAGAAAAAGGGAGCAGTAATTAAATGCTTATATCTAAATGCTAGGAGCATTAAAAAAAATACATGAGACAGAATCTACCTGTCAAGGTGTGGCCTTGAGCCAAGAAGGTAGAAACAAAGGGTCTCAGCTTGTATCTAGACTTCAGCATAGAAGAGGAGAGAATGAGATTTATCAGACTGTACTGAAGGGTGTTACAAGTTCTGGACAGGCAGGCTATGTGGTAGCTCATTTGCAATGTCCAATGACGATGTAGTGCACTCATGAGGAGTGCATTGGCCTTGGCCTCTTAAACCAAGGCAAACTGGAGGCATTAGCATCTAGAGGAGTAGGTCATCACTTGGCAAGGTAGCATCCTATCTTCTCCCAGTAGCATACAGAGAAAAGCCTAAATAGCCCACTGAGTGAGAAAAGAGAAACAACAATGAAAGAGCAAACATGAATGCACCGTGTCAGGGACACAAGTGTTTGTAACAGAAAGGTGTACATGGCCAAACAGGATCGGACAATTGGGAGAAGTACTAAAGAGTGGTCGTGCAGAGTCAAAAGATAGTTTGCTACATAGTAGTGACTAAGTCAAGTCCTCTCCCTATTACTGAACTTACATCCAGGTCTTCACTGCTAGTGAAGACTGAGAAGATGGCCAGTATACTTTTGGGACTTTGAAGTCTTCCTCAAGGCAAGGCCATATGAGGCCATATCTTTGTTCTTCAACCTGTTACCTTAGGCTCACTCCTTCCTCTCTTCCCACCACATATACAGTCAGGTGAAAAAGAAAGTACACCCTCTTTCAATTCAAATTTTAATTTTACATATCAGGGCATGAATGACAATTGTCTGGTCCTCACCAACTTCTATAATTAGACAAATCTAGCCTCAGATAACAGACAACACATAACAGATTTCACTATATCATTCAACAAAATGTAAGCCAAAATGCAGAAACCATGTGGGAAAAAATACTACTTACTACTGTATTTCCATAGGAATCAACAAGGTAACTAGCAGCCAGGTGCACCTAATCAAATGCACTTGATTAGTTGATCATCAGGAAGTGTGACCACCTGTATAAAAGCAGAACTTTTGGCAGTTTGGTGGTCTGGAGCATTCATGTGTGTGTTAACACCATGCCAAGGAGAAAAGACATCAGCAATGAACTCAGAGAAGCAATTGTTGCTGCTCATCAATCTGGGAAGGGTTATAAGGCCATTTCCAAAATATTTGAAATCCATCATTCTAAAGTGAGAAGGATTATTTACAAATGGTGAACATTCAAGACAGTTGCCAATCTTCCCAGGAGTGGGCGTCCCAGCAAATTCACCCCAAGGTCAGACCGTATAATGCTCAGAGAAATCGCACAGAACCCAAGAGCTACATCTAGGGATCTACAGGCCTCGGTTAACATGTTAAATGTTAAAGTTCATGACAGTGCAATCAGAAAAAGACTGAACAAGTATGGCTTTCATGTAAGGGTAGCCAGGAGAAAGCCCCTTCTCTCCAAAAAGAACGTGGCAGCACGGCTTAGGTTTGCAAAGTTGCATCTGAACAAACCACAAGGAACAACGTCCTTTGTACAGACAAGACCAAAGTGGAGATGTTTGGTCATTATGCACAACGCCATGTCTGGCGTATCACCAAACATAGCGTATCAACAAAAAAACCTCATGCCAGCCGTCAAGCACAGCCTTAGGCACAGAGCCACCGCACTGTCCCTTTTACACCCCATGATTAGCACACCCACCTGTAATGATTAAGGGCAAAAAAACCTGCAGGCTGGCTCTCCTGACTCTCCTTCGGCAAGCATGCTGATACTGCTAGGGATAAAGGGGGAATCGCTGCAGTACATACATATACACTGTTATGTCCCAGTGTGTGGTCCATGTGTGTTTTGTTGCTATGTTCTACCCTTCCTGACCTTGATTGTTTTCCCTCCGCCATTGGTCCATCATTACATCATTGTTCCTGTGCGACATCATCTTCAATTAACTCTTGGCCAATCAGAATGCAGATTAGTCAGTATTCAGTCGGAGGTTTTCAGAAGGAAGGGGCCTTTCGTTTGACTTTGGTCTTGCTCACCTCAGCTTCAGTTTTGCTTTGCTTTTGGTTTTTGCTTCGGCTTCGTTTCGTTCGTGTGTGTTTTCGTACAGCTTCGGCTTTTGTTGGTTTGTGTTCGTTTCTGTGTACTTTCGTTTGTTTGGGTGTTTATCCTTGTTTTGCCATTACCTTGCCCTAACATGTTATATGTTCAACCTTATGTGTTTGTATTCTTTTGTAGCCTGTTCCTGTTGACTACTCTCGTTTTCCCTTGTTTGTATTCCTAGTTCACTTGTGTATTTGTTTGAACTTTTGTGTATAGGGTTAGTTTAGGTTATTGGGTACATTATGCACACATATTTGATTTTTGTATTAGTAACACTAGTTTAGTATGGGTGAGTGCCTTTTGTCTTGTATGGTTTTGAGTAGTCAGTGGAGGTTAGCTAGGGTGTTTGAAGACCCTGAAGACCATGTGTTTTCTTTTGTAGTTAGGTCAGCTTTCCCTCACTTTCTTAGCCAGCTCCATTTTGTTTCTTGTTTTCTTTTCTTTGACACCACTCTAGTTCCCTACCCCTGTGTGTTATTGTATCTTATTACGTACCAGTCACTTATTCACCTTAAAATAATCACTTTTTGCACCAACCCTTGTTGTCATGCTTCCTAAGTCCCTCAACAGAACCCACCTGCATCCAAAAATTATCCTAAATGTTACACCCCTTTACTCTTAGACACTCGGGGTCGTAACATACACCATGTACTGTATGTGTATTACAAGCAGGATATCAATTCAGAATACACGTACTTGAGCATTGCCCTTAAACACCTGGCAAGGCAATTCTTCATCACTTTGAAAGGAACTTTCAACTAAAATGTAAAAGCCTCCAGCAGCACTTGACTGTATTTGTCTGTATTGTGTGCATTTCAAGTTTGTTTAAGCACTGATGTCAGTTTATACTTTTTTCCCCCAAGTGATTCTTAAGAGTCAACTTTTACATACATGTGATAAATATATTTTTGAAGATGTTAAAGTTTATAACTTCAATCATCACACTGAAAAATTGCTTCTTAATGCAAGAAACCATTACCATGATTAAATTTAAGGTATTTTGTTTCTTTCAAAAGACAATCCACTTCAGTACCCTTGAACTTTTGGACAGCTCCTGTTGTTGAAAGCAGTAAAACTGCAAAATGTAAAGAGTGTTCTTTTCAAATGGACATAAAAACACAAATAAGATTCAAGAACAGTAAAATTAATGCCTCACAGAAACCTAATAATAAGATACAGTATATGCTGATCTGTTAAAATACAACACAAGAAAGGAGAAAACCATTCTGGAAATATGAGCACCAAAACAGTACATTCAGAGTTAAAATGTTTACTGAGTTATGAAAAACTTACAGGCCTATAATATTGTATACACTACATCAATTACTCTGTTATAAGATAAAGATTAAAGATTTGCCTATCCCATGTTAAACACAGTAAATACCTTTCTTCTTTTAAGCACTATTCCAGTGTCATTTAACATTTTAGTGCTCAAGCCACTGCTTAAGAAACCAAATATAGACCACAACTTTCTAAAAAAAATATAGACCTATTTCAAATCTCCCATAAACATATTAAACTTTATGCAATAGTGGTTTAAACTCAATAATACAATTTTCTCATATCAAAAATATATATGAATTGAGTAAAATACTGATAAAATATTGACTGATCACATTGAAACCCAAGTCATGTGCTCTCCCGGTTTAACTCTTACCTAGCAAATGTATTGTGAGTCTGTCTTTTGTTGGCTGTTAATACTGTATGTGTTGATAATATTTAGAGATTGCATTAATCCCATATTGTACAACCAGAGGAGTGGCTTGCACTGCTCTGCTGGATAAATTGGGTCCCCTCCTATAATGTAAAGCACTTCTTGGATCAAGGAATATCAACAATAACAATAATAATAATTACTATTGTAATTATTGTTATTTAAGTATGACATTACACCTTGTACTGATAAAATAAAATAATTAAAATTACTAATGTTAAACTCAGAAGTTTTTGTTCTTTTTAGTCATTGTTAATTGTAAATGTATAATTTGTTGAGTAGAATAGCAGATGTTTAGTAATTTATGCAATGCTGTCAGTTTTAAAACTCCCACTATGACAGACTCTCCCATTTGTTCTTCCCATTGCCATGACCCCACCCTAGTGGCCTACAGCTGGCTATGAGATCTGTGTCCAGGTAATGAAAGACACAGGCTACCAGAGAACCAGACCCTATATGAAAAACAGTTTTCTAGGATTTAGACCAGATTAATTTCTTTTCGCTTTGATCATTGGCATCCTAGGAAAATACCTACAAAATAAACCACAATCCAGAATATGCTCTTATATAATTAAAGATTCATTAACTATCTGCAAGGCAGGCAATGATTTTATTTTCAATGTTTTTGTCTTTCTTTGCTCCTGATCTGATGATCTACTATACCTGTACATAAAACATTTTTCTGTAAAGTGCTCTATGGCAATGTATTGTGAAGGGCACTATAACAAAATAAAGAACGATTGAGACTTATACGCTCCACATGATAAATGTAGCATTTCCTGTACATTAAATACAGCTGGAAGAACTGTGAAGGCTGTGATGTCAGAATATCACAATTTAACCCTTAATTCAAATTTCAGATACAGTACAAAAGATATTTTTATAAAGCAACTGAGAAAATGCAATGAGATTCCAATGAAAAACGTTTAAGGATATTAGAATTGATTATCTTTATTATATTTAGTTGTTCATGGCAGCCAGATTGGGACTAACTTCCATTATGAAGGTTAATAACAACAAAATGAATAATAATTATAAAAGTAATAATAAAGCACACTGTTCGAAGATTATTTTTGTTTTTCAAGATACTCTTTCTGCTCAAAGGAAGAACTAGGCTGCTCTACAGGGTATTCCTGCTGGGCATTTCAGCACTGCTGAATGACTGCTAGCATTCACAAACCTACAAGAGACGTGAGTGTTGCAGTATGTCAGAGCTTGATCTTCTCTTTTAGAACAGATTGCTGTCGATCAACCCACACAGTTCTGTAGCTTTCAGTTTAGGAGTGTGGGTTTCTTGTCTTTATACAAGAAATGAGAACTCAAAATGTTGATTAACTGGTACTGCAAAGTATATAGGATCAGTGATCACCTCATCACAAGTCAAATAACTTCCTTTTTTTCTTGTGTTTCACATCACAAAATATAACTGGGATCTCCTCTACACATTCACAAGTACAACTAAGGAAGGAAGATGAACTGCATACCACACTGTTGTAGGAGAGCTGAATGAAGTTAAACCCCGAAAAAAGAAGGCACTATATCATGGGGATGAAAACAGCTAGAAAGCTACTTTCAACAGCACAAAGAGGCACAAGTGAAACATTAATGAAGGGAGACTGTATTGGTTCTCCTGTACCATTGTAGACTTGCTAAGTGATATCAAAGCACCAAACACAAATGACACTATATCTCAGAAACAAAAGCAGCAAACACTACTTTCAATAGCACAAACAGAGCCCTAAGAAATGCAATGGGTTTCATCGTTTCTGTTGTTTCTAGGAGGGCCAACTTTACACTACAGCTGCACTTTACCCTTAAAGATGAAGAATCCACAAAACACAGCACAAAGCCTTGTCAAATTTATGAAATATCTAAAGATTCTTATACTCCAAATGCAAAGTGAAGAGTGAAGTAACACAAAACTGTGAAACCTACAGTCAGTCTTTTAAGGCTGTCCTTCACTATGAAAGCATCAAAAACTGTTCTGCGCTATGACACTATCAAATTTTAATTATAGTGGTAACGGTCTATGAAACTGACCTATAGCTGATCTTTGTATAGCATGTTGAATACCCAAACATGGTACATTTAACATCTGTGGCATAGCAGCAGTGGCAATAAGAGGTTTTTTCCTTCTCAATTTGCCACTTTCTGTTGCATCATTATACTTGCCAAACGTTAGTTTTCCAGTTATTGCATCATTGTTGTTGCATCCAGTTGTTGCCTGTGTTACTCAGGTACTAATGTTGCTCTGTGTATGCATGTACTAATGTGGTATTAATTTGTTGCAGAAACAAACTTTTATGTTTCTGCAATAAATGTTTTGTGTTAAACAAGCAAAAACCAAGTTACAATAGGTATGTATAGCCCTGATCCTTAGAATAATCCCTGCAATAACCTTTAATTTCCCCAATTAATTTTATTTAATTATAACCAATAATTTCCCCACTTAGATTAATGCTTCAAAGGGAGTTGTCAATTTGCCATTTATATTGTCCAAAAGCCAAAAGCCTTGGACTACTCTTGTTTTTTTACAATGCTTAGCCAAGCGATTTGCCATGCTAAAGCCAGATGTAAGAATTGTGAAGAGGCAACCAGTACAAACAATGCTCCATCCATCATCACAGGTAATTCTTGCTCTATTCATTCTGTAAATGTGAAAAGAAGCAGTTCTCACAGAAAATTCTGCCAGAAGGAAGAGAAAAGCAACAAATTCAAATCCCACGCATAATCTTATTGATTTAAATCTTTCATTATTTCTTCTCATTAAACTAATTTCCAATCTTGAAAAAAGTGTGGTTTTCTATTTTTTCAAAGATATCTGACAGGTGAGGGAGAAAGAAAAAAACAGGAAATATCATGAGGGAGGCATATTCGAATTCATAAATGCATTATCTCTTGTTTAAATAATGTTTTGCATGTTTATGGAACAGAGGAATGATGAACATTAAGGTTGTTAATTCTAGTTTATTAGCCTTATTGAGGTCTTATTATATCTAGTTCCTGCATCCCCAGTGAATTTTGATGAGACATACAGTTGCAGCAGCAAAACTGCCATTACATATATTTTGCTGATCAGATGCCTTTCCATCAAAGATGTAACAGGCAAGAAAGAACAATTCCTTCACTTCATGCTTAGGTTGCCTCTACGGATATTTATGATTCAACAGCAAGAACTAAACTCTTGATGAAAATAAAGTCTTATCGTCCCGCAGTGTTATAGCTGTCCTGGTAACCTCAGGTTCTCTGCAGTCTTTTAATAAAATGCATTTTTTTAAAAACATGTTTCGAACAAATTTCCACAGCTGCATGCTTGCATAATGGCTTTGCAAGAATTCCAGACAAACCCTCTTCGTGCTAACTATATCCACGGCTCAAACCTCAGGGTATCCACTCCTGCAGTGACAAAAGGCTAATTTATTTAAGACTGAGCAGAGCAGAACAAGATAAATGCAGGCTAAGGCCCTGAGGGACAGCAAATCCACTCCATAGACGATATGGCTGCCTGGTGATGACTCGTGACAATTAACTTCATAAAAGTTTCTTAAAGGAACATACAGCACATATGAGGCATATAATGTGCATTACACATTAATTCAGCCCAAAACTAACACCCTTGTACTAGCAATACAGACTCACTATATTTTGTCTAGAGTTATGACGTTGTGAGCAAGTAAGGAGAGCTACATTCTTCTACATGTAGGAAAGCTACATGATTCTTCTGATTAATTCAACAGCAGAGGCCACTAAAGACTCGGAGACTGATGAGAAGTGACTGGGATTGCCAGAGAAGGATGGGGAGCAGAAGCCCATGGAGACAGCCAAGGCAGGACAGAAAGCAATTGCACACGGGAGTGATCCATGAAAGAAGGAGTGCACAGCTGTCAAAGTTGATCCAGGCAGGGTGGCTGTGCTGCCTTGCAGGATAACAGGGTGAAAGGTCAGAAAGGTGCCACTAGTCCGGTGTTTGGAGGAAGCAACAGGGTGCAGGCAGGCAGGACAGAAGCGGAATCCCTTTGAAGGGATTCAGCCTGAGTGCCATCTGAGATGCAGGTTAGTACTGGTGAGAGTACTATTCAGGTCAGAAGTTACCTCAATGACAGAATGCTGGATCAGTGGCAGATCAGGTTTAAATATCCTGGGCTTGATGGAATTAGTACCTGTTAACCGGAGGAAGGCAGTTGGGACAGTCGGCCCGAACAGTTCCAGGAGGTGTTTGAATCCTTGTGGAAATGGGGCTGGATTTTGAGGAAAAGGAGAGCTGCGAGCTCTTGCTTGCCCAGTCATATCAATTGTATTGACATAGTCATACATATTTCACAAATATTTCATAAATCAGATTTTAAGAAACTTTCACTAGGCCACTCTGACACTGTATAGTGTTAACTTTGCATCTTCCTAGAGACTCTACTTTTAATTCTGAATGTATTAATAAATATATTATAATTCTTAAATCAGTCCTGAGGAGGAGTAATACCTATTTATATGAGTGCCATTAAACAGAGCCTTCAGAATTTACTATTAAATGTGCAAAAATAACTGTAGGTATAAAGTCAAAGACAATGCTATTCTTCTTCCTTCATAACAAAATAAAGAATATGCTTTGTAATAAAACACCCAAATCCTATTTTTATATTAAATTAAAAGCAAAAATAAAGCAATTTGCCATACCATAATACAACACATCATATGCATCATTTCTCACAAAAATTACACTGCAAAACCTGGTGACTGAGAAGTGTGCTTGTTCTGACAAGAACCCATTCAGGGGCTTGGCTGCAGAGCAGAAGATGAACAACAGCACATGTCAAACAGGAACAGGGAGAGGACAACTCTGCAAAGCAAAGCAAAAACAAACTTTGAAAACGAATGTATAGAGCTTCTTTCTGACTGCTTCAGTGAAGAGGAAAGTGATCCAGATGAAGGTAATCAAGTTCAATTATACAAGCCTGCAGAAGGCTAAGTGACTGCAGTGGAAGGGAAAAAAGTGACAACAATATCAGGAAAGAGCTAGATACTAATATGTGCTATAAAGGAAAAAACATTTAAAAAAGCTAAGTTGACTAAAAAGGAGACTGACTTATTTAGCCATTTCCCCTTAACTGATTTCTATTTAGATTGCAAGGGACAATCTCAGAAAAGAGTGGGTCCAAAAGATACAGACATTCTCAGCTTGGTTTATATACCCCTCCAACCCCATAGACTGATTTCTAGAGAAATGAATAATGAAGTTGGAAGATGTGTACAATCCAGAACAGGTATTCACATTTACATTATGCCACAAGAATGATCAGAACAGTATTCTATTATTTATCATGCAATAAATTGGAGATAAAATGAAAGCAAATACATAGTAAGCCAACAGCATACAGTAGATTTAACAACCACAAAATATGACAATGAACTTATGTCGGTTGGTTATTAAAAAATTGTATTGTGTTTAGACATTGAGTAGTCTAGTCTCTGTATCCTTCTTCTGTACAGAATTAGAAAAGAGTCAGGACCACATAAAGATTCCTAAAGTGAGCTACAGTATGTAAATACTCAATAGACTACATATGGGTCCAAGCCGACCCTACCTTTCTTTTGGCTCTTGTGGGTTAAGGTTTGCATGTCCACTATTATAAGTTGTGTGGCATAGTGCAAAAGTCTTTGGATGACTAGCTGCAGGCACTGCTGTTGTATCCTTAAGAGGGGTAGTTTAACCTAAATGCTTCATGTATAAAAGGGAACCAGCATTTCTGACGAGTAATCTGTGCAATGGACTGGTGTCCCAACCAGCGGGTGTGTCATGTGTTCTACAGTCTACTTAACACCACAGAAATCAGGATAAACTCTGGCTCAATGAGCTGCTGGGGTATGCATTTTAGCTTAAAACTGTTATAACAGCTATTTATAGCTATAATAGCTCTGTTATATGTTATCCAAGAGGGTATGAAGGCCCTGAGGCTAGAGGAGTAGGACTACTATTCTTAGCAACAAAAATCTTGCTTAGGCAGCCTTCGCTTCTTGTATATGGAGGAGCTTCAGACAGATTACTAATGTGTTCTTCCTTACTTGTATGGTGACAATTCTGTGGGGTATCAGGGGGCTTTTACATCTTGTCACCAGCATCCTTTGACAACATTATCAAGAGCATCACCTGTACCAGAAACATATCCAACAAAAATTGTCCCTGTCCTCCCTGCTACAAAGGTGTATAGCAATATCTTACAATAAGCCAACACATTACTGCAACTTCTCATGTAAAAGACTTTAAACTAAAGACTTCATATGGGACTGGGACCAGTATACAAAAATCCAAACTTGAATAGTTACGGTTAGTTGATAGCTACAGTATAAACAGTCGATGATATGTACTGTATAGGTATGCAATGTTTGTGGGATGTCCTTCTGTTTTAAGAAACAAACTATACACTATTTCATTTGGTTTAATTATTAAAGATAGAAATGGTCAAATATATTGAAAGACGGGAGATGTGTGTAGGACATTTGTGATTTAGGGATGTCTGTGGAGTGTTTTTTTGTGTTTGAAGAGTGGAGCTTTATGGATTTCAAAAATAAAACCAAGATTAGATCTTGTGAGTGACAGTAAGAGAGTAGTGAGAAACTGGAGTAAAAGGAGATCTGCGATAGAAACTTCCTATTCATATTTTGTTGTTTTTATATTAAATGTGTTTTTCTGTTTGAGAAGAAATAAAACTTGCTAATGGAACCAAGCATCTTAAGGGATTTAATCCTCAGCTTAACATTATCACTTTTCTACACTGTTAATGCAATGTTCCATTTTGTAGCACTTGTAAAGGATTGGTTCTTTAATGTTTTTCGGATTTATAGCTTTTCTTTGTGGATTAAAGACACTGATTCTTTTTATGTAGATTGATTTTTGGTGGCATGGAAATAATGGAAAGAGTTTCTGGAATCTAGCCCAACCTGGAGAACAGGTGAAATATTTTTGGAATATTTTGTACTTTTTAGTTTTCAAATGGAAATTCTTTCACATGCATATAGCAGAGAAACAGATATATCCAAAAAGACAAAAACACTAAAGTAATCATGGAGTGTGTTCCTGTGTTATGAACACAAAATATTTTTGGATGTTGATTGTGTCTCTTACAATGCATAGCCTTGGTTTAGTTTAATATTTTTTGTCATAGAAAAATTGTCTTAAGGAAAAGTAATTGTAATGTTAGTCCATAAGTGGACATAATCTCTTTATGAGTAAGAGTATCTGACAGCCTGAATGGCAGACTCCAAATTGACAGCGGTTCTACCGTATACAGGTACCAAGCAAATGTAAAGCTGGGTAACACATGAGTTGAAACTGCTTAGGTAAACTGTGCATATGTGAATCAGTATATGTTGTCATGATCTCAAGGTTCTGCTGTACACTGAGTAAGACAACAAGACTTGGGTTTGTTTTAATCAATATGGCAATGGATATGATTTACATGCAATGAAAACCCAAAGATGACTTTGTACCTACTATGTATATAGCAGGTACTTGTGTTATTATTTAACATTTGCTATTCTATTATTATTAAATGCTACATAACATTAATTATTATCTTGCATGTATGAGATATACAGTTAACTGTATAGCTGTTTATGATGAAGATAATGAAACACTGAGGAACAGGATTTTCCTCTTCCTACGGAAGAAGTGCTAGTTTGCCATCTGTCTCAGAATGAATTACAAATAATGATGGAACAGTCACGTATGTGTTCAGGCCTAGTGGAGAATAAATTAAAGGGATTTCCTAGTGCCTCTCTGCATTATAAGGTTTTTTTTCATATGCAAGAAACTGCTGGAACAGAAAATGGACAAGATGGAAAATGGAAAAAATACAATTGTAGGCTGTATACAACATAGAAATTTGCAAATCAAAAACAGATCTGATGTACCAGAAGGAAAAACTTGTTCTTCTAGTGTTAGCGATATTAAGGCTGACTCCAAGACCACTGCAGTGAAGGACTTCCCAACTACCTTTCTCATTATCTGTTAAACTAGACCACCTGTGGGCAAACTACAGCCCACAGGCCTTATCTGGCCCGCCTGCCAGTTTTAACAGGCCCTTGAGATAAAAAATAAATTAGTCAATATTCGCCATATTCCAGTTTGTTTGGTGCTGTTTTTTCTTACAATTTATTATTCGTGCCCTAGATTGCGCACAAACACTTTACCAGAGTGATTCCAAATTGTGCATTGCACCACCTTGGCGCCATTGTCGGTCAGGGGCGTCTCGGGTATCACCAGTCAAAGAAAAATGTTATTACGAGCAAAACCCACTGTTCATGTACACAGAATGCAGAATGTATGAGTCACACGCTACCTAACTAGACTGTGTCACGTGACACAGAGTTGGCAGTCTGTAAGCAGCGTACAAGTTGACCACGGCTTCGGTGTTTCGTGTTTCTATGAGTGGTCATTTTGTGAGTTTTTTGTTACATGATCGCAATTGAGAGGTTTTTAAATATAAAAAACGAGTCATGGAGCTTAGTTCTAAACACAAAATATAGAAAGCATGAGGACAGTTTCTTGAATTTCGGTTCCATGTGCACAATTGTGGACACTGAAGAATGTCCTCAGTGTGTTGTCTTGCCTTAAAGTGTTGGCTGCTGAGAGCATGCTCCCCAATAAATTGAAACGTCACTTGGAAACTGTTCACAGTAGTTTGGTAAGTAAGCCTCATGAGTATTTTTCGCACAGGTTAGTAAATTAACAGAAACCAGCTTTTCTAACCAAACTACAGTCCCCAGCAAAGTTCTTCTTTCATCATACAAAGTTGTATACTGAGTAGCACAATACAAAAATCTTCATACTATTGGAGTACCAAGGAATAAGCAACAGAGCTCTGTGAATCCTGCTTCCCTTTGCAATTTCCTGCCTTGGTGAGGCTGGGTTTTCAGCACTTGAGATTATCAAATTCAAGTTCAGACCAAGAGTCAATGTTAAGAAGGAGATGCACGTTGCCATTTCAAAAATACTTCCCTGTATTTTTGGTGAATATGTTAACATAATTTAGTAAACAACCCACCCACCAATTAAGAGGCACAAACAAAAAGACATTGTATTTCTCCCTCCTTTTTAAAAAACATTGATGTTGAATTTTTACTTTTTCTAAGTCATTTTATTTGCATTTTACAAAGGTGTTGTCTATTTTTTAATGTTTTCACATTCAAACAATTTCAATTGTGTTGTCAAGTATGTTTACTTTTTTGATCAAGTTTTTGGTTTTGAAAATGATTAAAAATAATAAAAATTGGATCAACTTTGTTTTCATTTTGACTCATCATTTCCTTTTCAAATTTATAATCTTTTGAAAAATATCCTTCTGCCATAGAACTTTTTTTGAGACAGGGGAGGTATGTGGAAAATTTGACAGATCAAGGGTAATGTCAAGTTTCATTTGATTTTTATTTTTTTAATTTAAAATATTTACTTGTTAACCTTGAACTAATAAGCCTTTGTTGGATTTTAAACTCATATAGGGCATAGGCTATCTGTAACAGCAGCCTGAAGTGGCCCACTATACAGTTCCAAAATTGTATGTGGCCCTTGGGCCAAAAAAGTTTGCCCACCCCTGTTGCTTTAGTGGAGCTAATGCTATCTTACAGTTGCTTCTCTTGCTTATATTAAAACTACAATGAGTTCTTACTTTTGCAGCATTTAAATGCTCCTCAACTCTTTGCCATCCCAAACACTGCTTAAAGTGATAGCCAAAGACTGGCATATAGCAATGTCCCTTTCTATTATATCATTGGAGCAATTCAAAATTGCACTTTTAAAAACAGCTTGATCAGAGAATTATGAGGCTGAAGGAGAGAAACACATATGGGAAAGATTTTCAAGTTTCAAATGAATTTATAATAGATTTAGCTTTTCAATAGTGTGGTGCCTGGGGCCTCTGGGTGCTTTTGCAGCAACAGGACTGGACTATTAATTATGCAATTCCTGCCTGGGGGACTGTTGGGACTCAACTGACTGGACTGATAAATATTTGTTCCCCATTAGTTTCCCCCTTAGCTAGTCCTGCTGTTAGTTCTTCACCTTTAATAAGGGGACTGATGGTCAGTAGAGCCTGTAAGTGTGGGAAGTCCTCTACATTTCTGTTATAAAACTTTCTGCAATATATGGAATCTTTATTGCATCCTCTGCTCCACCTTACGAGGCCTTTTGATTACTCGTCTTTTTATGGAGCAAATTTCTTTTTCCTGATTAACTCAAGGGAGTACTTCTAAATGCAACAAACATATCTTTGCGTGTTTTGGGAACCTAAATTAAGTTAAAGTAAGGCCATTCCAATTAATTCTACATAATTGTAAAGCCTTCAAGTATTTTGAGACTTAATATCAATCTGATTGAATACTATTGGGTAGAGTAAAAACAATACTGGGAAAAAGAATCCAAAAGTGAAAAGTGATCCAGTGCTACAACAAATAAACAACAAGAATGTTGGCAAAAAAGACACCATCAACATGTCCCAAAAGGAAAAATGTTCCAGAGCATCACTGCATTGCTGATCCAATTGGCTAATGTATGTACTGACAAGATGTGGCAAATGTAACATCATAGCAAAAATGTATTCTATTACTTTCTGACAAGTGCAGGTATTTCTTTGGAAGTAACAATCTAAAAGACAAAACAGAGGAACTGTTGTATGTTAAACTTATCCAACTATCACGTTCTTCATCTGCAGTTCCTTTATTGCTAATAAGAAAAGAAGGCAGGTTAAGATTCTGTGTTGACTACACAGCCTTTATTAAAAAGATTTTTCTTAATGACTAGAAGTTAGGACAACTGAACTGAGCTGCTGTTTTTAACACAATAGTTGTAAAATGTAGGAACTGATAATTTGTTATCTTTCTAATTTCTAAAACCTTCTTTTGTGTCACCAGATGGAAAGTGTTTGTGTTATTTAAAAATGTAAAAATGAAGCTACAGATTCTGAGAAAATCAAACCAATCTTGCAACTACGTCTTTCCAAAGACTTCCATAAAGATGCCATCTAGAACTGGATTCAAAGAGAATCTTAAGGTCATAAAGCCTGTTTAATTTTCCACACCAGTCTTACATTCTCCAAGTTTCTAAATGCCAGATGTTAGTTATACTAGAGTGAGAGTTGTGAAGAATGGTGAAGATCAAGCCATCTCACCTTCTAATCTGAGCAGAGACACTGTTCAGTTTCTTAGAATCAGCGTCTTACAGTTGTTGGCTCCTGAGAAGTAGTGTCCTTTCTTGGAGTGTCACGAATTCAAGGTAGTTACAGAACACACTACAGTGGTATGTGCCTTCAACAATCCAACTATTAATCTTATTTGTTGGACAATCTTGCTACAAGACCTTGAATTTGAAATGTCTTATAGGACAGGCGCTTTGCATACTGGCCCTAATATGCAAATATCTTCAGTACTCCTCCACGTATAAAAACTTTGGCTGCACTGAATGTTAATGATTCTAAGGTACATTTCAGCACATTTCCTATTTATTAACCTGAAATAGAAGATGCAAAGAATATTACACAGTGTAACAAATACCTGTAAATTGTAATTTCTTCACTAAATGTTTGGAATTTGTTTCCCAGGTTTACAAAGATGTTGACAAGGTGTGATATACCAGCTTGGGAAGTTTCTGTCAGTGGTTCCCAGTACACAAGAAAGATGACTGGATAGTTCTGTAGACAACAGAGGGAATGGCACATAGCTTGACAACAAGTTACCGTTCTTAAAGTAATATGACAGAGTGAACTCATAGGGTCTGAAGACAGAAGGATTTGCATTCTGAAGAATTATAATAAATAATTCACCTGGATCATAACTTTTTCACTTGACTGTGGGAAGTGGAACTGTCATATTAGAGAACCAAAATTATGTAGGTTAACCAATGAAAAGCCAAAATCAGAGAGCACACTAAATATAAAATGTACCCATTTGTATTATACTACCATTAATGGTATAGTAAAAATTAAAGTGGAAATAACAAATTACTACCAAAAAAGCAAATATCTCTCAAAGATGGTAACAGTTCATCAACATCTACCATGAAGAAAATTCAATTTGTAGTGTGATATTTTTCATGCAATATTACTTGCTACAGTTGCATTACAGAATCTACTGACTAGAACTTCCAAGTTCCCTTTTTCTAATCACCAACCAATTTTTGGTATTTCACTATAGCACACACTGTGAGATCACAACATAATACTTCAAAGTATATTGAAAATTAAAAACATCTGTTAGATTCATTGCATTGTAGCCTTGAATATTTCAATGTATTGTAGAGGTTTTGTATGACTGCTTATGTTGTGTTTTCAAAAATGCTATTTCTTTGCTTACTCTTGGAAGATTCCATCCTGGCTAGAGCTCCAGATAACATTTTTAAAAGAGACAGTGAGTCACTGAAGCCAACTTTGAGCACTTCCAAGATATATGAATGCTATCACCTTCATATGCAGTACTTCATGAGAGGTTTGGTTGAAAGTAAACCGAACACACCTATAAATATCCTTATAAGGGGGGAAATATATTCCCGCATAAGCTAAAGGGTCATTATGAGTGTTTTTGGATTGTATATGATTCTAGGACTGCTCTAGTGACTAAATAAAATAAAGTAAATTGCTCTGCTGAATGAGGAGAACACAAAAGGTTGCTGATCTTATCCTGATCTGATTTGCAAAGGACAGAAGCTCAAGCCCAACAGAAATGAATACAATAAAATGTATTTTATAAATACATGCAATTCAACAAAATTAAGTTTTAATCCACAGTGAACAACTAAGTTGCATAGACTATGAATATAAGAGAGCTAACAAACAAGATGAACAAAAGGAAGCCATTTGTTTAATTGATTGTCTATAGTTAGTTATGCTACTGGTCCTTATTCACAGCAGTAATATGGGTACATCACAACATGATGAATCCTAACAAAGGAGTTTGCCAAGAGGAAGAAATCTGTAACCGACAACCCAGAAAATATAGAAAAGAATTCCATTAAGACATTTTTCATTCAAATTTTCTATATACAGTATATACCAAATACGTAATCTGTGTTCAGATGATGATGATAAAATTATAAAAATTATTATTTGGAGTTATGAAGCACTCATCCCAAACAATCTCAAAGCATTTCACGTATATTATCACCCATTATTGAAGCACAGAACCCTCCTGGGCACCATGCAGCAGCTGCATGGCTGATCAGGCAGAGACAGGAGAAATTGCTTTACTGAAGGAATCAAAGGGGAACTTTAGGTAAACATTCTAGAATTGTGCCAGGGTTAACACTTATAAACTCTTGTAAACAGCACCATTTGATCTTTAATGATAAAGAAGTTAGGACCTCTGTTTAATGTTTCACCCAGAGGGCACCACCTACATCAAATTTCCCCTGAATAACCATAGCGTAACAATGGGAAAGGAAGAATGGCACAAACTGGTAAACCAACATTGACACTGAGCTGCAACCTAATAATAAAGGTCTCCCACATTCCAAAACGTTTTAGGTCAAGTCCTTTTTAGCTTCTGAAACTGCAGGTACTTTCAGGCTATGTTGATCTAAGTTGATGATGGTGCTATCAATATGATCACTTAAGTTAATAGTCACTCCAACCACAAAAGTGAAGCTTATCATAAGTGATTTTACTGTAAACGAAAACTGTGTTAACCGAACAGCAAGGAGCAGAAGTGGGAACCGCATACTGTACAGGAACATTCTGTAACTATGCAAATAACCCTGCTGCCATTTCATACAATCTGTTATTTTACGGTACATTAAGAGACCAAAGGGCCAATTCAATTAACTAGGGAAAGGCAATTTGGGATCATTCAAGTTCAAGAAATAATCAGAGAAAATGTGGTGTTTTTTATTTAGCTCTTTCATCATAGATATTATAATAACATCAAAATAATATGCACACAATTGCTCTTTTAAGTTGAATTAAAATTTTCTTAAACAGATTTTTTTTTTCTCCACAGCTCAGTGTTAATGGACCTAGATGAGGTGTGTCAGCAGTTTAGGTATTATACAAAGCTAAAATTAGGAGGAACAAAAACACGTTTGTGGGCATTCAGCTTCCAATTACTACATGACCAGCTGTCATGCAAGATTAAGTTTGACTAGTTGGAAGACAGCGTTTTAATAACCTGTAAGTTTGAAGGTCATAAGAAATGTATATAAAGCAATTCAAGTATGCTATTTAAAAATATTGGATACACAATTCGTAGACTACACTTTGTTTCTCTTGCCTGATTAGAAAAAGGCTTAAAAGCTATAGTATACAACTAGTGATGATCATATATAAATAATTCTAGAAAAGAAAGCCTGCATTGAACAGCACGCACTGAACTGAGAAAGATAAATTAAAACCACTTTAATTTTGCATACAAGGTACCTGAAGCCCCCGTGAACGCAGATACAGACAGCACCTTCTTGGAAAAGTTTCACAGAAAGTTTTTTTTCAGCACTTTAGTTGCTTTACAGCCAATAAATTGTGACACCCTATGAATCATTTTTCTTCTTTTGACAAACACCTTTTTAACGTGAGGAAAAGTTAATTAGATTCTGCAAACCAGATGGCACAACTTATCAGCACAGATCTATATGAAAAAAAATCTCTGTGGTGTTTTCTACTGTTTTCTCATGTATTTTTTCTCTGAATAATTGCTGCTGTACAAAACTGCCCAAAGCAGCAGCAAGCAAGCAAATGCGACAAAACACATTCTAAGCAATATCAAATCCAAGTTTCAGTGTCACTGCTCTGAGTTCATTAAACATACACAGCTATTAACAATGGTTTAATTAAAATACAAGAGTGGAGATTTTTGGCAAGTATTTCTTAATCAGGGAAAAGTATGTAATTATGTCTGGGAATGATGGTTCCTATTAAGTGTAACTATTGCTATTTCAATTAATCTAGTGTTGCTTTGGACATTGCTATGTCTGTTTCATCTTGGGTTTCTTACACATTACTGATCACTGCATTGTCACAAATTAATTACACTAATCACCAGCTACCCAAAAGTCACTCCCTGATTTATAACTGCTTCCTGTTCACACCAGAAGCTGACAGTAAACTTAAATATGGTCCTCTTCACAGCATATAGTTTATGTGCTATATACTCAAGGGGGGTTTTATTTAATGCATTCACCTCAAAAGTTAGGAAATGGAAGGCTAAAAAGCAGTGGCTCAAAGAGTTAAATAACTCATTTAGAAAGTTTATTTTAAAATAAAACATTTTAAACAATGATAAAAAACAGGGACCTGTTAAAGAGGATTAGTATTTTGGAAAGACAGAGAAACAAATATAGAAATGGAGGCTAAAACAAATGTCAAAGGATGCCAACAAAACAATAGTAAAGGATGAAGTAAAGTATCTCAGAAATAAAAATGAGAAAAATTCAGATGATAAAATGGAAATTGCTGATATATTAAATATTTCACTCAGGTGTTTACCATAGAAGATATAGAAAGATGTATATAAAATAATATTAACATAGAAGTCTGCCAGTGTTACAGGTATTAGAAACCTAAAATATATTTTTACATGTAAGGTTATGAGAATGATAATTAGGCCAAAATTAAAGAATCATCTGTATGGCTATACAAATTTAAGAAACAAACAGGGCTTGAATATGATACAGATGGATTTTTAGAATTTTTTTGTTAAAGTTCCTCTTTAAAGATTGATTCTACAATTTCGGGAAGTAATCATGTTAGGTAATGCACATTTTTAAATAGAGAACTGAGTAATGCACAGAAAACTCTGTTTGGACCACTGCTTTTCTTAATTTATACCAGTTATCTAGATTCTGGACAGTTAAACTAGAGAAGTTCACAGATGATACAAAAAAAGAAGGATTAGCATAAACTGTAGATGCTATGAAGGAAATTCAAAAAGACCTGAAGAAGATCCAAAAACCAGGCAAATATCTTGCAGAAGGCATTAGATGGACTACAGATAAGTCCACCTATGGTAACTTAGTACTGGTGGAACAAAGGCATTGGTGACTTGATAAGTTGAACAAAGTGGATTTTTTCTGTTTCTTTCTTGATTTTCAACAGGACTGATATTCAACTTGCTCACTAATGACATGATTATATTGTATGTATATTCATAATTCAAAGTTATTTTATTGCATTAAGGTTTTAACAATCAATTTACCAAAATAATTGTTCTGAGAGCACACATGCACAGAGTGATATATTTTGATTTTCAGTGTTTTAAAATGAACATATGTAATTGTGAAACATTTTTTCAGTTTGTCTATAAATCTTTAACATTGCAAGATTTTTTGCAGCCTTTGATGTGAAACCACAAATTCATTTTTCCACTTTCTGTACTTTCTAAAATCTATTTAGTTTAGACAAGATGTTAGCAATAAGGAAGAACACTGTGCAGAATAATTTCCCCTTATGCAACCTGCAGTGCTGAGAAATTAGAAAAGAAAATTCTAGGATTATAGAAATCTCTCCAAAGGTCATCAATTGATGCCTTCGTGACATAGGGTCTTAACCTTTTTAAATCAGGAAATTGTGATGCCCACTGACAATTTTATGCAAATAAACTGCCATACTGAATTAATTCATAATTAAAAGCCACACTTTACATAACTTTAAATAATCATCATTCTCTCAGGGTTTATTGACATTTAGATTAATTGAAATCTCTTGTATATAAAGCAGTTTAATGATTACCACAAAGGGACATATCCATATAAAACTGTTGTACTTTGGAAAAAGGGCAATTTAATTACAAAGAATCAGAGCCCTCACAATAAAGCCAACCAAATGCCACTTCAAAAATAACAAACAGGAGAAAAGCATATGCTGATGAGTACTGCAAGGTCTTTGTAAAGATTTGCTGCTGATTAGAAGAAGATGCATAAAATATAGTATAAGATACTGTACGTAATTTAAACAGAAAATTCTATATAGCACTCTGCCTTATTTCAACCACTGCCATCATCAGTGCACAAAATGTCTAATCAGGAAGACCACAAAAATCCTTGCCAAAAGGCACTTGTCTTGGTATCTAGATTTTCACAAATCAACCTATTCTAATTCAACAGAAAAGAAAATCAACCTAATTCACTGAAATATGCCCACATTACTTTTAAACAAAACAAATAACGGGTTAACTAGAAGAGACCTATGAACTAAGTAGATCATTTAAGTAAAATTATAAATACATTCCCTTTAAGAACACACTGTAGAATAAAGTGTATAGTTAATGACTCACCCTCAGTCTGCCTCAAAATGCTAAATGGCAAAAATGCCAACTCGTAAAACAAAGTTCCAGAGCAGCTCACCATGAACTGCATCAAAGATATGTGTAAAAAATATTTTGCTGGATAAAAACTGTTATTCAGATAAAAATCCAACGTCAAATACAGTTTTTATTAAAAAGTGGGCAAAACAGCTCATGCATAATTTTTTTAAACTAAGACTGCTATTAATTAAAATTGGTACGTTGCACCTTAATTTGCATTCAGGAGAGTGACACAGGTGTAGCACTGCATTGACAGCTAGGTATTTGCAGTTAACAGAGTGGTGTGACGGTGTTTTGGTTGCATTAAGAGTTGTGATCTTTATCGGATCAATAGCTTCATAAAGAACGCCATCATACTTTCCTCAAGAGACACATGGAGCCATCTGGTTTGCATCTGACTGGACACAGATTAATACAGCAAGGAAACGATAATGCACAACTCTCTCCCCGCCTACAGAGGTAGGCCAGCCTCAGTCTCACTGTATAGTTTTTTTAGCCAAACTATATGGCTAAAAAACTATCCAACAATCTAAGTATGTTCAACATAAAAGGGAAAAATAAAGGCACTTCATCACTATTTATTCTAAAACATGTGTGATGTTTTCCACAACAAATAGACAAAACATTTACTATACTCCAAAGGCCAAAGTCCACACACATAAGATATAACATGGAAATTGGATTTTATGACAAACAACAGCAGGGAAAGGGTTACAGCTGAGCCACATCTTTCTGCTCAGAAAATAAATTCAGAAATAATGTCTCCCTTACATTTACTGTACTTAAAAAATAATTAACTAAAGAATCTGTCATCAGAGTCCAATAGATTGATTTGTGCCCCTTCATGTTATTCTAAATAGCTATTGATCTCAGGCAGAGCAGTCCCTAACAATTAATCTAAGTGTCTGCAAGGGCTGTTAATTTCATCATCCTATATCACTTGTGAAGTATAACCTATTTTTCTAAATTCTTCCAGAGGGATTTTTCAGTCATTTGTTGCTGGTTTAACCAACTAAGGTGACTGCACTGCTCCTTTTTATGAACAAATAAGGATGTGACATACTCTCCAAAACTGCAATAATTGACTTCAAAATATTGTCAGATTTCTAAATCTTTAAATTTCTGTTCTGCCAACCTGAAAACACCCAGAGTGAACAAACCTTCAACTTTGCTAAGGTTACAAGATAGCAAAGTAAGCTCTGTGCAACACCACTAAGTGTAAATGTACTGTAGACAGTTTTAGAGAGGTAAGACCAGCAGTCTTAACTTACAAGGCCAGCACCACGTTCTCCTATATAACATTTCACCCCTGTGCTTTGAGCAAAAGTTTGCTTGAGTCTGGGGGCATATTAAATGACAGTGTTAGCCAGCTCATCTGGCATTTACTTATTGAGATGCTACTACAGCCACAAAGCTAGACATGTGCTACTTTAATTTGCGCTTGTGGGGCAAGACTTCTAACTCCCTAGAGGTAGTGCCTCAATAGAGATGAAAGAAAAGATTATTTGTCTAAATAATAATCACTAGATCATTTTTTTCCTGTACTACAAGCAGGTAAAGCAGTTACATTTACTAATATGAATTTTACACTGTGTTGCACTGACTTAACTATGCACATTCTGAAGTACTGCTAGAAATAGATGAAAAGGTATCCGTATACTGACGGAACCTGGCTTAAAAGAAATTTGAGACAGAATTATGCTCCTCATCCTCAAAATGTTTTTCAGATTTTGCTTTTGATTTTGCTTTTGTAATTACACCAGGATGGTACATGTTATGTTTAACATATGTGAGTCTTCACCACAAACCAGTTGAAAAATAAGTTTGTCTATAAATCTTTACTGCCAACAGCAGCTCTCTTTCAGGAATCTGCATGAGGGTCAATATTCAGGTCCAAAAAAGGCAGACAGGAGGAAAAAAACAGTGCACAGTTTGTATGACTATATATGGACTGTATTCATGTTACTTCTGTTTTGATTTTAGATGTATAGTAGTTGTGTTACTTTGATGAAAACTTATTTTAAAGAAACAACAGTAATATGTAGACATAAAAGAAAAATGCAGTGCCCCCTACAGAGCAGGTACCCCCCACAGGCTTCTCAACCCAAACATCTAATTCATTCATACCCTGAATCATGACAGCAAGTCATATAACACTCCTAATTTCCTAAGGTTGTCAGAAAAGATATTTGACTCTTGCACTTGCAAGATGAGCACACTCCAATTAAAGTTGGAAAATACTTCTAAACCTGAACGTTTCTAATTTACTCCTGGTCACACAGTGGATTTTCAATTTCATCCGTGGAGCAAATATCAATCTATCCAAACCACCCAACCATCCAAAACTTTGTTCAGAAAAAAACTGTTAAATTGGGTCAAGATAAGGACTAGCTCTGATTTGCTCCCTCTTGGAATAGAAAGGCACTTTGCAATAATGGAGAATTAGACCTGCCTTGGCTGCTGCTGCTGTGTGGGTGAGCTGCTAATTAGACAAAGGGAATAAAAAACAACCATGCCAAGATTAAAGGATGCTTGGAAAAAAGCGTTAATTGCACTTTTCTGACAAGGCAGGGAAATCACATCGCATAAGATTGCCAATGCTGCCACCGAAATGTGCGTCTATGGTTGATGTGTTCTTTCATGTGAGGCTCACACAGGCCCATTTCCCCAACCTAACACTGAGCGACACAAAGCCCTTTCCAATTATTAGGCAGCGTAAGTAGATTCTCACCAATTAAAGGCAATTTCCTTCAAAGCACCTCTTATGCTCATGTTGTTAAAGCCCCATTCATAGGCTTCTGAAGCAATTACTCTATCATACAGCAAAACCAGTTGAGAGTCACAAGAAAAAAACACTAGACCCAACAGTATCATCCTAATGATTGGCTCCAATGTTCTTCAATGACAGCTCAAATGACTCCTCTAAGAAACAAACAGTATTAAAAGGTCTCAACACTGTACTCACATTCTGTTGCTGGGGATGATCTTATATCCATCCCTAAACCATGTCACCTGAGGCTGCGGATAGCTGCTGACCGCTGGGGAATTGAGCACTGCTGCTTTACCTTGTGGCACAGTCTTTCTCTGATCTCCCTCCACGAAGTTTCCCATATCTGGGGGGAAGAGACCATTTGTAAAAGTAATTGAGTGCTGCCACCTCTGTGATTCCGGATCATACTATGTGCAACATTTAGCAAAGCCTATATGGACAAAAGGAGGAAATGCTTTTGAGAGTACTAAAATAGATCCACATTGCTGAGGAGAACAAAAATCAAACTAAGCCATTTATCTATGACACAGTACAGACTTGTTTTCAAGTCGAACACAGTGGACTTCTGTGTGAAATTGTCTTTGGGATCCTGCTAAATGACATCATTAATTCAATGTGCAATTTAATCTAATAAATATATTGCTTTGCTAGAAAGGTGTTTTATACTTTGCAATTTCCAGTACATTGTACGTACTGAGGCAAAAATGTGCTTAATAAGAATAGAATAATTATTTGCAATGAGCAGGCTGCAAAGGAAGATAACTTAAGAAATAGCGTGAAATTACATTAAACATTTATAACAAAATGCATTCCTAAACATTACATCTAAATAAAATGTAGCTCTTTTATAGGGACATGGCATCTCTGACCGTTTGTGTGTACAGGTCAGAGGAGTGCAAAGAAAGAACCTTTTCCACATATCTCTTATGGAAAAACAAGCTGAATGCATCCTGCTACACATGATCACCTTTATTCACACTTACATGCTACTTGTACTTCTGCCTTCTTCTGCATCAGTGCACCCATCCTGTTTCTCACAACACACTGGTAAAACCCAGCATCGGATTGCAGTAGAGATGGAATGATGTATCTGGGGAAAAGCAGAGAGGAAAGCATGTCAGCGAAACACTTCCATCCTTAAGATGAACTCAACAAGAAACATTCAGGTCAGCTCAGCTCCAATCATTTAGATGATAAAGTTTTCTTTATTCAGAGTTAACTGCTCAACGGTACACTGCATACTGAGACTTTATTTTCTATACACACACATAATACAACTAAAAACATACTGTGGAATCAGACACTGACAATGTTTTACCTTTTGATTGAAGACAAATATTTTATAATACTTCTAATACTCCTGTAATACTCTTTAGCAGTAAAGCAAAGATCTACATGAACCATATTTCTACTAGTATAAGTCAAAACAGGTCTCTTGAACAGATCATTTAAAATGTTTTTTTTTATTTTCTGCAATTCTAGATTCATTCTATTTAAATACTAATCATACTGAAAATGATGCAAATACAATTGGATTGTATGAAAGATTTCCGTTCATCCAGGCATTCAGTCAACAGTTTTACCCTTCAAAAAACCTTGATTTGAAGAGCAAGCATCAGTGAGAGAGGTTGGCCTTTGTAGCTGCTGAGTATTAGAATACACAAACTATTAAATTGCAATTAGACTCCACAAGCAGATGATTCTAAGTTCATTATGGAGCTGGATCTCAGAATTCGGCCTAATATCATCTTCTGCTGATACTGGAGGAGCAGATGCAAAGTATTAAAACCCGCTGCAGATTCCAAATGGAAGTCCTGGCACATTGGAAAACTAATTGGAACTATTATCTAAAAGGCTTCATCAGTTAAAGCAATAAAGGTACAAAACTGGTCTTTTAAGTCCAATACTAACTTCAGAAGTGTACTGTATTAGCTGGGAAAGCACGTAACAGATGCAGCCATTCAAAATGCACGGTAAAACCCCATAATGTGCTGTTGTGCCAAACAAAGGGCATCAGCTGAGAGTTTGTGTGTGGAAAGTCGTCTTTATTTCACATGCATATGGGAGTCCTGCATTTGTACACAAGACTCCAAAGACAACGCTTACAGTGCTCTTTTATATAGTGAAACAAACAATACACACTCCCACATGACTCTCTGCTTACATTGTGGCTATATATGGTCATTCTAGAAAGCTAACCAGTACATATATTTTCTTTACTGCTGGCTTGCATGACAAGCAGCCCCTTCTGCTGAATAGATCATTTGTAACAGTAGAGGTAATTCACTGAGAACTATGCCAGCTATGGGTACTTACACGATGTGGCTATGTTATCTTTTGCGACCAGACATCCTAAGATGGAGTTAGTAAAATATAAGCAAAGAAATACATAGCCTACAAGATATAATACAAACTTTTAGCAAAACTTTTAGTTATTTCCCTGAGTCCCCCCTTTGATTCCCTCAGCGCGAATCTACAGTTTAGCGCATTATACCGCAGTACGTGATTGGATGGCCAAAATGTCTGACAGGCAGCACTCTTGGTCCATTGCTTGTTAGTGAAACGATTGCTTCATTTAATCTCTTTACTGTGCATGTTTAAATCTGCTAAAGGGAAATATCAGTAGCTGAGGATAAAAAGAAGAGGAGCAAAATGTGTCTGAAGGTCATAAGCAATATTCATTTAGGAATATAAACAAATTGTGTAAGCTGTATATGGCTGGTATTGGTAGTTAAAATAAAAAATACATTTTCCACTTTCTTCTTAAAAATGTAAGCATTAAAGTCTTTCATTCAGTTACTTACTGTGGTTATTTTGGAAACTTTTTACATGCTCCTTCTGTCTATATTAAGTTTATATACTTTGTAAAAAGTTATAATGTTTTAACCTTTTCTGCAAATACTTACGCTCGTTATCGCGATGCATACTTTTTAGAATTTGATTAACAGGGAATATAATATGGAATCACTTATCTAAAGATATTGATAATTATATTTATTTAAGGATCTAAATATATGTATTTATATAGCTGGTAGTATTACTGCAATCCACTTTCTTTGTAAACATATTTTATTTTTTATTTTTAATTTTAATCAATAAATAGTATTAAAATTCACACTGTGATAAACTGTTGCACTTCCACATCTTGTAAAAACATTAATTTGCAAGACTGTGTTCAAACATACGTTAAATCTGACTATCAAAAAGCCAGCATTCAATTTTTTCCTGTCTCTCCCTAGTCTCTCTCAATCGCTGCGATTTGGACACAGAATTGTTAAAAATGGGAACAGGTCAGGCAGGCAGAGGAAAGGGGAAGGGGTGAAACTGTTACCTGTCCTGGTTAAAGCGGTTAGAAAATAAGGGAAATTTACTTTTGTTAAATGTTCCAATTTTAATGCGATATGGAAGATATTATTAATAATAAATTACCTTGGACGGTCAGTAAACTGAAGATTTATAGAGGAGACACGTGTCTTTTCTTTCCAGCTTGGAATTAACTTTTACCTACTAGCATATTCCATTGCAGCCACTTTAATTTTCAGTAGCATGCTCTGTTGTCATTGTTGCTGTTTAACATAAGGCGACCAGCA